>NC_139423.1:9960000-10560000 GCF_905368555.1 Meleagris gallopavo
GAATAAGCACATACAATTAGCTTGCTGTTGGTACTCTGCATACATTATTTTAGCTGTGATCTACTGTGCATAATCACACATTGACTTTGCTTCCTGATTCAACACATGCACATTTTCCTATTTGTTTGTGTGGGAAACTGTAATATTCTGTAAGAATTCCTACCAAGACACTGCAGATAGTTTTACTGCCCAGAGAATTAAAAGCCAGCCTGTTAAACATGATATCCTCTCTTACTGACGGTCTGGGTGCTTTGACGTTACTTATTGAGCTTTAATGACTAACAGGAAGACAAGCACCAAATCAATGATTTTTACACAAGTTCATGAATCCAGATTGCAGGAGATAAGCCAAGTAGAATTGGCCTGCTGGCACATTCCAGCATTGACCCTTCATGTAATGAAGGTATTCAAACAACTTCCCTCCCCCCCCAACTATTTATTCCACCTATGCTGAGATTAGTTTACATAAATAGCAGCTGTGTTAATGCTCAACTGGTGGTTATGGTTGGCAGCTGCTTCTCCTTTAGCAGATGTTTCCCTGTTCCTGAAACAGGAGTTTGAAATAACGTGCCTCAGATTTCATACACTTCCTCACATAACCATGAAGGTCACTGTATGCCACAGCACTTTAGCCAAGAAAAAGCTGGGACTTGTGAGTTTTCAAAGCATAGTTGTGATTTAATGTGTGACAATAGGCAAGCCTTGGGTCCGTGCCTTGTCTTTTTTTCCTGCTAGATTCATGTTCAAAAAGCAGTTTGAGATTTCAAGATGAAAGGCACTCCATGTGTTACAGTCAGGCCTTTGCTGCTTGCTTGTATAAATTTGAGATTAACAGCGTACATGAAGACAATTCCATTCTGAAGCCAGTATTCCAACAGAGCAGTGAGTTAAGGCTACCAGAGTGAGTAGGCATCCTCACACTGCAGATACATGAACATCCAGAGCAAACTGCTGAATTAACTGCCTACAGTTAACAGCAGCATGAGAATGTAAGTGTCAACAGCATCACTGCATAATTCAACATTTGGTTCTTAAACACCAACTGTCCTCCCAGTTGTTTTTTTTTCAGATTCGTCTGGAGAGAAGAGCACAAACCTCTGCAGCATTACAGTCCTTCTCAAAGGCCTACTCGTATTTCTATACATGTTACCATCAGCAAAACAAAGTGTAACTGATTTTCCCATCAGTGGGAAGTGGTAGTGGTATCACAGCTCTTTTCTAGAGGAAAAAAGTAGCAAGCAGCAAACAGAATGGACAGCAAGGAAATCAGTCACTTTTTTCCAATTTAAACTGGAAATCCTAATATGCTGAAAAAAGTTTACTAGCCTCTCTACTTATGAAAAGATGCCAGGAAAGAACTGAAAAGCCATAAGCCCTATGAAACAGAGCAAATTTAAATAAGATGAGCTATTTATATGCACAGGCAGACACAGAGCATCGAAGAGCACAATCTATTCATGAAGTAGGCAAAAAAGGCACAGTATCCGGTAGGAAGAAAGTAAGGAATGGATAGATACAAACTATCACACTGGGTTTGAACTTGAACACCAGACATGGGCTTCTCTGCCAACAAGCAGGCAGCAAAACAAAACAAAACCCATCACCAATAAAGGGCACAGCAAAATGAGAAAAGAATCAATGCTAAGAATGTACTGTGGTATGAACCAGAAAAAACAAAACGGTCTGAGAAAAATCAGGCAATGGAAAGGCGTGAAGCATCACCTACTCTACAAGAACTGGCCCTGGACCACGTAACCATGGGGAAGGTTACAGCAAACAGGCCCAGGTAACATGCATGCAGCACCTTTGATCACAGAGAGCCTCATCAGGAGTACCTTAGAAACACAACAGGAGTGTTACATCCACTGCTGTCACTTAGCTCTAACGATTAAGTGAGGTGACTGCTTTGGACTGGACTTGAGTTAATACCCCAACAGAGCCCATCATTTAAGCCAGAAATTAGTACTAAATTTGAGATTTCTGGAGGAATGTAAAGTGGGAATTCAGCAATGACAGCAAATTAATGTCTGTTCACAGAATGTGAATCTGTCATGTGTTTCTTCTATAGCTCTTTTCTGACCTCTTCTGAAACTTCAGTCTCTGGTGAGCAGCAGCAAGCTGCCACCGTGCTGTATGGGGTGCTGTGATGTGTTCTGAGGACTGCATGGCATTCCTTTGAGACTCACCTGAATATCGACCAAGCGAATCTCACTTCATTTAGACATTAAAAAAAACAGGGGGGAAGGAGCATGGAGAGGAGGAAAGCAGCAAGAGGGGGGGAGAGACAGCATGGGACTGTCATTTAGAGCAGAGGAACTCTGCAAGATTTATCTTCAACTGCATTCATAGATTAACAGTGCTTTTAGTTGTCTTCTGAAGAAAAATAAAGGAAATGACAACGTAGACAATAGATGCTACAAGTGGAAACAACTACTGATCTGTCACAAAACACATAAAAGCAAAGGGTAATTCAGTATTTGTCAACAGTAAGAACAGAAGAATACTCATTCAAAAAAAACCTCATCACAGTGCAAATGTTTTTCTAAAGGTAAACAGGCCACAAGTTTTAAAACACATCTAAACTCTGGCACATTTAATTTGCAGACAAAGTAGTAAGCTCTTAATTACTAGTGTAACAGACGAGAGGTGGATGCGGGGGTGTATGTATGCACGCATATGCATGAACAATGACTAGGGAGAAGACAATGCTCCAAATCAGTTACAACAACACTTTCAGCTCATCAAACCAGCTCTGATTTGTTGCTAAAAAGAAGTCTCAGTCCCTGACTGGAAAACTACAAACTTTTCAGATGTCAGGAAAAGATACAGTTACAGAATTTGATACAAATTCAGCCTTCACACAAACGTACCTTTTTCTTTTGACTTCCTGTCTTGTTCTCTCTCTCTGCTTTTGCTTCTGTGCTTATAAGATTTCCGATCACGGCTTTTTGATCGCCTCCTGTCCCTGCTGCGAGACCTATGTTTTCTTTCTGATCTATCATGGCTTCTGCTTCTTCTCCGGTCGCGACTCCTGGACATTTACAGAAAATGTGAGAACTGTCAATGTCAGCCGGAACTCACAGAACAGAATCCACTTCCATATTCCAATACATTCACTGTTTACACCACAAAGATGCCATCTACTTCCAAAAATGCAGGGAAGGCAATAAATGTGCACCAAACCTTCTTATTCTTAGAAACAGTAAGCTGTGCTCTCAATGAGAGAGAGAACAACAGCAAAGCTAACAAATTATTGACGTGGCCCAGGCTGACAGATCAGGTCCACACAAGACTTCAATGTCCAGAAAAACCCGTATGAAAACACTCTGTTCCTGTACCTGCTTCGCCTTCTTTCTCTGCTTCTCGATCTCTTGTGGTCTCGTGAACGGCTGCACCTTCTGTCAGACGTTCTGCTCGAATGCCTGCTCCGGGAGCGACTCCTCTTACGCCTCTCTCTATCACGGGCCCTCTCTTTTTCTTTTTCTTCTTCCTCACGCCTTCTCTTCCTTTCCCGCTCTTCTCTCTCTCGCTCCCTCTCTTTCTCTCTCTCTTCTCGTTCTTGTTTCTCTTTCTTTAACCTGTCATCACGGTCAGGTTCTTCTGTCCTTTTTCGTAACTTTTCCTTCAAGATAAGTCCACAGGAAAAAATAAGAACTCTTAAGGAAAACCATTTAACGTAACTTACTTTATCCAATCCCGGGATGCAGCAGCTTAAACTTTCATTTTGACAAAGGGCAGCCTACATAGAAGCATTTTCTACAACCCCTGACACCGGCATCCTCTCTCACGGAGATTTTATCCTTGCAACTCCCACAAGAATGTAGGCCACACTACAGTACTTAACAACATCCACAAAATTCCTACCTGAATTTACTTCTTTACTTACATATAGAACAATCACATACCAGCAAGAACATCAGTGCACGCACAATGCCAAATGCCGAGAGCAGAATTCTATTTAATCTTTTGTATGCACCATTTCTGGAGTCTTTCAAACACTTGGGAAAGTCCACGGGTCAGCCCTCTGTTTACCATAGGAAGCCTCCAAGCAATTTTTACATTCAGTAACTAAAGACATGCTTACTTTTAAATCTTCTACAGTAGCTTTTATTTTGGCGTAACCCATGTGCTGCTTTCCCATCAAATGGTCGTCTACTCTGGACTGTGCATCTCCTACAATTAAGAAGGCTCCACAAACTTCACAAACTTCCATTTGCTTTTCCTGTGCTGCAAAGCTCTCAATCGTCTGCAAAAGAACATATTAGATGAAAGAAAAACAAATGTTAGACAGGTGACAGTGAAGACATTCAGAATTTTACCATTACTGTTGTTTCCACTGGCAAAAGCTCCAAGCCCTAACAGCACGGCCTGCATTTGAAGCACTGCACCCACCAGGATGAACATGGTAAGAATAAGCCATGTATTGCCACTCCCATCCTACTGGGAGAAAGAAAGCAGATGGCTGTATGGTGTACAGTTGCTTACCAGGTTAAAAAACAGGAAACCACACCACAAAATTTAACTAAGACCTGAACTAGCAAAATCTACATACACACACCTGTATGACTGCAGTGTAAATAATTTCCTCATTTGTAAGCACTAAACCCACACTCAAGACAGTACACTACAATCAGCACACAGTAACATGTGTACATGTCATTCTCCAGTTCTGCACACTTGTTTTACACCACCACTGACAAGGGTGTTGGGAATGTAATGTTACACCAAGTTTGGAATCCCACCTGACAGAACTAACAACGTGTTACTTACTGAAGTTGTAGACCTCAGCAACTCTCTCTCCTCTTTTAATTGTTCAACCAGTTTCATCATTCCTTGTGCCTCTTCCACCTTCCCTTCTGAGCCTAGTTCTTCAATCTGAAGGACAACAAAAAACAAGCTAAAACTTTTCAGCAAGTGACAAAATCAAGAGATCTGTTACAGAATGTAGAACTCACCTGTTGTAGTAATACATCAATTTTGTCAGTTAATACTTGAATCTTCTCTTCATTTTTACCAGTAGGTCCCGCTGCCTGCCAAGTGGTACAAAGGCATCACTTATTTAAGTAAAAACAACAGGAAATTCTGAAACACATCAACTATGTCTTATATTCCAGAGGCACCTTGGGAATGGTCTCATCCTACACCTCTATAGCCATGAGTAGACTGGTCTAACACGAAACACTCCTGGACACAGTGCCCTCCTTGCTGAGTGAAGCAAGTTCTATTCAATTCCCCTCAAAATCAACAAAGCATTTGAGGCCATGGCCCATAAAAACAGAAGTCTAAACTCAAATGCCCAACTGGGACAGAAGGTAAACTGAGGTTTAACAGGGTGAAGACAACACCTGACAGGATGAACGGTCCCAGAGAGGGGACTGTGTACTGATCTGAGAGAACAGCACTGGGGAAAGCAGAGAGGGATTCCTGCTGGCTGACTGCAGCCACTTGGCTTGTCCAGTGCCACCAGACAGGCTACCATGGGAACTGACTGATCTAGTGGGCATCTTTTGGGAAGCAATGCATTCCACCTGGGGAGACAAAGTAAACAGGTAACGTTTTCGTCTTCTCAAGGTAAATTTATTTGCCTCAATGATTCTTCCACTCACCCCGGAAGACTGCTGGTTCTGTGACAGTGCCAAACGAGCATGACCTCTTCTAATCCTGCGTTCTACTTCTGCCAGCAAGCTTTGTAAATAGCGCAAGAAGTCTCTTTCATAGCCCACTTTCATAAAGCGAGAGCTCTTCTCATACCTGTATGGTAAGACATTTTTTAAATCAAAGCTCACATCACTTCCTAATATACAAAAAACAATGATCTGCTGCCATATTTCAAACTTTTGCTGAAGGTAACAGAGTACTGTACAATTTATATGAACAAATGTTTATACAAATCGATAAGAAGTCAGTTTCTCATGGACAGCCTGCTTATAGGACAGCTCAAGCACACTGGAAGCACTGTGCATTAACACAGTGACAACATACTTACTGTTTACGTAGATTTTCATCATGAATTTTTTCACAGGGACCTAAAAAGAACCACATATAAATTTTAAGCTTGCATTCTTGAATGCTGTAATCACACTATCAGAATTTGTTTACACATCTATACAGAACACCTTCCTGCATCTTTTGCTTGGAGTTTGAAAGAAACATTTCAGGAAGAATGCCAATATGGCTCCGTGTCACAAAACCAAAGGAAATTCTGATTGATGCGTGAAGTTTTCACACAGAAGATAATTTCCAGGTTTTTCTACATCAGTAAAACTACACAAAATAATAAGTAGTGTAGCCTTTATAAGGTTTAAAAAAAAGGTACAATGACATATTAAATGTAATTAAAGCACTTTCTTAAACTTCGGGCGTTGTTCTTTAAAACAAAGACTAATTAAAATATTTATCATTAGGGTAGAATTTGAAGATCTGTGACCACAAAGCACAGACACAGGCAAATTCTCCCACCTTCCTCAGTGGGTCTTCTCTTAGGTTAAGTAAGCTTGAAAATGTGCAGCGACATTAAGTTCAAACACTGCCCAGACAGCTTAAATCGAAGTAGGAACAACTCCACATCCAATTATTAAATTCACACCATAAAATTAAAATTATTAAATTCCCCACTTAAAGTAGTATTTGGGATAAATATTGTTAATAAATGTGTCACTGACAATTCTAAGAATGGTCATTTCCAAAACATTTTGAAGGTAAAGCTATTTACAAACGCAGTTAGTCCAAGTGGCAACGACACGACACGGGTGCTTACCTAAATCAGAGCGGGTGTTTGTGAATAATTCAGCTGGGCAAAAGCCACAAAGGTAGTATTTACAAACCTGTCAGGTGAGAGAAAAACAAGCAGCATTTCTTTTTCCTCGCGAATTGATGACATTTGGTAACTATTTCTATTTTCTAAGTTAAAAAGTAAAAATCCCCTTTAGTACAGTCTGCAACGTTTCTCCAGGTTTTACCCACATCCAGCCCTACCCCTGCTTTACTTGGTGGCAGCAAACACTACAACCACAGCTTAATGACAAAACGCCCCCAAAATGCCTACTTTCCATTGGGCTGGTACCTCTTAATGCTGAATATTTAACATCATGGGAAGCCATCACTTATGTGGTACATTACAGTCTGATCTGGTACTCTCGCACACATGCTGGACCCAGAGCAGTGACACAGTATTCCTTAAAATATATTTGGAAGGATTTTAACAAATGGGGGTGAAGAGAGAGAGCACCAAAACCTGCCCCCAGCAGCCACCTCTCTGTACCGCCAGGACCAGCAGCTGTCCCCATCAGCTCAGTCCTGTCTCTTTTCCCACACTAACCATAGACTGCAAACCTGGCTGTGGAGTCAGAACTGCACTGTGCTGCACAGCCCGCAGCCCAGCCTCCCACAGCAACCAGCCCATGGCCACGAAAATACCCACTGTTACCCAATCTGAACACCTCTTCTGCCACCAGCTTAGGCCACTGGGGCACCAAATAAAGCAGTCAGTAAAAATGCCTATAACCAAAGCCCTACTTGAGCAATGGAAAAAAAGCAACAGTATTGCCTGAGCAAACAAATAACAAGTGACACTGCAGCCAACTTCCAAAACCAACAAACCAAAACAAAAACGAGCAAAAAAAAAAAAAAAAAGAGGAATGAGAGATTCTACTTCCATTTCTACCTCCATGCAAAACAACTTACATGTTCTGGCATTAAAAAAAATAAAAAAGCACGTAACAGACTGCAAACAGGTAGTAGGGTCAAACAGCATTTTAAATACATCATCTATTCCTTGAGATACTGCTCCTATCAGAGATAACTGCTCTCAGCCACCTCCCCCCACCTCCTGACACGCAGTGCTTCCTGCAGGACCCATCACAAGGCAGCACAGGAGATGCTTCACACCACCAGTGCTCCCACAGCACCAGACACATAAGAACACTTGAACTGAGGAAGTTTTTTAGCCGCTGTTCCAGGAGCAGACCTCACCTATGGGCACTGCGAAAAGCAGCAAGACAACAGCACGCAGTGCTGCTGAGCTCCTGCTGACACCAACCAGAGTACCGTTATGCCAGATGTAGAACTGATTACCCAAGGACATCCTGCACTCCTGAAACATACAGCTGCTGGAATTTCCATTTTTTAAGATTAAAGCTTTTTGCCACATCAAAGTTTTAAAGTAAGAACATAAGCTCTACAAAAGGTTTTGCGATGAGAAACACAATCTGTTAATACTGCAAATAAATGCTCAGGGGCTTCCACACAACCCATTCCTATCCTGTACTTCACTGCATCTTCCTCACATTTCTGTATCTGCTCAAACGATGAAGGATACAGAGATGAGCTCCTTCTGCTAACCTTCCCTAACTGGAAATGCGACACAAACTCTGAGTTTTGATATGAGAGCACAACACACTGACAGCACAGGTCACCTGTTGACAGCTGTGTAGTTCGACCAGGGAGGATCCTGACATGTACACAGAACAGCACTCAAGCAGATGAATGCATGCTGCTCTCTGCATCCCACCTGCACTTGCTGACTTTCAAAACATGCCAGCATTACAAGTCTAATCTCTCTGGGATGCAAGGAATTAAAGTGAAATTTATCTTTATATTTTAACACCAGCAAGTGTCTGCTACAAACCTGTCAACTGACTACAGAACCCACGAAAACACTGCTTCAGTGGTGGCCCTATGAATCTCATCAGTAAGGGCAGGAGTATGCAAACAAAGCAGCAGCTCCCATAGGGATGGAGGCTGCACCTCACAAGAGGGGACAGGGAACAGATCCCAAACCCCAGCTGTCCAAGCACTGAAGAAGGGATGCAGCCCTGTTTCTGGAGAGCGCATGCAAACAGCTGAATGGCATCTTAAAGAGGTTTCCACCATTACAGTCAACCTCTTCAGCCTAAAGTTGAAAAAGTACATTTCTCTTACAGACAAAGTCATCTTAATCTGACTAAAGAGAACACAAAGTGTTACTCACCTTCAGAAATGAACCAAAACCATCCCCTTCACTACTCTAGCTGGGCCCACGTGGCTCAGGCCATCTGCTCTGTATCTCCAGGGCTGAACATCCCCTTTTTATTTTGGGTCCAGAATCAAAAGAAAATACATAACTGAACCCTCAACTGAATAACGATGTTTGATTAAGAAGCGCAGAAGGACTTCAAGAACGTCGTGAATACTTCCTGAACTAACAGCTCCATTCCTGACACACACAACTTATCCATGCAGCAGAAATTAAAAACCAACAAGTTGCTGGGACCTGCCAGCCTAAGGCACACAGCGAAGGCCCTTATCTCACGGACTGGGAGGAACGCACACCCGCCATCCTTCAGCAACACACATCTGGGTGGAAACCAGCACATTCCAGCCTCTGCCACTCAGATACAGCTGAGGACAGCAGCGGAGCACTTCTTCTCCCAACTTAAATCTGTATGGAGAAAGCTCTGAGCTGAAAGGAGCCCCACAGAGCACAGCTGTTTGTCTTCTGCAGTTTGACCCAAGGGACACCAAACACATCTCAGGAATCACATCCTAACTGTGGCACTTCTTTTAAAGCACGCATCGTAGCTCAGAACTGTATTGTGAACTGCTGTATTTCGACAGTTCTCATCTCTGCCAGAGAAATGCCTACAGGAGCTCTGTCATCACTGCCGGGCTTCGGTTTTAGTTATTCTTTACGGAAATCACTCGGCAATACCACTAGGACGGACGGCAGTAAAAGCCACTTTCACCAACAATCGGTTCGACCGGGGAAAGCATTCCCCGGAGCGCGCGCTAAGCCTTATCGGCGTCGTTCACTGCAGGAAAGCCGAGGGACGGCCGCGCTCAGCCCGGAGCCCCGCGGTGCCAACAAAGGGAGCCCCGGTCCGCTCCGCACGCTGAGCGCCGCCCTGCCGGCCCGTGGCCGCGCCGCCGCCCCGCCGGGCCCAACGGCCGCCCCGCTTCCGCTTAACGGCGCCGCGCGCGGGACGCCCGCCCGAACCGCGGCCTCCCCGCCCCCCGCCCGGATCTCCGGCTCCGGTTCTCGGCCCCTCGGCGCGGGCCGCTCCCCCCGCACGGAGCGAGGACGCCCCGCCCGTCGCGCCGCTCCGACCGGGCCCGGCCCTGGGGGGAGGGGAAGGAGGAGGGCGGAGGCGGCCCCGCCGCACTCACGCTCTCGTGGTCCCACCGCACGTTGCTGCGCTTCTCGTCCGGCGCCAGGTTCCTGTCCCGGCCCATGAGCTCGTCGAGGAGCTGCGCGGCCGAAATCATCGCGTCCGGCACTTCGAGGCCCCGCGCCCCGACCGACCGCGCCGCGCCGAACTGACACAGACAAAATGGCGGCGGCGCTGCTCGCCCGGCCCACAATGCACCGCGCGGGGCGGGCGGGGCGGGCCGAGGCGGCGGGATGCTCGGCCTAACAGCGCCCGGCCGCGGCGCTCCTCCCGGCGGGGCGCGGGTTTTGTTTTGTGTTTTGACGTCTCTGCGGCTCCGCCCTCGGGCTGCTCCGCCCGGCCCCGCGGGGTCTCATCCCTGGCTGTGACTCCGAGCCGCGGCTCCTCCTTTTCACCGCTCTCGGCCGCCCCGCTCCGTTCCCGCCCCGTCGCTGCCTGGCGGTGCTCGGGGGATTTGCGCCCTTTTTTTCTCACCGCTCTTTTCTCTCCCAAATTCCGCTCGGACAAACCGAGCAGCGCAGGGAAGCGCCTTCGCAAAGCCAGCCGTGCCGATGGCGGCGGAGCGGCGCGGCGCTCAGCGCGGGGGGACGCGGGCGGCGGAGCGGGCAGCAGCCCCAACCCGAACCGCAGCCGGAGCCGGAGCCGGGCCGGCCGCACGCGGCGCTGCCGGTAGGAACCAAAGCTCCCGCTCGGCGTTGCCACACAGAATTGCTTCCCCCGTCGCGGCCCGGCGGCGCTCCCGGCCCGGCCGCGGGGATGGAGGCGAAGGAGCTGCAGGAGCGGCTGCGGGAGGCGGCGGCGCTGGGGGACGCCGAGGAGGTGCGGCGGCTGCTGGCGCTCGGCGTCAGCCCCAACGCGCAGAACGAAGTCAACGGGTGGTGAGAGCCGCGGGGCGGGGCGCCGGGAGCCGCGGAGCGGCGTTGTGCGGGCGGCGGCACCGAGCGGCCCGGAGCTCGGCACGGCTGTGCGCGGCCCGGCGGGGGAAGGGCGTGGGAAGAGATCCGACCCCGCGCTCCTTCTTGCCGGGAGCTTCCCCGGTAGGGACGAGCGGAACGGCGGAGCGCGCAGCGATGCGCCGGGCGGCCCCGTCGGAACCGCCGTTCCGAAGCGGCCCTTGCGGGGACGTTCTGGGGGCGAGCGGCCGCACGAAGCGGGAGAAACGGGGGAGCGGTGGCCGTGCGCTCCGCTGGGTGCGTGCTGAGCGCTGTGCCCCCAGCACGGGGCGGTGTGTACGGATGTGCTTCTGGAAGAGCTCCAATCGGTGAACTGATTGGATTAATCAAAGACCCAAAAAGCGTTAATTAAAGACTAAAAATAGCGTCCTCGGGGAGCACGTCCTTAGCTCACACACACTAGTATGCAACTTGCTCGCTTAAAGATTAAAAAACATAAGTCATCTTATCTGTTTTCCCCAAAAATATCCTAATAAATGAGCATCTGAAACCAACCCTACCGATGCTGCTGTGGTACCTTGCCTTAAGATCGCAAGGGAGTGGAAAACAGCATCAGCAGGTGTCACTGCAGGCTCCAGAAGCAGCACACATCTGCAGGGGCATTGCTGCTGAAAACTTCTTCTATGTTAGACGTACATAAGGTCTTGTTCTTATATTCAGTGAGAACGAGCGGGGGTTTGCAGTAATTGAGTCCCATGTTCGGTGTGCAGGACGTGCCTGCACTGGGCCTGCAAGCGGAACCACGCGGCTGTGGTGGCCCAGCTGCTGCTCTGCGGAGCAGATAAGGAGATCCTCAGCAGGAAGGGGGAGCGGCCGGCCCAGCTGACGTCCCACAAGGAGATCCGCAGGATGCTGGGAGGTACCTGAGCTGCTGTGTGCGGGGAGGCGGGTGGAGGCACTTGTTTCCAGCCTTCTGTGTGTGCTGTGATGCGGCGTTACGCGCTTGCAGTACGGGACTTGGCATCTGTGCTGCTTGCTTGGTGAGAAATCAAAGTCTGTGCTGTCTGCTTAGTGAGAAATTAGAGTTCAGAAGAGATTACCGACAATTTCCACACCCAGCTCACCAAGTTGTTGGGTTTTTCCTCAAAAACTGGAAAAGCTGTGTGTTGAAAAATGCCGTGATTCAACCAGTCACACACACAGACACAGATCCCGACTTTCCAAAGGTGAACAGGGGAAGATATCTCCAAATCATATGAAACGTTATGTGCATGAACAACAACTAATTTTCCTGCTGTTCTCTGAAGTTCAGACACTGTCTTGAATAATTTTCAAATCAGCACCCAGAGAAGTAGCTCATTAAGCGCATTGCTGGCACGTTTCTGTTGTGTTTCATAATGGCTGGAGTGGGGCAGGCCTTGCTGCAACAGGTGATGAAGTAATTTGAACTGTGGTTGATTAATAGCCCCTCTCCTTCCCTTTGTATTTCTTTTTGTTTTCACAATTGTCTCCTAGCTGCTGAGCTGGTCATGTTTCAGTTCAGCACTGTGTGTGCTTTTCCCTTTAACACCTGCCTCAACATCAAGCACCCTTTTTGTTTGATTGCCTTTTGCATTATGAAGATGATGGCATTGTGCCGCCAGAGACCATGCCACGATGTGCCAATTACAGATTAGAAAAGGAATATAAAAATCAAGTGAAAAAGAAAGAAGGATGGCAGTATTCAGAAGGGAACGGTGCTCCCAGCACTGTTTGGATCAGATTCTGCTTTTGCATTCACTGTATTTCAACACCTAACAACAATTCCTTTACTGTAGAGAGGCGGTGCAGAGCTCCTTAATTCATCTCCCGTCCCCTGGTGCTTTTACCCCTCCCTTTCCCCCCACAAGCACCACGCACACAAAAAATGCACATCAAATCCCACAGTGCAATAGTGGCACTTCTGCTTTTTTCCGACCAGCCTCGGATAACGTTCTGTTGTTTGTTTTACAGTGGAAGAAGACGAACTCCCAGACGTAACAACCGATTCGGAGCTGCCCATCATCCCTAACTACCTGGCTAACCCACCTTTCCCGTACGTTTATAACTCCATGAGCGGCAGCCTCCCGGAGCCCCCTGTCAACGGCAGCACGTCCCACGGGGAACGGCAGAGCTCTGCCTCCTCCCTGCCGCCCGCTGCACAGCTGTGTGTGCGGCCGTCGGCGCGCTGTGAGGACGCGGCTCCCGCCGTGTGCGCCGGGTTGCGGTGCTCCGGGGCCGCCGCTCAGAGCGCGCTGCTCCAGGCGCCGTGGGGCACAGCTCCTCCTTCCCCCGCCGGACCGCAGCAGCCCGGAGCTCCGCTGGGCAGCGGCTCCTGCGCGGGACCCGTGCCGACCTTCCAGCCCGTGTTCTTCACAGGAGCTTTTCCACTTAATATGCAAGGTAACGGCAAAAGCGTTTCTCCTCGCCTCTCCTTGGGTTTTGTCACCTTGGACGGTGCAAGTGGAGGAGTTTGTTTTACCTTTATTCAGTGCTCCTGGAGATGTCCGGGTTCTTGCGCGTCAGGCATCGGGGAATTGTTTGGAGGCAATAAAAAAGGCAGTGCTGTTCTTGCCAGAACCGCTATTAAAATATCGATGCAAACATTCGCAGTTTGTCTCAAGTGCTATAAAAGCACAGAGAAAGCCGGGTAACTCTGTTTTCTAAGCGGCATCTCCTTCAAGTAAAGAGCCCAAGAGAGAAGCTCGGCTGGCTCGGTCTGCAGGAGCAGCTGGGAGCTGAGGTGGGCGGCCCTTCTGTGGGCAAATACTGCCCGCCTGACCAGGGCACGGCCAGCTGCCCAGCTGCTGGTGTGGGGGGATTTTCGTGTTGTTACAGGTGATAAGACTGGCTGATAGAACGTAGAAATACTTAGTATGGTGTTTTCTAATTGTTTTACACATCTATCTGTGAATATACCCTTTTATTTTGAATAGAACTGGTGCTTAAAGTTAGAATACAAAACCCTAGTCTTAAAGAAAATGACTTCATTGAAATTGAGCTGGACAGACAAGAGCTGACCTATAAGGAACTGCTCCGAGTGAGTTGCCGTGAGCTGGGTGTTAACCCTGAACACGTACAGAAGATCAGAAAATTACCAAACACAATGCTAAGAAAGGTAAGAACTCTTCATTCTGAATACAGTAGCATATATTTAAAAAAAACTGTTTAGGTTACCATTAAAAAGTACTCATTCATTTACCACCTGCACTGCGTCTGTGTCCCAGAAAGATGACAGTGCTTGCTTTGGGCAACGCCTGCTGTCATAGAGGGAAAGGCGAGGAGGATGAGCTCCGCCTTTGGTTGCTTGGTTGCTTGCTTGGCACTGGGATGCTGGGCTGTCCCTGAGCCGTGCCCTCATCCAGCACCGTGGTGGTGTTGTGGTGTTGCAGGTTCTGCCAGACTTGTGATGTTCTGACCGCAGTCCCACAGTGTCACTGCGGTGCTTGCAGAAGGCACTGAGCGGGGGCTGATTCTGATTCTTACTGCTGCTGTTGATCGCTCAGCTCTTGTTGTGCCAGCAGTGCCCCGCAGCACTGTGCTGGGTTGGTGCAGTTCTGCAAGGACGTGCGGTGTTGAGAGAGAATCTGAGTGTGGCCCTGGGCACAGGGCTGTCTTTTAGCTTTGGTGACACAGGCCGTGCAGAGGGGACCCACTGCAGAGCTCTGCGGAGAACTGTTGGCCTCTTTGGCTCTCGTGCTGGTAGAGCGCTGTGGGCATCAGCGCTGGGGCACTGATGGGCACTGCACTGCAGAGGTCAGCATGCTGCATCTTCTCTGAGTATGAAGTGATTTACTCCTTGTTAGTCAAAAAAAAAAAAAAAAAAGACAAAAGCAGTTCTGCCACTTGCTGACTTAGGGTGCTGCTGAAGGGAGTCTGTCTGGTCCGTACTTCAGACCGCCCTGGTGGGACCGTGGGACGCTGCCTGGACTGGCAGCTGCCTGGAATCTGCTGCTGGAGCAGCACTGTGCAGCCTGAGCTGTGGGACTGCCATCCCTCAGCCCCACACAGCCCCAGCCAGCTCCTGAGCACAGCCCTGAGCGCAGCCCCCAACCTGCTCCCAACCTGCTCCCAGCAGTGCAGCGATTTACGAAGAATGACCAAAAGGGGGAAGTGGGGTGCAGCTCAGAACAGCGTACTAAAGGAAGAAAGCACACAGCAGACGTGTACAGGTGCAATTCCATTCATCACTTGTGCTCAGTGCCACCATTGCATTCCTTCTCAAAAGTAGCTGCGTAAGATGCCAGGACAAAGCTAAGATGCAGCAGGAGCTCTGCTTTCCAGTTTAAAGAACTGTCACGTATATGGATAAATACATGCTTTGTTGTACTATAAGCCTATTATTTTAGTGTACCACTGCAAAATGGAACATGTGGGTCATCAGCTAACAAAACTTACTGTATTTATTCAAAGGACAAAGATGTGGCAAGGCTACAGGATTTCCAAGAACTGGAACTTGTTCTGACAGTAAGCGACAAAAGCTTCCCTTTCAGAGCCCCAGCACTTTCCGAACAGAGCGGGTATAACAAGAAGGCATCAGAACTGACCTATTAATCATTTAAAGAATAAAACAAACTATTTCTATCTCTCATTTTAAAACTACTTTTGAAATACGGTATCTATAAGGGCTAATGATGTGAAGAAAAAAAAATCTATTTTGTTAACTTTGAAATAAACTGAAGCTGTTCTGCACTACAGATGGTAGCCTGTAGTTAATGTGAAAGAACTCAGTCTGATGTGAGGGCAGCTCGTGCACGGGAAGTATTGCTAAGAAGTCCCCATCAGTGCTGCTTTCAGACCATCATCCTGCAGTGGGGCAGCTCTCAGGGAAGGGCTTCCCTTAACCTGCGCTGCCAGTCGGCGTGCTGGCACACAGCAGAGGTTCTTGTGTTAAAAGATCTTCTACAAAACCCGTTTACTGTCTGTACTGAGTCTGTTACCGTTGCTGCTCACTTTCCAGAGCATTTGTCTGTAGTCAGCTCAAACCAGAAGGGTTCTAAATCCATGCAAGAAGCACAAAAATGTCTTGTTTCAATACTGTTAAGTAATGTACTGCCTGTGATTTCTTAATACCTCTTCACACCTTTCCCTATTTCTCAGGTCAAAAACACACTGATAGTAATCATCCAAATCATAAATGCACTCTTCTCCAAAACCATAGACCCACTTTCTCATTGTCTTGTCAGGGGATGGCATTGACATGTGCAATTCAAAATACTGTTTTTGTTATGTATTGGAAGCACACTTGTCCAATGCTGCTTTACTTTCCCCTTTAAAAGCACAATAATTGTAATTTTATTGTCCTTTTTTCCCTCATTCCTGAGAATGGCCTCATCTGGAAACTTTAAGCTTGCCCATGTCAGAAGAGATCAGTGAAAGGCCCAGCACGTGCTGTGCTCACACTGAGATCATGATGTTCCTATGCAATGCGGCTTTCTTCCCCAGCGAATTGTTCTTGCCTTCGTTGCTTACTGGAAAAAAAAAACAAAACCAAAAAACCACTTTCCTGTTCCATAAAGTTCAGAATCAGACTGCTTTGATATGATGTTCTGGGACAAATAAAATGAGAAGTATTTAAGACAACAGCAAGCTGGATTTTATCTCTTTTTCGGATGTTAATATTACTTGGTTATCTGCCTCTGGTGGAGTTCTATTCTGGTAGCATCGCTGTAAAACGACGTACTGTGAATTGGATGAAAGAAGTGAAGCGGCAATGTAGCAGGCAAACGACGTGCCCAGCCGGACCGCGCTTCCCACTTTGTTCCCTGTCCCCATTTTCTCTGGGAACTGCAGCCCCCACAGGCCCTCATCTTCCTGCATCCGGAGATGGCAGCCCGCGTTTGCTGTGACTGCACGCAGCCCCGCGGTGTGGGGCTGACAGCAGTGGGATCAAACCAAACCAGCGGGAGGAGCCGAGGTGCAAAGTGCATCCCGAACTGCCTCACCACCCTTCCCACCTGAGGTGCTTCCTCTGGCTGCAGTCTGTTGTCCGCCGCCGCCTCCCTCTGCGAGGTGGGGACAGGAGGAGGCCGAGCTCCCGGCCCTGCAGAGATGTGCTTTGGGTACGGGCTCTCGGTGTGACGGCTCAGCACATGGAGGTACAGAGCTGCGCAGGCGAGCAGTCGGAGCTGCAGGGCTGGAGCTGCAGGGCTGGTGACGTGTGGGTGCACGGAGATAACTATGCATTCAGAGAATATTTTTATACACTATGCAGTTTATACATAGAAGATTTTATTAACACTCTTGACTTAATGTGACCAGTGTACAGCCGTGACATGTGTGTGTGATAGATAAGCTGTTACTCTCTGCATTGCTGTGTGAAATGTTAATTTCAAATGAATGCTTGGCTGCAGATTCTTGTTTCGATTTCAGAAGCATATTTGTAACAATTAATAAACAGTTATTTTTGTCTTCTCAAAGTTCCTCAGAACTTCTTTTACAGAGAAACACTGGACCCTTTTCTCACAAGGCATTTTGCCATAGCATAGAGGCCATGCTGTGAGATCCCAGCAGCAAATGCTGCTTAAACTTTGTAACCCCGAAGTTTCCCTATGCAGGGGACACCAACTCATCCTGGGGAAATACTGCCAGGTACGCATCTGACCACTCTGAAACTCAGCATTCTATCACCACGTTTCCAAGCTGAGCTGCTGCCTAAGCAGGCCCTTCCTTACACCTCAAAACCAATGGGTCTCTATCCAGAAGACACCAAACAGCTGTATTTTGTACCATGAATATAATTTACTAATCATAAACGAAGTGCAGTACATGTTGCCTTGTGACACATACATTTTCTTGGCATTCTTTGGAGAAAAAAAAACGTATAACAAAATACTTTATAGAAAATATTTTAAAAATATAAAATTCACTTTCTGGTCCTTACCACTGTAAAATGCTCAGTTCATTTATCACAAGTTTAATCAACTACAAGAAATGATGTAAATTACAGTACATTCAGAAGTCACTTTTGTGGCAAGTCAGTAACATAAAAACAACAACAAACCAAAACCAAAGCACCCTCAGGACAGGGTCTTCTTCTCACGCCAGCCCAGCATCTTTCGCCATGCCATAGAAAATCCCCTTTGATGCAATAAGGTTTGTAGGTGTATCAAATTCTGCGATGGTTCCGTTGTCCAGCACAAGAATCCTGTGCAGAACAAAAGGGGCGGAAGATAGATCAGAGAAATTCCTCTCTGAAAATTTAATATCCATAATGCTCCGCTCTTTGCCTGGACTTTGTTGTGCCCAGTGATGTTCCCACACGAAGCACAATAGATGCTGACGTTCTCCCCGAACTCTTGTTTGATTTAAAAAGGTACACAGAAAAAAACAGTGACATTGGTAGCTTTGTAATTGGGAACGTTGTACCACAAAGCCAAGGAGGGAAAAGCTCATGAATTACAGTAATAGCTTTAGAACTAATTAATTCAACCTGTTATTAGTGAAATGGTTACAGCAGCTGCTGGTTAAAAACAGATCATAAGCTTGCTGACAGCGCCATTAGTACAAGTGGGCAGTACCTCTTGCATAGCTCTGGTCAATGAATATGGAACTTGTTTCAGAAGCAGAAGCAAAATCAGGGCTGGATATCCCAGGGCTATAGGACTTAGACATCACTGCTCGTGAACTACTAAACAGAGCATCACTGTGACTCTCTGGAGGCAAATCAGGCCCTCCAAGTGCTGCTTCCCATACCCAGCACGCAGGCTGCACCACCACCAGTCCTACCTCGTGTAATCCATGATGGTGTTCAGCCTGTGTGCTATTGTCAGCACCGTGCAGTCTTCAAACTGAGTCCTAATTGTCATCTGGATCAGATCGTCCGTCTCCAGGTCGATAGCTGCTGTTGCTTCATCCAGGATTAAGATTCTCGTCTTGCGGAGCAGAGCCCTTGCCAGACAGACGAGCTGCCTCTGGCCAACACTGCAGGCAGAGACAAGGCTTTCTCAGAGGCCTGCAGCTCCCATGGCTCAGAATCATTTGTTCTCAATGGATAAAATTACCCAACCAAAAAAAAAAAGAAAGGTATTTAGCAAGCAGCGTGTCAGCCCCGGAGCAAAGAAATGCCCATTGCAGCACTACTCAGCAACTTGCAGTGTGCCTTCACCTACTGCCTGGGCAGAGCCACCAAACGTCCCCTTCCTGCCATACGTCAAAAACCAATAATCACAGTGCTTCTGCCCGAGGAGCACACACAGCTGGAACAACACTGAGCATACGCAGACTTTCAAAAATAAAATAAAAAAGTTCTGAGGCTGCACATCCTTTCTACCACCAAATAAAATAAGTGGGTGGCCCACGCTGCCCCAAACGCTGCCTTTGGGTGTCTCTGTGGGACAAGAAGATGAACATCATCAAACAATCATCTGCTTACACTGTGGTCTCAGAAGCCAATAGAGCCTATCAAAGCATGATGCTTTTCCATCTCTTTCACGTCCTTCTTCGTAGCTCTTCCTAGCTAATAACAACAAGCAACCATTGCTGACATCACTTCAGGCAGAGGATTCTCACTCAGCACAAGAGTTACGCATCACCACAGCATTTCCCTTCCTATCAAACCCACCAAATGTTTAAGGGGCTGCCTGTTCCTGACACTGTCATCCCAAACCTTCTTCCTATACCGATAAGACAGGAGTTTGGTTTGGCAGAAATTCTTCCCAGCAGCAAAAGAGAACCGGATCCTTCCAGAAGTGGCAGAACAGCAACTCAATGTTTGAGCCTTGCTTACATCAGAAGCAGGGGGCTACATACCACTGGACACAACAAACTACAGTGTTAAGCTGTTACTGCTGTTAGGGCTGAATGAAAACTCACAGCACATTTCTAATGCAAACTCTTCTCACCTAAGATTTTCTCCACCTTCTGAGCACTCAAATTCCAACATGGATGGCTGACTGCTGACAAACCTCTTCAGGTGAGACAGTTCAAGAGCTTTCCAGACTTCTTCATCTGAATACTTATTAAATGGATCCAGGTTCATCCTCAGTGTTCCAGAAAAGAGAACAGGATCCTGGACAGACAACCACCTTTCATTAGACAAGTCCATTAGCTGTTTCAAGTACAGACATTAGTATATAAGACTGTTTTCAAACATCCATTGCACTGAAGCTAAGCCACCTCTCCATCCCATCCACCTTGAAAATACATTGCATTACACACAGTGAAACATCCAGTTTGGACTCTAAAGATACTTTATCTCAAACTCTGTTTTATCACCCACCATCAGTTTGTGAGGTGGCAGGACCGGACCAATCTGAACTATTCTCTGCGGTTTGCTAAACCATGATACATAGAAACAGTACCTGAGGAATAATTGTCAGCCTCGATCGAAGGTCATGGAGACCGATCTCTGAAATCCTCACACCATCAATTATAATTTCCCCTTTTACAGCTTCCAGGATCCTAAAGAGACAGAGGGTCATGGAAGACTTCCCTGCTCCAGTTCGGCCAACAATCCCAATCTACAACAAATTGGAGGATTAGCAACAAAGCATATGGTTAAAAACAAAAATCACTGCTAACAAAAGCAATCAAAATGTCAGGATTTCTCTGAATACAAAAAAGAATGCAACCAGAAATCAAACGTTACGAAGTGTGCATCACCACTGCCCATGATTGGAATGGTGTTACACATAGCTCTGTACAACGTCTTAGTGCCACGTAAACTGGGGGGTTAGCTGAAATCCATGTTAGGAAGTACCCTTGTCAGAGTTACCACCCAAGGACAAGAAATTAGACTCTCCAGAGGGCAATTAAGAGCTTACGATAAGCACACATCTGACTTCCAGAAGGCAACTGTCATAGTGTCTGCCCAGGATAACAATACAGTAATAAAAGGTGCCTGTTAGAGCAAGGGGTTGGACCAGAGGTCATCCAGTGTTTGTCCAAGCTCAACCATTCTGGGATTCTTCTAATAACAGCATGTTAGCTACAGGACTTTCTCACACTAATTCTTCTGTCAATAGCACCCACAGTCCTCTACTTTCAATTAAAGCATGAAGAAGAGAATCTCCCAGAACAATTTTCCAATTAAGAAAGCAAAGAATATTATTTTCTTCCACACTAAAAATTTCAACAGGCAAAGCCCGTGGAAAAAGTTGGAATTCCTTCTGTCACTTGCAATCTCTGGTGCCTCCCACACAGCAGTTTGATGCCAGCCTAACTTGGAAAGTGCAGAAATCCCCATGCAGATGGTTCTATGTCTTCCTGCCTGGAGGATGCTGCCGTGGTTGTTAATGCTGGCCAGCTCGTGCCGTCTCCACCACTGGGTAACTGTGCGTGCAGCCCGTGCTGCACCCTGTGGCTGTCACTGGAGGCCCAAAGCCACAGCAGAGCCCCAGGGCTGGGTACCCACCTTCTCTCCACCGTGCACTCGGAGGTTCAGATCCTTGAGCACCAGATCGAGGCCCTTCCTGTAGCGCACCGAATAATTGATGAACTCCAGCTCCCCCCTGGACGGCCAGTCTGCTGGGGGTCTCTTATTCTCGATTATCCAGGGAGCCTGAGGGAAACAGAAATGCCTCACAGGTTTAAAAAAGAGTAATTCAAACTCTAATGCAAATATCGACATTGGCGGGTTACCAAAAAATACCTGGTAAGTCAGGTTTCCATTAACAAAATCATAGCAATAGAGGAAAAACACAGGTTCCTATGCTGTTTGGTCATGGTTGGGAAGTTTGTAGGAAAAAAAACCTCAGCATATCGAGGCAAATCCTCAACTGATATAAATTAATACTTTTTCCATTAACTTCAGTAGGTCACTGCATGTCTCGTGCCAACTCGAGCTCCAGCTTACACATACTGTGAATCTTGTCTTAGCTTCTTTTCTAATTCAAGATCAAATACTTTATCTCCAGAAATGCACACTGCAGCTTTCCTCAATCCTCCATTTCCCAACTCTTAGTCTCCCACATGCACAGGGCCACCAAAACCCAGCAGGTCCACGGAGCAGCAGATTTGTCAGCACAGCTCCATCTGCCACCTTCAGGAGTATTTGGCAACAAAGGAAAGCGGTTGGATGATTTTTCTGGTTTCAGCAATGCAGCGTTACTGGAGATGATGTTGTCTCGTGGGAGAGGAGGTCTGATTAAGCCAGTTAAACATAAATACTATAGAAAATGTATGCATAGCCCGAAAACTGCAGTGCAGCTGTGCTCAGCAGCAGGATGACAGCATCCATGCAGGTAGGACACAGCATCGAACATTTCAGACCCAGTGGGAGCAATACTCTGATGGTGAATTCATCTCTGTTGTGCTATAACCACTCACACTAGCAGAAAATGAGATGCTAAGCACAGAGTGCATAACAGCAGTACCGATTTGGAGCTGTGGTAACATTACAGTTCAGAGTGTGACATTTGTTCAGGTTAAATGGTAACACTCTCAGGGCAGGAACTGTCTCTCAGGACTCTAAAGAAAGACCAGGTCAATATGCAGGCTAAAATTCCACCACACAGGTTAGTGAACACGCTTGACTTCCAGTAGCTGACCTCCGTTTCAGTTTCCGAATACTCTTTTATTCTTTCAACAGCCACAATGTTAGTTTCAAGATCAGAAGTTGTTCGGACCATCCAGTTCAGAGCCAAGGTCACCTGGAGAAAACAAGGAACAAAATATCACCCACAGAGGAACAAGAGATTAATGACAACAGCAGATACTGCTGCTAAGACGTGGATTCACACGGATATGACACAGTGAGCAATTACCTCTGTGTTTACATGAACACAGATACTGGGACAAGAAGCCTACAGATAACGAGGTGCTCACGTGAAGTCCTGCCTTTCTCACAGTGTTAGAACCACCAGCCTTTGGTTTCAAGTTGTTCCCCAGAGTCCTGTGTCTCACTGGAGAAATACGGATGGCATTCCCACGCACTCCTGCCACCTAAAAGCCTTCTGGCAATAATGAGAGCTTTACATCAACTGTCCTCAGCTTAAGCAAGCACAGTTTGCCTTGCTCTTTATGAATCCTACTGCTTTCCCAGTGGTTACCTGGGCAGAAGAGCATCGTGTGGGACACTGAGCCCACGCTGCTCAAAGGAGCTCCCGAACTGCTGCCTGTCTGATGGCCTGTCTGCATTCTGTGGAAATCTCTACTGCTTAGAGGTGTCCCACAACTCATTTTCATTATCTTATTAATTCAGACTTTGGCAAGCGCTTAATTACTGTTAACATATCAACAAAGAACCAGAACACGTACCTGTAACGCATAGGATACTGAAAGTCCTACCAAGCCAGCATTCAGGCTGCTTTTCCCAATCACAGCAAAGAGAGCAGCAAAAAGGACAATGCAGTTCCCCACAAACTCCACCCGGATGCCCAGCCACCTGGAAAGGGCAGACATGGGAAGAGTGGTAAGGGGCTGCTCAGAGCTGCTATGCAAACACAAGAAAAGAAGCGGAAAGCAGCAGCTGTACTCCTTTCTACCTGTTTGACATGATGCTAGGGTAGTAACTTTTCTGATTTTCATCCACCTTCAGATCGCTGATGTCTATGAAGGACTTCTCTCTCCGATAGGCTCTGATGACGCTGGTCCCCGATATCGTTTCTGAGAAGTGTGAGTAGATGGGAGATCTGCTCACGGATTCCAGGCGCTTCAGCTGCCGGGACGTGGCCACGTAGAATCGCTGCCATTGTGGGGGAGAAAATTGAAGGGCACATGAAATACTCTCTCTTTTAATTAACAGTGAGATAATTACCAGGTTATGGATATAAAGGAGATTCTTAATGATGCACTTCAAGCCTTCAACGTATTTATTCCCTGTAATTAGGAAGTATTTCTAGAAGCAAAGATATCCTTGTTTCATTCCAAAACAGAATTTTGGGTAACTGCAATTTCTCTATTTTTGAAGTTGAGATTATCTATGTCACTTCTAATGCAGTTAGCACAGTGCAGCACAATGAACGCATTTGTAGGAGTGCCATTTTCTGAGAAAAAGAACACGAATTTGAAATTCCATTGTCTCTATTTACATACCATAAAATAAACATCATTTTTTTTTTTGCTCAGAAGTCAATAAAATTGATGCTATTTTCAATGTTTTAACTTCTTAAAAGCACTGCAGCTCTATTCTAGCAGCAGGCCTGTTATCACTGAAAAGCAGAACAGATGATGCCAACTTATTTCATGACCACATCTCACACGGTGCTGCCTCTTGTGGGAGAATACTTTAAGTACACAGAAGAAAGAAAGTTACTTCAGATAACTCATTTCTTCCCCAAATCGTTGTTTTTCTTAGAAGGAAGCACAAGCAATGGAATAACAGTCACTACAGCAGTAGTCAGAGATTGTTCCAGTTACCTGAACAAAGTAGTACAGAACTGCAAGTGGAATTATGACCACAGTGAAGAGCGGGGTGCTTGCGATAATGACAATCATTGTTGATAAGGAGTTGAAGAACGTTCCCAGGAACATCAGGATGGTGGGGGGGATGACTTCGTCGATCACAAAGATGTCCTTGGAAAAGCGGTTGATGACCCTCCCGGTTGGAGTGGTGTCATAGAAGGACTGCGGCGTGTGGAATTTGTTCTCCAGCAGAGCCATGTGAAGCTTCCGTGCTGCATTAATGCCTCCCATTGCCAGGGTGAAAGAGGAGACGAACACAATGAAGCCTTCCAAGCGAAGAGGAGACGCGTTAACCAGCGAGCGTGCTGCTCCCCATTTGCCTTCTGTGTCGCTGTTCTCCTGTCCACCCCTCCCATGGCGCTGTGCTCACTGCTGCCTAACGCCCAGCACCGTGTCCTGTGGGATCTCACCAAGCTCCCCTCACAACACAGATGTGCAGCCATCTTCTTTCTGCAGCCTCCACAAAGCACCAGCCCTACAACTTCCCCCAACCTTTCTATCTCTTCTGCTCCTAACTTTTCATATTCTCACACAAGATTTAACTCTCCCAGGTTTACACGCCGCCCACTCAAACCCTTCTCAAGGCTTCACAACACAAAAGTGGGTGCTGAGCTCAGACTTCTGGCTCTAAGTTACATTACTTTCTTTGCTTTTGCTGGCAATTTTGGGCCACCAGCAATGAGCACCATGGCTTTCCCACATAAATCCTCTTTGCTAAATACGAAGACATCACGATTTATATCTGGTCTCACCTTGCAAGAGGCCCAAGGCAGCATAGACTCCGATTCGCATGGATGTGTTGTGCTGAGTCCCATTTATCACTGGCTCGTTTGTCCAGTCACTGAGCCACACATTGGCTCCAATAGCAGCAGCATTTTGACAACAATATAGGAAACATATAATTAAAGAGATGACAGGGCTGACGGCCTTCATGTATTGCCAGAACACTGTTAGCTTTACCTGCAAAATCACACACCAAAGCTGGTTGGTACAGCTCACAGCATCAGGAGTTCAGACAGAAGAAAAATAAAAATCTTCAGCAGAAGGACTGAAAAAGTTCAAAACTGCCCAAAATCTAACACAGCACAGAAAACAGCTCATCTGTCTGAGCCCCATGTCAGGGCAACGACTTTGTAAACAAGTCAGAAACGTCTCTGCAATAATCCTTTCCTCCATTCTGATGAGTTGTAATGTATTGGTTTTGTGGGCTTTTAGTTTTGAAGACTGTGCTGGGGCAGGGGGAAGAGGCAGATTAATCAGCCACAAAGGATGGATAACAAGAACGGGAGCCAAAGCTCCCAGGCAACTGCAGCAACTTGGCAGGTATATGCAGTTCCAGACTACTTTAAAGAGCCCAAACAGGCCCTTTACATTCTGAATATGCCTTCATTTAGGTGTCTTCACAGCAACTTAAATGAGGTAACAAACGCTAATTCACCCCAGTAGGAGCATAAACAGACGATGCCTGCGTCAAAAAGAAAAGCTGTTCTCTCTAAGGTAGTGCAAAAAAGCAGAAAGGCAGACAGAGGCTCAGGGCTCAACTCAGGCTCTCAGGGAGAACACGGCCCCTTTTGCACCATGAGCATAAAACACTGCTCATGGCGTGACAGGAGTGGCTCAGACGGAGCAGGCTGCTGGCACACAGCGCACAGCTGGCCCACAGAAAGCTGCTGAGGCCCGAAGCACGCCGTGCTGCAGCTGGACTCACAGCCCAGCCAAACAGCTGAAGACCAACAGGGCTGGAAGCTCTGCAAGGCAATGCGGGGCTGACAGAGCTGCTTGGGCTATCAGGTGACTGAGGCAGGAGCTGGGAGGCATTTTTTTCCTTTCCTAATTGCACAGCCCTTGCCAGGTGTGTAAATCTCTGCCAAGAGCTCAATTTGAAGGATCAGTGATCACTAGATTAATGTCTAAAAGCTGCTATCGCAATTTACACACCGCATTTAACAAAAACACATCAGATGTAAAAAAAAAAAAAAAAAAAAAGATTTTTTTTTTTTCCAAAAAGAGAAAGAAAGAAGAAAAAGGAAGGGGGAAATCACACGGTACCGTTCCCACTTCTGTGGTTTCTGCCTGGATAAGTTTCTCATTAGGATTCCTTTTTGGCAGAGGTGGCTCAGCTGGCTTCTTTTCAGCGACTCTTCGTTTCGTTGACATTTTGTTGGGACATTCTCCTCCCTCAGAAGATATTACACTAAGTTGCCTAATCAAAACAACGGAGCCATTAGGAGAAAAAGGGCACATTGTGGTCATGTGGGGCAAGAACAGGAGGCAGCAGCTCAGACTCACGCCCAGCTCTTCTGCTCAGTTCCCGCTCACAGATACGGGTGGTGCCTGTATGACCCCCATGGATGTACAGTGATGTCCATAATGGCAGAAACACCACTGCTACCAAAGGCCACGGCAGGCTCTGGACACGCTGATACGGTCACTGCAGCCCTCAGCACAAGCCAGGCTTTTCAAAGCTAACCCCAGAGCTTCTCTGCTGCCAGATCTATAGCAGCTGGATGGTGTCCCAGGGAATCGTTATGAAAAAGTTGCCTGAAGAATTTGGTTCAATTTGGATTAAGAAGAAGATTGCTGGAGCAGATATTTGATCTTCTTCGCGTGTTCTTTCACATTTACTCTCAAAAACTTATTTTTAAGAGGAAACTAAATCCCCAATTGTGAGACAGCGTTTGACTAACATCTTTCAGATGTGTTTTGCTGTAGAAGCAGATTTAAACTCAAGAAGTGCTGATGTTTACCTAAGAAATTGTTTGCGGACCTCATTTGTCACAGGTTCATTATCTGCCAGATCGGTGTGGATGCTGAGGGTGTCTTCAGCAAGCAGGACCTCCTCCTCTTCAATCACTGCAAAACAAGATTACAAGATTACACCTCACATTTTCTGCTGGGCAAAGCTGAAAGCACAGAAACAGAAGTCCAGACAAAACAAGAGTAATGAAAACCAATACCTCCACAGGAAAATCACGGTATGTAACCCCAGCATCACCCCCATTGGCTTTGGCTCTCTGCATCGCTTTTGTTACTTAAACTAGGTAGCTTGTGAAACAGATTGGCAACCAAATGCATTTACAGCTCATTGCCTGAGTGCATCAGAAACACTACATGATAGCATTAGTTAGTTCTAGCTGCATTCACATACAGAGCACTCTCGAGGCACGATTCTGGGATGGAGCCTAAGATGGAGTCTCATGTCAGAAACCACTGCTATTGCATGAAGACATCACATTCTTTTCCTTCTCCCCATCTGGTGAGAGCTGCTATCAATTCTGAACTAAACTTCTTTGGTAAAACACCTATCATTAATATAGAACTGGCAATAAATATTTTCTATGTCAGCGAAGAAAGTAGGAACAAATGCGGAGATGTCATTTAGAAGCAATGGACACTTTACACAGAGATACGAAGTGCATTCTCTGCATTCTGATTTCTGCAGAGAAAGTATCTGTAATCTGGTTGACAGAGAAAAAGCAGTACTGTACTTGTTAGTTCATCCTCTTCAATGTTTTCATCAAGTGCATAATTTCGAAGGAATTCTGCAAAGGCCTTGTTCTGTTTCAGAAGTTCTTGGTAAGATCCCATTTCGGAGATTTTGCCATCTGTTAGGACAACTATATGGTCTACCTGAGGCAGGAAACCAATGCCGTGGGTCACCAGAATTCGAGTCTGGATGGGGAAAATTGAGAAAAACACCCACAAGTCTCAGTTGCCACTGTTGAGACCGAATGCTGTACATCAGCAGAGTTACTCAGCAAATCAAATAACACCACGTTGCTGAGACAGGGGGTGAATTATCATCTTAAGGTGAAACGCCAAGTGAAAGAAACTACACTAGGTAGTCATTGCACTTGGAAAAATCTACATGAACTTACTCTGCTTCCTACTGCACACTGATACAACTCAGAGGGAAGTAAAACAACGCAATCATCACTCTCCTCTGTCCCATGTGCTAAGCTGCTTTGCACTCTTCCTTTTAAATGCTGAGACATTTGGAGACGATAACAGGAGTAGAAGGGGAAGCAAAGGGGTTGCAATTTTGCTGCATGCTGCCAAAGACCTCTGTAAATTTAGCTGTTGCAAGTTCTGCACTGCACTGCCTCCACGTAACAACTCGCAATGCTAAGCTGAGAGCCTACAAGTGCCTACAAACGCCTTGCTTTGGGCCATCACACAGAGCAGAGCTTTTTACAAAAGACAGAGCAGGTTTTTGCCTCTACCAGTTCTGACCAGATCACATCCTTTCTGGGCATGCTTACATGGCAGCTCACTGCAGAATCTGTGCCGTGGGGAAGAGGTGCCCACGCTGCCAACCCATCCCAGAAGCACAGGCATGAGTCAGCACTGCAGCCCTGGTGAAACAACTCTCCAGTTACCCATTAGTGCTTCCACATTTGTGTGCGTTCGTAACAGGATCTAAATGTCAGCTTACTTTTCCTTTAAGCACCCCATCTGGACCAATAACTTGGTCAAAGATGTGCTTTGCAACATGAGAGTCCACAGCAGAAAGAGGATCATCGAGTAGGTAAATGTCAGAGCTGCTGAACACGGCGCGAGCGAGGCTCACTCGCTGCCTCTGGCCACCTGACAGGTTGATGCCCTGCAGGGAAAGAGAGAGAAAACGTATCACACACCTCGGTCCAAACAACAGTTATGAGTTTGTATGGCTCTCACACCATCAGACAGATGGATGCTAAATGAAACATGAGACGCCGAAGAGAATAACCCGCTCAGAGTCAGAGACAGGAACAGAATGCCACTAAATTTGTTTGTTCACTGCCAAACTTCCAGTCAGCCAGCAATCTGGAGCCAGAATACACCTCTTGCTTCATACGCTTCTGAAGAGAGCTGTTAAAATGTAAAACAACAAAAAGGAAGACCATCTACAAGGACACAAAATGCAAACGCCCCAAGCATGGCTGCAGCACCTGGAACATCTTCCACATTTCTCACCTTACGTACATCCATACATCCACCCACCCGCATGAATTCCATCTCAAATTTAGCAGCCTTTGAGAAAAAATCTTTACTGGGTAATCACCAAGCATCTCATTAAAATGAGGTGTCAAGGGACGATCATGTTATTTTTTCAACTTGAAGCACGTTGTATTTTCCATCCCATTTTTCCCCTACAGGAAAAGGACTTTAAGCATTCTGTCCAAACGCACATTTACAATCGGACTACAAAGGTAGGATGCTCTGATCTCTCAGAGCTAGATGTGCAAAATACGCAAACATGCTGAAATTTAGGACTGAGTTTGAGTCTGACTACCTTCCACAGAACTGCCTGCATGTTTCAGTGCTGTCTGTCACAGGTGTGCTACTGTAAGGATCAAACTGAACCAAGGTCTGACTACAGTGTTCTCTCCTTAGGCAGATGGAAAAGGAAGCATCAGCAGGTCTGACTTGAAAAAAACATTACCTTCTCTCCTATCTCAGTGTGATCTCCTCCTGGTAGCACTTCCAGGTCAGTTTTTAAAGCGCAGGCCTCCAGGATATTTTGGTATTTTTGCTCATTAGGAGCTTGGCCAAACAAAATGTTATCTTTCAGCGTGGCATTCTGGATCCAGGCTTGTTGAGGCACATAAGCAACAGAACCCTAGGACAAGGAAATAGAAGGGAAACCCCGAACATACAACAAGCATCAATTCATGCTCAAAATTCCAATTAAAATCTTCAGCATATATATATAGTTTGTGTTCAACAGATATTCACGTTATATATACACTTGTGTGCTAATTGCTGGTCTGCAGTTGATTGAATCAGGAAAGTCATTACATGTAAAACATAAGTAAACACATGTGGGCAAAACACAAACAAAGACAGAGACAAGCTGTGCAAGGAGCAAACAGATTTCCATCTCCTGCCTGAAGTGCATCGCAAGCAGTAGCAAGCATAAAAGCACATTTCCATCCCGTTGTTAAACGGCATCAAAAACAACACCAACCTTCACAGCCACTTCTCCTTCCAGCTTTTCCATCTCACCTAGGAGAGCAGACACCAGAGACGACTTCCCACAGCCAACATGGCCAACAACAGCAACCAAAGCGCCACTGGGGACCATCAGGTTTATGCTGCGGAGGAAATTAATTAAACATTAGTTTACTGAAGGCATTATGGGTCTTCAGATGGGCTGAAATGTACACTGACAACTCAGCACGACCTCAACCTGACAGGATACAGCAAGCACAGCTTGGTCACCGGTTCTCTCCTCCTTTTCTTGGGTACAATCAACTGTAATCAGAACTGCAGGAGTAAATGGAAACCCATAAATGTGTTCTGTGGGCTGCTAAGTCAGTGTGATTGATAGCAAGCCTCCTGAGACCCTTCACCGTGCCATGTCAGTCCATCAGCAAGCCAAACAGTGCTAAGAAGCATTTTGAAAGCTGCCTTTCAGATTTTGTGTTTTGTTTCGAAAAACAAGAGCAACTGTACTGAAGCAGTGGGCAAAGACATCACACCTGAAAACGTTCTGACTATTTTACTAAATTATTTCAGTGCTAATAAGTAGGATTCGCAATGATGCAAGAAAAATGAATCTTGCCCAGTAAAAATCCTTTGCTGTTTTCCCTACTGTATCCTAAAAGGTACTGCCTTAGGTTCTGGTTCTGAAGGTGGACTGCTCTGGAAATGACAGAGGGACGTAATCTATTCACCATCACAATGCCTTTCACTAATGAAATCAGCTCAAATTTCTGCTTGCAAAGATTCTGATGCAGAATTCTAATGCTTTTGCCAGTCCTCCTCCAACAGGCAGCAGGCGTTTTGCACGGTGCAAGAGCTTTTTAGTTTGTTTTTACTAAAGGTATCAAAGCAAGTAAATCCAAAAGCATCGTAACTTTTCTTCACTGTACTTCCTTCTTGCTGAATTTTGCATTACTGCTATTTTATGGAGTTGCTGCTCGATGCTTAGACTGCAGTTTGCATTGAAGCCTACATGGTCACAGATTTGGTTGCCTGAATCAAAGCAAATCCTTTGAACTCTAAGGGTCTTTCTTGCAGGTTTCCCATGTAACAGACTCAGCATAGCACTGCGAACTCCTTGGACAGGGAAGTCTAAGAACACTTATCAAATTTCTGCGATTCTGATCTGACAACAAAGCAAAACACAGGGAAGTATACACGTCCAGGCAAATTTTATTTGTGTTCATTCAAATAGGCGAAAGAGCAAAACGTACACCTGCACAGTCTGGGAATGGTGTATGGGCAGCTGCAGGGATGAGCCTGCCACGAGAATCCTGAAAGAAGACACCACTGCTCACATGCCCATGAGCTAGAATTAAACCTAAACCCAGACATCAGAACTGCCTTCATAACCATCAGATCAATTTAATTTGTCCGCTGCTTCAATTAAAGAAAAAGAAATTACCTATTTAAGAAATTGAGCTAGCCTTTCAGCCCTTTAACAGATAACCACTTCAGGCTAGTTTCTGTGGAATGAAAGCTTCACAGCACTGTTCTATAATGCCTACATGCTATGAGGCACAAGGATTAGCTAGACGTTTGAAAGGCAGGTGAGATGCACCGTGGGTATGTGGGAACAACCTCTTCCAGAAGTAAGCCTGCAGATATTACCAGACGTCTTTCAAACAGACTTCCCAGGAGCCAGAAAAATACAAAGCAAACAGATGTATTGCAATTGCATAAAGAAATCTTACTCTTTCAAGGACGGCTTAAGCTCCTTTCCCCAGCTGAACGTCGCATTTTTTACACTGATGGCATAGCCTGTATGACAAAAATGCAACAACAAAGAAGGCAGGCAAACTATTACACAGACAGTGTGACCGAGAGATTGGCAGACAGAGGAATCTTTATTTACGGGTGTTTCTCTACGCTGCAGTTCCCTTTTCTGCTGGTATGGGAAGCAGAGTCTTGTGATTGCACTGGGTCACAAGACAGGAATGCTTATCAGTGTGAAAATAACTTGTCCATAGCTTAAGCCGTAGACACTGAGCTTACAGTCCTACGGAGCAGAAAAGTCATCCTGCTTCACTCTGCTCAGGTGAGGCTGGTCCCAGCATCTGCTGCTCAGAGCAGTTCTCAGAACTGTGCCATCATCAGCACAGCTGTACTTGAGAAACCAATTTCAAGTCAGCAGGAGACCAACAGCACACTGTTGACTTTGGTGATTCAGATTAAATTTGCTTTGTGCAGGTTTTTGCTTGCCACGCTAACAAGTCACAGATCTGCAGGCTTTCTTCATCTCCTGGTGGGGTGATGAATAACAGTAAGCACACAGCAGCTACACAGCCATCCCTTCTCCTCTGCACACAGCATCACGCACCAAAAGGGTTTCAAACTGCAGTATCACCAAAATGCATTACATGAGAAAACACAGGTTTTTAAGACGAGCTGGTTTGCTCATTCCTTTTGGGATGCTGCGTTTGCAAGAGAATAAAACAGAACTACTGATATTGCTCCTGAGCATTTGTGCAGTGTGAAAGGTGTGAGCATCATTCAGCACCGTTAGCAACCGTTGCACTGCCGAGGCAAACTCACACCCAGCAGTCAGTGCCAAGCTCAGAACAGTGGGAGTTACAGAAGTTTCTGGCTATAGAGTCTAAATGACAAACACGGACTCTTCAGAGAGGGAGTTTTGTTTTCTACTTAAAAAAAGTTGCTGTATTCTTTTTGCTTTTTTGGAAACTCCACCAGCCCCAAACAAACACAAGATGCTTTCTGCATTAGCACTGTGAAGAACCACACCGATCTCTTTACCTGGTGCAATCACTTTTCTTTCCACACAATTTGGATCGAGCTCATCGTGACTCAGGAACTGCTGAATTCTCTTCAGAGAAACACTGGTCTAAGAAAAGAAAGCAGCATTACTTTGTCATTCCTTTAACAGGGACTTACTGCTCTGACTGCTGGCAAGGAAAGCACACGGAGTGGCTTAGGCTTTCACTCCATGGGCGTCCTGAACACTGACTCATTCTTTCCTTTCAAGCAGTCCTACACTGAAATTCAAGTTTTCGGCTGGGAAATTTATTAGACTAAGCTAAATTCACCTGAGTGAAGCAAAATCTCCATATGTGAAATGCCACACACACACACAGGCTTACTCAGAAGTCTGGATTTCCAACGTGGTGTGGTTCCAGTGAAAGGATATTAGAAAGAAAACCAGCTCAGATTTGTGGGATCTCTGTGTTCCAGAACAAAAGACACCTGGGGTTCTTCTGTTTGACACAGCTTACACACAGACCACCCTTACCTGCGCAATGTTGCTGATGACTTGTGGAAGCATAGTGAGTGGAAACTTCAAGATATTAAACAAGGAGAGCGAGACAAAAGCCTTTTCTGCATCCAGAGTATTCTTCTCATCCACTAAGACATAGACAGCAAATGTTGTCAGTGCTACCTGAAAGCCAAAAGGTGAATTTACTGCCAAAGGTATGTGACGCTTTGGCACTGCAAGCAGCAGTCAAGCCTGTATTTGAAATAAAAGTATCAACACCAACATCAGGAAAATTCTTCCTTTTTGACCTTTTCCACATGCTTATCAAATGAACAAGCTGATACCAGTTATCAGCACAAAACAGGCGTGCAGAATCAAGTCACTCACTGATTACTAATGCCACGTTTAGTTGAACTAGGTGTTTCAGAAGGTGAGCTACAGAACCGTGGTAAATACAAATGAGAAGTGCTTATCAAGCTGTGGTTTGGCTGCATTTCCAGCACTGCCCAACCATGTTCTCCCATTGTGAACTGCAGGCTAATTTTTGACAAAACACTCATCTGCATGTTTCTGTGCATGCAAACCATACCTCTCCATGCAAAAGGGATCGTGGGGTAATGAAGTGGAAAGCAGAGGAAGGAAAAACAGAGGGAAAACTGTTAATGTGTCATTTTTTTTTCTTCATTAAATTGGTTAAAAAAAAAAAGCCTGCAGCATAAAATGCTAAAACAGTACTGTAAGAAGAAGAGGTAGAAATGAAATAAGACCCTGTACTGATCAACAATCACATTTCTTTGGTGAGGACTGCTATCCAGGAGTATCTGTGAGGCTTCAAATTCTAGTTTCAGTTTGTTATGGAAAATACTTTGAGTGCTCGAAGTTCTCCTGAGACAGCTGCTCTGTTCCCAGCAGCAGGCTTCACCAAGAAATACTTGGATGCAAAAGGGCTCTACAGAACAAGGAACCTTGCTTCAGAGCGTGTGAAAAACTCTTTTTTTTTCCCCAAAGGGTATTTATATCTTGTTCCTAGGTTCACTGGGTAAACAGTGAACTTCCCATTTCTCCCATTTCTCCTTCAAGGATGCTCTTGTGCACTGCAGAACGTCGTGCAGGTACAACCTACCAGGAACGGTGAGCTGATCCAGGCAAAGTTGGACAACGAATTGAGATAGGCAGACTTTTTCAGCACTCGCAGCTCATTCTTTCTTATCTCCAACACTTTTTCTGAGAATGACGGCTCCCAGGCATACAGCTTCAGCACCTTAATGCCACCCAGAATCTCATTCATTAATTTAATACGGGAGTCTTTATAGCGCATTTGCTCCACCTAGATTGTTAGCAAGCACAGGAGACAGCATGTCACTGGAGTGCCTGGATGGGAGCTGTAAACACAGTGTCTCACAGCTATGATGGTCCTTGGCTGTTTCTAAAGAGGATGTGAAAGGAGATTAAAGAGGTCAGACTCTTATCTGTAAGCTCACGGTTGCAAGTTTATATCTCCAGAGAAACTAGGAATCAAAGAAAGTGTTTGAAAAGATGAGCACAAAGGCTTCCTACTCATCTTCACTGTTAGGAATTACATTTTCAAAACCACTTTTGAGAAAGATTCAGAAAAAAATACTGCCCTACCTCTTCCTTTGATTTCATCAGGCTTTTTCCTGATACGCATAGCTGTATTTCTCATGGGACGTCCTGAACTCTGTGGTTACTCCTAGTTTATTTTTCTTACATACGCCAGGACACAGTGCTTCATTCAGCTACTTCAGAAAAGTCAAATCCCTTCTCAGCAGGATAAACAAAACGAAAACCTGCATTCACGCGCACCAAGGTACGGCTCTGAGCGCCTCGCCGTGGGCAAAGGGAAAAGGAATGCTACTAAGGAATGCTACTCTAACGTCAGCACCCGAGAGGCTTAACACAAAGCCTGGATGTCTCCTCACGGCATGTCATGACAGCACTTGTCACTGAGCTCGTGCGTAAGTGTCATCACCTGGGCTTGTTTTCCTACTCTCACCCTTTTTACATCTGTGGATTGATTTCTTTTTAAAGCTTCCAGCCCGTCCCTGAGGGGTGGCACAGCACCTCCGCTTCCTCCATCTGTGCAGCACAAAGCCAGAGGGCACTATGATATCGCTTTTTCAGCCCTTCTTGACTACAGACAACTAAGGAGGGAGGGAATAAAGGATATTTTTACCTCAAGGCAATAATGCAAATTTAGCCCAGCTCAGTGGCAATGAAAATCAACATCGGCCATTAACATAAGAAACAATGTGCCGGGTTTCAGCTCCCTCTCTAAAAGCAGTCATTCCCAGCTCCAGGAGCAGTTCCTGCCTTTCCCCAGGCGTTCACAGACCCAGCTGCTGGCTGGAGGGACATGGAGACAAAAACTTCTTGCTAATCCCAGCAGTTCCAACAGCACCAGTCACTGAGTCAATGCCACACCTACAAATAGCATTCAAATCACTACAGAAAAGCTAACTGAGAGGGTGTGGTTATTAAATATACTGGTACAATCTAACTTGAAAGAAAATTGGTGCAAATGACACCTCAGTAACGACCGAGACATCATCAATGCCGTCACCTCTCATAGCACAGCTACAATCTCAGATGATGCTTTCTTTCTCTGCTGATACCTTACCTGGAATGCTCTGGTTTTGATTGCTACTGCAGAGTTGAATGGGATAAGTAAAACCATCACAGCAACTCCTGCCAGCACAGACGGCCCTAGAGCCTGGGGTGAAAGAGAAAAGGTAAGTTGTTGTACTGGAGTGCAGCATCCCCAGTGGTGAACACTGAAGAACCCGCAGGTGACTGAAGCAGAAACACATTGCCTCACTGATGAACGTTTGAGACAGACAGCTGAACTCCTCCTACGAAGGGGTCTCGTCTCACAGAACAGCTACGGTGAGGAGACAGGAAAATACCCAGCCATGCACTCTGAGTAGGACACGCCAGCGCTGTGATGGCAGCATGCTCTGCCATTGACCTGCTCAGTGCTTCCCAGCAGGAGGGGAGAAGGTTTGAGCTGATGCAGATACGGAGCTACTGAGTCAATACAGAACGGGAACAAATAAGCTACAGAGAAGGGATTTTTCCACTGACTTCTCTCTGACCCGGGGAACTGTAATTACAGAATCAGCCCAGGTCCCGCAAGGTGGATAAAAGCACACAAACCAGCAGAGCAGTGCCTCGTAAAGCTGCTGCAGCTTTATGGCTCTCCAGAATAAATCCCTATGGTTATGTTGGTGCTACTGCTCTACACAGATTAATCGCAGGGAAACACTTTAAGGATGAAAGCCAATGTTAAAACTGAATACGGAATAAACAAGAAATTTCACTGAAGAGAAAGTTTATTCCAATTGAGATTTATGGATTTATTCCATGTTGACTTATTTACATGGCATAACATAATCTTTGTATATGACTCATATTTCCTTTTTTTATTTTTTTTGTTTTTTTTAATCATTTCCTTCAGGCTCTCATTTGTATCAACTACTGGGAATACTGTGATGAGTCCTCAGCAGAGCCCACCACAGCACACTAGGGACAACAGAAACATAAGGGATATCTTCTGCTTCAAATGCATTATCTCGCCTGCCAGATGAACTAAATCATTAAGAAATGAATTGATTTTGTATAGTTATCATACCAAAACAAGGCAGCACAAGAAGCACATTAAAAAAAAGGATTAAAAAAAAAATGCTTGCACATCGCTTAGAACATCTGCGAAGGAAGGTGACAATGTCTGTACCTGCCAGAGGAAATACAACGCCAGGCACGTCTGGAGCGGCGCAGACCACAACATGTTCAGGAAAGCCACCAGATCCATGAAGCGCTGGGCGTCCACTGACATCAAGTTGACGATTTCTCCAACGGTAGAGGAGCGCTTTGCTGAGTTTGTGATGACCAAGGACTGAGGGGTAAGAGACAGTCAGGGGATTCAGTCTTGACACATGCAAGGAAACACGGAGAAGAAATCCTCAAACATGACAGTACGATACTCCCCAGGAACGTGCACCCCAGCAAGGATCCAGCGACTCGCACAGACATTCACTCTCACGAGGAACAAGGCTTCGTGACATGCCTTGCCTGTGAGCACCTCCACGTCAGGCGGTTTGTAGCATTCTGAAGAAAGCCCAGTTGGAGCTAACCAAGCCATAGCACAAACACTCTTCTCCCGGACCACCTTCCTGAACATTTCAATGGAACCAATAGCAGCCTGAGCTGTGCCTGTGACTGCACACCCACACTACGTTGCTCATTCCCAGAATATTCTAGAAACTGTAAGAGAGGTACTCTGAAAAACTCACTGAAAAGAGACAAACAAACAGAACAAAACCACTTTATTTTTTTAAATTTATTTCCCAGAGGCTATTTTTCTCCAATAAGCCTTTTCACCTCTAAGTATCTCAGAGCTGAGGCTTCTTTCTCGGCTTTATACTCAGAGTTCTGGACCATGAAATGCTTCCAGTCTTACCTTTCGGTATATCACTCCAGTGATCCCAGTTCTCAGCCTCATCCCAGTAACAAAGCAATACTGGAAATGCTGGTGAAGTATGAGGGTCTGCAGCACAGCACAGGTAAACATCAAAGCCGCAATCAAAAATCCCCACCAGGCTGGGGCATCTTCGTTCTTAATGAAGCTAATTAATACACTGTTTTTCAGAACATTAGGGAAGGAAAGGAGAAGAAACAAAACCATACAGTAAGTTTAATGGGACATAACATAGATTCCCTCAGCCATGGCATCCTGCCACATCCTCTCTCTAGCCACAGAAAGTAAACAGGACTCCAGGATGCAATCTGAGTTACAAGTTCAGTCAACCAACACTGCAAAGACTGTAATATTGCAAAACTTGAGGCTCTGCCAGTGAGAAATCTGCAAATGAGCTGCAGAAAATGAAATGCTTTGAGGAAGTCGAGGTCTCCTCTGAGATCCAGGGATTAAACAGAGGGCTCGGTGTCGGGCAGCCCCGCAGGGTTGGTGGTGAGTGGCAGGACACAGCAGGGCAGTGCAGCAAAGCTTGCAGAATCAGCTTCCCACCCAGACCCAACTGGAGCCGCCCGAGCGCCTCTGCCTGGGGTGCTTCCTCCAAAAATCTGGATTAAAAGGCATCTTCCTGGATGATGCATGGAACATTCTGCACTCCACTTCCAGGTAAAATGGCAGTAGCATTAAACTGGCTTCATCACCTTTTATTAATTAGCCATTTCTTACTATTTGCAGCTGCTCTCCCTGCAAGGCCTGAACAGCTGCCATACAACAAGCAAGTGGAGCAACGCATTGCAACGTGCAGCTTTCTCAAAAATCACATTTGTGATTGCAGACTACTGCCCAAAGAACAGAATTTTCAGAGTAAGAGAGGAAATGATTGGGTTCCACCATTCAAATAACCAGCAGGGGGGAAATAACACTTGGAGAAACGCAAAGAGCCCCAAAGCCTTGCTTTAGAAACAGGAGGCTGCTGCAGCTTTCTTTCAGTCTGAGATCTTCCCCTTGTACACCTTTCCTTCGTGCTCTAAGTGGACTGCTTCAGAAAAAAAGCAACAAACTTTCTAAAAAGGTTACTGAATCTCAGGGAACACAAAACTTCTGTGTGCAACCCACCAGGCAGCCCCGGCTTTTCCACTTTCTCTTACCAGCAGCTGTGCAACTTCCATGACTGCAGGAGCGCAGACCTGAGCAGAAATTCACCCTTTATATGTCTTGAGATATCACTGACAACATATCCAGGAATTTATGCACATTTGAGAAATTCCCAGAATAGATTACGTCTAACATGCTCTCAGAAGGAAGCCAGCTGCCTCCTCACTAGGGACACTGAAGAAGACAGACTGCAAGCTATTAATGCTACTATATTGGGCTGGACCCTCTTCTCAGCAAGTGTCTGGGTATACCACAACCACCCACAGAACAAGATGGTCTCAGAACACAGCTCCAACACTGCTGTTATTTTAAGAGTCACTCATATAAGAACAGAGCCCTTTCATTCCCCCTTCCCCACACCCACAGCCCCCATCCAGCTCCGTTCCCCTCTCACTAACAGGACTATGCACCTTTGCACAGATTTAGACACAGCTGGTGGATAGAAAGTCACTGCTGCTCTCTGAGATGCTGCTATTTCCACTGTTCTGTTCTTCTCAGCTAATGGTTACCTGGTGATGTTCTCACCTCCAGACTACCATTAACAGGGAGAAATGTGGGGATCATGCAGACTGCAGTGCAGATGTTGCTTATATAGGGAGAATCTGAGGACATAATTTTTGACAATATTTTTCTCCCTTTTTTCTCATTGTTTTTTCTTTTTTAATTTTTATTTTATCCCAAAATTTACTGAATCTGTGTATCACACATTCTGCTCACTGTGTATTACTGAAAATGCACAAACTCATCTAGAAGCTCCGAAACCCATCCCAGATGATAGCAGCACAGTCAAAGCACGGCATTCTCGAGCACCACACTTCATTTGTATTGTCACACTACAGCTGCCACCACCACCAACTCGTGTGGGTATCAGAAGTACAGACTGCTGGATTCAGCAAGCAGTGCTCTGCTCCGATTTCACAAATAATCTTCTAGAACTGGGAAGAAATTGCTTTGGACTGCTACATGGCACCGCAGGTAATGTGCAATCCAAAGCTGTCTGTCGGTGTTGGGTGATTTATGAATCTTTCATTTCACAGAAACGTGCCCAATTTGCAGCTTCATCCACAGTAAGGAGCTCCCGTCTGAGGGCATTTCAGTGGGAGGGTGGGGGAACCTACACACGCAGCACCGTGTGGGAAATGAGTTATGCATTTCAAAAATAAATACTGCTTGCCAAAGCCAAGCCTCCATAGGGATTGCACATAGAAACTGCTCTCACAGAACCAACCTTAGCAGCTGAGGGTTGACAAAAGAAAGCAGGTCTTGTATCAGCTTGAAGAAGGAGCCGATTAAGAAGTATGGCCCGAAGGTCCTCATCAATGCTTTGAGGAAGGAAGGCTTCCTATTGTGCCTCTTGTCCCTGATCAGAACTTCTGCTTCCTCTGGGCCATCACCAACGTGATTCAGTGCATGGGTAGATTTCTTCCTATATGTCACATCTTCTTTCCTAGGGGAACAAACCAAACAGTCAGAGACACTGACAGTGTGAACATCACTGCCCTCTGCGTACAGCACGAACATCTGAGGTACTGAAAGCCAACTCTTCTGCAAAGGTCTTTGAGACTAACCAATGAAAAACCCACTCCAAAGGCACGTGTTGCTCTCCAGGGCTCCTCGTGGGGCTTCTAAAAGCATCTCTTGGGTTTAGGTGCCTGACTTCTGTTGCTGAGTGCTCTGGAAAACAATTTCCACCGTGAATTGTTCTCAAAGAGCAGCCTAGCAGCTTTTCTATCAGAAAGCACCAAATCACTGTTAATTCTTGAAGACCTAGAGAATAACCCCATGAATGGCAGCCAGGAAGTTTAAGTCCAAGTGGAACAACGAGAAGGAAATTAGAGTCTGAGACACGTAAGCCTTCTAAGAAGGGACAGATGGAAAAGAGACCCGAGGAACAGGGAAGGCTTATAAAAAGGCAATAGAAAAATTACTTGAAAGCACTACCAAGTGTGGTTGGATTTATGATTCTTCTCAAAGAGCATGCAGATTTTTTTAGAGCTGGCTGGCTACAGAGCCTAATCATTCCAACAGCCTGTGAGTGTTCCAAACGACCACTGTGGCTCACAGTCTGCAGGCAGAAACTTGTTCACATCATTTCAAAGGAAGAAATGTGCAAATCCTCATTTCTTTGCAGCACAGTCTGAGGGCGGGGTAGGGGACTTAAACCAGACAAAAAAATCTGTTTTCTCTTTCAGATGAGAACAAGCAGCTTCACCTTTATTCTTCCAGATCAAACCTAGAGAGTTTATGAGCAAAGCTTTATTTTCTGGCAACCAGGCCATTAAACTCATTGCAGGAGAAACAAGACTACTTGCCTCTGGCTTTGTGCTATTAAAAATGTTTATTACAGTCAGCTAACAGCGATGCAATAGTTCTCTTGCAGCAAAAATCCCACAGGAAATACACTCCTGGTGTTTACTACGAGTAGTTAGGTGAGGTCAGGGCTTCAGCACTGCGTGCCTGGTTGCACCCAGTTCTTTCTCAAACCAAAAACCACGTGCCTATCTTCTATGAGTTACAGCCTGCTAGACAGTACATGCTGATTATCCCATGCGAAACATACAGATTTCTCACTGGTAATAACAAGGCCCCGAATCTTCAAATCATCGTTCTCCACAAGAAGGCAGCCAGAATGAGGCCACGTGGGTTCCAGCACAGCCCCACGCTTCCAGCACAGCTCCAGCTCACAGCAGTGCAGTCAGAGAGCGAGCAGAGATTTCAGCCAGGCGGCCAAAGAAGCAAAAGCAAATAGAAAACACCTCCAGCGTGCTTCACTGCCTCCAACATTACCTATAACAACGACTTGAATCTACACCAGCTGAAACCCATACTGAGCTCTCCTGTAAGTCATTAGCAGAGAATCAATTATTAGCCATTATTTAACAGTAATTCACGAGAGTGGTTTGCAAGAGAACTATGAAGCAATATGCAAAAGAAGTTTTGTAGGTTAAGGAGATACAGGAATGTGATAATCATTACAATTAAGTAAATCTGGAGAGGTAGCTTGCAACGGATTAAATTTTTAAAGTAAATGATTACCACATACACTGCTGTTACCTTCTGTGATACTCTCTAAAAATGCACAAAACTGATTAGCGTTTTCATGCCATAAAACCTTGCTAATCAGAGTTTAAAAGAAAAAAAAAAAAAGCCTTTGCAATGGCTTCCAGCCCATGGCTGCCCATGCAGATTTAACACAAAGTAACTGAGAATGTTCACTTCTAAATGAAGAAAGCCACGCAATTTTTAGAGTTACTTGAAACCCAGCAATCCACAGTACAGTGATTTGCTTTAGTTTTGCTCTTTTTCCCACCTGAGAACGATTAACATAGTCTCCACTGCATTTTACCTGAGCTTAATACAAGGCAGAATGCGAGGCTGAATTCGCTGCCAACTGGCCGCAGCCTAATGCACAATCTGCAGAACACAGCGACAAAACCCCAGGCACAGTTTCTGGTTTTCCAGAAAAAGTTTTCCTGGACCTTGGGTGCTTCCACACAGCGGATGTGCTCTAACTACAGGAAGGCCTGGGGGTGCAATTTATCCCTGTGCAGCAAAGAGCAGAACCAGAACCCAGACCATGCGTGTTATTCCACACCATAAAACTGGAGACATTAAGGAAGCAAAAAAACAGAAAAGTAAAACCACAACCCCAGCACATGCAGAGCATGAGTGGACGAGCTGCTGGTGTTAGTGCTGGAAGCCTTTCAGATTTTAGCTGCAAAGTAGAACTCTTCACAGCACGCTGAGCCTTGCCAAGAAGCTTATGACTTTCCTCACATTATCACACAGAAGGGTCTTTCCAATTTGGCACGGATACGCACAGAAAATAACAGAGGAAAGCCTCCATACGGAGGAGAAATCTCCACAATGAAAGGAAATGGAAGCACAGGCATCCCCCTCATTGACATTTTTCATCTGTAGCACTCTGCTGGCCCATCTCTTTGTTTGGAGACGTTTTGGACACTGACCAGTGGGAGTAGGAAACGCAGTTGCAGAACAAAAGACTTCTTAAGATTAGGCTGGAACTGAACATGGAGCAAAAAGGATATCCTCTCCAGCATGGATGTAACCACATGCAAATTCTGACTCTCATTCTATTTCCACAGGAGACAAAGGGAGTTTTGCTGCTCACCTCTGAAGCAACAAGAGCAGGGGGGTCTCAGCCCCAAGAGGGACGTCCCTCTCCCTGTACTCTCCCTTCACGTGCTGGGAATTCATCATATTCTTATTTCTTGGAAGTGCAGAACTGTTTACTGCTAAGAGCCTTGAGGTTAAAATTAATCTCCGGTGAAAACCTCACAACGGCGATAACAAAGCACTCCTTCTGACTTATGGTGCCCAAAAGTTGTGTTCCAACGTGCCCAGGAGGGATGCGATTACAGGGTTAGACATCCACCAGCCCAGTAATGAAAGTTATCCACTTTCTGCACTCCAACCAACTCACCACCTTCCGTTTATACTTCTTCAGCCCTTCTCCACACGGTAAACGACACCATCTGCCCACGCATATTTCAAGTGCCTAGCAATAAAACGTGCAGGTCGAGCACAAGCCCCAGAGGGCTGCTGCCTGCCTCTGCCTAGACATCTTTAAAAAAGCAAATCTGACCATTAATATTAATAAGGAACAGATGGAAACAGAGGTGGCTGTCGTGTTTACTCGGCTTGTTTTCAGGGATGAACATCTCATTAGTGCTGAATTGACTCATCAATCTCCATCTGCAGAATTGCTGGATTACTTACTGTTTACACTCTGCTTTTTCTTTGTCCCACTCTCTACTCAGTTTTTGTACAATATTTTTTGAAATATCGTCTTCGTTCAGTGACCACAAATCCTTATCTTCAAGAGGCTTTTTGTAACCAAGAATTGCAAAGCTGCAAATACAGAGAAAAACAGTCCAACTCAGTTTGGCTGGCAGCACCTGAAGAACTGCAACTAACTCTGGGAGTGGGCAGCTAACAGAAGTAAGAGGTGTATACACAGGAAAAAAAAAAAAGGAAAAACAACAGTGATAATTATGCCTGTATTTCCCTTTATTCCTTACCTTGATGTCTGCAGTTAAGGAAAGCACACTATGTAATTTTGATTACATGTATTTGACTGAAAATATCACTTTAGAAAAAAAGGGCAATAAAAAACAACATCCAGAAGCATTTGAATTAAACTGTGATGTTAAATGAAAACAGTGAAAATTCAGAGGTAAAAATAATCAAAATGAACTGCCAGGGACAAATGAAATGCAAAAGGGCAGCTCACAAAAACCAAAGGAAAACTAAATTTCTCTCTCCAAATACAAGAAAATTACAAATCCTCAACTCTAAGGGACATTTTGCCAAGAGATACAAACATCTCATTGCCATAAATCCCTACAGCAAAGCTGAACATTCAGATCTCTGAAAATTGAGAAGGATCTCGCTTTCACTAGAAATATTTGTACGAGGCTGTGCCAGGACAATGAAGTTACAGAGATACAGGAGTGAGGATCTCAAAACTCTCAACCACTCTGAAAAAACTGGGTCTCATCGTGACCTTCAGCATCGATTCACTTCTTAATCCCAGAGTGGAAAAAAACCCAGTCCCATATTTGACTGTTTAGTACACATCCCAGAGCACAGCAGTCTCAATAGTTGGTAGTAATCATTTGAATATACCACCCAATTTCCTCATGCAAAGGAAATGTGCTGGTAACAAAAGCATTCACCCACGAGCCCCAAAAGGAAACGATGCATCTCAGGGGTGTGAAAAGGTTCCAGTATTTTCTTCTTGTGCTACACAATTCTGCGTTGTTGTTTCAGGCGATGCTGCAGCACAGCCAGGCTGTGTGTGCAGTCATGGCAACTCTGCCACTGATCTGCAGGTGAGACTGGGCAGCACGACTCTCTAAAAGTGGTCTGCAAACGTTCATGTTCTGAAAGTGCTGACAGTGCTGTCATGAAAGAACACCCAACGTCAGCTACTTGAAGGGGAAAAGCCTCCACGTGGGTAACTCTGTACAACACATATCACAAATAGAGCTTATGGCTGTCAGCTGTCCAACGCACCGAAGAGAGAAGCTCACCTTGTAAACCACCAGAATGTCAGTCTTGAGAGAAAGCCTGAAGTTAACTCTGGAGAGGGATTCTGCAGTAAAGTTATGCAGGAAAAAGATTAAATCAAGACAACAGGAAATGAGTCTACATATTACAAGCACGTACCTAAGTTCTAATGAGACATAAATTGATCCCTATCGTTTCCCAAGTCGTGCAGATCTCCTTTCATCTCTACAGAGCTCTTAATATACTGCCTTTAAATCACACTTACATGAGCTGAAACATCATTTTACAGTTTCTGAAATGTTCATCCAAAAAAAAAAAAAAAAAGGACTCAACTTCTCTCTCGGCTCAGCTTGAGCATAAATCCAATTACAGAGACCATTTCATGAATTGGAGAAGAAATCTGGCCTGTGATGCCACCGATATCTCCTGTTATCCATGGTTCTTTTCATATCTATTCTCAATACATATAGAACTGGTTTATTGAGTCAATCCTTTGAGAGTTCGGTTAACTCCAAAGGAATGTTAAGCAAGTAGAAAACAATCTCCACAAAAAACGGTCCTGGAATAATTAATATTAAGCTTTAGTTTTCATAAATTACTTTTTGAAGCAGCAAGTAGGAGGGATGCTTTTCTCTGTACAGATTTTGGTCATTACTGATGGCACACATAATAGAAGAAGACTTCAAATCCCAATACAACTCTCCATACTCATTATTTCTTATGGGGGATCAGCAGCTACAGCTTGAATCTCATGACACTGCAAAGCTTTTTTCAGTTACAAATATTCTCAGTGGAATTCTCAAGACATGATATAATAAAATACACATAAAGCAAAATAAAAGTACTTACAGGGTCTGTATTGGTAGGGGAAAAGAATGGAGGCTTTTCTTTAAAACATGAAAGGATCAACTCAATGATTAGCAAAACAAAATGGATGTAAAACGTGGCAGACCTGAACCTCTCATTTACATGGTTCTGAAGGGAAAAAAACACAGCAATTACTTTACTTACTGTATTTCCCACCACAACATACATGCACACACCGACTGTTTCAGGATCTGTTAGCACTTCCTTTCTTCCCCCACAGCTGAATACTGCACAGCAGTTGCTAGCAGGAATTATCTTACAAAAGCATGCATGTACTCTGCGAAGCACCTTGGTAAATGCTTATCTCCACGTTGCTTTTCATTAAATTCTGTCAACTTCAAAGTGCTTATGCACCTTCACTGCATGCAGACATCCCCTGGAATCAGGGGCTACATGACATCCTTTTAAATTACCTCCAGGGGTTCTTGCAAGATCATGTCACATAGGAACTGTCAACCCAGATCAGAGAACATCCATTTACTTTTTACAAGCAGTCAATGTCAATGCTTTCAGAAGAAATGAGAAAACACTGCATTATAAAATATCAGTTCCATCTGCTGCAGACATTTCTTTTCCCACCCAATCTGCAGTTGACTTAAAACTTCTTGCTGGGAGGGTATATCCCCTAGCAGCTCTTTCATAACCTCATGTGCTTGTGAATGCTCTTCATTGTTCACTTAAAACCTTTGATCCTGAGGTGTAACAGAAAGAATATTTCATCCTCAGCAGTGGTAAGAACAGGAGGGATGCTGCCCACACACATTCTAGGACTCTGCCCTCATAATTTTAAGTTGATTAAGGAATCAACCATTGATAGTCCATTATTTGCTCTTAATCACCAGTACTACAATTTTAAAATTGATTTGAAGTGATGCACGAGAGGGTCTCACCAGGACTGCAAGCACCTCCTGAGGAAGCCCTGCACAGACTGTCCTGTAAGGTTTAATTCAGCCCCCACTGGAATATTTACAACAGTTGGACACAACAAGGTCCTTGGGAAAAGGATAATGCACTAGTGGTAATAAATAAACAAACAGTGTATTAAATTCACCAACAGAACCAGCAGTGATTTAGAACCACTTTCACTGAGGAGCAATCACCTTAATGCTTTCCAACTACTCCCTTTCATTCTCAGCCTCTGATGGCCTAATCACTGAAAGAGCCTTTGCCCCACTTAATGAAATTTGTTTCTTGGAAAAACGTAACAGCATTCTTAATGTGGGAGGTCCAGCTATGCTTGCAGGCAGGAATCAGAACAGCCCAGGTTTCTTTCCCCTGCTGTCTATTTACAGCCACAGTTGGAGTGAAAATGCTGTCCTTGCCGCACGGTGTGCTGGCAAAAAGGCCCGAGGAGTTGTACGAGATGGTCAAGCCGTCTGAACAAGGGAAGGAACGGGGGACTTAACAAGAAAAAGGGAAGAGAAGGGAAACAGAGAGTGAGAGCCTGCTCTTATGTATGTGTGTGCATATCTACACATGCACACGGTGTTGGTGCAGCCTCAGATGTCTAACAGGTTTCCAGTGCACCCTCAGGTTCAGAAAAATCCGTATTTGGCTTTGCATGAGAAACCCCAGATCCCCTCAGGTCAGACAAGTCTGAGTCGAGACAGTGGAACCAAATTCCTCTTTCTGGCGAAAGCCAGGTTCAGATCTGACTCCAAGCAAGGTGATTTGTTCCCTTGCCAGAGATGTTAATAGCATGTTCCCTGTTCTCCAAGTGCTAACAAGGATGGCACGTTACCTGTGCTGTTGTAGTCATGATCTTAGACCGGAAAGGCCCCACGGCACAGAGCACAGACAAAAACCAGAAGATAATGAGCACTCCAGAGGACTGAACTCCTCTCAGTCTTTCGTATTGAATCAGCAGTGTAGCTAACAGCTGTGAAAAGCAAGCACAGAAGACGTGAGCACAGCTCCATCCCACTGCTCCCCTTATTCACACTCGTGCTGGCAGCAGGACCGTGAAGGCAGCTCCTGTCACAGCTCCACAGAACTCGGTAACAAAACTCCCTCTGTCTGAGGGAGGCACGGAATAGCTTTGTGAAATGATTTGGTTCCACCATTTCCAGAGCCCCTGCTACAGAATCTGACTTTCAAACCGGGCTTTGTACCAAGGGCCATACTCAATGAAGCATTAACTACAAATATATTAAGCAAATTTAAGACCTGTTATTTCTCCTATCCAGATGGACAACCATAACTTGTCTAGAAAACAGCATTAAAAATATATTAATCTTACCAAGGGGATAAAAAACTTAATGGGCACATTTTACAGCGTAGTTTTTCACAGAACAGCCCCACGTCTGTTTGCTATCTTAGGCAAATTATCTTAGGAAAATTTGGTTTCCATTTAATGGAGGAACAACCAGCAAATAAGAGAGAGAGTCTGACAAAGCCCAACGCAACACTGAACAAGGCACAAGCCAAACTCAATCATATCTGCCTGCTTCATACCCACATTCTCTCCACACTTGGATCACAAGCCTGGAGAAATAGATAAGAGCAGGCAGAACAACTCTTCATTATAAACATTTCAATTTACATAGGCGAGTCTGCAGGAGAGACACATCTGTAACCTGTGGTCTTTTTGATTGGCAAAATCTGCATCAGTAACCTGAGTACTGATTCAGTTACGAGAGCAGAGGATAAGACAATACATGCAAAGGAACCTCCCTCCTCCCTCCTCCATGTAAGAGTTTTCCTATGAGCCACCATAAATAGAAACAGCTACAAACCACAGTGATGCCGACGACCAGTGGAGTCACAAAATAGACTGGTGGTGGTGTTCTGCTCTGCAGGAGCTCGTGGAAAGAGTAGAAGAGATCTGCCCAGCTCACACACCACAGCAGGACACCAAACAGCTGAAAGCAAACAGAAACACTATTTGGTGAACACATCTCCAGGGGGAATCAGGGCTACAAAACCATTATGATTCACAGATGCCCAGCAAGACAAAGCTGCGCACAGAGAACAACGCTGCTACAGCTGCATTTAGGCTAACGGAACTGTCTCACTGCACTCAGAGCGAGGCTCCAGCCTCAGCTGTTTTGCAAAGGATGCACAAGCACAGCTAAGAGAAAGATTAAAGCAGTCACCTTTTAGGTTCTTTCATTTTTTTTCTCCCCACACTATTCAGTTTTAATTGGAAACACAGGCGGCATCCTGATTAAAGGCAGACACGCTCAGAAGCAGATGCCTGGAATTTTTCTCTGGGATAACCCAGTTCTCTCACAGCCAATGGAAAGGACTTGTTTGCTTTCCTTACACCTTGTCATTTCTAAACCAGAGGCACCGTTGACATCAGCCACCTCTTAGGCACAAGATACCAATGAAAACACAAAGCTATGAAGTGGGCGTAGCGGCTTGAAAAAACACCTTCCTGTGCAGATTTTCATAACGAGATGAAGTTTTCACTGCAGCTACCTTAAGGTCTTTGCTTGGCAGCTTTGAGTGGTGAAGCAACACAGTGTCGGCCCACCACGGAGGTGAGTTCTCTTCCGCAGAATAATAAAGTCTTCATCCTACCCAGAAAGGTGTGCTTGTGGGGTTCCCTGGCAGGTGAGCTACCCTTTGGAATGGCCCCTCGGAAATTCGTACGTATGTTGTTGTTTCCTCCAAATGCGTTCTTCAGTCTCTCCATAAAGCAGAAAGAATTTTGTTTAAGCCCCACCTTCAGCCCTTGCTTTGGCACTGAATTGAATGCGAACTGGCAAACCCAAACCTGCAGTCACTTGCGGAGCACTGCAGAGATCTTACCGTCTTGAACCTGCTCAACATGGACAGCACAATGTACCCCCTTTTAGAGCGCTTCAGGTACAGAAGATAAAAGGGTAATGCAGTCCAGAGATAAATACTAGGGATCCATGCCAGGATGGTGTTCTGGAAACATGGTGTCAAGTCTGGATTGTCAGTGTGGATCGAAAGATTTGCATCCTGGAAAGAAAGAAAAAAAAAAAGGAGACATTAATTAACAGATGGGCAGAAGCTCCACCAACTGGAACACCTGCTTGAAGCTTTCCAAAAACAGCTATTCTGACAACTTGGGGTTAATCTGTAATCATAAAAGCTCTAACCACTGTTATAAATACTGGGCAAAAGCTTAAGAGGAAAAAAAACAAACCACTACAAAAGACACAAAAACTTCTGCCCTCCTGTGTCTCAGAGCCAGAGCTCCATTCTGCAGCACACACACGTGCTGTTTAAGCCTTGCTTTGCTAAGGCCTGCTTACAGGTGATGGATACCACTGCATTTCTCCAGGATTCCCAGCCTGGACTGCAGCACCTGAACAAGGGCTTTCTCTCCAGCCAAAATCCTGGACTCAAAAACTGATCCAGCAAGAATATCCAGCACTGGAGCAAACAAACAGATTTAGATAACAAGTGCATGCCTAACCAGAAAGAAACCCTGCACTTCTAACTAACATTTCCTCCTTCTTCCTTATGTGCTTCCAATGACAATTACTTCCTTGTTCTGAACAAAGGCAAAAGGAATACACTGAACATGTCAGAGGAACATGGATTTCTGGAAGACATTGCTAGCAGTGCCCTCCACCTGTGACCAGGGCACACGACTCTCCTGCAACTTGTAGCAAAGGATTTGAATGCACCACATCCAAACACACGGCTATGCAAGTTCAAACTAAAATAGAAGTTTCAGGACAGCTAAGGGAGCTTGCTTTGAATCAAACCTATCAGAAATTCACAACGTGTGCTTTGCCATCCGACATGTCATCTTCAACCTGGTAGATAAATACTGATAAATACTTGCAGGAAATTACTTTCCTGTATCAGTAACAAGCAGATGATGAAACGAAGGTGTGCCTGAATGACAGATATCTCTGCACTAGGATCACCTGTACCGAATTTTGGGCAGGTATGAGCTCTCAGCAGACGTGTTTCAGTCAAGCCTCCCCAGCCCTTAGAAACGACGGAGTGAACACTCCAAATGTACATGCTGAAGAAGTATTTCCAGGCCTGCTTCTTTTGCCAACACAAACAAAAAGATCAAATGCTGACAGCAACAGCTAATTTTAGGAGAACCGAAGAGCCATAGTGTGCTCACAGCCCTTCATCTTGGCAGTGGCCGTTGAAAGGGCCATGCATCACTGCTTCGGCCCTCTTAAGACACTTAAGAGGAGCTCCTAAGCATAATGAAACTACAGCCTTGGCAGGACCCAGCACGGCTTGGCTGAACTGTAACAGCTTTGTCACTCAGCGCTTCAGCTTTGGCACAAACAAAAAGTGGATGGCAGAGAACTCTGGAAGCAGCGTAGACACAGAGCTGTTGGCTGTGCATCTGAGCCGTACCCTTAGTGCCCCAGACCAGCAGCTCTCCGGCCCAGAGTGGTTCCTTTCGAGGCACACGAGCATCCAGGGGAAGAAAAAATGCTTTCATTTCCTACCCAGCTTTGTCCAGACCTTGGGGAAACTTCAGCCTTGAATCAACACCAAACGGGCAGTTATACTGCAACTCAAATACAAGATCAAAACCAAACAGAGCTCCAGCCTCGGATTCAAACTATTTCTGTTCTCTTCCAATGAGGAGGTCTCTGGTGGCTACAGAGCAGATAATGTTTAAAAGCATCTTTTTAACAGGATGAGCTCACCAGCAGCTACCTGCCTGGGGCAGGGATGCCCTCTGCAAGGCTGCAGCTGAAAGGCTCCCAGTTCTAAATCTGGCACTTGTCCACTCTCGTTTATTTAACAAAATGCTCATTTCCTCTTTAAATTACACATGGTTTAGCGATGTCTTAAGCATGTTTGCAATCCCACTCTTTTTGCTTGCTGGAAAACATCCTGGGAAAAGGAAAGCTGAAGGATAGCAATAGCTGGGCACAGAATTAAATGAGGATTCTGTTTACAAGAACATTCATTGAAAAAAAAAAAAAAAAAAAAAGCACTCTTAATTTAAACCTTTCCTATAGGACCAGAATGCTCAGAAATGGTTTTCTGTCTGACAACCACCGAGAAACTGCCCCAGATGTCCATTAACTCCAGGCTGAACACAAGCTGGCTATTGTATCTGAGACACAGACTGCACGGCTGCCAAGCCATTTTAAGGCTTTCATTAACTCTTACTTAAACTAGGCAAAGGACTTGAATTTTTGAGCATAAAAATACAACTGGCCAGGCAACAAAAATTCTCTCGTTAAAAATAAATAAATGAAAATTCAGATTTGAAAATTCAGCCGAACTATCCCCAAGAATGAAAGAGGAGCCAGTTCAAAATCACACGGAAGCACAGCTGGCCCCACGGCTGCTCCAGATCCCGCACGGTGCTCGGGCCGGGGAGGTCCCTGTGTGCAGGGCAGGGAGCTGCACGCTGCTGCTCTGCTTATGTTCTCCCGGGGGCTCTGGCAGGGGACGGTACCTAGAGCACTGGGTAGCACAATTCCATACAAATTACTTGCTGCCAAGCCCAGACTGCTGAGGACAAGGCTGCCACGTACGCTCCACACAGCAGGGGCTCTGCTGAGTTATTGTCTTTTCTTTAATCTGGGAGTTTGAAAGCTGCCTTTCTCACAAGCTGGAGCTGTTCTCATGGAGCTGCTATAAATCAGTGCTCCAGAAGCGTACACTCCAACGCTCAGGCAGCCGCTCCAAGCCGAAGCCACACACCGGGTCAGGACAAGACATGAAGTTTCAAGGCCATCTATCCTGACAAACCAGCACTGTGAAACGTTGCTAAATACCCTTCAACCAGCAATCTGGTTATGGGACTCCACCCTGGAGAACAAACACCAGCAGTGGGGGCCAAGGGGACCAGCTCTGTGACTCCTGCCACTCCAGCTCCTGCCCTCCCCTGCCTTTGCCTGTCCTGCTCTCTGCCCCAGTAAGCAGAACAGGTGAGATGTGACTGCAGCCAGCCCTGCCTGCAGGTAGGAACCCCCACTGCGGGCTGCTGCGCTGCAGGGTTCTCTTCAGGTTTGCTGCTGAAAGAGGTGCTCTCCAACTTCAGCATATTAGACATGTGATTCCTCAGCTCACGGCTCTGTGCTGTAAGATTAGAGGTCCTTGGTACAGCTTCCCAGCAGGTCAGGGATCTCCTGGGTTCAGAAACCTACCATCAGTAGAGCATTCTGCTGATCAGTTAAGAACAGCACTCACACAGCCCTTGCAGCAGCCCTCCATCGTACCCGCAGCTCCAGCACAATCCCTGTGTAAGTGTGACCTCTGCGCAGTCGGGCTGACGTGCAGATGACCAGCTAAACCCTTAACCTCAATTTAAAGGATGGTATTCGACAGGGAAAGTTCTGAGCAACATTAAATCTGCTCTAATGCTTAGTATTTCCTATTACGCTTTCCCCTCTGGAAAAGAACACCACTCTTGAAAAGAGCATTCTTAAAACTGATAATGCCTACAAGGGAAAGAACAGGACAAAGCAATATATGTTGGGCTTCTTGCACATCACCCCTTACAGCCTTCAAAGAAAGAGAGGAACAAACCGCCTACAGCCAGGCTGAAGAACAGAAGCAGAGAGACTCCTGCCCATCCCTTTCCCAAACTCCAACAGTGATATTAAGACAAAGTAGTGGCTCTGCTCCTGGTTTTAAGTCCAAACCAGCTCCTATTGACCAGAGAAGTGTAAAATCAAAGTGCCTTACACAGGTTTGAGCCAGCACTCAGCTGCTGCCGCGGTGCTGCTGCCCACACAGCTCACAACAGAGAGCTTCCAGCCCTTGGGAAGGCTTCCACCTTCTGTACCCATGCAGTTATCTTCACCGAGTGGAAAAATTAACATATGTTTTTTCCAAGAATACTATATTGCAGGAAGAACTGCAGAAGTGATGGAAAACACAAATGCATTTTTTATCTGATGGGAATGTGAAGGCTGCTGTGCTGATGTCATTCGCACCACACACAAGGTTAACACGTGCCCTGCCACTGATTGTCTGCTGCTTATCACTGGTCGGAAGGTTATTTAAGATTAAAAAGGAGATTGGAAAGCTGACTGCAAAGATACGCAGGAAAATGGAAATGAGTAACTGAAACTCTTCCCTGCAGCAAATAAAGATGAAATGGTGCCTCTTGCAGAAGTGATCGACGGTGGGAACTCCAATGCAGAGAAGTCTCCCTGCCCTCCGTACCCAGCCATGAGTCCCACCTGCACAGCCTGGCAGAGGAATAACGATGGCCTCCTCCCCAGCACAAGGCCTGCTCCAAACACAGCAGCAGAATGAGCAGGGCTCACGCTCAGCCACAGCACAGGCTTATCTCAGCCCTGCTGCCTCCCCTCCCACTTCCAGCTGTTACCCACCCCTCTCTTTGGTCCTTGCTGCTAAGATCCTCAGCGCTAACTCAGTCCTCGCTTGAGAGCACAAACGCAAGCAAGTTCCCTGCTCCACTTCTGCACAAGGCTGCCAGTTTCAAACGGTCTTTTCAGAGCAAGATCATCCATTTACGTCTCCAAAGGAACAGCTTCACCTTTATGCACAGAAAGAGTAACACGCTTTGTTCATCTGAAGCAACTGCTGCACAGCTCAACTCCTTCATGTGCTACACAAACCTTTTTTCCTTTTGAAACAGGGCACAAGGTAAGGATGTTCTTCACTGCAACACTGGAGCAATTCTGCCTGGGGCTGAAAGCAGGTGAGCGTTAAACAGTACTGCAATAACCAGGAAGGGCTTTTTTTTGTTTACAAAACACTGCAATATCTATCCACGTTAGTGCAGCACCACTGCAGGTACCATGGTGAGGAAATGCTGCTCAGACCTTCCAATTGGTTTCTCTTCCCTTCTCCTTTAAGGGAGGTTGCCCATCAGTGCCGCGAGGCCAAAAAACCCAAAGAGAAAATAAAAGATGGGATCAGGTGAGAGCGGAGCAGGGAAATGCCCATCACAGGAACCAGAGGCGAGGCAGAGCCCTCCTGGAACGCTGCTCTTGCCCAACGAATGGCACGCACAGCTTCCATCCAACACCAGCTAAACAACGTGAGCATTAAGTTTAACACTTGATTTTCAACACTTATAAATCCCGTATTTCTGAAAGAACTGTGTTTATCCGTGATCTGTACAAACATCCTGTGAGCGAATCTGCCCAGCAAGTGCTGACAGGAAGAGGAGCACCGCTGGTAAAAAACTGCTGTGAGGCAGCAATGGCCCAATTGCAAAATGCTCCCAGGAAATGCACTGCAAATATCCCACAGAGGCAGGGCTGCACACTGCCATACAGAGCTTCCATCCGGGAAGCAAATTTTTGGAGGTCACCAACACGTAAGCAAGGGGAACCATCTCTGCACTGGGATGGGAGGAAAAAAAGGGGAAAAAATACAGATAAAATAGCATTGCTGCGTATGGATATTACTACCAGTACCAAATTTCCATTAGACAGCTTAACATTGGTTACTCTGTTTCTCCAGAAGACATCTTGCTTTTTCAGAGGAGACGAAATACAAAAATCTGAAGTTTCTAAATTCTTTTTGTTCTGCTCTCATTCCCCTTTCTGCAATAAAAACCAACATCCAGAACACGGAGAATTTTTTGCTTTGACTTCCCCATGTTTCCAAATGTACAAAAAGGGAAAAATAAAAAAGGAAGAAAACTACACTAGTAAGAGGAGGGGGGGATTTCAGGAGCCATCAGTCGCTGGGGGCAAAAGGAGAGGGGCTGAGCAAGAAATGACCACCAGGCACTGTTTAATCGCAAAGCATCAAATGTATTTCTGTGCTCTCAAGAAGCTCAGAAAAGAAAAATGAACTGTTTCTGAAACTGAATGACTCTGCAATTGGAAACAACTCCTGTGAAATATTTTTTGTCCTCCCCTTCTGTCATTCCCCACCGCGCTCCGGTCCAAAGCCTTATGACACCAGCACGTGCTGTTACCACCAAGGACCCCGGCCTGTCTGTGCCATGGCTGCCCCGGGCACCCGGGGACGAGCTGCCAGCTCCAGGCACAGCACTGCCAGCCGTGCTGACACACAGATGTGTCCCCTGGCAGACTGCTGGCTGCCTGCCCGCTCTGCTGTAACGTGTGATGGGTAATGGCCCGTCAAACACACAGCCCTGCCGGGAGACAAACGGCCATTAGCTCACTGGAAAAATATCAACCATTTCATAGGTTACTCAAATGAGTGTTTTTTTTTTAATTACATTTTAAACAGTAAGAGCCTCTTCATTTTAATATATTACAAACACACGTAGAAAGGAAAGGGATCTTCAGTGGCATAGCAATTTGTACAGCAGGTGGGAGAGCCTCATCCTGAAACGCTTTATACTCTTAACTGCAGTGGTTAAAGCAGCTCCGCTTCAAGGATCTCCTCAGAAAGTCATGCTTTATCCCAGCTCTCAGTCCCACGCTCCCAAGCCCTGGACACCTCTGCCTGCACATCTGCTGTACATCACTGCAGCCGAGTCGCTCAGAACTGCCACCAGGGAAAGCTGAGGAACCTGCCTGACCTCGGGATCTGCTACAGGCACCAAGGCCCCCTGCGGGGTTCAAGTCACAGCCCAAGCACAAGGGGCCCTCACCAACCTCCAGCAGCCTCCCAGCCCCACAGCACCTGCTCCCTCTCAAGGCATCCTCCGCTCTTCCTGCCCCACGCTCCAAGAAACACAAGGGAAGGAAGGAGGAGCAGCGCCTGCTGTCCAAAAAGCCTTTGGGAAGCACTGCCCACAACACAGGCAGATTGCCTGACCTGCCACGTGCTGCTTTGAAGGAAATAGCAAATACTGATTTCCTATAAAAACATGAGCAATCACATTTACACACGGTACTGACATGAATGTCATTTTCACGAGCTTCATTAATTGACGCTGTCACTGAAGGATGCCATAAATTATTGACATTGGCAGCTTTCACTGGTGCTGCTTCACTCACAAGTTTCAAACCCAGACTTTGTCTTTCCCAGACAGATCTGAAGACAGCCTGTCCTTTACAGAGGATAACAGCTCCTTGCTAATACTCCTGATCTAAGGACAAATATTTATACTGCTGTTAACACTGCGGAATTAGATGCCCAAATCCTTTACTAACAGCTTTGTTCTAAGTCAGTTCAAGAATCCTAACACCCTTTGAGGATTTAAGCTTGAGTAGTTAATTGCTTTTAAGTTCAGGATGTTACCAGCAGAGCCAGCCTCGGTAAGAGAATAACTTCACAGAGCTGAAGGGACCACTCAAGTTCCCTATTTGAACTCTCATGTAATACAAGACAGAACGCAGATAACTGATGTGATAGTTTGTGGTTTATGCAAGTGGGACTCCGTTATCTCAAAGTGGGTACAGTTACCAAAGATCACATGGAGATCTGTATCACCTTGAAGGATCTATAAATGTTGTGCGTTCATCACAGCACGGCAGGAGAAGCTGACAGATAAAGAAGAGCTGCTGTGGACCAGGCTGCCCTGCTGCCGAGTCCCCTCATCTGCTGCACCTCTCATTCTGCTGCTGCTGCAACCAGCCTCGCTGATACTGTAACAGAAGAACTGAAATGCCATGTTTTAATATTAATTCAGGGCCACACAACATAAGGTTTAGTGGTTTTTTCTCTTATTTTTTTAAATTAAGTTATACACGTGTTCCAAGCAGTACTTTTTTGGCATCTCCCTTGAATGAAGCATTTTTCTCCTCCCACACCTACCCTAAGTCATCTTGAAATAAAAAAAGAGGAAAAAAACCACATTTAAGCATGGCACACGAGGAAGCAAGGAGGGAAACCATGCAGAGAGGAGAAGTGCAGTGCTCTGAGCCAGAGGAGCTGCACGACCTGCAGCCCAAACCCACCAAAACGTGGGACTCGGACCAAAGGACTGTATGCAAACCCAGGGGTTGATGGGGTGCCTGTGCTCCCATATAGCAGGCTGTCCCACAGGCAAGTTGGAGGTGTTGTTTACTTTAGGAAATTGCTGCAATTTCCTGTAGAATTACTCAAGAGTCTGCGGATGAAGAACGAGACAGCACTTCTCGTGGGACAGCAAGGCACACGCACAGCTGGGAGGCTGGGAGCTGTGGGCAAAGCAGGGCCAAAAGGAACAAGCCCGGACCTCACTGTAAGCGACCAGAAGTCACGGCCTCTCACTTGAGGCACCGCATCACTTGTGCTCCCATTTCCTCTTTACACTGATAAAAATAAAGGACAGAAGTCGATGTTTCAGCCTGGGTGCAGACTGCAGTGTTAACGCAGCCCATCATCCCAGCACCCCTGAGCCCTGCGCAGCACTGAATGCCTTACCCTCACAACAGCCACAGAACCATTTCACACCCAGAGCCTCTGAGCCACGGGAAGGCAGTGAGCCTTTACGATGGAAAGCAATCCGGTTTTCTAAGCTCATGTTGCTTCCTGGGCCAAAAGATGCATTTCCAACAGAATTCTCCTTCAGAGAGCACTGCGTTCCCCTCTGAGAGGAACCGCTCACGTTGTACGTAAGCATGAAGGTGACAACTCTGCAGTGTCTGCTTCTACAGGACAGATCTGCGCCACGTTAACTGCCTCGGCATTCCAGCAGTGAGTATGTGCCACAGTAAAACAGGAGGCAGTTTGGACAACAGCAAATAACGCACCAGAGCACGGTGTGTGGGCACACGCTATCACACACACCTCTTCCCAACAGCATTTAGAATGGGAACATCGCCAGGAAATATTAACAATTAACTGTCAATGCTTAACTGAAGAATACAGAGCATTTCTAAGCGTGACGAGATTGCCCACACTGTCAATAAAGTTCTAGTTGTTCCTCTTTCATACGTAGAATAGCCTGGATCTGTGTTAGTGACTTGCTGACTGCATGTTCAACAGGTGAAGCAGTAGCTAGAAGGCACTTCTAATGTGACCTACAGTGTTTTCTGCAGTTTCTTATTTCCAAAATGGGTCGAACAGGAAATTATTTTGCCTCTGCGCAAGCACCAAAAGCCAATCTGACATTCCCAGAAAAACCCCCACCTTGCAGAAGGTCCTGGATCCTTAACGCTTCTGATAAGAAAAACATTCCGAGATCAATCAGTCATCTGTTAAAGGCTGATTGAGCTCAACCTAAACATGTCTGTGGGCTAACTCTGAGCTGTTTTGTTTTGATTCTGACCTCCCTTCAATAGAACACTATCACAGAGGGTTTAAACTTTAAAACAAATAAATGTTTGAATTGGAAGATCAAATTTCCTCTTGCTCTAAAGTTTCAAAATTGACATCAGTACATTACTGAGCTTCCAAAAATATCCAAAGTCAACCGGACAAAATATGGGGAAAGAGCCTAAATTCACCAGCCATGAAAAAGCAAACATTAATACTGGTTCACATTTTATCAAAGTCTTGATCTGCACCACAAGGCTGAACACCATCAGCATACACACACAGTAAGTGCCTTTGTCACCTTCTGCCCTCTTCAAGCAGATACAGCAAAGCCTAAATTTATGAGGTATTCTGCCCATTATTCATCATCAGCTTACCACGCTGTAATTGATGTCAAACACTGCACTGCGAGGCACCAGCAACAAGTCTGACCTCTGTCCTTGGGTACCCTTCCCTGCGGCCCAAAATCCAGGTTCATAGACTAAGATGATGATGAATCAAAAGGTAACCTGGCTAAAACATGCTTATATTGCAGGAGTAACCAGAATAAAGGTACGAAATCACACTGAGCTGAACAATCCCAGCAACCAGAATATTTTATCCAAAGAACACAACACATCCTGTTGAATCTCAAGCTACCGTTGGACTTGGATGCAGCAACGATGGGGAAGACGTAGCCAGAACAGTCCCACCCAGCCCTGAGATTACAAGACAAGCTGAACGCTGCCAAAACCCAGTGAGGTGTGACTGCGCTCCTACAGCGAGAGCTGAAGGGACAAATTCTGCAGTCAGGTGAGCAGTGCTCCCCAGAGGAAATCCCCTCAGGGCACATTACCTTTCTATCACTTCCTGCAAATGTAGCATCAAATGGCAACGTCGCAGAGGAGGTACTGCCCTGAGGACAGCATGAGACGGCTTGGCTCAGCACAGGGTACCACGTAACTGCTGCACGAAGAGCAGAATGACACCTACATACACCGCACACCTACAGGCAGCACAGCTGCAGGAACGCTTTGATGAGCACAGCAGGAGCTGGCTGAAGGCTCAGGACGCAGCAGCAGCGCCAGCACAGCCCCACGTGAAGGTAAGAGGAGCTCCTGCAGCAGCCAGCAGCAGCAAGCAGCAGTCTGCCTGCGCTCGTTCCTGCTCTGCGAGTGTGTACAATAGAAATGCGATGAAAATAAGACTTGTTTGAGCAAGCTTACCCGTTCCCACCGCGTGTACCAGTGTGTGAAGCGCTTGGAAAGCAAACCTGAGATGGAACAAAAACCAGTGGGCTTAGGGCAATTCAAAAATAACTTTGAGACAGATCTGGAGCGAGGATGAGTTCTGTGGAGGCAAAGCTCCGCAGCAGGACCCGCAGCCAGCTGTGAGAGCTGCTCTGCGACAGCTTCCTCGCAGCGACCACACGCGTCCATCATCAGCCATCCTTCATTCATCAGACTTCACTCGAAAAGTCCGTGCGGGGAGAGCAGCCCGCAGAGAGGGGAGGGGCGGCGGAGCGGCAGCTCCTGTAGTGTTCCCGTAATGTTCCCGTAATGTTCCCATAGCGTTCCCGTAACGTTCCCGCTCGGACCGCGCACCGCCCCGCACACCGCTCTCACTCCATGCCGTGCTGCCGGCCCGGCGCCCCCCAACGCCTCCGCGGCTCGCGACCACCCTGGGCGGAACAAAGCGCGGCCCGGCGGGGAGGAGCGGCCGCCCCGCAGCGCGGCTCGGTGCGTGCGGAGCCGGCACGTCGGGCGGGACCCGCAGCGGAGCGCCCGGCCGACTTTCCCCTCAAAGGAGCGGGGCGGGCGGCACCGCGCTGCTTACCCAGAAGCGGGACCCGCAGAACGCTTCCATGGCTGCGGCGGCGGAGCGGAGCCGGGCGGAGCGGAGCGGAGCTGAGCCTCCTCCGGGCCGCGCCGTGCAGCGGGAGCGGGCGCTGCCGGCCGGGGGCTGGGAGCTCCGTGCCCGCCCCGCCCCGCCCCGCCCCGTCCTTCCCGGCGGCGGGAGGCACCAACCCGCCCTCGTCCCGCGGAGCTCCGCTCGCACCGCCTCCGCGGAGCCGCCCCGGGCTGCGCGCTGCCCTCGTGCCGTGCGGGGCGGCCGAGGCCCCCGTGGCGGGCGGAACTCTCCTGGCGGGCGGAACTCCCCTCGGCGGCGCCTCTCAGCCGCTCCCGGGGCGGCCCGCTGCCCCATCACGGCAGACCACCGACGTCACCCGCTTCCCGCCCGGCTCTGGGGTTTCCCTGCCGCCCGTCCTCACCCTCCAGCTGCCGTTGATGCGCTGCGGCCGCTCGGCTCTCCGCCCGCAGCGCGGGAGCCCAAAGCCGCCCTCAGGCCGCCTCCAGCCGCGCTGCCCGGCGCGGAGCAGCTCCGGGGCTCAGGGTGCGCGGTGCTGGGCGGTGGGATCTCAGACGCTGGCCTCGGTTCCCTTCGTTTTAGTTTTGTTTTTTCCTGCCTGGCTGCAGCCTTGCCTTCCCTCAAGTATCCCAACCATAGAATTGGAAATGACCAACGAGGTCGCCGAGTCCACCCCCAAACCCTCCCCCGCTGACCGCGTCCCTCAGCAGCACAGATCCCCAATAGCAGGAGTTAAGGGCTCCCAGACTACACGTAAGCCTGGCCACTTCGGCATCTATCTCCATCCACTTCCTTCGTGCTGACTGCATCCTCTGAGACTTGAGGTTAAACCAGTGGCACAGACCTGTTATAAAAGCTTCTAGTCAATACATTTTGCATGCATACGTAACCAAATGCTTTTGCAGTGCACCTTGGACACAAGCTGGTTTTTACTTCCTTGTGATGCCTGAGTGCTGTTTGCTTTCCTCTCGGGCAGGACTTCAGCTCGAGCGGCCACCCAGCACCGGCTGCGTGTGAGCTGTGAGCCGCAGCATCTCTCCAATACCACCGTACTGCCCGAAGCACGCTGCTCACCAACCTGCTGAAGAGTTCCAGCATCCATAGGGAAGAGCCACCAAGCAGAGGGGGGCATCAAAACCTCTCACCAGAGGGGAGAGGAAAGATGGAAAACCCATGAATGCTGCGCCTCAAAGTCTTTTCCTCTCTTAGCAAAACATTCTACTCTTTTTTTTTTTTTTTTTTTCCTGGACCACCAAAGACACACCAGTGATGGCCACACAGCAAAGCACTGGAGGCAGCAACGTGCTTCTATCAGCAGCACTAAGCATCTGCCACAGCCGTGTCCGTGATGAAGCTGAGGGACGCAGTTCTAATTGCTGTAGGAATCACTGTACTTATTGTTGGAGGAAGGTCTTGCCCAACATTAGCTGCTTGGATGGTTGCCTATAAGACTGAAGATCTCGGACAGATAAAAGCTGATCATCCCAACCATGTCCCAGCCCTCTGAAAGAGCACGAGAGGAGCCCTGGGCAGCTGTGTGAGCAGGATCTGCCCAGGACACCGCATTCTCCTTGTAAACCTTACACTGAAACTTTTGTTCAGCACTCAGAATCGCACCAAGGGAAGTTCAAAGGAAAGGCAGTACAGATGGGAGGTCCTCTGTGCTTCCTGAAAGCACGGCCCCGCAGTGCAGAGAGCTTAAAAGCCTGCCCTGAATTAAGATTGGCTTTAGCATTATGGGATGTCTCAGGTACAAAGGTACTGCAGGAACAGCCATTGCAGGCGTTGTGTACAGGAGGGGAGAGGTTCGTTTTACCAGCATACTTTACAGCCCCATTGATACGTGCTATGTGCATTAATCCCTAATTAAGATACTGACTTCAGTGGAATTCCTCCACCGTACCTGTAGAGAAAGGACCTGTGCTAGGTTTTGCCCTGGGTCTTGTAGCATTCAAAATGAAGGGGCCCCAGCCAACCTTCCTCTTGCCTGGTGTCCCTGTTCACAGTGGCAGCCTCTGCCTTCAGCAGCAGCTCGTGCTGCTAAGCGGGGTGGTTCTGGTGAGCACTGCACCTGCCAGACCCTGGGCCCTGCTGTGAGCTCAGGACAGACCCTGCGGCCTGGCACTGACTTTGCAGGGCAGTCATGGACTTCCAGGGGCACCCTGGCAAAAAAATAAAGGTAGGAATGAAAGAAATATTAAACTTTCAGCAAGATAAGATAGGGATAGGCTTAGAAGCAAAGCAGAGGCTGAAGCACGGTTGCAGGCAGCTCACTGTGTTCTGTTTCCTTTTGGCGATGGGAAGGAAGGCAGATGCACCTGGAATACATCATCACTCGTGTGACATTCCCCAGAATTCAAACTAGCTGTGAGTATGAAATGGCTCCTTCTGTGTGAATGTCATGGAGGTCACGAACTCACCTCTTCTCACTGTACAGTTATCCCTGGGAGTGGCAAGATCAGATCTGAGCTCATTCATTAATGTATTTGCATCCTCCTTGCCATGGCAGCTGCATGCTAAAAGCACTTTTCACCTGCTAACTTGTAGGGCAGGTGCTCAGTCGGTGCAATCACGAAGGCCCTAAGAGGCACACCCAGAGGCTGTAAAGCTGGCTGATTGCTGGGGGCAGGAAAGAAGGGAACCTGGGAGCAAAGCTGCTTGTGTAAATGCAGTGCCCATATCTGCGCAAACCCTCACCTCGTTCTGAGTTGCAAAGCCCTAACAGCAAAACGAAGTGTGATCATCTCTCTCTCTCTCAAAAAAAAAAAAAAAAAAAAAAGAAGAGTATAAAGGACACAGTGCTGGGGTGGGATGAGCTCTGGAAGTTGCAGTTTTGCAGTTTCTTGACCTTGAATGCCACCTCAATTCTCTGCCTGGAAGGGCAGAATAATGGGGATTTACAATAAACTCTGTTTAAAGTCAACACCTCATGAAGTGATCTTGGGTTTCTTCTACACAAAAGGTGATTGGCATTCCCCTGGCTGGAGTCAGAGGTGGCACTTCCCTGGAGAGCCAGCACAGGGGTGGGGAGCACACCTCATGTGGCCTCAAATTGCATTGAAAAACCCTTCTGTTAGCTCTGGGGTGAGGTGGGTCAGGGCATCAAGGTTCTGTTCAGAGAGAAAAGGTGCACGTGTGACTCTTCCAGGATGCCACATGTAAAGCCATCTTTCCCTCTTACACGAGTGCTCTGGCATTGCACACTGCAAGTGATGAACAGAAGAAGCCAGGCATGCTGGCAACGACCCAGCTCCTCCCGCAATGCTCCTGGAGCTGCTCTAGCTGGAAACAGCTGAACTCTGAATGCAGTTTGTCCCCCTGTCCCCTCTTAGATAATTTCACATACTTTTAAGTGAACAAAGAGGTTAATTAAGCCGGTGACAGGTGAGCACACCTCGGTTTGTGGGTGGTATGGTTGCAGAAGGAGATTAGAGTGACGAACAATCAACCACAGACAAACAGCATGTGGGCTTATTGCCACCAAGGCACAAACTGCCCTATCTCAGCCCCCAAACACACTTGCCACAGGTTATCCTTTCCCCTGGCAACTTGCCCAGCCCCAAAGCCTCTCCTAGTTTTCATGGACTGGAGCCATTCTGAATTTCACCCCGAAATGGACACGAGAGAGGCTGCGGGAACGCTGCTGCAAACACAGAGTCCTGCTGTGTAGGAATGGAGCTGTCAGCAGCCTTTGGCTGTGCTGAGATGGTGACGCCTGGCAGAGCCGCACCACCTGCCCCGCTCTCCGCTCTGCACTCCATGCACTGCAGTTCTTTGCTTTGTGGAACGGCTCCATGTTAACTCCTTCCTGATCTGCCCCACAACAGCTGGGGTCTGCCTTTGGTTTCCATAAAGTAACTGTTCGTACAGCATGTTATTAAAGGTTTAACCATTGTTTCCGTTTTTCCAGCTGGAGCTGCAGGGGTCTTTAGCTGCATCATTTGGACTATTAAATACATATGGAAATATTCCCTACTCGGGACCTTGAGAGCCGTCCAATCATATCGCCCAGTGACTTAAGCAACAATAGAAAACGCCAGAGGGTGTTGTGTTATTACAGCGCTGTGAACATCTCTAGGCATAGCATACGGCCGTACGACAACAGGAAAACCCACCCTTAAGCTCCAATAATCCTCACAGGCGGAAACTCCCGCGAGGCAGTGACCGACAATAGCGGAGAACGCCCCGAACCCATCAGCCGCAACCGGAGCTCAGGCGCAGCCTCGGCCCGCAGCCAGCCCAGCGCCGGCACCGCCGTCAAATGACGGGCAAAGCAGCACGGCCGGCCAGCAGCGAGCGTCCTGCCGGGCCCCCGCTCCGCTCCTCTGCTCGGCCGCCGGCTGCGAGCCCCGGGGTCGGCCCAGGAGGTGCTGCCGTCTCGCTGGCCCTGCGCATCAGCCTGGCTTGGGCAGCGCTGCCAGGCGAGACGTCCTTCCTCTCCTCTTGCCCTGGGAAGGGGTTATCCGTGCAGGGGCTGGAAAACCCCGCTGAAATAAAACCCTGCTGAAATAAAAGCACTTCTTTTTACTTTTTTAATTGCACTTCTGCGATACCGAGCTGGGAAAGAAGGGGCTCCCGGGCAGCAGAGCCGGCAGCCGCGGCCGTGTCCGCTAGGAGGCAGCAGAGCGCCGCGCCGCGCCGCCCCTCCGCGGCCCCGGGCGGGGCGGTGACGGAAGGATTTCGGGCGCGTGGCTTCGAAACGCTTTTTTTCCTACCTTTTTTTTTTTCTTTTTCTTTTTCAGGGGCTCGTACTCGTACAGATTGTGTCTGAGATTGTTGGTGTGTCTTGGTTTGTGTCTCTGAACACCTGAGATACAGAACGTGCATTTCTCATGCAGATGCTGACGGCGCTTGGCAGAGCACGCACCGCTTCCAGAAAGGAGGACAGCGGCCAGAGTCGCTTTGCTGCCCGGACTAAGCCAGAAAAATATTCACTTTAAGCGCTGCTCCCAGGATGCAGCCACTACCGCACGAGGCACAGCCCGGCTCCATGCAGTGCACAGCCTGCTCAGCAAACAGCAGCAAAACGCCATGCCCAGGCTCTGGCAAGCTGGGAGCACGTCTGCAAGTGCCGGGGTGGGAGCCCTCTAAAACCCACAGCACAGATCAGCAAGAAAGTTTCTCGTAGGGAATACTCACAAAAACAGTAAAAGAATTCCTCTCCGAAGATCGTCTGAAACCCTGCATTAGGAATAAGAGATTTTAACTCTTCCAACAAGGAAACTTTGATTTCCTCCCAACTCATCTGTGCACAGAGAGGAGCCAAAGGCTCCCACCGCTTTACAGCCCAGCCCCAGCGCTGGGGGTCAGCACAGCCCACACAGCACTGGGCACACAGCTCCCCTTCCGGCCCTGCACTGCTGTGCACGGAGTTTGCACAGCTCCCCTTTTTCCCTCTGTTAAAGGGCTAACTTCATCCCTGTTGTGACCATGTGGGCGCTGGAGCTGCTGGGCACTGGGTTTGTCTCTCTGCAAGCCACAGCTCCTTGCCTCCTTCCCTGCAGAGCCACAACGGGTTTAGGGCCAAACTGTTCTGCTGGAGCCCCAACGATGTCCGGGTGCTGCCCTCCAGCTCCTGGAAGGCACCACTGCCTCCTGCTTTGCAAGGAGCCCGAATCACTGCAGGAGCGATGGAGCAGAGCCTGCTGTGCTTCAGGCTGCAAACGCTGCCTTCAACTTCACATCTGCAGCTGCCATGCAGCGCCCACAGGTAAACCATTGCCAGAAATTTGATGGGTCCAAATGCCACAGAATAACATCATCATCATCAACAACAACAACAAAAGGAAGTGCACGTTTATTTTCTTTTCAAAAGCTTTTAATAGGACACATTTGTTTTTGTCATTTGTAAAGATTTACACTCATTTTTTGTCTTTTTTCTTTTTGTAAAAAGGAACTTTTGAACCCGATTTTGCCCATGAATACCACCTTTTGTTGCCCTGACCAACAGACCTCGTTTTGGCCTATATACCTGATACAGTATAACAATATATTAACTAGTAAATACAAAGTTCTATCATATACACTAGGTTGTTACGGACGCTGCAACGGTACCGTGCCTACTCTATCACCTGGTGTAATAGTGTACGTGGGTTATTAGAGCCAGAGGGGCAGAAAAGGGGAGACTGGGGCTTAGCCTAATTTACAACCGTAACACTTTTTCCTTGAACACACCTTGTGCTGAGTGCAATCCACAGAAGTCAAAAACAGCGTTTTCTTCACCCTCCTCCAAAACACCTGCAATACCAACGGCCTGGGACCGAGCTACAAAGCCAGTCCTATGTGCAGGGGGCTGCAAAACTGGACTCGACATTTCTCCACACACGTCCGCAGCCTCTGCTTCCTCCCATGTCAGCCTGGCAGTGACAGAACGCCGTCCTCCCGTCTGCCTACAGTAAATCCACAGTATAAAGTGCTGGTGTGCTTGAATGAGCTGATAGCAACGTGACTGCTGTGCCACCGACACGGGCTGAGCTCTGGGGGCGGATGGTTTATATAGTAACAGTAATGGCACTGCGATACCACAAACCTCAGCTTAGTACAGATAGCGTGGCCTGGATGCAGCTCTGCGCTGTGCTACAGCAGGTCTGGCTCCAGGGTTACAGAAAGGAAAGCAGAGATTGAGCTGCGCCTGTTCCCAAGATGCTACGCAGGCTTTTAACAATTTCTCTATAGATTTCTACAAAAATATAAAAAAATCTATCAACAGAACCGTCCTACAGAATTCCTGTGGATTTTGTACATTTTGTTTAAAAAAAGTCAAATTCTATAAAACCCCCCCGCAGGTATTTAAAATTCTCTTAAGATTATTGCACACACTGCAGTACGTCTGAGTCTGTTTTTCAAAAGGGCGCCTAGAAAAAAACGTGTCTGGTTTAGAAAACAAACTATTTTACACAGATCTCTTTTCCTGAACGCATCACCGTGCGGTATTCTTGTTGGCTGGTCTTTGCTGAATATTCACATGCGATGTAAACTTTTTGCTGCTCACACAAACTGTCAGGGGGCGAAAGCCCAAAGCTGGACACGAGAGCGGCCTTCGGGTGCTGCTGTGTTTGGGGCCGAACGTTTGGGTCAATGTCACGTCAGCGCTTCGTGCCGCGGTGCAACGGCACAGCGATGGTTAAGGAATGGGGTCAGCAATGTCTTATTTTCCCAAATTATTCCGTAAATGTGAAAGGAAAAGCCTCTGCTCATTAGGAGCGTAAGACAAAAAGGGATTAAGAATATTTCCCAGGCTTAGCGCGCTGTAATTTTATTGTTTCCCTAAATGTGAGCTGGGGAAGAACTGATGAAAGGTTTGTTTGAAGTCACTGCTCCAGATGGGCTCTGCTCTGGGCTGGCGCACTGCTGGGGTTTGTCGGTGTGGGCTCACAGCAGAACCGACCCGGCTGAGAGCAGCCCTGCCTGCAGCACAGCCTGCTGAGCGCGCGGCCCTGCGCTTCTCGGGGGCCGCACACGGTGTTTGTGGAGGAAAGATCCTCAGGTGGAAGCAAAGGAGCTCAAACCCAACACAGGCTTGTGCTGCTCTAAGGACAGAAGCTAGCGAAGTCTCCATGCACGCCCTCTGAGGGCTGCAACTATCTGCATACTTACAGCCGTGCCTTCGAGGCCCTATTTAGCCCACACCATAACCCCATTTGGGGAGTCCTCTCAGGTCCACGTCTGCCTCCTGTCAGCCCCTGAGGAGCGGGGTGAGGCACACAGGGCAGCCCCATGGCTTCAGGCTCTGTCTGCTGCCATGGAGGCTCTGCCTGGAGCACAGAACGGACCGCTGACACTAAGGAGGGCAATGAAGGACACATGAAGGACTATGAAGGCTTCCATTTCTGCATGCTTTGCATCACGAAGTTGCTGCTTAAGGACTTTACTAGGTTGGAAATAAAACTTCCATCAGGTTCTTCATGTGAATTAACTCCAGCAGTGACAGGAAAAGCTTTTACTGAAAACCAACAAACACTTCGGTACCTACAAGACCTCCTTACACGTACTCTGTAAGACAACTTGCCAACTGCAGTAGGCCTCCGCTCTGTTCAACACATAAGCCCAACAGCAATTTTAAAGAATGACTTTATGACCACTGACTCTCACCGGGGCAGTGGGGCAGTGGGGCAGTGGGGCAGCTCCCCATGGGCAACGGGCTCCGCAGCGCCGGGCTGCACTGCAGAAACAGCCCGAGATTCCGTGCTGCTGAGCAGGCCCTGCAGGCGGCTGTGCCTGCATTCCGAGGCACGCAGCAAAACGATCACTGATGATCACTGATGTGATTCCGTGAATCACCCGCAGATGATCCAAAACTCCAAAGCACCCCATTCGAAGTCAGCACCGCGCAGCTCCCGCCTGCAGCTCTGCATTCCCAGCCCTCAGCCACGCATCAGTGCGCTGCACGTTCCTGTTTTCTGCACTTGCTTTTCCTCTGGATGCCGATTTTATGCAAGACTGGGAATTTATTTTGTCAGAAAAGAACGCTACCGCATTTTTGTATCCTCCAGAAAATGACTCAAGTCCAAGGGGAAAAATAAATTACATTAAATAATTCTTATTTACTGCTGACTGTGGGATACGTTTCCTCTATAATGCACTAATTGGCTACATTTTGTGCTTTGCAAAACAAAATGAAACCAAACGAAACAAAAGAAAAAAAGAGAAGGGATTAAATATATATTTTTAAGGTTAAAATGTTCATAAAAACCCACTTGATCTCAGAAATATTCTGAGACACATAAAATAGAGGAAAATCAAACGAGTCTTTAGTCACAAAATGTACTACATCCCGCAATACTAGATTCAATTAATTTAATAAAATATAATATACATATAGATTCTGCACATTGTATTGCTTTTACCTAAGCAGAACGTATGCTTAAGTAAGCGTGATATAGGTTAACCTCTCCTTTAACCAGCTGGTTCTTTAATCCTTCTTTGGAAATATTTTACCCAGTGCCATTTTGGAATACAGTTCTTTTTTTGTTTGTTTTCCTTTTTTCTTGTTTTGTTTTTCTATTACATGAAAGGAAGAAAACATTTGGCACCAACTGAAAAGTAACTCAGGGCTCCACCTCATTCTGATCAAAGGAAAAGCTAGGAAGTGTCAACAAGTCTTTCTTTGGGGTAGGAGATGCTGACATGCTGTCTGGAAGCAACGAATCCCCTATATCCACCGAGTCCTTGGAATCACAGGACGGAGCACGCCGCCTCAAGCAGGTATCTCCTCTGGCAGGTGAGATGCTGTGAGGTCCTCTGGGTAGCAAGCCCTGTTCGCTGGGTGGGTCTATAGATATACATGGAGGACTCAGTTTTTTCTTCTGCCGTGTTCCTTGCAAGCCTTCCATTTCACTTACCACCTGACTTATGAAGCCAGAGGAGCTAGATGTGGAATGGTGCTGAGGGCTGTTTTCCATGGAGCAGATTTCTATCGAATGTCTCCTTTGATCATCCAACCAAGAGGGTGGTTTTTTTAGAAGACCTTGGGTGTCAACACTGTGGTATTTCTTCAGGTCCTTCAACGTAACACTGCCGGTATTGCCGATGCTCCTCTTAGGAGTGAGAGGCTGTGCCTCTGAACAGGCACTCGAGGCTGTGCAAGTTTCGGAAGGGAAGGGCTCCGAGGAGCTGTTTGTTTCAGACACTTCTTGGTCCACTGAGTCTCCAGGCGTCTCCTGATAAGAGTCCGCACAAGCACACGATGCTGGTGCCTGCTTTGAAACATTATATTGATTGTGGGAATGCTGCTGTGTGTGAACGCTTGCCCGGCTCCACGCAGCCAAATCTTCTCCTTCTGAGGGGGTCGGAGCAGCTGGTGACTCCTCCTGGGGTGCGCTGGGGACATCTGGGTCGGGGAGCTCACTCAGCTCGGCGGGGAGGTTCTCCTTGCTGTCCAAAGAGTCGTTCCTTATGGCCATCTGCACAGAGCGCAGGGGAGTCGGGAGGAGGGAGTTGCCAGATGGGAGAGACAGACCAAACAAAGGTTAGTACAGGCAAGGCACAACATTCACGGGGCATGCAGCTCTGCTGGGGATACCCCAGCATGGACCCGCTGGTTCCTATAGCTCATCCTGGGCCACAGGCTCTAGTGCTTTTCACAGTGATCTGCGGGCTTATCCCTGGGCAAGTGACAGCAAATTTTGGCCCTTTATTCTTCATAAGTGATTGACCTTCATCTTTCTCCTGGAAGGATGGAGGACTGCAAAACAGAATGCCCCCAGCCAAACTTAGCAGCATCCTGGTTATCCAAAGGATGAGGGTCTATGGCAAACTCCTATGAAATCTTAGGGGCGCAAGCGATGCTGAGGGCATGGGGCAAGATCCCCAGAGCCACCAACACCCAAGCAGCCACATCTGTGCCCATCCCAGGGTGACAGCACATGTCCACCTTTGGGACAGCTTTGTCCCGTGCAGACACCACAACTCTGCACCTTCTTAGACAGGGGAGCTTGAAGAGAGTTGCAGAAGCTGGACTAGAGCATCTGTAGTTACTCCTACCTATTCTGACAGCCCAGGCTTCCTAAGGCACATTTTAACTTGGTCGTTTTGAGCCGTACGCAACATCGGTGCTTGCTGGCCAAGAGTGCCTATGGCGTGGTTTGAAGGCTTTGCAGTTCCTCTGCATTGCATCCCTTGCCAAAAAGGATTATGAATCAGCCCCATTAACTGGCCCTTAAAGGCAGTGTCTCGGTTTGAGATGATTCTTAAATTATCTTAAAGATTAAAATCTTCATCAAGAAATTTGGAGGAATTGCCTCCAGCTGGTCTCAGTCCTTTAGAGGAGTGCAAGGAGATGAAATTCCTCATTTTAAGGAATGCCTTCGTGACAAATTGCCCCCAAAATGATCTCAGGATTTTTATAAAAGCTGTCCCATGAGGACTGCTTGAGCCAAATGATCTCTATTCAGGCAAAGCTCTCATCAGCTGCAGCACACATATACGTGCACACAGCAGCACTGCTGTCACACCTGCGCAGTGCCTTCCTTTGTTGTCTGTGAGAGGTGAGAGAACATTCAATATGCCAGATGACTTTGTCCAATGCCAGCTAACAATCCCTTCTAGTTACAATTTCACAGCCTCACGCTGGTAACCAACCACACCTGAGAGTGGAGCTCATTCTGCACTCCTCGACGCCACCAGAGTTAAGGAGTGTTTGGGGGGCAGGGATCACATTCACATCCTGAGCAGGGAAACAGCACCAAAAAGTAGAACGCGGCTGCAAAAAGTAATTCTTGTCATTACTTTTGCCTGTACACCAACCTGTGTTGCACACAAAGGGCAGTATCGGTTCTCTCTGCCCCTACAGGCCTCTGTGGCAGCTGTTAGCAGTAACTGTTGGTGGAAATATCTTATTGGTTTGTTCCACAACAAAAGGACCCTGTGCCATCCCAATGGCGTGTCCACCCCTAGTGGGGTTACACCACGGGCACGCAGTCCTGGAACCAAAAAATCAATGTAGTTTTAGGTTCAGGTAGAATTCCCCTGGAGAAGAGCATCTGTGCAGTGCCAAGGAGCACGTTCCTTGTGGAGCTTGGCTCTGTGTTCACCCAAAGCATCTCATCCGCTCAGCTTCATCTGCGCGTGCATCGCTAATTGCCAAACCTTCCAGTGTCTAAAGGGAGCGTTACTGTGGGGACTGTCCACCCTACAGCACGCTGGAGGGGAAGGGATGTGAAACACACGTGTCAATGGTGGAGGAAAGTGCACGGACCAGGGATGTGGTGGACAAGATTTATCTAAGCACAGATTTAGGATAGGAGAGAGGACAACAGGGAAGGGAGAGGAGAGAAAAAGAAAAAAGAAATGAAAATCAGAATTACATGCAATGTAAGTAACAATAAGGAAAAATGGGTACTGCAATCAGAATGCATTGCTGGCTTGAGCTACGGGGATGTGCCAGCAGCACATCAGTGCGGGCAACAACAGGAGCCAAGCGGGAGCATCTGAGCAAGCACAGCTGCTGTGAACAGCAAAGAGAGTTTTCTTCTTCAGAGACAAAGTTTCACGATGCATGGCCACCTAGATCACAACTAACTCCAACAGAAATCAAGTCTGTTGCCAGAACTCACTTTAATTCTATTAATGGTGCTACACGAGAGCAAGCACAAGGCAACAGCTTACTGGTGTTCAGGGGATGCGGATGGCCCACAGACCATGCCTGCTCACCACCCAAAGCTCACTATCCAAAGCTCACCAGCCCAAAGCTTTTTTCTTCCTGAAAGGTCACTCCAAGAGCACGCTGATGCCACTGCATGAGCAGGAAGAGGAGGGAGGGGTATAAATTAATTTAAATGTACGAAAGGGTTTGGAAGGAGAAGCCTTCAGAAAAGTGAACAAAATTAGGCCGAGAGAGATGGCTAACGTGGTAATTTATTCTAGAGAGATCAATTGAAAAAGATGGGTCCGTTATTCATTAGAAAGCAAGAGAGAGTGGTTATGAACTGGAATCATGACATCAATTAGTTTCCCTATTAGCAGTGACTGGGGGAGCTGGCCAGCCCTCCGCAAACGAATACATGCTAGGAATTTCTTATGTCAATTTAGCATTGCAGACTAATGTAATTGTTAACCTTGGTACTCTGCATTCATTTTTAGAGCTTAATGAATCAACTGTCTAATTTGTCAATGTTGATTAAAAGATGAAAGAAGTGGGAACATTTCCATGCAGCAAAGAAGTTATTTTTGAAAAAAATCAAACTGATGTATTCTGTGCATATAAAATAGGATGCAAAACTCTTGAAGAAAGCAGACCACAGGGATCAGATGCACCAACAGCACAATGAAATGTGTTTTAAAATGTGAGAGTGAAACACAAGTTTAAGTACTCCACTAAAAAGGACGAATTTAAAGTCTTGTTTCCAATCAGGCAGACTGGAATCTGTGATTACATCTCTCAGATCTTTGGTTGAATCAGAACTTAAATCAATGCCAGGCAAAATAACCGAGATAAAACCAGTTACAAAATAGAACAAGTTCTGTTTTGCATATACTCAACCTTTTCAAAAGCACGTAGGAGATTTGAAAGGATCCTAATTTCCAATTCTTGCTGTAAATACAATGTGCTTTCCATGGTGGCTTTGCACGCAGCGAGGTGCCTGTAAGCAGTTTCCCTGTCGGGGAATGGCTGCGAGAGCAGGGCGGACATGAGGCTGTGTACGAGCATAACTAGTGCGGCAGCGCAGGGTGCATTCCCATGAGAATGCATTAGGAGTTAAGATAGGAGGCACAACATCCTTGGGGCAGCATGTAAGCAGCAGGCCGTAAACAGCAGGCCCACATCTGCAGCTGTGCTCTGTGGACATGTGGGGGGCTGATAAGCGGATGAGCTCAGCGGCAGTGGCTGAGCATTGGTTGAAGCTAGGCAGCCCAGCTAGCCACCCACCTTGTGCTCCAATAGTAAGTGAACACGTGTATTGGAAACACGTATAAACCCTGTGTGTGCAACAGTAAAGTGAAGCTTGATCACTCATATTGAATAACTGTCGTGCTTCCCCGCTTGAGAACAACCTGATTAGGACGCTATCCGCGGCATTTCCCCCTTTCAAGAATTGAGAGGAGAGAGAGGAAGGGTGGCCCAGGATGGAGCCTGCAGTCACCGTGTCCTTCCAAGCACTGAGAACATCGCAGCAGTTAAGAATTAGTTCCTTAACCCCAACAAGGCCCTGGGGAGCGTTTGCTGCGGTTATGAAGAGACCCAAAGAAATGAAGTGCAAACATTGCGGGGAACCTTCAGGCACGTTGCCAGAGGAGATGCTACACAGTGCTCACATCTTTTGGAGGCTCCTGGATGGCTTTCACATTAAAACCCATCAACCTTTTTGTTATTTCTGCAGGAGAATTACAGTTCTCCAGAGGTTTCTCTGTGAAACCCTCCTTGAATTTAAAGTCTGGGTAACCTGGAAACACAGCAATATGAAACCCGAGCAAGTTGGTGGCCGTGGTTCTGCTTACCTGCCTGCGGAGCAGCCTCTCTGCAGAAGGGGAGTGCATGGGGGCGGCCACCGGGGGTTTTCCCTCCCTGACCAATGGATCGTGAGCTCTCACGTGGTGGAAATGGTCTTTTGGAATTTGCAGGAGAGAGCTGGTGTCTGCTGGCTGCGACTGCACCGATGCCTTTGAACCTTGCAGGAGGAAGAAGAGAGAGGAATGTGACGTGTCCCTCTGTGACTGCTGCCCTGTCTCAGGGTCCTGTCAGAGGAAACCCTTTTGCACTTTGGAGCAGACAGGCACAGCAGGAGCGCTGAACTCAACAAGCAGTTCTCCGTGGTTGGAAAAAACTCCCACCTACTAATAAATTATTCCAAAATAGTCTATTATTTCATTTTTCTTGGCGTTTTCCCCTGATCCAGCTGGGACCAGCTCCTGTAAAGAACAGAAGATGATGAACTAGAAGTTCATCTGGAATGGCAATGTCCACATCCCTGCTAGGGCCAACGACTCTGCAGGCACCCACACATCTCAGCCCTGCAGGGATGTGCCCCGAGAGGTTCTGGAAAGGATGTCCCCAAACCTGAGCGCATGCAGAGATCGCCTGCAGTGATCCCAACACCACACAGATGCTGGGACTCACATGGCAGCAAACTGACCTAGCAGCAACCAAGGCTGGCTTTGCAGCGCAGCCCTGGAGAAGGAAACGGGCATTCTGCGGCCTCTTTCTGACCCTTGGTGGTTGCTGGCTGCTTCTTCTGAAAGGTCTGAAGCTCTGCAAGCTCCCCCCCACAGCCTCAACATTTTTCAAAACAATTCATTTAACCTGGACCAAATCCCAGAGAATCTCATTTGTCCTGGAATCTTTCCCAGAACAACAGCCCCATTACGAAGGAGTATTCAAACAAATACCTCCTGCGAGTGCCAGTGTTTCTGACAACAAAACCTTTCTCAGCTTGAAATATTGTGGCTCGGTTGTGGTGATTTATTAGAGGCGAATGGCACCTTTTGCTGTCTTCACAGCACTTTACAATATTACAGACTGTGAACAGGTGGGGTGACCTGCCCGGTCCCAGCAGCGGTGACATTGCAGGGGGAACAGGACGAGACACACATGCCAAGATTTGGGCACCGTACCCAACTCTGAGCACTTTGGCCCCATCCAGGCAACTGGAATTTCACCAGCAGGAGAAAAATGCAGAAGCTTTGACTGCTCGGCAGAGTTGTGAATAAGACAGATGTCAGCTTTACCTTTCCAAAACATTTCTGTGTGTTGATGGTGCCGTTTTTTCGGATGGGTGCAGCGGGGAGCATTGCCTATCCCAGCAAGCCGGGGCCGAGCAGGGAGCCTGGTGGAACTGAGAAGTGCTGCCTTGAAACCGGACCCAGAAATTACCCACTTTTTGTTCTTGACATATTTCTTGCTCTAGACAGGATGAACATGTCCAAATTAAGGGTCAGTAGTGCAGCACTGGGAACTCTTTCTTCGGCAAACAGGATTTTCTGTATGGCCAGGATTTTGTGTATGTAATCTCTTGGCTGTCACAGAGAGCCATACGTGCCGGCTCCACCAAAGGTACAGGAGCTCCGCTCTTGCTTTCAGTGGGATTTGGCCAGGATTTCAGCTTCAACTTTTGCATTATGTACAGACAGATTCCTCAGAGGACAGCCCTTGACCTTGAGAACTGTGTGTTGTGGCAGTGATTCCTCACAACTCCAGATTCAGCTTCCTCCATCGCATCCACATTTTCTTTCTGCTTTCTTTCTGTTCAACAGCCGCTATTCATCCAAGTTCTTATTACTATGCAAATTTCAACATCTTATTTCTAATCTGCTCAAATCTCCCAGCATTCCAAACAGGGCTGAAATGATGTTCTGCTTTCAGGCTTTCCAATGACACTGCTTGTAAAAACTTCTCTGTCTTATCTGTGACAAGCGCGTGGAACAACGGCCTGCCAGGAGCAAAGCTGAGCGCAGGAGGCAGCCGTGCTGCACCGGGGGCAGCCCCACAGCTGGAGGTGCGGCGATGAGAGGCAGCTGCAGGTGCACACAGAGCCCTCGGTGCCTGCAGCATGCTGCCCCTGAGAACACCTCAGCTTGTTTCTGAGGCGTGCATCCCAACCCCACACCCCGACAAGGATGATCCTACACACCTCCACCCGCCACCGATCTCACGCCGAGATCTCTCTCTGTTCTGCATGTTTGAATTTGTTTTACAGGCACTGAGAGACACCATTTTCCCTTCTTTCACAGACGCTCCCGCACAGAGCTTTCAGAGCCTGCTGCAATAGGCACTGCTGCAAACAAGCACACGGACGTACCGCCCTGCAGGAACTCCTGCCCAAAGGAGGCAGATGGAGCTCGGGCGGTGGCCAACAAGCTCAGCCATCCTACAGCTCTCCGTGAGCTCTGCAGGGCCACTCCACAGCTCTGGACACACAGACATGGAAACAGAGCCCAGTTCGGTGCCTCCAAGCTCGGAAAACCCCATCCCGCCGCGGTGGAAAGCCGCACACGGCCAGAGGAGGCACAGCCATACCTGAGTGCGCTTTGTGCTGCGCCGGGCTGCCATCGCGCAGGGAGGCGGTGCTGGGCCGGCAGCGCGGCTGGGCCGTGTGGAACATGTAGCTGTCGTTGGGCAAGGAGTGCGTGCGGCCCACCGACGGCTTCCTGACGCTCAGCAGGTCCTGGCAGGGGGACAGCGTCAGCGCGGCGTCCCTGCAGCGCAGCTCGGCCTACGGGAGAGAGGCAGTGAGGGAGCGGGAAGGCCGCGGCGTCAGAGCAGCGCCCAGAGACGCGAGCGACAGCCATTGCAACCATGGCACGATGGGCATGCACATGGCCGGGATGTACGGGTGGCACAAATGGAGCTACTGGGAAGCTAAACCCCTCCTTCGCACCGTCGGTAAACTGTCACACGGAATGGACCACAGAAACAGAGGAAGCGACACTGCAGGAGTCAACCATGACTATTTCGGGGGTGTGAAGAAGGCATCATGCCTCAAGGCCAGCAGCAGTCACATGCTTTGCACAACTTTGATCTTCTGCAATAACAGTAAGGCTGCCTCTGTGTGCCCTCATCAGCAAGTCAGGCTTTCACAAAGGTGAGCAGTTTCCTCTCCTAGCAAAAAAAAAAAAATCAGCAAAGCAAAACCCCACCAGAAACAGTTTGCAGAGAACATCCTCTACTCTGGCTGCCAGCACCATCCTATCAGTTGTCTTCTCACACACTGAATAACTAAACCCATTTTATTGAAAGGGAAATGTAAACCTACTGCTTTGGGATTAAAGCCATCCTCAAATTAGAAGGGATCTAATAGAAGCAGAGGTTATTGTGTATGTGTTGACTGCAGAGTTTTTACAGTCAAAGAATCTCTTGGAGTAGGCAGCACCAGATGCAATATCGAATGGGCTACAATTTGGGTGTGATTTCATAGGGAAACACATCTCCATCCATTCTCATGTGTGACAGTAAGGAAAAAATGGAAGCTAAGCCAGCTGCCCTGTGTAGTCCTAACAGAACAATTATCTCATCCTTAAAAGGTTTCCTTTGAAAACCACAGAAATCAGATGTGACACTGCAGTTAATACAGTACATTGCCAAGCACTTCTGGAAAAACTCAGACCTGATTTTCTGACAAATCTTTCACTCCGTGCATTGGAAGTTTATCCGAAAACAACATTCTAAGATCACTTTTTCCCATTTTCTTCGTCTAGTCATAAAAATGAAATTTCACTGCACCATTTCATTTGCACAAGAACATATAACAAGATTAAATGGATTTTCCAAAAAAAAAAAAAAAAGGAAAAAAAGGAGAGAAGAAGAAAAGAAGAAAAATAAAGAAAGAGCACTCGAAAAGTTGTTGATGGACAGAGATCTGCATCACTGTGCAGCTTCACGTTCAGCCCTGAGGAAGCTGTGCAGTGCATCCCATGGGGAACCAACCTGGACAGAGTACAGCCCTGAGCTGCTGCAGCTGATGGCTGTGAGCCCTCTCTGCTCCTCCTGCTGCCCTCCCCATAAGAGCAGTATTTATCTTTTGTATCACTTTGCTTAAAGCAAAAAAGATGGCCTGCAAGCTGAGGCGTCCAATTCAAGACTGTTTGGGTTTGAACTGGGGAATTTGGATTCAAGCTCCTGTCCAAAGACAACCTATATGGGGCCGTGGGCAGAATCCCACAGCACAGAGTGACTGCCTGCCTCCTCTGCTCCTCCTGGGGCCAACCTCACAGCTCAGCTGCACCACAACCACTGGGAATGGTTGAAAAACGACCCTGTGAGCGCAGCTCCGGGTAGCGCGTGACTCTTTGTTCCCTGGCAGTTTTGACAGATGTGTTGTTTTGGTTTGGCTGGAAGGCAAATCTGGAGCTTCTGTGAACCAAAAAGAAGAAGAAAAAAAAAAAAATCCCTAGCCAAATCTATTTGGAGTCAAACAAAACATTCTGTCCGAGGTGTTTTTCAGCTAAAGCTGTGCTGAAGGGAAGTGTAAAAACACCGAAAAAACAAAAGCATTTTGACAGAAGTTTGCAGGATTTTGGGCAGGTGCTTCGAGCAGGACGCTGTGCTGGCACTGACAGAAGCTCAGTCTGCCCTTTTCTCCCCTTCTGTTGAGGACAGGCACCTCTAGGCTGCGCAATTTACAAAGTCTTTTGCACGTGATGCCATGAAGCATGATGGGAAATATCGTCACGGTTTTAGAGGTGTTTCCCAAAGAAGTACTAATTAGGATGACAACCAGCTAGAATGGCAGAGAAATTATCAACGACACAAACATCCAACGGCAGCTACATGAACAACAACAAGGAAAACAAGAATGGCCCAAAAATGTTGGAAGAGGAGTTGTTGTACAGCAGAAAAAAGCACTGGACTGCTACACAGCTAAAAATGTCTCATGTTTCAAAGAGGAGATGGTTAAGGCAGGGTTCAAAATACTGGTTATTTCATTCAGAAAGGCACAGAGCGATCCCAGCTTTCTCCTTTTCTCAGTGAGATGATGCTATCACCAAAGCAGCAGCATCTCAGAGAGATCCCCATCTGGTACCTGTGAAACAAAGTGGCTGCAATCAGGCATTCTGGTGTTGGCTGAGATGAGGACCTCTCACACAGCCACGGGCTGGAGCCCATCCCTCTGCAGAGGACACGGGCATCATCAGCTCATGGGTGTCTCCTCCACACAGCATCACTGATTGGTTTCAGATGGAGAGGAAATTTCAACCTTGACGCTTTCCAATGCACTTTTTTTGACTATTTGTTTTACTTGCAGAAAACACATTGTTTTACATATGACGCCAAGGGAAAAAAAATAAAGAAAAATGGTTGTTCCTCACTAGGAGCCAACTTTGTGGCCAAAGAGTGGTAATAGCCCACATCCTAATGGTATTAAGGACAGTGTCCTGCCCGGGGGAAGGCTGGTGCTACTGGGACACGTGCTGGGACTATGAATGCCATTAGGCAGGTGTAGGAGAACGCAGTATTTCAAACCCTGCAAACATCAGAACGTACAGCGACCAGTGTGTGCACATTGCTTTCCAGAGCATTAAGTAAGAGTGTGTTAGTGTCATCAGGAAAAGAGTCATCCGTCAGAGCTAAGGACCAGGACTTTTCAGAGAGAATATCTGACGTCAGAGACAGAGCCTCCATCTCAGCTAGAGGGATCTGAAGGGAGAGATGATTAAGCATAAGAAACCAGGACACAAATCTTCAGAGAAAAAAGTATCATAATCTAAACACTTCTAGACACTAAAGCAATATCCCTGTGGTGGGAGCAGCTACATCATACACATTGTTACCAGGGACAGAACATTAAAGAAACGGAATATAACAAAGAAATGACAAGAAAAGTGGAACATTTATACTTAAATGCTTATCGAGTTGTGAGGGAATTTAAAGGCATACACTACTGCTAGCATTGCGTGGAGTCCTCCTGCCTAAGTGAAGTGGCAAAAGCAACATTACCTTCCTATGGGTGCCATCTGTCCTCCCCATGAGGTCGGGCTCAAGAGGCTGTGCCACCCCCTGCCCTCCATGCAGTGTCCTGAGGGGGGTGCAGGGGGTGCCCTTGCTGTGCTCTGGGGAGAGAACATCCCTGTGCTGGGTCCGTTTGCAGCCCCTGTGCCTCCTGCCATGGGACATCATGGGTCGCCTGCAGCTCGGACACCCGCACACTGTCATAGGCATCCCAGCTAATTCCCTTTGTTTCCCAGCTCTCCCTGAGCATTGTTTTCCCCTACCCTCTATATTTGAAAAGTCTTTCAACAGCACCGTGCTTTCCAGCAGAAAGCATAGAGGCCCAGATTGGCTGCTCTTGAGTTATCCCAGGGCTGGATTCCCTCGCTCCAAGAAATTGACATCGGTGGGCTGAAATAAAGCTGGTGATAAGCGAACTGTGAGTGGCTGCAATAGGCCTCTCCCCACAGCTCCGTGGGATGCCCATGGGCAATGCATGAGAGATGCTTTGCAGTTCCTCCTGATCAAAGAGGCAGCACTGGGACAGCAGCAGCACGGGGATGGTGATCCCAAATGGGGATGGCAGTGGGCACTGGGGTTGGCAGGAGGGAGCTGTGCACATCACACTGCTTTCAGTGCCGCTCTGTGTTCCCAACTGCCCTGAGAACATGACAAATGTTGTGAGCAGAAAAGCCAAAAGGTAAACAAAACAGGCTCCCCTCTCCCAAAATTGGGTTTGAGGCAGTCAAAACATTTGGTTGGAAATATCCAAATGATTTATAGGTTTGTTAATTGCAGCAAGAAAAAAAAAAAAAAGAAATACAAATCAAGCTTAAACGTTCAAAGGAAAAGTCATTGCAAAGCAGAGCGCTATATTTTTTCATTACATAAAAACGTCAAACAGAAACCTGTTTTTGCTGCAGCAGCACTTCCTGCGAGCGCAGTTGTGACAGCAGCTTCCCAAGCAGCTCTATGAGCAGCGCGCTGCCCTCCCTGCCAGCCTCACCCAACCAGCGCAGCTCCGAGGGGCGCAGCTCCGCTCCGCACCGACCTGCAGCAGCACTGCTCCTTACCAACACTCGTTCCCTAATGAACCCCCAAGGTGGATAATTTCGAGCGTCAGGAGCTCGTAAATAAGCACGGTGATTTAGCAAGGAAAATTCTGCTATTTGAGCCAGAAAGAAATGGAGAAATAAGGAATTTGCTCAATTCCAAATGCAGAAAAAGGCATGTCTGATTTGTTGTTATGGCTGCTGCTGTGAGCTAGGGGAAATATTTGCTCAGGAGAATAGTGTGCTTGGAAAAGAAGGGTTTTTATTCTAAGTAAATGAACTAATTTTAAATGAGTACTACAGCCCCTATTTGAGAGAGTGCTGGAGCACACTGCTGCCTGAGGACATCATTAGGGGCTGCCTTGCCTCTGAGCTCAGCGCAGATCAGAGATGAGGATCTCATTCACGCTGACCCACTTGCAAGAAACCTCTTTAGGAAAAGCATTCAAAACTGGATTTTCCAGTCGTGTCAGTAGGAGTGAAATGCAGAGATCACTTCCTGATCCCCCCCTCCTCAGGATCAGCTCTCACTGTCCTCTCAGCTCCAGGTGGGAGCAAGAAGCCAACACAAGAACCCCACCGGAGGATGCTGCATTCTCCTTACAACACTCGTGAGCAGTACATACAATGAAAAGCTTCTCTCTGCACTGAAGACAGAAACTCAAAGCTTGTGATTCTCCTCTCGCATCAGTATATACAGCTTCATAAAATCAGATATTACCTTAACTCCCACAGAACAATCCTTCAAAACCCCTGTGACTGCATTACACAAAGCAAAGAACTCTGACTCTCTATTAAAGGTCTCTGTGAAATCGAGTTTGGATGGAGACTTTGCAGAAAGAGGAATATTAACCTGGTTCTCAGAGTTGTAATATTCAGGAGCAGGGAGGGCATAGTGATGGCACACAGAGCCTGACAGGTTGTCCATCAGCTTCAGCTCTCCTTCCAGAGACTCCTGGATCAGCAGGGATATGGTATCAAACAAGTGCCTTTCCTAGGAGGGGTGTGTGCATGCAGAAGGGAAGGGCCGAGCAAAGAGAGGGACGGAGACAGAGAGAAAAAAGGACAGTGTGGAAAACCCAAACGAGTAAAAGGGAGAGAAAAAAAATAAAACAGGATAGAAGGGAAAGAAGAAAAAAGACAAACATTAATGGAGAATAGCAGTAACAAACAACAGGACGGGCAATGTGCGGCAGAGAGAACAGTGCAGTAATATCACAGTGAGCAGCGACAGCTTTCTCCGACCCGCGGGCGGTGCAGAGCTGGGATGGGAGCTGCAGGGTTCTGCTCTCCTGCTCTGAGGTCTGTGTGCCCCAAGAGCACATTTTGAGCAAAGAGAACCTCACGTTTAACGCCTCACTTACGCAGATTAAAATAACCCGACTTGAGGAGGTACTGAGCATCCTGCCCACAAAAACTGCTGACGCCCGGCACAGCCACACACCACACACCTGCCCACGTGAGCTGAGGCCTCCCACAGTCCTGGCCACCTTCTGCCTCAGCACAGACAGCAGGAGCATGCACAGGGTGTGCACAGACCCAGCTTCCACGGGCAGTGTGGCAGCGATCTGAGGACTGAACTTCCCATGTATGAATGCCTGGCGTGCATAGCGGAATGAGGACCGTCGTTACAGTCAGCACACGGTGCAAAAATCCCAGGGACGAGGCAAGCAAAAGAGCATGCTGACCACAGTCCTTGCAGGGTCACGTCCTGGGAATTGCATTCCTCTGCTGCCGTGCTCAGGCATCAGATTTGTCCTGAAGAGTTTGGCTGGCACAATAAATAATTGGAGTGAAATCTCCCAGAGGTTTACAAAGGCTCTGTTTGGTTGAAAGAGCAAGAGAGATGCTCCAGAGATGTTGACCAGAATAAGCCACACTCAGAAGGACAGCTTTAATGGCTGACAGCACCCTCAGCGAGTTCTCCTGCTGTGCTGCAGCTTCCCTTTCTGCCAATACAAGGACTGCTGCACAGCAAGAGAGCTGAGGATGGTTTGCCAGCACTCTGCTCAACGCGCACAGCAGCAGTTGGGGCATGTTATTTCTTCCTAGAGAATATAATGAATCTGGATTTCCCTATGTTGCCCTGAACTCCTTTCTCATGTGCCAAGGAGCAGCTCTGGACTCCATCTCTGACAGCAGTGGCTCCTAATGGAACCAGAAACTGCCGGTAGCTTAGAAACTGAAACAAAGCTTAAGCAGAGATTTACTCTTCTCACTCTTGGACTAAAGATCATAAATGAATTTTTCATGCATTAAAATACTCATTAGTCCACCCAGACAGAAGTCAAGATACGCTGTTGTGAAATCATGATGTAATAAAAGCTAATGAGCTCTGTGTAGGGTTTAACCCGATTCGCCATCAGCTAAGACTAAAAAAAAGGCTGGAGCAATGTTCTTGCATAATTCCAGCACCGCTCCTTCCCAGGGGACACGTCTGGGCCATGACCTCACCTCCCCATCCCTCACACTGAGCTCCATGCAGACGCAGTGCTCGGAGCCTGCTCTGCTGCCCACTGCCTCCAGCTCTGCTGAGCCCTGGATTATCCCACTGTTAACAGCGTTTTTTCATGAGCTCAATCATGGGGGTGGCTTTTCAATTGAGATTCTATAAAACAAATTTAATACTTAAGCAAAGACTAGCCAAGTTCTATTCCCCTTTTATGTTGCGGTTCGTGGCCGGCATTAGAAAAGCAAACTTATTATGCTCATAATTTTGCTCTCACAAAGGGCCGAACCCAGACTCTGCATTAGAGCTAATTTGGAGTTTAGCTCCGAACGGGGCAGCTCAGGCACATCTCCAGAACAAACTGCAAAGCTCTGTGCACCGTGGTGGGCTGCAGCCCTGCCCCATGCTTCCTCCTGGGATGCCCCACACAGCAGTGAGGGACGCAAACCCCGGTGCATGGCACACCCGCTCCTTCACTACCCCTCGTGCACATCTTCCCCCAGCAGAAACACCATGCAGCCCCTCCGCACCCTCCAGCCAAGCTTCTCACCATAGGGTAAAATAACGAGAGCTGAGAATCCACCTTGATTTGCAGGGGATGGGGGCATCCACGGGGGCTCTCGGGCCTCTCGCCACCAACGCCGCCCATCCACGTGAAGATGTCCGAGGGGCTGTGCTGGCCAGGGCTGATGGTCTTCATCTCCATCTCCAGTTCTGCCTCGAGCTCTGCCTCCTCCTTAGCCTCCTTGTTGCTCTCCTCCAGGTGCTTCATGAGCACGGCTATCACCACATTCACCAGGACAAACTGGGCCGTCAGCACGAAGGAGACGAAGTAGATGGGCGAGATGACGGTGTTGTAGCAGGTGGACTCCTGGTCGCAGTCTCGCAGGGTGTCCTGAGAACAGGAGGAGAAGACAGAGGGCCGTGAGGGCTCTCTCCAGCACAGTTCCAGTGCCTCGATTCACAAAGCCCATTCTGCAACCCTAAAGACCAAACACAACCGCGTGGTGCACAGCTCCCAGGCACAGCAGGGTGCACTGCCATCCAGCTGCCCTGCAGACACCATTCCCCATATTCACAGGGGGACGATGCACTGCGACCAGCTGGCACCGTGTGCACGAGGCAGCTTTCACAATGGCGTGGCTTTATGGTTGTCCACAAGGAGAGGTTCACTCCCAGAAGTAGGAGTTTTCTCAGAAAGTAAATAAATAAATAAATCAAATTAAAAAAAAACAACACACACGAAGCCACAACAAAGTAACACTAACAATAGTAACTGTGGGCTTTTAAGGAAACACAAAACTAAACTAACAGGCCTAACTGAAATGAACTCATGTAACTTCGGAGAGGCGTCCCTTTATTTTTTCCCTCTATTTTTATGTGGTTCTCTCTAGAAAAAGGAATACATGGAGCGTGCAGAAGGCTGCAGCATTGGCCCACCTCCAGGCCTCGTAGTGCTGGGCAGGAGGGCACAGGGCAAGCGTGGAGCAGCTACCTGTGGCACACGGACCAACACCACCAGTCATTTGGCAGGATAAGAGGCAGTGGCCTCACATTGTGCCGGGGGCTCAGGTTGGGCATCAGGACCAATTTCTTCTCCCAGGTAGCAACGATGCAGTGGCACAGCTGCACAGAAGTGGGGGTGTGCCCTGGGGGTGCTGAGCACCACGGAGATGTGGCACTGAGGGATGTGGTCAGTGGGGGTGGTGGGGTGGATGGCCATGGAGAGCTCTTCCAACCCAAATGATTCTGTGATTCTACGTTTTGTGGGCCCCTCACCTTCATTATCCCGTTCCAGTTGTCCCCAGTGGAGACGCGGAACAGGGTGAGGAAGGCCATCCCGAAGTTGCGGAAGGTGGCATGTCGGCCCAGCCCCTCGCAGGGGTGTGTGTCATCACACTCTGCAGGACGAAGCACAGCAATGAGACCCTGCTCACCCAGCGCCCACCCGGCACGGGGCAGGGCAGCACTCACCCAGGTCGCCAAAGAGCTCCACTCCAAGAGCTGCAAATATGAAAAACAACAACATGAAGAGAAGACCCAGATTCCCCACCTGGAAAGAGAAAAAGAAACGGGGGGAAAAAAAACACAAAAAAAGAACATTCATTGATTTTTTTGTTCCAGACCTGTTTCTTGCTGTATTCTTTAATCCAAAACTTAAATTGCTTCAGGGGGAAAATGACCTCAATGTGAGGACTGTATCTCAGACTGTGCTTCGGAAGGGAAATGTGATTATCTAATGACAGCAGAGATAAAATGATTAGCATTCCTCCGCAACAAACACAGCCGTGGGCCGGAGGAGGCGGTGCTGAGGCAGGGGTTACCTGGGGCAGCGCTTGCATCACGGTGTCCAGCAGAGCCCTCATCCCTACAGCCATCTTCAGCAGCTTCAGCACTGCAGAAAACACAGGCACGATACGGTAACAGCAGCATTGGTACGGAGCAGCAAACCCCATCCCTCTCACAGGAGCAGTGGGTTGTAGGAAGAGAGATGTGAAATGATGGCAAGTGTTCTCTGCTAGCCACTACAGCTCCTGCCCTTTGACAGTGCTCCTGGTTGCTTGGATACTGCTGAAATCCTGTGCCCTGCAGCATCACCCATCCTGACAGCTGGGGAAGCACCGCCGTTCTGCCCGCCTTCCTCTCCCTTCTCATTGGGATGGCACTCTGGCACCCAGCGGGAGCACAGGGCCATAATGTTGGCTCTGGCAAGTGAGCCAAATAATGAGGTTAAGAGGAAAAGGCAACTTCCCTTCCAACTCTGCTTTAAAGCTACTGGCCAGGAGGAGCGGTGCCCTTTGGTGCCTCTCACAGCACTGTGCACACCAGGTTTGTTCCCAGTGGGTTTAAATCCAAAAAAGAGATGACAGAGAGCATCATTCCCCCCACCACTGCATCCCTCCTTTTCCCCCTCTCTTTCTTCCCCTGCGCTGTGAGCAGCTGCTTCCCAGCTCTGGGGCCACTTTCCCATTTCCATAGGCTGCCCACTTGCAAATGTGTAAATCAGAACCTCAGTGAATCACATCTCTTCCAGGATGTTGCATACCCAGTTAGAAAGTGTATGTATTTTTAATTCTGAAAGGGGTCCAATGCACAGGAAAAACACTTTTTCCCCCCACCCCTTGAGACACAGCAGCATCTCATTTCTTCCCCAGTTCCCTCTTCGCTTAGAAGAGGGTTGCAATCACAGCAATTACGCCTCAGAGCACAACACTGCCCTTCAGGAGAGCCCGGCCTCTCTTTATTAAGAGCCTGAGCACTCACATTTTGCAACTCTGTCATTTGGACCCATGAGGTTCTGCTGGGAAAGCTCTGGCCCTAAAGGAGCTGCGTTCCCAGCCCAGTACATGTTGTTGCAGTGCGGAGGGACAGATGGATGCATGGTGACAAGGCATGTTTTGTCACAGTGTGCAGAGATGTAAAGTCTCATGGGAAATTAAATTTATTAGATGTTTGTCTTTCAAAGCCAATGCACTCGGGCTCACGTTCTGCAATCCCTGTTAGAGATGACTTTCATTTGACTGGCATCGTTTCCCAGGTACATCTCTGGGAGTTACAACCACAGCTATTTGTCTTTTAGTTCTAAGCTCTCAGCCTTCAAGTTCTCTTAAGATAGAAACACATGGTCAATTGGCTCAGCTCTTTGGCTCCTCGCAAGTATTTTCCTCCATTGTTCTTTTATTTGTTTACAAATTGCCAATGCCAGAGCTATGCACATTGTGATGAGGATGTGCCCCAGCACTGTTTCCCAACACTTAACTCTCTCCTGGAGGGGACCCTGCACCTCAACACAAGCAGATTCTGCTTAATTTGTCTCACCTCGAGCAATCCTGAGAACCCTCATGATTCGGATAATAGTGGGGTTAATTGGTAGCGAAGCATTCACCTCAATCTCTTCCAAAGTGATACCCATGATAGACAGCAGCACAATTGCCAGATCTAATTGGTTCCATCTGGAGACAACACAAAATGAAGTTTAACATCTACTAAGAAGCTGGCAACAGGAGGCAGCTTGTTTGACACGAATTCCAGGCATTTCAATGGTTCTCACACTCAAATGAATCTGCAGCATTTTTCTGAGGGTATTATACAAAAGCAGTTACGTTATGAAATCATTATAATTAACACAGCTTGTTATAAAATCAGCCAATGGCCAATGATGCTCTTGGCTGAAGGGAGTGAGAAACAAAGCAGTTCTGCACCCAGAGGCTGGGGAACTGAGGGGCGATGCTGGAACTGCTGACGGCCCCTGGCAGACCCAGCACACAGGGGCTCGCTGTGGCTTGCCTGGGAGGAGCTGGACCCACCCTGCAGTCAGCCCTAGTAGCAAGACCTGCTCTGGGCGTAAAACAAGCCCTGAGGGTTTATGAGAGGGGAAATTTGAGAAAGATGCCATTCTGCAGGCTGCTCAGCATCTGCATGAAAAAAGGTCCTTTTCCTCCTCCGCTTCTGCTCAGGAGCAGATTTTCTCTCTCAGGACAATCCGTTCTCATTCACCCAGCCCTCCTGGTTCTGCAGGCACACTGCTGGTGTCAGGAGGAGATCTGCTGCCCAGCACTGCCTTGCTGTCCGTTTGTCTGCCCACCACACAGATGCACATCACCCTTCTCCTCATGCACACTCCTCTCTCCAGCCCCCACCCCAGCCCAGTTCCAACCCACCACACCAAGAAGCATTCCCTCGTGTTACACTGCTAACACCAGGAGGGTCACTGGGCTCTAAAATCCCAACCTTGGGCAGCTGCATCCCGCAGCCCCCAGGCAGCCATGCTGCAGCCTGCGTTACCTGTCCTGGAAGAAGCGACGGAACCCGAAGGCAATGAGCTTGGAAACAGACTCCAGGACAAAGATAACGGTGAAGATGTAGTTGCAAATCTTCAGGGCTTCGTCGAGAATCTGTGGTGTGGACAGAGCGCAGAAGTTGGGCGCCAGCTCTGTGCCAGCAGGCCTGCCTTCACCGTGTTCCAGCAGAGCTACTGAGTCCCTAACAGGACAATAGGCTCAGCAGGATGACAGATGTCCCATTAAGATCATCTGCTCCAACCATCAACCCATTCCCATCATCTGCAAGCAGACCAGAGTGGTCCTATGGCCATGGTTCAGCCCTCTGTGCTGTCATCCCACAGCACACCAACCTCAGGGTCATTACGCAGATGCTGCATACCAGAGGATTAGAGACAAAATGTTATTTTCCTAAAGAAAATTAAAAACAAAAGCCTGCCCAGCACTGTTATAATACAAGAGAAATCACGGCTGCTGAGCGGCGGCGGCGAGATGCAACGCCCTCACGAGATTCCAGTGCAGGTTCTGCAGCCAAAAGCATTCCTCATCACCAACTGACTGAATCACACAGGAGCTGGCCGGGCTGTTTGAAGGTGACCCAAACACAAGAAATAACCTGGGCTTGTGCCTTTCCACTTTTTGGCTCCTTTATGATAGGCTGGAGGATACTTTTCCCCTTATTTAATGTCTTTTTTTTTTTAACATTAAGTATTCAAACCATGTGTAGTTTTAGAGAATATTTCCTCCTATTGTGCGCTGTATTTATTCTTTCTGAAAGTAGCTAATAAAAATAAGTACAAGTTATATGGCAAAGGCACCTATTTCCATCTCACTGTTACGCACAAGAGGCTTGATGGCCCAGGACAGGCTGTTTTTATTTCCAGAATATGACCCAAACCCAGAACTGAGCACACTAATACATTAAGATGTATTTTAAGGACCAGCATAGAACCCAGTGCCTGTGAAAATTAAGCCCTATGGGACTTCGGGAGAAACTTTGCGAAGCAGAAAGATTTCACAAATGCAACCTGTTTTCCCCTTTTTCTCCTTTTTTTTTGGTGCGAACATTCAGTCAAACGGAGGGTTTTAATAATGATCCTTTGTAGCTAACGGCACAAATGCTCTCCCACCCCAACGGTCAGAGCAGACACCTCGCACCTAACCAGAGGGCAGAGCTGCAACAGGCTCCAGGTACCGATGGGTACGGCCCGAAGGCAGGGATGGGATGGGTACCTTCAGCAGTGCCAAGGGACGGCCACGGTGAACAGGGCCCCAGACCAAACAGCAGAAGCGTCCTTAATCGTGTCCACCAGCCCCAGCACACTGACCTTCGGCTGCTGGTAGTGCTCCATAGCCATGGTGATCACGTTGAGGCCGATGACGCCCGTGATGAACAAATCCAGGTAATGGCTGGTGCACATCTGGTGGATCAGGAAGCGGAAGCGGGAGTAATCCGAATAGTAGGGCTTGCACTGTGCTTCTGCAGCGGGAGGAGAGCCGAGAGGCACGGCAAGTCACTGCTCTGTGCCTCCGTGCAGTCAAGGCACCCTCACCTCCCACACCGACAAATTCTAGACTGATCGCAGCAACATGCTGTCGTCTCCTTCCCTCCCTCCCCCTCTGCTGCCACGTTACCACCTTTAATACACAGCAGGGCTCCTGTCACCTTACATCCATTAAACACCTTGAGCGGGACATGCGCTATACTCAGCCTTACGGCATCAGGGATGAGGTGAGCTGGGATCATTGTGCTGAGGAGTGTTTTCACCATTGGGAAATTTCAATTAAGTTTAAATTAAGCCGACAATTTTGGTTGCTGCTGAGCTTAGAAAGTCCCCAAAGCATCCAAAAGCCCAATTAGCAGTCAGATGCTGGGGACAGATTTTAGTACCAATGGCTTAGAAGTAAAGGGCATTCAGTTAGCGGTGGGCTTTGCAAGAGAAGTAATTTGGTCCTATTATGTTCTTTGCAATAAACCGCGGAGAGAACAAAATTCAACACTTGGGCTGTCAGAGCAGTGAAGAACGGTCCATAAAAATACCACGGGAAACTGATCAGTCAGCCTCAGCCATTAGAAAATAACGATTCTCCATTTATACAAGATTACCAGAGCACAGATTTCGCTGTACAACTCATTCCCGGGTCAGGCTGCCTCAGAATGACACGTGCTCTTTAGACCCCAAATGTTCCCAGAGATAAACTCATTTACTCACCTAATCTCTAATGAGGAAATGCCAAGGCTGAGTATATAATTCAGTACCATTTTCAAGGAGGCATTATAATGCAGATTGAAGTGGAAAGGACTGTCTTGAATATGTCAGAGTGTAATATTACTCTACTAATTAGATGATCAACTGGTTATGAAAATTGTTGAGCTGTAAGAATTACACGGCTTGATATTTTCTGCAAATGTACAGCTTGATGCATTGCTCCGAGCAGAAAGTTGGGCAGAACGGAGCTGTGAAGGCTGGGCTTCAGCTGCCCTCGGGGAAGACTAATTTTTGAAGATTAAGTTTTGCCTGGAAATAGAATTCGCTTTGTCAATGGTCAGAGGCATTGCAATCAAAGCCATAGGCTGAATGGCTTTGTGCATTCCCTGCTTCACAACAGGATCCTGAAAATCAGAGTTGCTTTGGTTTTTCCATAGAGACAGGCTTTTCCCCTACAGCCCGGGCACCAGAGAGACAAACCAGTGAGAGGTTTTATTCTGTAGGGGTTTGGAATGTCCACAGTTTGGCCTCAGTGCAGTCACATTAAAGGCAACGTCAACATTCACTTTCTGACCTGCAACGCTTAGGTGCTTTAGGTGATCTGTGCTGGAGTGCTAAAGCACGGCACTGATGGAAAGGCCTGCAGGACGAATTCCCGCGTTGAATCTATTGAGTGCTTACAAAGAAGCAGACCAGCAGCTGCTGACTCACTCATAAGCCTATGTCAGATATCTTGGAATCTGCATAAATCTCCATAAAGTCAAGATATCTCGATCACATTATGCTAAGTTATGAGTAGCAAATTAACTAAAATGTTTGAATACAATTAAGTCAGGAACAGGACCTATTTTTATGAACCAACTTATCATCTCAGTAAGAAACACCATCGTAATTGGATCACTGCTCTACATTTATGTATAATTCACATTCAAAAAGAAAAATGTCAGTGTTTCTGCCTTTTCTTGCAGTGGATTTACTTATGAATAATCGCACTGGAATTCATGTTTTTTTCAGCTTTGATTGACAGGTAATTCCAAATCCTACAGAATAGCACCGACACCATTAGAACAGAGAGAGGATTTAGAGAGAGGCTGTAAAACATCCCCTGTGCAGGGATCTGCACCTGGATGAGCTGCTGCGTGACCTTATAAGCAGGGTTGCTAATTGCTCGTCTACCTCCCCCCTCCCTGCAGCACCAAGGCTCCGCCTTGCCTTTCCCAGCACATCCTCAGGGTTTCCATAGCCAAACATCTCCGGGTGCCGCCTTAGAAAACCGCTGTTGGTAAACACTTTGTCCTTCACCATTAACTTTGCGAGGAGGGGATTTGTCAACCCTGTTTATAAATCAGACCAGCGCTCATCGCCCCGTGCTCTGCATGCTGGCCATGCAAATCAGTGCAGTACTGAAATCACCTGGTGATGAACCAACCACGCACCCACAGCATGCTGCCCGACACACAGCACTGTGCCTAGGGAGGCAGGGAGCTCCTGCTGTCATCTTAGTGCCACTTCTATAGGAGCAGTGCGTTTCTGCACAGCCCTCGGGTGGTACTGGTGTGTAATTACCCAGGTGCAAAGCCCCTGCCCCCTACTGCACAGTGTTCTTTGGAATTATTGCAATAAAGATCTAAACAATACCAACATCTTGGGAAATACAGACATCTGTTAAACTCCAGGTGGTGAACTTCACAACTAACACAACACCACATTACTGTACTGTTACAATACACTGTGTCAAGAACAACAAGAGCTCTGGGTTAGTCTCGGTTATCGCTGAAAGGTTAACTGGCTTCCCGGCACACGTGGTGTTAAAGAAACGAGGAGAGCAAATGAACAAAAGAAAGAATTGGCAGAATGAGAATGTGAGAAAATGGGAAAATACAGCAAAAGCCCACTACAAAACATCAGGCTGGTAAACAGGATGTAAATCAAGCTGCTTCACCGTGGCTGCAGGCCAGGAGCGGGGGCGAGGGAGCTGCCTCAGATGGAGATGCAGCTCCTCTGGATACAACCAGCTCAGGCTGCGGGTACCGAGCAGTTTCCTCCTAGCCCAGGTAGGAAGGTGATCTGGCAGAGGGAGACGGTGGTCCTGGGAGCCCACCTGCTTCTCCCCACCCTGGAGACGGGCTCTGTAGGGCTGCAGCAGTTGGGTCGATGCCTGGCACAGCAGCACCAGCCTTCATTGTTACAAGTCTTCCACTCAGGTTGTTTCCCAAGCAGGGTTTCCCTGCTCCTCCCTGCAGCACCCCATGGATGGGGAGCACAGGCAATGCCTGCCAACGGCTGGGAGCAGAATGCTGCAGCCTGCCTGGCACATCCGAGCATCTCACTGTGCTCTGTCCTCAGCTCCCCCCGAGCCCACTGCCTAAGGCAATGCTACTGATCAACCTGCTGCACACCCAGCCCCGCAGCGCCCCACTGCAGGAGATGGGATGCAGAAGGGCCCAGGGGACAGCCCTGGGGGCACTGGGCAGATATGACAGCCCCATAACTGCAGTCCCTCACTGGCTGCAGGACAGCTGGTGTCACCGCTGGCGCAGGGCTGCCTCCCAATATTGCCCTGTCAAGAGAGAAATTGCTGCTTTCCCCAAAGTGCCTTTGCAGCCAGAGCTGCGTGGGCACAGGAAATTGGAATTCACGAGAGTGGGACAATTTCATTACAGTCTCCTCTGGCTTTTCCCTTCTTCTCTAATAAGGGAATTAACTCCTTTGCAGGTCTGGGTATATCTGGAGGACAGCAGCAAGCCGTGAGCAATGAGCCTGTGACGCAGCTGGATTTACAAACTGTATCAGGAATATTATTAGGTTTGAAAGTAGTTTGCACTGAAGGAACTTTCTGCTTTTTCTATTTAAACAGAGCATTTTACTTGGCTTTTATTGTACTGAGTGGATTTATAAAAAAAAAAAAAAAAGAGAAATAAAAAGCAAAACAGAAAATAAATTATTTCCACTGTGAAGTTTCCAGTTGTGACAGAACGCAGGCTGATGAAAAAATAAAAGGAAAACTATAAAACTGTAATATCTCAGTGAGCACCAGGCAGCAGCACACAGCACTCCGTCTTATCTTCACATCAAGAGGAAGGCAGTCCCTCGGGAACCACCCATGTGTGTGGGTCTGAGGCTCACACCTGTGGGCATCCCCTGAGCCATGGGAAGACCAACCCTCACCCCGCACCGCCCCACGGGGACCAGCTGGGCAGCCCCACATTCTCTGAGATGAGACCCAATGGAAAGGCAACACAAGGCAACACAAAGCACAGCCCGAGTCTGCATGGATAATGGAGGGGACTGGAACGAGTTCAATGCCTTAAAAAGAAAATAAAATAACATAAACCAGGCTCAATGCAACTGTGCATGAGCAGAAGAGGCATCACAACCAACCAAACAACAAACGCAGCCCCACACACAGTGGGACCCCAGCACTGAGCGAGGTCTGACAGCCAGCACTGCACAAAGAACAGAGCCTGGCAAGGAGGGCGAGAACGAAGGCACAGAAATAAAAGCACCAGGAATGGCAGTGGGAAGGGATCGATCAAAGCATGTTGTGGTAACTTCCACCGCAGCCCCAGAAATACAAAGGTGCGAACCTCTGCCCCCACAGCTGTCCTCCGTGCCCGAAGCCAACAGCCCTCACCTTGCAGCTGTTACTCAATCTGTGCTCTGTGCAATGACAGGTGGATGGATTTTTCACAAGCGAGAGTTTCAACGGCACAGTTTTCCCCAGATATTATTTTTGTTAGAAATTATAGCTATATTTGTTTCTATGTTGGCGCCTCCTTAATTATTCAGCCTAATGTTCGTGAGCTACAAATTAAACAAAACACTTGGCTGATCAAAGCTTCTTCTGACAATAAAAGGAGACAGACTTATGGCAGTGCACAGCCCGAGTCCTGCAGAGGGCACAAGGCAGCATCTTTACTCTTTTTAACCCAGGAGATGCCCTGTGGATGGAGCAGCTCTCAATCAGTGAGAGGAACTCATAGGTTCGGTAGAACTACAGATAATCCCCGCATCAGAGCATCATGCAATTGGGTTGGAAGGGACCTTAAAGATCATCTTCTCCCAGCCCTGCTGGAGGTCAGCATGGAGAAGATCTTGGATCTTATCCTGCTGAGTACTGTGCTTCCCTGCGTGGAACAAGGGTGGAGAAAGTATGAAACGCTCTCCCTATGTGGCCCTGCCCGCCTTCGAGAGACACTCCTGCAAATCACTCACACCCTCAGTCCATGGTTGGAAAGCCAGAGTAAACAAATCAAAGATCCCTTTCATAGTTGAGTCATTACTCTCTGAAATAAAACTAAACAAACAAACAAAAGAAAAAACACAAAGAAAAGCTACGAGAAGTCTGACAGTGCTTCAACGAAAGCCAGAAGAAAAAAAAAAAGGAAAAAAAAAGATGACTGAAAAACATAAGATGACCGCTGGATAAATTAAGGATTGGCAAGTGTGAGTCCTGAGCCAGGCCGGCAGACCTGCAGTCAGAACGAGAGCCGTGTGCCACGAGGGAAGCGCCGAGCCTTGCACCACACACAGGTTTAGTGGGATGCCTCCGAGCAGCGCGGCCAGAGTTAGTTACACAGCACTGCCATTCACGGGACACAACGCCACAGCTGCCCAGTACCTGGCACCGCGCTGGCTGTGCTCTCCATTAACACATCATCCAGCATTAGATCTAAAAGAACGAAACGGCATTAATCATCCGGCAGGACGCGCAGCGAGACTCCCCTTCCCCGTCACAGGTTCCTACGGCTCTGCATTGCCTCCATTCAGTATCTCCTGGCGGATGCTCTCCTTGCATCTCGGGGAGGGCAGCTCAGGTATTGGGGCTCATCGGGAAAAGCGAAGGGCTCTCGTGCTTTTCCCGTGGTGGGAGCCCACGAGAATGCCCTGGCTTGGTGATGAGGAGGAGGCAGTCCTGAAGGACAGAGTGGGTACCTGAGGTAGGGCACACATCCTGCTGGGCCAGCGCCTGGCAGCAGCCACTGCATTGCCTACACCTCACCAAACCGGGGTCCCACACACTTCTCTGCTTTGCAGATGTCAGACTGGGAAACTGCGTTTGAAAAGTCTATGAAGAAAAACAACCGTTAGATGGGCTACATCTGGCTGCGTGGAAAACAGACATCTGTGGGTGGGTGTGGGCGCTGGGGGACGCTCAGAATGCCCTGCCAGGAGCCCCCATGCAGCTGTTGGTACAGTCCCTAACTTGGCATCGCCTGCAAGCTCCCACCATGCAGGATGAAGCAATGGTATCTATGGGCTCCTAAGGCAAAGCTGGACGAGGTTTAAAGACAACGTTTGGCTGAATGCGAATGGGCAAAACTGTTCTGAAGAGATTTGGAGGGCTTCAGACTTCGCTCTTCAAAGGTTTTTATGGCGATTGAATTCTCAGCAATATTTGACCCTCAATAAAGCAGCTGCTTATTGCCTCTTTAATTAGACATTTCATGGGACTGAACGAATAACTGTATCTCCAAGAACGTTTTGTGATTCCTTCCCACTAGGAAACTGCCCAGACTTGCATCTTCTCATCATCTGGTTCCTCCAGTATGATAAATAAGGTCATAAGTAGTAACTAAACATCTATTTTCCTTCTACGTCTGCCTTCCAGAACTGTGACTTTAAATAGGGATCTTTCTATTTGGTGTTTAAAAGCATTTTCCACCATCAGCCCGAAATTGCGTTTGGGAAATCGTGCTGACCGAAAGAGGCTCCCAGGCAGCACCAGCTCCTTCCACCTGTACTGCACTCAGCTGAGAGCGGTCTGAAGCGTTTGCAGGGAAAGGTGATTGCAGGTAACTGGTGCTAAAAAAAAAAACTCAAGAAAGGCTGATGGTCACAACTCACTTAAAGAAAGAAAAATTTGCTTACCCATCCCAAGCATCACTAAATGCTCCAAAAGGAGGGATCTCCAGGTAGAGACCCTTTCCTTGTGGCAGCCAGCCCTTAAATGAGGCTCAGAGAGGGGTGGAACCTTCTGGTCACACAGGTGAGTTGCTTTCAGCTGCGCTCCCAGGGCTGCCTGTGTCCCTTCTCCAGGTGCTCAATCATGGGTTCAATCAGGCTGTCACTCAGTAATTCCCATTCAGTATTCTTCGTTGCTCCCAAGGGAAGCCTCCATCTTCCCAGTGAGCATCAAGGGAGACAGGCTCTTGGCATAAAGCAAACCTTGCTGCCCAGAGGCTGCTGTGATAATGCTACTGGTGACAAAACCTGGGAAGGTAATGGGACCTAAAGACAAGGGAAAGTGCTGCATGAGTGCTGAATGGAGAGAGGCTGAGACACGATTGTGCTACGTGGCTGAGCAACTAGGCCTGCCACAGCTATTAAATGGCTCCTAGATTATTAAAAAAAAAATAAAACTGACTTCTTATCACCAGCTTTCAGAACAAGTGTTTGATCAGACAGTCTCTTAAACAGTACTGAAGTCTGTCAAAGATAGAGATGTGAGAAGGGACGTAGAGAGAAGCAAAGACAGACTGGGGGGAGGAGTGAGGCCGTGGACACAAAGGGTGAGGAAGAACCTTTGGGCAGAGGAGACCATGTGAGAAGAGTACGTCTGACTTTGGCCTGACCCTGGCTGACTTATTCCTTAATTTTTGAACCAAAATAAAAAAAACCACAACACCCAAAGACAAAGATAGAAGACTATTGACAGAGTGGAGGCTGAGCACCTTTCCTTTTCAAAGCCTCCTCTAGAAGGTCTGCAGGTGTGCACACAGAGCTCAGGGCTCAGTTCATTTTGCATCACTGCCATTTTGCCTCCTTAGTTACTCTCCTCCACCTCTTTCGTTTTCTAATCTGTATTTCTCAAGCAAATGCTTTGATATGTTTCTCTGAGGGGTTTCTAAGCATTACTAGAACGAGATGTCTCCATTATTTTATTACACTCTTGAATAGCAGTGGTGCTACCATGCCAAAAAATAATCCTGCTTGATAAATGAGACAGGTGGCATCACTGTGGCATTACAAGGCTGTAATAAACCAAATAGTGAATCCAGTTATCAGCAACAATGCTCATGACTTGGAAGATTGACGGTGCCATCCGGCACTGCGGATCTTTGTAGTTGTCACTATTTGTGTAACACTGAGCTCTGCCATCCAAGAAGCTCCAGGTCTGGTTATCATTATTTTTTAAATTTAAATAACCTCCAATGGGAAGGTCATTGCAAATCACGCAGTGATTGAAAAGGCTTCCGTGTCTCCTTGCTCAGCCTAAAATCACACTACTTCCTTCATGCAAATTTCATAGCTGGACATGCTTTTAGGAGAAGAATGATCACCAGACGCGAGGCAGGGAGGGGAGGGAGAGGGGATTGTGTGGAAGGTCAAGCAGGACTCAGAAAGATGTGGAAAGACTACCGACCAGCCATCTGTTTCTCCTTACTCCTTCTCTTTTTCTCCAGCCGGCGAAGCCTCTTCTCCTCCCTCCTCTTGGCTTCTTCCTCCTCCTGGTGCTGCCGACACTTGTGGAAGTTCTCCACCACGACCCCCACGAACATGTTGAGCACGAAGAAGGCCACGATGAGCAGGAAGGAGATAAAGTAGAGGAGCATCCACGGGTTGTAGTTCATGACTGGCTGCAAAGGGGATGGAAGGCAAATGTCAACGAAACCTCAAAAAAAAAGGAGCAAATGGTTACAGCTGCTACATCCGAAATCTGGACGGTGGGCGATCCTCTGCGGCAGGGCAGTGCGCTCTGCCCCCTGTGACAACCACAGCTTTCTGGGCTGGTTCAGCAGAGCAGTCCCAAATCACAAAGTGTGCTCAGAACCACGTCTGATCTGCCGGCAGCATCCCCTGCAGCCATCGTCGCCCTCACTGAAAACCCAGACCCACAGTGAGCTATTCTGTTCTCCCGAAATGCTCTAAATTCTAACTTTCTCTCTTCAGCAAGTGCTGTTCATCTGCTATGGCCTTACTACACCAACAGTGTGGCAAAATCTGTAGGGAAAAGGCTGGCTTCAAGCCCAGGGCTCCTTGCTGTGCTCCCTCCTGACCCACTGCCCTTTTGTCCTAGCCGCATTTCTGGCTCCTTGCAGCTCATACCTGCTGGTCAACTCCCACTGCATCCAGGCCGTCGTACATGATATCCACCCAGCCATCCTTGGAGGCCAGCACAAAGAGAGACATCAAGGCCTAGAAAAACACAGAGGAGAGTTGCAAGGAGTTGCAGCAGAGATTTTTCACTTGTAACACTTGACTCCTTTTAGCCCTTTCCTGTCTGGATATTGTCATTACCTGGCTGATAATGGGGCACTTTGATGCCCAAGGTTTCTCCTGGCAGCAAAAACCCATCAGTGTCAGAACATGGTTCAGCAACGAGTGCTAATTCGGAAACCACAAAGCTGAACACAAAGCAGCTTCGTTTCCACCCCCCAGGTCTCTACTGCTCCCTGCTAATTAGTCCTCACCATGCAGCTAAAATAAGGCAGCGTTGCAGAGATGGTTGGATGTGTCCAGCTCTATTAGACAAACTCTTCTGCAAGATATATTTGGTTTGTTATGTAGCAGTGAAGCAATTAAGTACTCCACAAAGCCACATGTGCTTGTTCTGTTCTGAAAAGAAGTGTGTGGCTGCTTGGAAACACCACCTTTGGGATTTACAGAGACAGAATGCTGTGTGTGAACTGAATATTTACTGTGACTGGCAGTGCCCTGTAAGAAAATCCCATGGGATAATAATGCACAGGTTTTAAGTCAAGGAGGTAAAGGAGCAAAGAAGCAGATTACCGTGCTATTAATACCTGGCCGAGATTATCAAAATTATACTTGTGCCGGACCCATTTGTAGCTTGCTTCTGCACAATCCGATTTATTTGTGATGTTTCTGGTGTCCTCCCCCTGGCAGATAAAAAACTTGCCTTTGAAAAGCTGCAAAACACACAAAGAGGAGAGGAAAGGTAATGGCTCAGACCACAGTATTTCTCAGCACAGGGAATTCTGCACAGCCCATGCAGCCAGAGGAGCTGAGGGAAATCGCCGCGTTCATGTGGGTTATTGACTGAGCAGCCTGCCTGATCTGTGCCTAATGAGCAAACGCATCATTTCACACCATTCTGGGCACCCACGTGGGGCATTCGGAGCTTCGGTTCGGCGCCCTGAGAGCTGCCTGCAGCCCTTTGCTGCCAGGCTCATTGCTGGGGCACGCGGGTTGGCTCTGCGACCCAGCTAACAGTGCTGGCAGTGCCGGCCTTGGAGCCGCCGGGCAATGCGGTGCGAGCGGGCCGAGCCAGCTGAGCACAGGTGGCACTCGGAGGCACAGCCGTGAGCTGTGCTGCTGGCGGGCAGAAGGGACGCACTGCAGGGAAGCCGAGGTGCTGCAGCTGGGCTCTGCTGCGTGCTGGGCTGGCAGCGCCCCGTTTCGGATCTGAATGCTGTTCTCCAACTACTGCTGGGCTCTGAAAATATTCCTCGTGTGAGGCGTCAGGCTGGTGCCGGATACCTGACCCTGACCTTCCTTCCTTTGGTGTAAGCCAGGAGAGATGCAGCTCCTGGGAAGCAAACTCCTGATCTACAAACGCCCGAGGAATGGCAGCCTCCCTGCACTTAACTGCAGGCAGTGGCAGGGATGAGGACTGCTTCAGACATGATTGATGCCGGCGGAACGGAGGGGCTCGCAGCCTGCCAGACAGCCAGGTTTATTTGCTGATAGAAGCTGCTGTTTCGGGGAAAGCTGGCAACCTGCTCCTTAAAACACCACTTGGGTATACAGAGAAATGATGCTGATGGGTTTTGATCTGCTGTTGTAGATGAATATCAGTAGAAATAATAGCGAACAAGATAAACCCACACATTACTCCACGGGTTTCCTTCAGGAACCCGCAGCAGCAGAAGGATGTTCTCCAGGCACGCAAAGGTAATCGCCATCCAACGCAACCATAAAACTCTTGGATGTAAGAAGAGTATTCCCTGATCTTCCCGTGGAGAAACACTATCATGTGTAAGGCAGACAAGGGAGATATAGCTTGCACAGATCAGAAAGTTTTAATTAAGCAGGAAGGTAAACAACTGTTCTAATATATTGTCTATAAATACAATTTCTCCTGGAGCCGGACCGTAATGCCCGTCAGGTGGGAGCAGTAACACAGCTCCTAACTGGGTTTGGAAACGCAGAGCCTGATCTGTAAGAATGCTGATTGCTGGTGGGGCGTCAGTCGGAGCTCCAGCTTCCAGCACTGCCAGAAGGGAAAGGCCGAGGGTTTGGCAGTCTGGTGCTTGTGTCTGATTAATCACCATCCACACGTGGATGAGCACCACGACAGCAGCAGTCTGGCTAAGAGGAGACGCCGTTAGAAGCTCCAAGTCTGAATTGTCATCGCATAAAGCGCTATCAACTGTACTTTGATCTCCTTCACATGGGAAAACCAACTGTAACTTGGAGGGATCATCTTTTTATAGAAATAGTTACAGCCCTCATCTCACCCCTAATTACGCATCAACATTAACCGAGAACTTTGCTTCCTGAATACAAGATCAGCCTTACTCACATCTACCCCTGCAGCACATCCATAGTCACGACAATTTGACAGAAGACAGCAAGTCACAGGGGAAGCAATCACAATTAGTAGGGAGGAAATTCAAAGGGCGCACTGCAGGTTTTGTTGGTTGGCATCAATTTTCCCGTGCCTGAATTTTGTACCGTTTTACAGGATATGCTTAGCTTTAAGAATCGCCTCAGTATAAGGGATGGAGCTGGTTAGCTGTGACGGAGCCAATCCAGCTGCCCATGGTTATGGATGGCACAATTCTCTCCTCTGTTTATTTCCAATGCCGCATTTATTATTTATACAGCATATTAGTAAAAAACATTACATAAGACACTATTCTGAAACAAAGCAAAGCAGAGCTGCTTCCCAAAGCTGGCTGCAACAGGGCAGGTAAACTTCAGAGAGAAATCAGTGTTGTGTCAGAATATTTATGTGATACAATCTCTTCTTCTCAGGTAATGGGAAATCAATTAAACAGGAAACTCTGCCACTTTTTCCCCTGGGTTCCTGCATTGCTAGGACTGAGGATATTGCTAGCAGTGCCAGCAGGAATCAGGCTTGGAAATCTCTGCTTCTGCAAGCTCTCAGTTATACAAACTGTCAGAATCTGAATGAATCTCCAGGTCAAGGTCTCTCTGGAGTTTATACACCAGCGATTTCAGCCTTGAAAACTTCTATTTCCCTATTGCTTTAAGCCTGGGAGGAAGGTGGAGGGGAGATGTCCCCGTGTTATCTCATAGACTGAACAGGAATGGGATTTAAGTTTCCCTGAGCTGAGGTTTGCTGGCAGTACACGTCATGCTTCAGGCCTCACTCTACTGTGGTGTGGCCAGGGGAAGAAAGAAAGCGGAGGAATAGTTTGATTTATGTCCTGCTGCAGGCAGAGCAGAAGTCCTCGTGGTGGGGAAGCGATGAAGAAAGCCCATTCTGTGCCTTTGAGGGCGTCATGGTGTTGGCTTTCGTACCACTGCATGCACTAGGAAAGCTTCAAGTTCAACACATCAAGTGACACGCAGCCACGTCTGGAACTTCGGAAATAAATATTTTGAGAGCACTAGAAAGGCCACGCTGTGCTGCTGAGGTGGGACCAAGAGCTGCTTAAGCCCTTGGGTCTGACTCATTCTGGCACAATTAACTATGGCACAATTACAGATTCAAAACCAACACGCATTTCTTGAGCGTGGGCACAGGACCTCGACGGAGCCACAGAGAGACAAACCTGATGCTGCTCCGTGGCTTTGATCACTTTTACTTCAGCTACTGCTAGCGATGCACGTGGCTGCTCACTGCTGTTAGGCTATATTCGTTAGTGAGTTTTTAATGGCTGACTAATTATGGGAATGCCGCTGCTTCCTTGCTAGAAGAAAGAGCTCCCCAGGAAGCTTTGGTTTCAGAAGGGTGCCCAGTGGTACAAACAGCAAACTGAGACCAGCCAGGGCTTGTACACTTATTGCCTTGGCGCAGAGGCATACAGGGACTCACCTGAACTCCCAGGATCCCAAAGATTATGAAAAAGGCACAGCAGATGACCACAATGTTCCCGATGGGCTTCAGGGATGACATGAGTGTCTCCACCACCAGCTTCAGTCCTTGGGCTCGACTAATGACTCTGTGGGGGCAAAAAAGCACAAAGCCTATGTCAGTCCTGCTTGTGCCCGGTTCTGCCTCTGATGTGGAAAAGAATGGCAAATAACTCAAAAATCAGGATGGGAGAAGCAGTTCTGGAAGAGTGGCCTCCGTGGCCGTTGAGGGAGAGGGGTCTCTGCCTATGCACACAGGCACGTGTGAGAGAAGAGGAGGAGAGCACATGTGAGGAGGCAGGAAGGTCAGTGCAGGAGGAAAGGCAGATATAAGGGCTGGCCTCATATTTTTCAAGCTTGGAGTGATGGTTTTATCCAACCCACTGTCGATCCTCAATCCATTTCCTGATCAGCTTCTTACACTGCCACTCATTATGGCATTCTTCTCTTTCTCTAGTTTGGTCAGAAGCTCTCTACTTTCCAGCCTGCACCACACCTTCCCTGGGATGCAGCCTCCTGCTTTGCTTCATGCACAAGCACACACCTGTATGTCTGTAGCACATCCAGGACTGCAGAATCCTCCCAGAGTGTTTTCTGTGTAGTTTCAGGCAAAGCTCCTCATTTCTCCACTGCTGGAGAAATGCAGCAGCTGCTCTTACAGCTGCCTGCAGACCCGGTGTGCCCAAAACCAGGACCTGTGTGTGCCCAAAACCAGGACCTGTGTGTGCCCAAGAGAGCCCCTCGATGCCCCGGGGTCAGCTTGGCACCCACCACATGGAACCATTGCTGGCATCCAGGGAACGTCCCCAGCAGGAACACAGGCACCCAACCCTTCTGCAGCTGCACTCTGCCACGTACTGCATAACATTCCAGGCTACATGGGAAGGTGGGGGAGAATAATGAGCACATCACAACAGAAGCATGGCAGAATATCCATATAAAAGAGGAGAAACCGTACTTCGCTCTCAAAGGCCGCACTGTGATGAAAGAACAAGGCTGATGTGCGTCGGCTTAAGCGCGTCTCTCCACGCTGGGAAGATGAACGAGGTGTTCAGGCTCACGGCCACGGAGGTGCAGAGCTGGAGCTCTGATAAAGGCACCTGATGGGGCTGCGTGCCTCTCTCCCGCTGCCAGCCGGAGCTCAGCGTTTTGCTGGCTCTGTACTCTGCCACAGAAGCTTCCAACTCAGGAGATTTGATGATTCTGTGATTCTGAGCTGTGCTTTCCCAAAGCAGAAATAGCTTCTGCAGCAGGAGAGGGAAGGAGGGAGCCGGGGGCTGCTCCCAGTGCTCGGTGCTGACGGGGGCCACTAAAACTTCCCCGCCCGCTTGTTGCTGCCTGCTTCTCTCTTTTGCCATCGAGTCTTCTCACCGCCTCTGCCGTTTGGCCCCAAATGCAGCTGCACCGCCTGGAGCACAGCTTGGAGCTCTGTCGCCTGGACAGAATCCAATTCCTTCTCCTCTCTCTCCCCCTCCCTGGTCCCGTTGCTCCCAGCAGAGGTCCCCACGGACACATCCTGCTGCCCGACGTGCACGGCCCGGCCATGGGGTGCTGCGGCCCCGTCCTGCCCCACAGCCTGAGCAGACGGAGGGCAGGGAACGGCTCCTTCAGAGGCTGCTGGCATTAAACAGTATCCCGAAAATCTAAAAATTATTTCCTTTTTTCTCGGTTAAATATTTACACGACACGTCAAGGGTAAATCATCAATTATCTTTTTAAAAAAGAAACAGATGGTGGTATTTTCATCTGCTCCCTTCCCAGCGACACACAAGAGGCAGATGCTGCTGCTACTCACGCTAGGTGTCTCTCTCAGGTAGCTCTTACGGCTCCTTAATCCCAGCACCTCCGACCTGCGGTATTCCAGGAGCTGAGGAGGGCCTGGGGGGCTCAGGGAGCAGGAGGACCGCAGGCTGAGATGCCCCACGGGATGCTGTGCCCCTCGTGCAGGCAGCTCGAGACTGAATCTCTCTTCTGGATACTCAGATGTTCCTCAGATGTTCTCACACGGTACCCTTATGCTGTCCTGAGTGAAATATTGCAGCTGCAGCACTACAGATGGGAAACTGAGGCATAGGAGAAGCACAGGTTGTGTTCTGAGAGGTCTGCAGGCAGCTTGCTTCCAGTGACTGCAATAGACATTGGGCACACTGGGATCTCGGCTGAGGTCTTTTGCCCACAGCTATGCAGGGATGGATGTCGGGTCTTCTAACTTGAAGGCCTTTGGCCTAACTACTGGAACATCCTTAAATTCTGGGGAAAAAGGGCAAAATGTAGTCTCCAGAGTCTAAAGGTGATAATTTTCTCCAACAGTTATTAAGAAAACCTATTTTAGAAATAATAAAGTGATTTCCCTCGTGGTAGGCTGTTTGGTATCCAGCAGAGAAGGAGGAGGTTGCTCATCTGGCTCAGCAAAGTCGCGTGTACTGAGAATAAAGGGCTGAGAAGCTGCAGCGTTTGGCTGCTCTCTGTTCTGATCAACCGGGGAATTCCTCAAACAAGAATGCATGAGGGTAAAAGCTGCCACCATGCGAGCTCCGTGCCAGTGCTGTTTCCAGCCTTACAGGGAGAGAAGGCTTTGAAAAGATTTTGAAAAATAATAGTTCTTACTAATGAAAACCTTCAGATCTTGGAGCTGCCTCAAAATGACGGTCTGATCCAACGTCGAGGTGAGTCCACGCAGACTCCTGCCGGCTCTCTGGAGAGTCTGATAACTCTCAAAGAAGTGCCAGTGAAATTCTCAGCATTGCCAGATTATTAGTGTCAGCTCCAATATGTCAACACGCAGCATCCCTGCACCTCATCAATATTGCCTGAGATCCTGCTGATATCAGGCTTGCAGACCTGTATTATCTGACCCACCACTCCTGCAATTTACTGCTGAAGGATGCGGCTGATTTGGAGCCCTCCAGTCATGCCAGTCACCGGCGTGGCACGCAGGACAATTTCAGTCTGCATTAAGCATATGATAAATGGAGAAGCTGAAGTTAGACCATTTTTCGTTCAGTGTGAAGAAATGCAAATCCTTCACATTCCTCCTGGACCTACCGGTCTCAGAACTCACAGTGCTGTTAAACCCCTGTGACACACTCCGAAACCACTGCCCTCCTCACCCAGCTGGATCGCATTTGCTGCCTTTAAGCCTGCTAGCCTGAATAGAGCACTCAGATGGAGAGGGAGCACTTAGATGAAATAGCAGATCAACATTAATGGAGACCTTCCTCCACAGATTAAAAAAAAAAGTAAAATAGCAGAGGTGATAGATGATACGATAGAGTCTATGAAATGACTATTTGATACCGCGATGGTATGAAGAGTGAATAATTTATCCATCTGCTTTGAAAGCAAAAGCCCAGGCTCTGTAGGCAGTAAAACAGCACTGAAGTCCAACCTGATTAATTCTAAATACAGTTTCAGTCTTGATTTCTCTTATATCTTAAGCTACAACACTTGATCCCAACAAGAGCAGGTTGAACGCATTAGGAAGGAATGTTATTGTATAAGCAATCTCTCTACTGGCTGAAACATCAGAGGGTCATGGAAACATCTTTGAATGTCACTCCTTTGTGAATATATTTTTGGAATTTTGGTCATAAAACTGGGCTGGAATGCTCATGGATTCAGTCTGGACGCTGATAATCAATCATGCAATCAAAAGCCCATGACTGGCACGCATGGCATTATGTCTGTGCCAATGGCAAAAGCGTGCGTGGCTTCGAGTGTTGCATAAAGCAGCAGGGCTGTTTTTCAGGAGAGAATGAGACAAAACAAGGCAGGTCTTTTTGCAAGAACTCCTTCCAATTAGCAAACAGAAAAGCCAAAGCCAAGGTGACGAGGGCTGTCCCTGCCTTTGAGCTCAGTGACTCCTCTCTGACGGTGTCCTCCTTACTGCCACAGGAAGGGAGCACAGAGGGCAGCCAGGTCCCTTCGTGGTGCTGAGGGTGAGGAGTTACTTTCCAGGAAAGGAAAAGCCACGGCTCGGTCTCCAAAGGGTCTCCGTCTCAGCACAGGGAGCCACGGAGCACAGAGTGCTGCCCGCCATCCCACATCAGTCCAGCTGCAGACGCGGGCAGCGATGGGGAGGTCGCGGAGCCCCCGGGCAGTGGCAGAGCAGGAGGGGCAGGAGGGGTGGGCAGAGCCACGCGGGGCAGCCCAGATGTGCGGCGCTGAGGCAGATGGGTTTCCACATGCCGAGATTTACGACTTACTGAAAAGCCCCGAGTTTGATGGCTGCTTTTTCATTTCCTACAAATCTAATTACAGGGGAATAGAACTGATTGCGAACATATTTAGAGAAAGGGCTTGGTGCTGTCTTTTTACATTTCCTTTGTAGTATGAAGCCGTATGTTGGCTGAAAACTCTCAGACGCTCTCTTGAGAAAACATATCAAATGCCAGCAGGAATGGAATAGCAGAGGAAGGGTCTAACCCTGCACACGCTCCAGATGGCAGCTCTTCCTCCACCCCGCAGCTGCTCGATGGACTGTTCCCCACAGCTGCAGACTGCTCACGGACCTGAGTGGCTGCAGAGGTCTGCATCCCACAGTCGGAGATGGGAAGCTGATCCTGCTTTTACCCAGAGGTATCCAGGTTATTCTGTATTTTGGGTCAAAAATCAGCCAGATCAGAAAAGCAGAGCAGATCCTACAATTCAAAAATAGGGCAGAAACTCCCCCCAGAAACAAGAGCTGATGTGGAAATGCTGTGGGACACACGCAAAAAAATAAGGTCTGAATCTGAGTCAGATAGGAAGTCAGCCTACGGCCAGAGATGAACCACAGCACAGTGAGCTCTGTCCAGACAAAACAATTAAAGCAGCTCGTGTCCTAGAACTCACCAGTCACAACGTGCACATTGCCCACTTCAACAGATTCCCTTCCACAGCTGCTGAGAATATTTGAAAGACACACAAGCATGGGCACGGCCATTGTTATGTACACTTATTATTCGCACCAGAGCAGTAAAACAACATCTTCTGTCAGAAGCAGGGTCCTTTTTGTTGTCATAAAAGTGAAAATCTTGACTCAAAGTGAACCCTTTATAAAGGAAGATATGACAGGCACACAAAGGTGCTTCGAGCAGGAAGGTTAATAAGCTGCTGCATAACCAGAGCAGCAACAGCGGCATTAAAGAGGGACTGCATTGAGCACAGAGCAAAACCTTTGAGCTTGGGGTACAGGACAGGAGCCATGTAGAAGGGGTGGTTCTGGGCAGGGGGTGCTGCCAGGAATGGGGCTGCTTTCACCACACCAAGGACATTTTCAAATTAGTGGGGAATGGAGGGGAAGAGGTTCCTTGCATTCTAGGTTAAGCGGCAGTTCAGTCCCTGTTTCCTTACAAATGATCTGCCACCTGCTACTAATTTCCTCCTGTGTTACAAAAGCCATTGACTGCCTGAAGGAAAGGGGGAGAAGCTGTTAAGCTGCACTTTGCACAGAGCAAATGAGAACACAAATAGCAGGGGATGTGTGTTTTAATGAGCAAAAGAGGCATCGATCAGCTCACTGCTGCACGTGGGGCTGCTCCCAAAGCACCGCAAGAGCCCGGAGCTGCTGAGGGCTCAGCAGAACACTGTCTCTTCCCTTGCACAACTGCTCACAGTCCCCGTGCTCCATAAGGTCTCCTTCACCCTCTGCTCACCTTAAGGGCCGCAGTGTCCTCAGCAGCCTCAGCACCCTCAGCATCCCCAGGATTTTCGTGCCGCTGTCTGACACCATCGAGACGAGGATGTCGATGACGGAGATGAGGACCAGCACCCCATCCAGCACGTTCCAGCTGCTCTTCAGGTAGGCTTTTTCCCCAAAACACAATCCCAGTGCTACCACCTGCCCGGAACAAGGTGCAACAAATTACGACTTTTGCATCTGATGCTTTTTTCCCAGTTAGCAACCTGCTGAGAATGCATTATTTACAGATATGAGTCTGCAAGTCCATTTGCTTCCCAGTATAGAAGCCTAATTAGACAAATCAGCAAAGTGTTGTATTTCAAGGACTGTACAATAACTCCGCAGATATGCCCCGCATTGTCCCTTACAGCTGCTGTGTTTTTAATGCTGCACAGAAGTGTTGCTAACAACTTCAGCTCTGGCGCATAAAGTTGGGTGGTGTTTTATTTCTACAGATTCCTGCAGTAAAGGTGCTGAGTGGCTCACCCAAGCAACCATTTACAAGCTTTGCAAACGTGGAAACTCCAGAAGCTTTCCAGAGAGCAATTGTTCTGCGAGATCATTATGAATTACACAAGAGAGATTTACAGCAATGGGTTTTCTGAGCCTCCCGCCTCAAACCCAGCACAGTGTTTCAATGTGCTCGAGTCTCTGCCTGCTCAGGAAGGCACAGAGCTGCTTAGGTTGTGAGGACAATGGGTTGTTGAAGACAATGGGACTTACATGCATGGCTGACGCTGAGCATGTGCTCGAGAGCTTTGCTGAATAGGGGAGGATTGCTGAATTGAAGCATCCCATAACGGTGTAAATCAAGAGCAACTTCAGTGAGATTGTAAAATGTTTCGATGTAAAATGCACTCAGCATAAGGCGTGTGGTGGGCATTCGAATATGGTTCAGAAGATGAAAACGTTCACCTCCCTGACCGCTGGCAGACCTAGGGGTTTTGCACATCCACTGCAGTAAAACATCACTAATATCATACAGGCACACTTCCCCTCCGGCTTCATTTACCTTAACTGTCATCTCAGTCAGGAAGATCACTGTGAAGATGTAGTTAGAGAGCGTTAGGAAGATCCGTTCCTGTCGAAGAGGAAAGGAGAGACGACGCTTTACACGATGCTTTTAGACAAATGCCATCAGTGGTGCTGAGCTGCCTGCAGCTGTGTCAGCAAGGCGGGGAGGGGCGGCAGCACCGGGCCCTCTGCCCTCAGAGCCCACTGCCCCCCAAAACCACCAGCTGCCCCCGAGCTGCCACCTGCCTCCCCCACAGGCACAGGGACATCGGCTGCCCTTGGAACCCACTTGGCAAATCTCTCTCTGCCCCTCACTGCAGACGTCACCGCACAGTGCAAATATCACCACGCTCCCAAATCCCAGTACATGAAGTCAATGTCAGCGTGGCTGTGCTGCAAGGCCAGCAGGGCCCAGGGGAGGCTGCAGCGTGGCTGCCAGGACGTGTCCCGGCTCCACCGAAGCCAACGGAGCTCTGCAGGCTGCCACCAGCTGAGAGCTGCCCCAAAGGGTCGTTCTCCTGCCCAGAGCCCAGAGCCATGGGCTGGAGCTGGGCAGGGAGCCCAGCAGCCTCATCTCATCTCCCAGTCCCTGCACTATCCACCAGACCGTGCAGTTCTCGCTGCCGCTGTGCCGCAATAGCAGCTAGTGATTACAGATGAGACCACGGCCTGGCTCCCTATCTGTAGTTAGCAGAAACCTTTCCTTTTAATGATGATCATTAAATAAATTACACTTCTCCCTAATCCCTAAGCAATCTCTGATTGCCTGCACTGAGAAATGGACAGCAGAAGGTGGAAGTTGGAAGAAAGTGGTGAGCGTGCCTGTATGCATACAATTGAACCAGCCCCAGTTCTGCTAATAACAATTTGGGATTTATTTCTGCTGCTCCCTACAGAGCAATCCTGTAAGAGAAGCAGATCTCTCGAACAAAATGAGATGCAATTCAAACAGGACAAAACACCTTGGCAACCCTCTCACTTGCCAGATCATGATTTACTGAAAGTGACTCAGGAACCACAGAGCAGTTTGTTTCCATCCTGGGCCCATAATTAATGAGGTCCTGGCCCTGCAGCGTGATTGCAGGAGCTGCGATAGGAACCGTCTTTGCCGGGCACACAAAGGAGTGCTGCAGGGCAGGCGGTGCGTGGGGAAGGGCAGGGAACTGCTGGTGGTGCTGGAGATAAAACAACAATAGCGTGGGGGAGAGACGAGGATATTACAGCCCTGCCTGGTGAGCACGTGGCTGTGTTGGAGGATAATCTCTGCAGCCCATGTCGTGCACTCTGAGATGGGGAGTGTTGGCTGGCAGCAGCGCCCCGTTCTGATAAGCCAGCTGAAACTGGGGCAGGGAATGAGACCTTGTGTGAAGCAGCTAGAAAATCCACAGCTCAGGGAGGCAAAGGACAATTATTTTAACCAACTGAAGCTAAACTAACTCTGGGTTTCCAGATGAGAGGTCTGTCCCTGTGAGCAGGACACGGGCACTGCTCCTGGCAGCCCTGCTCCTCTCTGCTGCACCCACACCGTGGCTCAAGCTCAGCTCCAGCCCTGGCTGCCACACTTCAGTTTCATTTTGGCTACAGACTGATACTGCTGGTGCTGCTGGGTTGCACCAAGCACTACATTACCAGCCAGGCAAGGGAAGGAATTGTCTGCTCTGCACCACACCACTGCCTCTCCACCATGAGCACCGTGTGCAGCTCTGGTTGACACAAAGTACAAACAGGATATACAGCTAGGATGGAGTGCCCAAAGGAGGGCTACAGAGATCATGAAGTGTCTAGAGGAGAAGACGTTTGAAGTGTGGCTGGGTTGTTTGGCCTAGAGGAGAGGGCTCTGAAGGGAGGTCCCATAGGAGCCTCAGAGCCAGAGCTGGCAGGTCTCATGGGACATAGCAAGGGGCTCAAGGAAGCCCAATGGATCTCCAGGGTGTTCCATCTGGGGAGCAGGGGTGATTTCCTCCTGCCACATTGGCTGGCAGGGAGCCCTGCTCTCGTCTCACAGCTGCGAGGTGATGCATCGTGGCTGCGTGATAATCAAAGGAAAAAAATGGATCTAGGGGAGGGACCTCTAATTCAGCAAGAGGACTATGAGGAAAGCTTAAAATAGGCACAGAGCAGCCAAGACTCCGGTTTTGAGGTCTAACATTGAAGATCCATGAAAATGAACAGCCTGACACGCCTACGACAACAAACCGCGATTCTATACGATTGCGATATGAGCAGTCTTTGGAATACATCAGCAAGAGCCCAGCACACATCTCAGCCACAGTCTATGCTAAAATAAAAGAGCAACGGATGGTTCTGCCCCTCTGAGTGATGGAAGTGGGTGCTGTGAGGGTCTGGCTTGAAAAATCTCTACACAATCTATTAAACCAGAATGGTTCAGGGGAATGGAATTACAGTGCACATGTCAATCCAGTTTTCCTTGTGTCACAGCAAAGATCATAGACAAAGGGGAGAGAAAAGTACAAAATGAATGGCTTCCCCTGTTCCCTTCTCACCATCCATACGTGCCCGCGAACAACAGATGGAAGAAATGAAGGTTGATCAGAGAAGGAAACAGAGACAGATGTCGTGCCTGTGCCATGTGTTAAAGCCTTGATCATACTTGCAGAAATGGGATATTGCACGGGGGGCCTCGCTATGTGGCAGGCCATGAGCTCTGCTCCTGTTCTGTGAACCAGGAGGGCCAGGAGCAGCAGCAGCAGCACGTGGAGCAGGAGGAGAGGAGAAGCCTTTGCTGGGACAGCATCACCCTGTACCTACCCCATACCCAGCTCTGCACGGACACTGGCGGCTCTGCACTTCAAAAAAAAAAGCGTGAGCCCACATGCACAGCAGCAGGGATTGAGCCACACATGCTGCCTCCACAAAGAACATGGAAAACATTAAACTCAAACTCACAGCACTGTGAGGCTCGATTTTGGGTCGTTCCATGGCGATGGTGATGCAGTTGAGGAAGATGATCACCAAAACGATGTGATCAAACATCTTGTGCGTGATGATTTTATTGCACATCAGACGGAACCTGCCAAGAAATGAGAAAAGAAGACAGCACACAGACAGGCTGTTAGCACTCGGCTGGTGGGGACAGCACAGCACGCTCCTGCAGCTCCAGCACAGCCGGGGAGCTGAGCTCCCTGTTTGCAAAGCAGAAGAGCCACAGTTCTGCAGTCCCCTCCCTGGCAGAGCCCCATGCTGCAGGCACATCTGGGTATGAATAGGAAAGGACTCAAGCTGCAAAGATCAATTTCAAATTAGAACCACAGATTTCCAGCCCCAGCAACATTCATGGGGGACTTAGCCTTGCTCAAAGCACAGCAGCTGCTTGCACAGCTCAGACAGGCAGCCAGGTGTGGGTCTGAGCCCTGCCTGCTCCGTGGAGTTCAGCTTTATCTTATATACAAGAAGAAATGCTTGGATGGAGCCTGGGACAACCTGGTCTGGTGCCTGATTTAGTGGTTAGCAACCCTGCCCATGGCAGAAGGGTTGGAGCTGAATGATCTTTCAGGTCCCCTCCAACCCAGCCATTCTGTGATTCTAAATACCTCCAGTGTAAGGGCTGAGCGCACACGACCAAAGGAACAGAAGCTATTTATTGTGACAGATGGTTGTACACCGACCCAGGATTTATAATACCATATTACATTCCCCTAAGTCTGTTTCTGAAAATCTCTCTAATCTCTGTATGAATGAACCCAAACGCTGCCCAGGGCCGATCAGCTCAAATGCGGGAAACTCTCATTATGGTGGGCAGTGTCCAGAGAATGGGTTTGGGATCTTGGAGCCCATGGCTGGGCTTTAGGAAGGGCAGTGCTCAGGTTCTCTGGGTGAGGAGAGAGAGAAAAGGGAGGACAGAGAAGTCTGCACTGAGAGGAGGATTTGGCAGGGCTGTGTTCTAAGCGTGCACTGGCTGTGTGCAAAGTTAGATTTCTCTGAGGTATCGGTGCCCAGCACTCCCTACCACACAAGCTGCCCTACCTGGAATGAGGAGCAAAGACATAGATGGACCAGGATTCCCTCTCCTTGCAGCAGGTGGGGAGATGTGCCCGTACCCAGGCCTTCATGCGGTCCCTTTTGCTCTAGGAGGAAAATGGAAAACAAAGATGTACCAGGAGGAAAAGCAGAGAGAAGAGTTAACGTCCCCAGATCTCCCAAGCAAAGGACTCAGGGAAATTTTTAACTAAACAAACATCCCCAGGTACTCAGTAAAACCAAAGGAAAACAGCCTTTCCCTAAAGGACCTGTAAGGTTAGGGTTAGAGCTGTGCTGGTGCCACGAACCCCTGCGGTCACATCTTCCTGCCTGCTGTGCACAGTGCATCCAGCATGTGGCAACCTAAAGGGATGGAGATGGCAAGTAAAACCCTCATCCAAGAGGACCCACAACTTGCTCAACTCAGCCATAGACCCTCTGGCTTCTCAGCAGATGCTTACCTGAATCTTCTAAGGTGTTCCTGTTGCTTTCTGGGCCAAGCCCTATGTCTGCACACCACTGGAAAGCCAAAGAAACCATCTGGAAGCTGCATTTCAGTGCAGGAACACAATGGCAAGCATCTGCCTCTCATTCAGCATGACCAGATCAGGCCATGGATTATGAAGGCAGAAGGGAACATCGTGGCCTATCTGACCTCCCGGCTGAGTGCTGGTCATCCAACTCCCCTGAATTAATTCCTCCCTGAAACCACAGTGCATCCTCAGCCGCACATATTTGAGACCATTGGCAAGGTTGTTTGAGGGCAGGAGGGCAGACGGTAGTGCTTTGGCCAACAGACCAAGTGAAGACAAGAAAATCCAGGAAACACCTGGTCCTGGCTGCAGCAGCCTCCGGGTTAGGTCTTCTCACCTTGGGTGCCAGGAGGTGAACCCACAGAGCAGTGATGCAACGTCACTGCAGCACCTCGTGTTCATGGACAAATTAAAATGAGTTTTTGCTCATTCATTCCCCCTATTTCCCCGCTCCCACACATGATGCCCAAGGAGCAGGGCTCCGGCACTGCATGTGCTTCATCTTGGAAATGGGGAAGGGGGGATGCTGTCCTTGCTTGGAGTCAAACTGTTAGCAACTTGAGGTACTCTGGACTTAAAAATGGGATTTATTAGGGTAATTGAGTGGAATGGAGGCAATGCTTTCTGCTACTGTATGCACTCAGCCAGGGGTCTCATTAGCGATGGGTAATTGCTAGTGTAGTGCCCACCTTAATGAAAGCACTTGGTGACAACCTGAACTCTTCATGGAATGAAAACAACCTTGTGAAAATAAAAGGAGAGATCTGAGCAACAAACCAGCTGGATTTTCCTACCACCTTCCTTCAGCTCTTCATCATTTCCTCCCTTTCCACGCCAGCACACCCCAAGCACAGCACAGCAGGGGGTTCTGGCCACATTAGGGCTGTTTGTACATTCTTCTTCCAACTCCTGACAAGGAGGCAGAACCGCTCCCCTTACTCTGAACTATATTTAATAGAGCACACATCCTGGGGCTGTGCTGTCCCTCCCAGCAGCCCGCTCTGCTGAATTATCCATAGATGTAACAAAAGGAAATAAATGGATCAACTCTGATGTCTGCTCGAAGTCGCAGGCAGAGCAGGGATTGTTGCCCCAGGACACAGAGCATCGCTGCGGCTCTGTCCGGTTCATTTTGCAAGCTGGAAGCTTTCCAGGAGTATCCAGTATTCAAAGCAGTTCTGGTATTTATCATGGGGATTTGTAGTGAATGGTAATGCGTCAGCAGCACAGAATGCTTCTTTCTATTCCTTTTGTCCAATTCTAATGCCAAAGATATTTTGGGGTTTGTCTAATTGTTGCAGCTCACAGTTCATGGGCTCAGTCAGATAACAAAGGCAGAAAGCGATCTTCCATCGCAGCCCCACTCGGCGTGTCAGCACGAGGGCAGCACAGCGCTGCTCTGAGCGGGGCCAAGAGCTGTCCCAGAGTACGGCCACGGGAGTCTAAAGCAAAGGAGTGACTCCACAATTCCACGGGTGGAAGGGCACGGTTTGATAATCTGTGCCAAATGCAAGATGTTTGCAAAATGAAAAGCGAGCGCTTCCAGCCCAAGTCCCATCAAACGCTTCCTCTGCAGGGTCCAGACACACATCCACAGCACACAATCAGCCTGATTGCTGCTCAAGCCTGCATTATGCTCCCAGCCATATATCAACTATGTTATTTAAATCATATCTATTTGTCCATAAAACACACCTGGACAGGATGAATAAAGACTGAGCCGGGGGGGGGGAGGGGAGGAGGAGGGGAGAAGAAACTGCTCTTTAATTTGCCTGCTGGTGGCTTCACCAGAGCCCCAATGGCTGCCACCGGCTGCCCCCCCTCTGCACAGCGGGATGCAGAGATGTTGGCTGCCTTTGCCCCATAGCACAGCCCCCCCCCGGCCCCCGCTAAGGAGAGCTGCTGATAAATAGCTTCTTTTTTTAGAACTTCCAGATATTAATGTGGTTCTGAGGGCAGGATGAAAGGCAGCTGGCATTAAAGGATGACTGATGCACTCCTTGGAGTAAGGGAGAGGGTTAGATTTATAAAAGATTTATTATAAGGATAGGGGGGAACTGCTGAAAAACACTTTATGAGCAGCAACAGACCTCCAGGCAAGCTCGAAGCTGCACAGAGGCGCTCAGGACCTGATTATTTTGTTTTAACTGTGCAGCGGGGGCAGGCTGGGGGGGCTGGGGGAGCGGCAGAATGGCACAGGAAAAAGTGCAATAGCCAGAGAGGATCAGAGCTGCGATTGCAACGGGGATTTTGCCCCTGGGAGGAGGGGACGCATTGGTACTCTCCTCAATCCCACACTGAGCAACCAGCATTTGGGTTTTTCTTCCCTTTCCAGAGTACAGAAGTTTTGCAGCTGGCACAAGCAGGGACTGATAACACAGCCCAGGTCAGCAGATGCCCAGCACAGACCCGCAGCCCAGGTCCTGCCATGCAAACCCAAGAGGCAGCGGATCTCAGCTCACTGAGGTACAGATCTGTGCCTGGGTGGGTTTGCACGGCCGATCTCCCTGTCTACAGTAGTTCCACGAGGAACAGATTTTGTTCCCCTCATTTTGTACTTCAGGGGGAGAAGAGCAGGCAGGGCCTGATTCTGGGCAGTGGAAATTCCAGATAACCTCTGGGAGAAGGAGCAGCACGAATATAATGGGAGTCTGGGAGATCCAAAGGCACCCTTCGCCTACCTTTATTTCTGTGTGGCAGCAATCAAAACCGTCCAGCAAGGAGAGCTTGTTAAGCTTTGCTGCAGAAGGGCAAATTTAGGATTGCTTTGATCTGAATAACAGTGAGTTCCTTTCTTCTTCCGTTGTAAGGGAGTTATAATTTATTTTTTTCAATTTAACCAAATAATGACATTTTTTTCCTGACTCTGCCAAGGCTCACACAAAGGCTAAGAAAACCCCAAAATGTCAGGGGAAAATCATAAAGGAAAGCTCCTCAACCTGGAGAGCCGTTTCACCAGTCTAAGCAATATTTTCTGATCCGTCTGCTGCAGTGATTCGCAGTGAGTTCACATCTAGGGGCACAGAGAAAGGCAGCTGCCAGCTGAGGACATCCCAGCAGACGCCCTGGGCAGGCCGTGCTCTGTAACCCTGCCTTGCCTGTCCTTTCCCCACACGTTTGAGCTCCATGCGAGAAAATTCAAGGACCTTTGGTCTAACCCTGCTTGGTCAGAGCTCAGCACACGGAAGGAAGATGTTTGGTTTCCACTAAAAACGGCCGCCGTAATAGAGATGAAAAACATGCATCTGATTGAGCAGCGCACTGGGAGCCGTGGGGAGGGGCAGGAGGGACGTGTCCCACACGAGCTGCCCGATGCGAGAGAGCTGCCGAGGAAAGGAAGGGACCCACAGGGCATGGGAACCCAGAAATCAGCACGCGTTGCCGTCCCGAGCCAGCTATGAAGTGTGGTCCCTTGATCACTTGCAATAGTGTTTTTTCCAAAAATAATTACCACTCCTATTCTTAAAAATTCAATTTGTTTTATGGAGGTTAAAAACCGGGTTAAGACAATCAGTAAAAATCCCAGGCTGAGGATCCATGCTGGAGATGTAATGGGATAATGGCTTGTTTTAAAGGCGATTTACGGCTGAGCGACTCTATTCTGCCAGCACAAGCTCTCTTTCTGCTCCTGGTTGCTCTCTGGAGTCACCGCTGCCTTTCGCATTCTTTCACATGCTCCAAATCCCATTTTCATTCAACAAACTCAGTGAAATACAGTAAAATCATGCCCAAAAGCTACGGCCCTCATTACTGCCCCAATTACCATCACGTGGCTGTACCCAAAACCCATCAGCAACCCATCAAACATCCCATCCAACCACTGCATCCTTCAACCCACAGAACAAGGAGAGAACCTTCAAGAACTGAAAAGGCCCCAAAATGAGCCTGGCCTGAGACTCCAACCACACTGCCCCACGTTCCCTGCCTCCCCAGTCTGGGGGCACTGACACCATTTGAGCAGTGGCAGCACATGGCAAGTTACGTGCTATGATTTGAAAGTGCAGATGCAGAGAATATGCAAAGCTGGAGATGCTGCTTTACTATCTGGTGCTCTAATCAGCTCAAAATTACAGCTGATTTTTCTTCTCCTGCTGCCATGCTTTTAGCTAACATCTCCTAAATAGCACTTTTCAGGCCTGTGAAAGAGAGACACTCATGGACTAATGCCTCTTCATATTGAAATTAATGCAAAGCCTTGGAAATTATCACCATCTCTGCAGGACTAATGCCTCCACAGGACTTGTGGGCCAAACCTTGCCTTTGCGCTGCCTGTTAATGTCAACAGAGATTGTCTGTTCCTATGGATGGCAGCCAAAACCCAAATACTGGTTGGTGAGCAGGGATGTTTACTTATTAAAAATTAAAAAAAGGAAAAAACAGAGTTGTGCAATCATAGAGTGAAATCACAGAACCCTCAAGATCACCAAGTTCAACCGTCAGCCTGACCTACCATCACAAAACCACGTCCTTAGCCCACACACTGCCGCTGCCTCCAGAGATGGCGGCCAAGATAGCCACGGCCCCATGCATTTATCTGGAACCTGATGTGTCCATCCTGAATGCTCTGATACAGCGCTGAGACGTTTAATGTAATGCCACCGCCCAGACTGCTCCTGGGGACCCCCAGCTGCGGTGGTGGTGACATTCAGCCCCTGCCTCGGCTGTGGCTTCGTGCCCACCAGCATGCTTCCAAGAGCTACAGATGTCACCCGGATGAGCAAAAAAAGCCCAGACCAAGCATTTAGCACTTCCTTACCATGTTGCCTTCATCATCAGCATCATCGCAGTCTGGCCGAGGGTCGTCCAGGTGGAGCTGATGGACCAATAGGCCGGGAGAGGTTTTCCCATTGCAGTCCTGGTGCTCGGAGGCGGAGGTGCGACTGCTGTGCACGCTGCCGGTCCGATACAGCGAAGGCACCTGCAGGGTGTCCTGGAGGTCGAAGGAGCCCTTTGCTTCCAGCGACTCCATGCGCTGAGGTAAGGAGCCGTTGACGCTGCCGGCCCGGCTGGAATGCTCCTCATCCGAGCTCTCCCCGTCCTCTGAGCTCTCCTTGCCCTCCCCGGACAGCAGGGACCTGCGCTCGCCGCTCTGGCCCCGCCGCTTGAGGCTGGGCGCCCGGCCGATGCTGTTCCAGCTGGAGCGGCGGCTGGGCCAGCTGCTGCCAGCGCTCCAGGGGCTGTGCGGGGAGCTGCGGGCGCTGGGCTGCGGGACAGGGATGGTGTCAGCCCGTGCCACCCCCCCCCGCCAGGCCGCTCTCGTGGCTTGGGCGGGCGGACGGACGCTGCTCAGAGCTGCCACGCGTGCCCCACGAATGTTCGTTGGGCGACCGCAGGAAGCACAGGACGGCCTTACCGGGGATTTGAGCTCGTAGGCAGCAGGGTCCATGGAGACGCCGCTGGCCCGGCGTGACTCATAGCCCTGCGCCGCATCCCCGAACACGGCGCTCTTGGGCATGGGCATCGGCGTGGCTGCAGTGTGGATGATGAGCGGTGGGGTGAGGCTTTTCTTCAGCTCTGGGTGCTCGCTCAGGGCCATCACTGGAAGACACAAGGCAGGTTTTAGGGTCCCGCCGCTGTGGGCACGCACACAGCCTGCCCTTGGGTGGGCAGAGCTGCTGCACAGTATATGTTTCTCCTCCATGCATCAGGTGGAAGGGGACTAAGAGCCATCTAGGGGCTGAGAGTTTTCCAACAGCATGGTGGGGAAAGCAGGATGTTGAGAATGGGATTGGGTACCAACAAAGAGAGCAGATCCCTTACGTATGACCCCTAACCTTCCACCAACACCCACCTGCTCTTCCTCTGCAGACCCCTGGCTGCACTGGACTCCCTACCTGCTCTCCTCCTCCTCTTTCCCACTCTCAGGGCTCCTCTGCTGTGCCCGTGAGGACACTCCAATAGCATGGATTTCAGATCTGAATGCCATCACATTTCCTTTGCCTGCAGTTACGCTCCCAGCCCTGCAGCACAGTCTTCCAGCTGGGCAGAGTGAGCCACGGCTAAGATGAAGGCATTGTCCCCAGGAGGGATTTCCCACCCAGGATACGTTGTTTTCTCAGCAGAGGGGGTTGTGCAGCAGGGCAGGTGTCCCGGGGTCGTACTCACAGACTGGGTTCGACAAGTTTTTCTTCAGTCCACCTTCCTCTTCCAGGCTGCGGAGGAAGAGCTCGCCCTCTGAGTCGGATTTGGACGCATCCCCCTGCGGCAAACAGAGCGCTTCAGCCGGGGGGGTGAGGGGCTGCCAGCACAAACACACCTCGAACACACGGGACCGCATTGCCAACACCACACCTACAGATCCACCGAGCTGTGTGCCACGATGCAACACCACCTTTCACAAAATGAGGCATGCACATATTTATACCACAGACTAATTAACCTCCTACCAGGAAGACTGGCTGCCTCTGATTCCAAAAGCAGCCCCAGAACGGGATCAGGGAAATAAAAAACAAAAAATGCACTGCTTCTGTTTTTGTGCTGTGGGAATTGCACACCGATGTCAGGGAAGGATGAGCAACGTCTGGACAAACGTTAACCCTACTCATCTCTCTCAATTTATAAACCATGGCTTGAAACTCCCCAGGTGTGGGCAATCCCGTGGCTTCCTGGTGATGCTTAGAGAAGCCACCAAGGACTCAGGACGCTGACTTTGCAATACAGCCATGGACACACGGTTTACGGAAGCCCCAGTTGTGCAGAGAAGATCCAATGTCTGCCCCTGGGTGGCCAGCAGGTCCAGCTGCAACACAACATAGGTTTGGAGGATTTTGATGAATTTTGAATCCTGAGAGCTGCTGAGAACCCAGGCTCAGCCCCTGGAGAAGGGCTGAGGTTTACCACAGTGTGCTCGCTCCATCTCGCAGCACGCACCCAGTGAGGGACTTCCCTGCATGCTTCTGTCCATTGGCACTGCAGAAAGGTGCTTAGGGTGTGGTATAGTGAGCATCCATCCGGCAGGAAAAGGTGCTCGCCAGAACCATGCCAATCCACCAGAGGATTTGGGGCTAAAAATGCTTTTCTGGCAAACGGCTCCAAACCCCAGCATGATGCACATCGGGAGGGAGGAGAGGAGGGGAGGGAAGGAGGGAGGGTGCTGGGGTGGAAGCCAAGCAAAGTCTCCCTTAGCTGGAAGGAACCAGGAGCCCAGAACCCCAGCAAGGCCAAGCTGTCCCCGGTGCCCCATGGAGGTTTGGTGCTCGGGTGCTGGGAAATGGGAAAACCCAGCGGGGTCCCAGGCTGCAGGAAAGCACAGCAACGCAGGGCTGCATTTCTGGAGTGCCCTGCAGCAGCCCAGAGGAAAGTGTGAGGGTGCACAGCATGTGCAGAGATGGGAAAGCGGAGCTGCACGGGGACTCCCCCAGCACCAAACCCCACATCTGGAGCAGAAGCATCTCCTGCAAGCAGTGAGTGCCAGCCCCAGCGTGCTGCCCATTACCTGCTCCTGCACTCCCAGCTTGCCCTTCTGGATAGAAAAGGGGTTGTGAAAGAAGAGGGAGTTACAATCCTTCTGGGAAAGGAGGGCACGTCCAGAGGGACCCCAGGGCACAGCAGCTCTGCCAGCATGTACCCGAGATGACAGGATGCATTCAGATATGGCAGGAAAGGATTTTGTGCTAAAGGAAGAGCCAGACTTCTCGGAGAGGGCAGAAGGGGAAGGCAGTGAAGAGAAACACGCAGCCGGCACCTGAGCAAGGCTTGGAGTGCGCTGCACTTCTGGGATGTGCAGAGTCCACAGCCCCCTCCCCATCCCAACCCCACATCCCAACCCTCATCCTGGGATGCTCCTGTGTCTCTGACTGACCTCACCCTACAGAGCATGGGGCTCTGGCACGCTCCAGCTTGATTCCAGGTCCCTTCAGTGCCCCATGTGGGATGCAGAGAGCAGACGTGCCTGAGGACCAGCAGCACTGCCCGACCAGCATGGGTGTGAGCACACTGCTACGGTCCCATCTGCTGCAAGCCCCGTGGGTGAGCTCAGCTCACTGCAAGGCTGCACAGAGAGCTGAGCCTGGAGCCACCCTGCTCCCCAGAGCACCCACCTTCATTCCTCCAGCACCCCAGAGAAGGAAGGGACTTAAAACTGAGGCTGACTCAACAGTGAGGACAACAAAAAGAAAAGAATGATATCCCAACAACCCCTGACAGCACGACAGCAACAACGATGAGGACGGCAGCACGGTGTGTGACCAGGCACCACGAGGAACACAACCATGGGGGTGTGGGAGGCTCATGCGTGGCCGTACGTACCGCCGCCGAGTCGCCCGGCAGCTGAATACAGCTCAGCTGCCCCCCAGCATCTTCCCGCTTGGAGATCTCCTGAAGGAGAAACAGGGCAGGGAAGGGGGAGGAAGGGGAAGGAGGGTTCAATTTTCACAGTTTCGACAGCAGAAATGAGAGGGGAAAAAAAAAAAACCAACAACAAAAAAAACCAACACGAGGGGAGGCAGGGAGGGGATGGGGAAAGGCAGATGGAGAAGGGCGGCGTGTGGCCACGATGGAGAGCCGGGGGAGCAGCCCTGACGGGGCCAGCCTTACCTTTAAATTAAGTGTTTCAGACCGAGAGCTTGATGCAGCTCCGAAGTGATAATTGCGCTAATGAAACACCAGCTAATTATTGAAAACACGATTTCTTCTTTTCTTTTTGCAGCTGCATAATGGGATCTTTATTTATTATGCCATCATTAGGCAGCAGCGGAGGCTTCTAATGAATGTTTGATTAACACAACATCAGCCCTCTCACAGCCAGGTGAAATACCTCCAGCACCTCTTCTCAGCACCACGACTCGGTACCTCTCGACCCACTGGAGAAGCAGCAGCACTCGTGGCCCTTTGCTCACCAGCATGGGGTGGGATGTGTGGCCCTGGGCACGCTCACTGCTTGCCCTCGCTGCTCCTTGGGGCACGGCAGCAGTGCTCCAGACTGCAACCCACAGATGGAGAACTCGCCCTGCTCTCAGCCGGGATGAAGAGTTTTAGAAAGGCTGAGTCCTTGGAGTTTTCTACAATTCTCTGATCGGTTCAGGGATCTGAATGGGACATGGGGTCTTGCTAGCCATGGACACTTAATTTAAAGTCATTGACTGTAAGAGATTGACTGTGAGAGAAAGAGGAGGAAAAGCCATCAAAAGAAACCATGGAAACACTTTTCCTTCACAAAGACAATCCCAATGAAACCGATAGGGGTGCAAAAGATACGGGATGTAACAAAAACACCATTCAAAAATCTCCACATGGGGAAAATGGGCTTCAGTCCTTTGGTTGAAGTCCAAGTCCTGCTTTCTGCAGGTTCTGCCACTGCAGCCAGAGCACTGCAACACCGTGCAGGTTGAGCGCGGGGCTGGGGGTGGCCCCGGGGCACCAGGCAGCAATTAGGGCACAAGGCAGGGAAAGGGGCAGAGGTGGGAGTGAGGACGAGGCAAGAGGAGGCTGGGAGGATCGCCAATGGAAGAATACGCTTTGGAGATAACGTCGTCAGGGAGTCCCTCGTGAGAGGAGCTTTGTGTCTGACAGAGAGGAGCCATTGTTAGCTTCAGAGAGAAATCCCAGGGCAGAGACCTGCGCTCAGGCAGCGATTTCAAATGAGCAGCTCCATCAAATGGGGTCCCCTGCTCACCTTCCCCACACAAACACCCAGCCTGAGCTCAATCAGAGAACATGTGCCCAAAAATAGCCACGCTGCGTCACGTCCTGAGCGTGCCTCCTGCACTGGGGGAGCAGGTTACAAAAAGAAAGAAAAAATGGGGGGAGAAAATCAACTCGGCAAAATATATTGCTCCATATTCAAAGTTTGGAACGGCTCCTTCTTCTTTCCCGATTGCTTATATACATCTGCTGCCTAGCAACTGGGGCTGCAAAGCCGTGCACTAAAATTAACGAGGTGCTTGCAGATTGAGGAAAGGCAGTCAAGGACTGGGGAGATAAAGGCAGCCGCCCTGAGATTGTGTTTCAGCCTGGAAAGCTGAAGGAGAGTGGAAAAACACCTCGCTCAGAGGAAGGGTCGAGTGCAAGGGCTGGAGAGGGACAAGGGGTTTGTTTACAGGGAGGGATGATCTCTCTATTAATGCTGCTGAGGAGAGGATCCTTCGTGCACTCTCTATTAAAGCCCAGAGGGAGAGGTGTGTGGGAGCTGCAGAGCTGCAGGGATGCAGAGCGCTGAGGTCCGGGTGCTGTGGCTGTGCTGGATCCCCCCCGTGGGCTCCCGGCCCCAGCAGCTCCCGCTGAGCTCCCTCTTTCACACGTTGCCATTTACCGGAGGAGCGCTGAGAGCTCAGAATAACAAGGATGTGGAAGGAAGATGATTAGTAAAACACCTCTCTACAAGCCTGAGATACAAAACAGCACTGTAAGCAAAGTGGTTAATTGCATGAATCAGGTGCAAGGCCATCAAAATCACATGGTTGGGCAGAGCTATTGCCCGAGGGGCAGAGGAGGCGCCGGGCTTTGGAGGCTGTGCTGGGTCGTGGTCCCGGCGCTCAGTGCTCGCCGCTCCGTGCCGGCTCAGCAGAGATGCGCCCTTAAAGCTGCGGACATGGGAACAGAACCGCAGCGCGTTGCGGTGAATGACAGCGAGCGGTGCTGCGGTGCCAGCTGGCTGCAAGCGGGCGGGGGAAATCGCTGCCAGCCAGAAGCAAGCAGAGTGCCATGTGCTCCAGCACCAAACAGGCGGCGGGGCTGGGGGGTCACCTCCCTAGGGACAGGGGGTGAGGAAGGGGTGGCTGCACAGCAGGGCTGAGCCTTGGGCGAGACACGGGGCTCTGCCACTCAGGCGACCTTCAGAGAATCAATTTGCTTGGCTGAACAGACAAAGGTTTGGTTTCGAAGCCGTCATCGCTCTGCAAGCCAAGGAGCCTTCTACCTCTTCTCACTCAGGCAAAGGAACACTGAGCTATGGAAGAGAACTGGCGGTGACCTTCCCTTCAGGCTGAATGGTGGTGGAGGGGGGGTGTACAAGAGAAACGGCCACAGCAGTAACAATTAAACAAGAAAACACCGACACAGAGAGACGATACAGAAAAATGAGAGAATTTCTTCTAGCTATCTCCTGGTACGATTCCATTAACGTAACTCTAGATTGCACTGCAAAAATAATAACAATAATAAAAATAAATACGGTTCTGCGCATAGCTGTTCCCAGGCTGGTAGGATATTAGGACACAGGGGCAACAAATCTTAAATAATATTCCGCTGCTCGGCTCACTTAGCAGCAGCAGAGACAGTATGTAAAAGCACAGGCATAGAAGCAGTCCCAGCAAACAGCTTTGGGCTGCTGCTCCCCCTCTGGTCCCCGGCAGGACGCAGCCCCCCATCCCTCTGCACACTGGGAAACTCCTATGGGGTGGGTGGGCACCGCAGGTCCCCGTTTTGGGGTGCAGCTCCAGAAATTGCAGCCACAGAAATTGCAGCTCCAGGCAAACCCCCCAACCTTCCCAAAATCCCACAGCTCCCTGGGTGCCGCGTGGAGCTGGCAGGGATGAGGACCAGGTGCCTTAAAATGGAGACCATTGCGGTGCTGGAAGCAGGAGGAGCTCCACGAGCACGCGCTGCCAAAGAAGTTAATCATGCTCCTAATCTCCCAGCAGCCTGCGTAAGTTTTCAGGAAGGGTTTTAATCTGGCTCACAAACATGGAGAGAACTGTTTCAAAGGCACTGTCATAGCAGTTATCCCATCTGCAGTGCCTGACTCACCGCTGAGTTCTCCCTCCTGCATTAATGCTAACAATGCTTTTCATTTAAGCCCTTCATTTAAAGGACTTGCTGTATTAAACTGTGCCTTGGCTAAGCAGAAAGAAGGGAGGGGAAAAAAAAAAAGAAAAAAGAAAAAAAAAAGACCTCATTTTTCCCCACTTCTTTTCATGAACCACTCTGGTAAATGTGCTGCTGCCCACTTCGGAAATCACATTCCTGCTGCAGGTCTGCAGGCTCTGCAACATTCAAAGCCAACAAAGGCAGAGTGAGAGAACATTACCTCCGTCTGGAAACCCTCCACCAGGATGGCCACCAGCAGGTTGAAGAGAACGTAATTCCCGAACGTCATGAGGGCAATGAAGTAGAGTGCTGCCCAGGAGGAGGTAGATGCCATGCCGTTGTAGAGGACCTTGTTCCAGTCTTCCTGGGTCAAAATCTGCAGAGAAAAAGCCTCAGGAGCGTCAGACAGAGAGCGGCACGCTGGCATCTGCTCCGGGTGAGCAGTCTGCAGGCAAGCATCCCAGGTTTGGACACGACCCCTAGCTGGAACTAAACTAACGTCCCTATTTCAGCGCCTCTGCAACAAGAGCTCCACCGAGCCGTGCAGCCGCCCCACCCCCCGGCCCCAGAGGGCAACAGGTCGGGCTGCTCTCTGCTCAGTACCTGGAAAACGGTGACGATGGCCCAGAGCAAGGAGTCGAAGTTCTTCCTGTCGGGCAGAGTGTCGCCGTCCCGCTCGGAAGCGAACTTGCAGCCAAAGAGGTGCATCCCCAGAATGCTGCGAGGAGAGCGCAGTGCTGAGCCGGGGCTGCACCGCAGCGCTGCCCCCAGCTCCAGCAGGGCCCTTCCATCCCATCTTTTGAAAGATGAGTCACTCCTTCACTGAAAAGCACTCCTAGAGAACTCCTAGAGCAAACTGAGAGTGAATTCGGGTCAACCGTGTCGCACGGCTTCGGAAAGTGAGCCCGTTCCTTCCTTTTCTTTTCCTTTGTGTTTTGTCAGTCACAACATTTTGTTTCAGCTCTTTCTAAACAAAATGTTTTGACTTCTCCCTTTGCGATGACACGATTTTCAGCAAAATATGCTTAAACTGAATAGGGAAGACAAAAAGGGTTCCTGCGAAAAGCCTGAATGGAGCATATCAGGGGGCTCACCACATCTTTTCCAATTTTGACATGAAAACAGAATATCTTTCATTTCAGATTGATGCTAAAGGAATAATTTGTCTTCCCCTGCTCTCAGCCAGTAACCTGCATAATCACATTATTCACAGCTCTGTTCAGCATCGTGGCAGCAAACAGTGCTTCGGAGCAAAATGCCTCACTGGGAAAAGGATCATTACTGCACAGAGCAGCTTTCATCAGCCTTCCAGCACTGGGACACTGGAGGAGTGGATGCTACATGGCTTTGAGTTGAAATCCAGACCCAAATCCAGAATTCTGGGGCTACCCCAAACCTATTTCTAGCATTCCCACTGCAGAACTTTACTTCTCTGAGGAGGCCATGCCAGAGCACGAGCACCACTTCTGCTGCCTTTATTTTAGCAACATTGCCCTCTTCCTTAACAATATTCTCAGCACCAGGCTCGTCTGCGTGTAATGGGACAGATGTTTCGGGGTGGTGTCAAGGAATCATCCAGATGAAGGATTTTCCTTGCAAATGATCTCACGAAGACAGATGTCCGATTTGGCCAGAATTAAAAGAAGATTGTCATCAAACCACTGCCAGCGCTGCTCTGGGACTGTGAGCTCAGAAACGGCCCAGCACGGTCCCCTCACATCCCCACGGGATCCCACTGAACACCCCGGAACGCAGAGCTCTCACCAGGCACCCACCTAAATATGAAGATGAAGAGCATCAGCAGCATGCAGAAGGTGGCCACGTTGTCCATGGTCTTCATGAGGACAACAAGCTGCCGCTGCAGGGCTGGCATGAAGCGCACCAGCTTCAGAACCCGCATGAGCCGGAAGGTCCGCAGCACTGAGAGCCCCCCGCCTTGCTGCCCCACGATCTCCCACACGCTGAGAGGAAAAGAGTTCGTTGTGGGATGGGCAGAGAACACCTGGCACGAAGGCATGGGGAGAAGAAGCAAAGGAGAGGGGGGAATTCGGAGGGAAGAGAGATGGGGAGTGGGAGACCCTCCACGGGCAGAGAGGAGCTCCCAACGCCTCCTGGAGCTGAACCCCACCAGGGTCAGAAGCCCTCAGCTGCAACCACAGTTTGGTACGTGCCCAAAAGCAGTTATTTAGCTGGGCACTCGATGTGCCATTTGGGTCCCAGACTCTCCCAAGACGGATAACTTTCTGCATGGCTCTCTCAGAAATGACCAGAAAATAACCTCAAAATCTACTAGCAATTGTGTCTGATTGTGTTAACTTACAGCAGAGAGAAGCGCCATAGGAAGGCAGTTATGCCCACTCACCATTACGTCCCATTTTAATGGGCTAGCCAAATGAAGGGAAACGCGCGTAAAGGAAGCTCTGGGTTTGTACCTAATCACCACGATGATCCCATCAAAGATGTTGTATGGGTTCTTAATGTAGCCAAAGGGGCCGTAAACAAGGACTTTGAGCAGCATCTCCAGGGCAAAGAGGCTCGTGAAGACGATGTTGCTGATCTCCAAGGCGTTGGTGAGCTCCTCCGGCTGGAAAAGAAGGGGTGGAATGGTTGGTTGTCCATTTGGAAAATACACCTGAAAATACAGCCAGCCCAAATAGCACAAGTGTAGGAACATGAGGCTGATGGCAGCAGGACAACGTGACAACAGCTCACTTGAAGCCCAGGAGAGAGAAGGAAAACACCATTAGATATTTCATGTTTATACATCCGTTGGAAACTGAGGAAGTAAATCCAGATGTGGACTTTGCATACATCACAGTTAGCAGTAGGTTTATGTCAAAGTGTCACGAACCAAAAGATTTAAGCTAAACCTTTCTAGAGCAGAGGCTTTGGGTGCTGCAACTGAAATACCTCCAAAAAACCTCACTATCAGGAGACCTGAACAGCACTACTGCAGGAGGGCCCAATCCCAGTGTTTCAGTCAGGCAACCTAAAAATAGAAAAAGAAAAAAAACCAGCAAACTGACTTCCAGCAATCTTGGACCTAAATTAATGCCTTTGTGTTTTTCTGACACACTTCACAGGGGGTTCCCAACAATGCCTGCAGACACCAAGCGCTGCGCTTTCCGTGGCAGGTGGGCGGGCATAATTGGAAAACATATGGCAGAAGACAAAAGCAGTGCTGTAGTCTGCTTGGGATCAGACTTCACCACCAGCATCATCAGGAGGAGATCTCAACCCAAAGCCCTTTTCCCCATTTAACCCCAAAGCACAGCCACAAGCACAGCACAGCCACGGGGCCACAGAAGCTGCAGGTCCCAGCCCCAGCAGGCAGTGTGGGAGCCCAAAGGCTTGGTGTCACCGTCCTGCTCAGAGCGTCATCAGCTCTGCTTCAGAGACAGGAGAAACCAAAGGTTTTATGGCTATATGCTGTCTATAAACAGTTAAATCCCCGTGGACTTCCAGTCCCTGCTGTTTCTGTGTGTTGAAGTCTCCAGGCACAGCTGGCCGAGCCTGTTTAGCTCGAGTTCCTCCACCCCAGTGCGGTGGCAGCCGGGGACTCAAACTGCTCTGACGTTATCTCAGCAGTGCAGCAGTCCCAGAGGACCTGCGGAGGTCCTGGTGGGACTTTGTGATGACAAAGCAGCAGTCCCCAGGTGGCAGAGCAGGAAACGGCAGCATCAACAGAGAAAAATAATTGAAAAGGAGAAAAGGGGGATTTGAATGCTTCCTGCGCCTCAGACATCCTGGTGGATGAGCATCCCCTTGGCTAGCATCTGCCAAGCACACACCTGACATGATCTAGAGCTCAAGTGCCAATGCCTCGGCTCCCAGTATTAAACACAGCGCTGGTTTAACATCCCATCCCTATGGGAATAACTCAGACACGAAGTAACAAACAGGCTGGGAATCCATACACTAAGCTGCACCTCAGGACAATTTTAAACGGCTGAAAGTCTACATCAGTCCCAAAAAAAGCCAGCTCACGTAGAAGTCCCCCGTGCCGCAGCAGCAGAGCTCTCACCATTGCAGCAGCAGTGCCGTAGGGAAAGCAGCGTGCTCCTGGCACAGCCCCACGGAGCCCTGCTGCTGCCTGCCGTGTGCCCACCAGCAGCTCCTCCTCCCTACTGGGTTGTACCCAAAAATCCACCTGCCCTCTGCTGCTGCTCCATGCGATCTTTCCGATTTTCCTTTGCAAACACCTGAGGTGCTGAGCGCACATTGTGAAAGCAGAGCGGGATCTCCTGACTAAATGGAGAATTAATAACAAAAACCTGAGATTAATGGTCCAAACCGACTGAAGCTGGCAGGAAAGCCTCCCCTCCCCATGCAGAAGATGTGCATCCCCAGCACAGCCCAGTGCTGCCGCAGGAAAGGAGCATCCCAAAGAATTATTCTGCACTGGGAAACAGCACGTCCCAAGGCAGCAGATGGGTGCTGTGAGTTACACAGAGGGGTTTCCTTGGGGTGCTCCCATGTGGCAATTCCCACGGCGTAGCTCATGGGGCTCCACATCCCTTCCACAGGACGCATCACCGCTGTGCCACGAGCGGTGCCTTCACACACCTGGGAATTATCTGTGGGGATGGAGGTGGGCTGTGCTGTGTGCCCGCCTGAGGGGATGCTCACCCTGCAGGGACACAGAGCCTGGGGGCAATGCCGAACCCCAGCTACGGGATTCCCAAGGAGCCACATGCACAGATAATGAGGCTGCTCTGAAGGTGCTGCTGCCTTCGGGAAATCACAGGCGTGTCTGAAGCATCCTCCCTTTGGCAGCGCTAAAATCCTGCAGGGAAGTGGCTTTTCCACCCAGTGGGAATTAAAACTGTCATCTCAAAGTAGATGGAAGAGTTTCAGATGTGGCCAACTCTAATGTTCTGAAAGCCCTGCCCTTCATGTCAGCCCCTACTCCCTCATCCATTTGCTCTGTACCGCAAAATGGAATAGGAAAATATAAATAACACAGCCTGAAGAAGAACACGGAAACTTTCGTTCACAAAATGTTCAAACAGATGCTTCAAATATCTCAGATAATGTTTTTATATATATATATATATATATGTCTCTAAAGTGAAGTCTGCTAATCTCCTCATCAGTAGCAGCAGTGACTAATTACAATGAAAACATCCTATGATTAAATGAGCAGCACCCAGAAGGAGAGAGATGCAGGCATCGGCTCATCCTCCATAAATCCAGAACTGCGTCTCCAGGACACTCTCCCCACTGGACAACAGACGTGGTGCCCTGGATACATCACCCCCTGTTAGCTCTGTGTTCGCACAGTGTCAGTGTGTTGCCGTACAGCACGGCACGTTGATGAGAGCTGGCAGCACATAAAACAGAAGCAGCAAACAAACACCGTGCTGCAAAACAACACGGCGGGGAGCGGGGCATGGGAAGGGTGAGCTGGGCAGGGGGCATGGGCACACAGAACACCCCGAATTCAGCTGCAGAAGAAAGAAAACATCCATCCCATTCACCTCCCTTCCCCCATGCATGCTTGGGGGAGCACCCCAAGCCCAACCCAGCACTCACATGGGCTGCGCTCCCCCATTCCCCACAATAGGGCGATGGAATGCTACCGAACACCCTGCCACACCTTGCAGAGAGCTCACGAGGCTTTCGTTCCTGCCTTCCTCCAGCCATGGCAGCAAAATGACCGTGCCACAGCCCAGGAGTTGGAATCGATGATCTTCAAGGGTCCCTTCTAACTTGGCCTATTCTGTGGTTCTATGGCACACAGTGCCCACCACCACTGGACCTACACACACAGGGTCCATGTGGGCACACCTGGAGTGGTTGTGCCCTGCCAGGGGGTGCCTGCATCCCGCCCAAAAGCACCTGAGTGGCCTTCCCCTCTATCGCCCCAACAACAAAACAGAACACCAAAACCTTCCATTCCCCAGTGCAAAGGGGTGCCTGGGGGGCAGGGAGCATCCAGGACAGCACACAAACTCTTGAGCCGTTCCGCAACTGCGGAACAGAGCCCTCCTGAAAGCATTTCCATGGCAACTAGAGAAAAATACCACAGAAAGAAAATAACGACCTCAGCTATTTCCCAGGAAACACCAACATTTTACTGAGTCATCACCTGCAGATTTTATATATATATATTTATATATTTATATATTTACATAAGAAAAATCAAACAGGTCACATAAACAGGTGAATCTCCTCTCCCCTCAGCCTGACACCCTCCCACCAAAGTCTCCCTGCACTCCCTGCAGGTGCAGATGTCTGCACTGCGTCCTCCTCGAGACCCGAGCAAGACTGGGGGAAACGTAAGGAATTTGGATGAAGGGAAGCAGCCATCAATCAGCAAAATGCCCAGTCCCACGCTGACTGCCCATCACTTAGAGCTGGCAGCTGGCTCCAGCAAGAAGCAGATGGACAGGGATTTACCCGTTGCCCAGGTCCAAGCTGTGCTGTGAGGCTTTCCCTACAGATCCTTTGCCAAAATGGCTAAAAAGAAGAATTTCCCTCTTGGAAGAGTGCTTAGGAAGCAGCAGGACGGAGGGTTCACACTCGGCTCCTCCACCCACCGCACCCCAACACGCATTTCCCGCAGCTGTGCCCCTGCACCCACCCCACAAGTGCACTGAGAGCCCGAGGGCACCACGGTCTGCTGTCCTGCCCCATAGCCCTGCAGCCCCACACCCGATCCTCGGAGCCACAGCAGCTGCTCTGCCTGAGCTCCTCATCTTCCCCAGCCTGAGATTTCAGGATGAATATTATCCCAGAAAATGCAAGAGAAACACGGAGCAGCTCATCCCTGCACCCGGGTTTCGGAGGAGCTTAAGCTGAACAAAAGCTGCATTTCCACTTGGTCACACCTTGTAAGCACTTGAGATTTAAAGCCCTCTATTTCTAGTTAAGCTCCACCAAGTTTCCAACTTATCTCGCCATTAGTACTTGAGAAGTACCGAGGGGAGGGAGGGCAAAAAGAAGCAGGGAAGGAGAAGGCTGAGCGGCACCTGCACGGATCTGCTGAGACCGCCTTCTGGCGCCCGAACGCCAGCTCTGATGCTGACGGGCGGCGGCGGGGGAACGCTGGTAGTTTCCTTCCATCAGCAAAAGCACGTTCGTAACAGAGCTGAAAACTGGGGCTGAGGAGGGACACGGACCGACCTCCGTCGGGGAACCGGGGAAGACGAGAGGTGACGCCTGGGAGGGCACAGAGGAAGCCGCAATCAGGGCGTCCGCAGGAAGCCGGGAGCTCCCGAGCTTCGCTGTGTGCGGCTCCCAGCCGGGGGTCGCAAGCGCAGCCATCAAAGCTGAGCGGAGAGGAACGCCCGGATATCTGCAGAGCAGGGATGAGCCATCCGCACAGGGATGGAGCCGTCTCCAGAAATGCATCTTGTGCCATTCGGCCGAGCAGAGTCTGCTGTGGGCGCCGGCAGAGCAGCGGTAGCGCGGGGCGCTGATGGCAGCTGAAACAACAGCTGTGTGGGGGGAGAGCAGGCAGCACGAGGAGCTCCAACCCCGAGCCAAAAGCACCGGGAGGATTGGTGCTCACAGCTCCCATCCGCAGAGCTGAAGGAGACTTCAGGGGATGTCGCAAACCCCCGTCGGTTCATCCATAACGCATGCAGAGAACTGAATTGTCTGATAAGAGCTCAAACGTTTTCCCACTGCGTGAAATCTCTTTTAATTCTCAGAAGATTCCATCTCCAAAACTGGGATTAAGGCTGCTGTATGGGCAGGGCGCTGCTGTGAGCGCACCTGAGGCCTCAGCTCTGCAGGAGATGGGGAGCAAGTCCATTGACAGACACGGGTTCCTACAAGACCTCATAAACCCCTCATGTTGCTGAGGAGTGGGAGAACCCCTGAGGTCCAGAGAAGGAATTACCCCCAGTGACAATCAGCCAGCTGGTTCTGAAGGCAGCCATCCCAGTGATTAACAGCTCCAATGCCTTCCATTAGCATCGATTTGACTCCCCTGGTCTCCAACAACAAACAGTTAATAAGAGTAATTTCTGCTGAAGCGAGGGCTAATTGAATACAACACGTGCAAATCTACAGGGCACCTTGTTTTCCTGCAGGCTGGGTGCCCCGCGCAGCTGCAGTGCTGGGAAATTGGGATGTCGCCTGCTCCGAGCCAGCAGCTTCTGAGGGAGGGGAAGCCTCAGCCGCTGCCAGAGCTTGGAGCTTGGCTGGGATGAGCTGGCACGGGGCTGGGAGATGTGTCACGGAGTTAAATAGAGACATGGGACATGCACCAAAGTGGAAGCAGAGCTGTCTCTAGGAAGCAAAGACATCCATGAATGCGGGACTTGGGAAGAGCACGCGCTGTCCAGGGAAGGGAATCTCCTTGGTACAGAGGGACACATGCCCATGCATAAGTGTCTTCCTGGATCAAAACCTAACAAATCAGATTTATAGGGGGAATCATCAAATTGCAAGCTTCATAGTGAAAAGGTCAGGATAGGCTGCTGACACAGGGTTAAGGGAGCCCAGCACTGCCTGGCACTGACATGGTGCAGAGCTGGCACTGCTCACCGGGATGGATGCTGCCTGGGGACAGGACTGGTCTCTGAATCCTTGCACCAGTGGGACACAACCCAAGTGCCACCTCACCTCCAGACCAGGGTGACCCGAGCAGTAGGAACCCACAGGCTGCAGCTCATGTGATCTCCACCACCTCTTCTGGAGGCAGAGGAGCACTTGGAAAGACCCTATTTTGGCACACAGAGATGGCAAAGTAGCAGCTCCATTTAGAATCATCGAATCTTAAAGGTTGGAAAAGGTCACTAAGATCATCTGGTGCAACCATCAGCCCATCACCACTGAGCCACATCTCTCAGTGAGATATCTACTGTTTTGAACACCTCCAGGGATGGTGACTCCACCACTTTCTTGGCCAACAACCCAGCAACTGCCCTCCTGGGATCAAAGTGCTTCTGAACCCCAACCCAGATGGTAGTGGTACCACTGACAAGACTGCATTGGCTGTGCCATCACACGCCTGGCACCTGCAGCAAAGCACGGCAGGACTTCAGCTTTAGATGCTGCTCTGAACTCAAAGCCTCAGCAGGGCCCCTTCCTCCTCCCCCTGAGAACGGCCTCCCGCTGCCATGAGCTGCTCTCCCTGGATGCTGTCCCAAAGAGCCATTCCCCCTCGTCACCCCTCCAATTTGCTTTCAAAAATTAGAAAAAAAAATAAGTGTCTGTAGAGGTCTGAATGATTTCCTCTTCCTTCCCACAGCCCACAGGTTTGGTTCTGCCGAGATCCAAACCCCCACACAAAGCTGCAGCCTCTGCGGCTTTGGACGGCCGGGAGGACCCTCGGGTTGGGACCGTGGCTCCTTCTCATTACAACGGTGAAACGCCGCAGAGACAGCGGCTGAAATTCAAGTGCTGTTCAAACAAACGGAGATGTGGGGGATAGTTCATACCGAGCGAGTTCAGACAAGGAAAATCGGAACAGCCAGGCTGCTCAATGCGAACCAGATTTTAAAAACAAAAACAAAACCCCGAGCCCTTCCTTCAGGAAGCTCTCACCGAATTCTTTCCCCTGCTGAGAAGTTCAGCATCACGCCTCGCGCTAAGCCTCTGCATTTCACTCCAAGGAAGGGCTTGAAAGAAAGGAAAGCAGCACATTGTGGAGTGCAGCCTGGCTCGCCGCCAGGGCCGGGGGGAGCGCAGCACAGGAGCCCTCTGGTTGAGCAGCACATTTTGCTCCCGCGCTATGGCAGAACAAGCTTTTGCAAAGCCCCGGCATCGCTGCGGAGACTCAGCTTCCCTAAGGCGAATCAGTCGATTGGTTCAGCAGCGTACTTAAAATCCCCCAGAGCCTACCCTGAAATCACCTATTTCCCTACCCAAAGCTAACAGTTTCTACCTGCATTTCGCTTCGGCTCCGTAGAAAAACAAGCTCTTTAGCAGTCACATCAATAATCCGCAGCAATCTGCTTGTCGTTTCCCTGATGGAAAATTTCACACCGCTGCCCAGCAGCAGCGACGCGCTGAGCGCTGCCACTGCTCGGCCCTCTGCCTTCCTCCCCCGGCAGAGGCACAGCCTGCACACAGCACAGCACTGCGCCCTGCCAGTGCACCCCGTGCTCACACACACCGGAGCCACGTGGAAGCGGCCCCATGCCGGGCGATGCAGTCAGCCAGGGTGCTGCCCAATGGTGTCTGAAGGAGCTGGGGGGAAACACAGCCCCTGGGCAAACGGCTGTTATAATGATGTTGTTGTGGGTGATCTATAGAGGCGAGGGTTGGGATCGGAGGTTCTGAGGAGGGGAGGGTGAAGCCCTTGGGATGAGGAGCAGGGTGCTCATCTTGGCCTGGGTGACTGATGGAAGAACACGAGCAAACAGCAGGAGCAGGTGGGGAGCAGTGTTTTCAACACCCCCTGGTTCCTATTAATTTCAGTATGCTTTCAGGCTGTTGCCGTCTTCCTAAATATGCCAGCTGACCGTCTTTGGGTGGTGTCAGCTACACAAGTGGCTGTGAGGACTGTCCCAGCCTTCCAGGGACGAAGCAGGGCCCTTCTGGATGCGAAGGCGGGATGCAAAGCCTCCAGAGGAGCTCACTTCTCCCCCCTGGCTGTGGTGGGGACCTCAGCCGACCAGCACCAGGATGCTCTGCCGGTCCCAGAACTGCTGGATCCTACCCAACACTGCTGGGATCCCACAGAACCAGCCCATCCCAGCCCATCCCAGGCCATCCCAACCCTCCTGCAGCACACAGCTGCTGGAGTATCCTCTCTCCTCCAGCACTGTGCCGGTGAGCAACACAATGCTTTTGACAGGGCATCATAAAACATGTCCTGAAAGAATTTATCCTAACACGACTTGGTGTGCCCAGGGCCGCCTTGCGTAAAAAAACAAACAAAACAAAACAGAAAAGGTAAATATTCATTAAATAAGCAGAGAGATTAATATAGAAATTTACAGAGTCAAGTACTCTTTGAGCCCCATCACCTCTTTGCAAACAATCACCAAATGAAGACAAATTTGGTGAGGCTGATACCTGCACATTTAGAAAGGTCTCTTATAAAAGAAAAATCTCATGTTTCAGTGTTTATCATCCCTGCAGAAAGGCCTGGCCCAGCATTTCTCCACTCCAATTCCTGCTCTCATAACTGTCAGATTATGAAACTGCAGACTATAAGCTTCTCAAGTTAACAGAAAAACACCTCTCTGTTCTCTGCCGCCACTCTAAGCAGATGAACTAATAAAAACAGGCTCAGCCATGCACTCTGAGTGCCTGGGAGAAAGGAATCTGGAACAGTAGTAGCTTCAAAATACTGTCAGAGAAAGCAACCACCCACAGGATCTGGAGTCCCCCACGCACATCCGCTTCCTTCACCTTGTTACCAGAAAACCGCCACAAAAATCTGCCTTTTGCCATCTACCTGCCTGCCAGGGCACACTGCTGGTGGGGCAAAGGCCAGGTTTTTCTCCAAGACAAAGAGTTAAGGGCTTGCATTGTTGCCCTTGAGGCAACAAGCCAGGAGCCTAACCACTCCCTCCCTCCGTCCCTCCCTCCATCCCTCCATCCCTCCCTCCAAGCACTCATCCCATCCACCTATCTACCTATCCACCCATCCATCCCATCCCATCCCAACCACCCATCCATCCCAGCAGGACAGTTCCCAGGAGCACAGCAGTACCCTGCAGCAATATCACCTGAAATGCTGAATGGGCGACCAGCTTTGACCTCCTACCCCTGGACAATCCCAGCACAGCAGACCTGCTGTCACTTTCCGTGCACTCAGAAGAGAAATGCAAACTGTTATCAGTTTCTGTAAGCTGTCTCCCTGCAGGTTCCCAGGAGATGAGCTTTATTACTAAACAAACACGGACTCATGGAAGGTTCCCCTGCAGCTCTGTAAGAATCCCTGTGATGAGTGGCTCCCTACCTGTGGGACTACAGGAGCACAGCTACTAATGCATGCTGAAAACAAAGGTTAGCCAGCCAGTCTGCATTAGGACGTCACGGGGAAGGCGCTGGTTTGAAGGGACACATTTAGCACATCCGAGTCTCCCTGGCGTTCAGGCACTGAGGCATTAATGCCATAGGAGGACACAGGATTTGGAGCCACTCTGCAGCCACCACCACCAGCACTGTGGGCAGGGAGGGGACGTCTCCGTATGCAGCAAGTGCAAAATGTGCCAGAATGGGGAATAAACAACAGTGACTCGAGACGCAGGGGGTTCCCAGAAGGGGCTGGCATGGAACAGGGATGGCTGTGGCAGGGACAGCCCCAGCACTCCAAGCAGCTGCTGGGGCCGAACACCAGCATGTGTGCAGCGGGGTTGTGCAGCATCACAGCACCCAGGGTCGTGGCTTCCCCAGCACAAAGCACACACCTGCAGGAACCAGCCCGGCCCAGCCCGTGCAGCATCCGTGGGGCTCCGGGTAGGGGAGCAAAGCATCCATGCACGCAGCCACAAAAGGGACCAGATGGAGCCTTTTGGGAGCAGAGCTTGTCATCCCTATGGAGACACTCCAGAGTGGCAACCTCTTTTCTTAATGACAATATACAAGGAAAAGCTCGGCAGGAGCACAGCCGCCTCTTGCCTGCAAGGACTGCGCTAATAGAGTGGAGGAACAGCCTGCGATGAGTCTATTTTGGATTCATCACACTGCTGCTGGCGCGCTCACCAGGGAGCTGAAGGCATTTGTCACTTCCTCCCCCAGGATGGTAAATTCAATAGACCTTCTGTCTGCGGCTGCACTGACCCCAGCTGCCACGTGGCTGCGGTGCCAGCACGGAGCTGAGCATCCCTGGGATGTGGGATGAAGGATGCGGGATAGAGAGAGGGCAGCCAGCTCACCTGCTCGTGGTACTCGATGCCCATGCTGAGCGTGTTGATGAGGATGGCCACCATGATGCCACGGCCGAAGTATTTGCTGTCCACGATTTTCCGGAAGGTCTCGCACACCACACGCCAGAAGGCCAGCACCCGGCTGCTGCTCCTGGCCCAGGCTCGGCCGCGCTGCGGGTCCCGCTGGTCGCTGTAGTGGGCATCCTGTGTGAACTCGTACACACCCTCGCTGTCCGAGTCTGTCTCGTTGTCTGTCTGCTCGGCCTCGTTGGCCAATGCCTTCAGGCAGTAGGGGCAGCTCTCGGGGCTGCGGGAGCTGGCGTCCAGCTTGGTGCAGGGGCTGGCAATCTTGCAGGAGCTTGGGCAGGGACCTGCAATGCCAACATTTAGGGGAGGGCAGCCCATTAGCCAGGGCAGGAGAATTGCCTATGCACAGTGACAGCAAAATGTTGTGCTCAATACAACAGGCCATGAGAGCCTGCAGAAAGCAATCATCTCCCACAGCCCTGGCACACGGTGCTGCAATTAGCAGAAGCTTCGCCACCAGCAGAACTCCCTTCCTGCTCCCACTGGTTGCAGATGCTCCAAAATCCCCAGCTTCCCCCCGCTCCCAGCTGCCAGGTGGCTCCTGGGATGACAGCAGCAGTGGGATTTTCTCCCCGGCACCAGCTGCAGAAATCCATGCAGCAGCACCAACGCAAACACAGAGCTGCAACAGCTCAGAGCTCAGATCTGGGCATGGGCTCTGGGATGATGAGATGTGGCTTTCCCTGTACGCATCCTGCCTGGAAAGGCCAAATCCTGCAGTGCTCAAGGTCACAGTAGTGGGGTGGGGATGGCATCGGCTGCCTGAGAAAGCCTGGCCTGGAAACACTTCTTGGAGGCTAAATGCATTTGAGCTCAGTTGCCTCATGCTCAGAAAGCTCAAGATGTGGAAGGGGAATGAGCACCTTGCAGGCAAGGTGTCAAACCCTGGCTTTGGGAAAGCTGCACTTCGTTCCTGATGCTACTTCAGTCTTCCTGAGCTGGGGAGTGAAAGGATGTGGGGAACGGACCCTCTGATCACAGGAAAAACAGCATACTGGGAGGAGATTGGGAAGAGAAAGAGAATGGGTTCATTACAAACAATCATTTCCCTTGGATTGGTTGAAACCTCCCTCCTGGTTTGGGCTGAGATGCATTGGGTTGGTTGGAAGATTCCCATTGGCCTCACCTCGAAATCCATCACCTTTATCTGTAACGTGGACTGAAAGGAACCCTGGAAAGGTATAATGGGAAAAGAATGAGGAGGGAGCTCCCATTTCTGCTCCACAGCCCCGTGCTGACCCCAGCCCCGCACTCACCCGTGCTCTGCGTCTCCAGCAGCTTGTGCATGGTGCTGTAGGGCCCAGGTGGGATGTTCAGCCCACTCAGCGTGCTGCTGCCAGCCCCCAGCGCCGCCTCCCCCAGGCTCTTCTCCTTCCGCACCTCATGGGAGGTGCTGGGGTGCACCGTGGGGTACACCTTGCTGCCCATCACCACGCTCCTGGGGATGTCCTCTGGGCTCGGCTGCGGGAGGGCCGCCCGGCAGCGCACCGGCTCCACGTGGCAGTCGGCGTGGTAGATGCTATGGACGGATTCAGTGCCGCTGGCCGTGGCGGTGGGAGCCATGTGGGGGTTTGGGGCCGACGGGGGAAGCATCAGCCGGTTGGTCCCGTTGTGGAGAGAGCCGGCGTCCACGTCGCTGATCTCCGGGCTGGCGCGGGGCGCCCGCAGGTTGCCATTGCCCAGGTGGTAGTGGTGGTGGTGGTGGTGGTGGTGGTGGATGAGGTGGTGCACCGAGGACCTCCTCCTGGAGCGACGCTTGCCAGCGTGCCGCTCAGCCCCCGTTTTGCTGGCAGGGCTGGCCAGGAAGCCCATCCTCACGCCCGCCACCCGGTAGAGCTCCACCAGCTGCTTGCTGCCCTTCCGGGCGACGTACACCAGGTACTTGAGGAGCTCGTCGTAGCAGCTGCCCGGCTCCGAGAAGCTGGCCAGGGTGCTGGCGTTGGACAGGTAGCGCACACGCTGCTCCTTCATCAGCTGGCTCTCGCGCTGCTTCGTCTCGGAGAACTGCGTGGCTATCACCACCAGGCAGAGGTTGATCATGAAGAAGGAGCCCACCTACGGGGATGGGAACCATCAGCCCCAGCCACTCCCACCCCACAGCCCTGCCTGGTCCCGCGTCACCAGGAACACAGACCCCAGTAAGGGCCCCGACCCCCAGGACTCTCGTGCCAGGACTCCGCGGAGGACGTCAGAGATCAAAGGCAGGAGGAGATTATTTTGACAAAAAGCTTTTGCTCTTTTAAGAGGGTGTTCTTCTCTCTCCGCAGACGGCAGTTGTAATTATTGCAATTAGTGGCATTACGATGAATGTGCTGAGCCTTCCTGATAGGAGCGTTTTTTCTGGCAGCGTGTGGGTAGCTTGTGAGCAGATCCCTTTCCCCTGCTAACGGGATTTGCAGGTTACTGTTACGCAAGGGGCATCAGCAGGCTGCATCCACAGCTCAGAGATCCCAGTTCCAGGCTGGCTCCCACCAGGTCCTGCTTTCTGCAGATGCCAGCCTGGACCGCAAAGAATTTCTGATGTACTAATGGGCTCTCACGCACCAACATTACTGCACAGCACCCAGGAAAGCAATGCTTCCCTTCCTCTCCATCCTTATGGAATGCAGAGAGCGAGGGGTTCCTTCATTTTGGGGGGAAGCTAACAGACGAACCACAAAAAGCACTGTAGACAAAACAGCCTTCTCATCAGGGTTTGATGAGGATCAGAAACCCCTCCAATGGCCCAGTGGAGGATGTTCAGCTATTTTGCTGGATTTGGGACAATTAGACAGGAAGAGAGGGACTCGTCTCACTTATCTCAGCCTCACTCAGCACATCTGAGTGAGGCACCTAATGATCTTTTAGAGTTGGGAGAGAAATAGGCGCATCAAGTCTGCAATGCATCTAATTTATTTTGAATGTCTACCTTAGGAGCAGATGAATCACCTCCTAAAGCACCTATTTTTCTCTCCCGATGCTGAAGGGAGTCTAGACAATAAGCTCCCCATCACAGCAGACATTGCTGCTCGCAGCCCATCACAGAGCCCACCCCACAGAGCTCTTTGCAGACTCTGCTGTGAATGGGTGCAGTGATGCTGTGGTGTGGGTGGGCTGTGGGCAGGAATCCTTTCCTCCTTTCTCAGCCTGCGCTCTGATGTTTGGGGCTGCCTCCCCTAAATGTCCCTTCTGCGCCTGCTGGGCTTCTTGGATATGGGGGAACTCCTGGCCAACCTCCCCCCTTCCAGATCTGAAAACATGATGGGGGAAATTTGCCTATTTTAAACTTAAATTCAAGGAGGCAACTATTGGGTTGGGAGAGTGGAGGACAAAGAGAGAGGTGTTAGAAGCAACAGCAAGTGTATCTACCAGAGTTTAAGAGCATCTTTCCTTCACGTTTTCTACCTCTCCCACGTGAGAGCAGCCTTTACATTCACTGTACTCTCTGCCTGCCCCTCCGGGCCACTCCACAACTGCACGTCCCCACGAGGCCACTCACGATGATCAGCAGGATGAAGTAGATGAAGTTGTAGAAGGAGTGTGCATCCATGACGAAGTACATGATGTCCACCCATCCCTCCAGTGTGATGACCTGGTGAGGCAGAGGGGGAAGACAAACCCATCACAGCTGCATCACAACCCCAAGGGAGCAGGCAATGTCACTGCTGGCTGGCTCCGTTCTTACACCCATAGCTGGTCCCCGAGCAGTGCCAGACACCGAGGAACCAAAAAACATTTCCATTCAGACCAGTCCCACGTTGCCTCTGCCCACAGCAAGGGCTGCATTCAGCCCTTCTTTTCCAGATGGACTTAAAGACAACTACAGCACAGTGCAGAAGGAAGAGCACAGTCCTCCTGCACCCACAGCACTAGGACCAAGCTTTTATCCATGGAGGCATCTGAGCAAGCACCACGTTGTCTCCCTGCCATTTCCAGCACCTTTACACTACTACTATACAAGTACAGCCTCAGGAGTGTGGTCACAGCCCCATAAGACATGGGGAGGAACAACCCCTGCCCCACAGGATGGTTTCCATGCCAGCTCACCTGAAATATTGCAATCCAGGCATAGCCGATGTTATCGAAGTTGATAGCGCCCTTGAAGGGGTTGTGCTCCCCGGCAGAGCAGTTGGTGTAGTACTGGTTCCAGTTGACACAGGACGTGTTGGTGGTGTCGTTGTAGGAGTAGTAGTCCAGGGTGCACTCCAGGCCCTCCTCCCTGCGCGTCGGGATGCTCCGGCAGTAGCGCATCCCATTCTCACGGGGTTGGGAGCAGATGAAGGGGTTCTCATCTTCATTCTCAGTCTGGTAGTACCGCTCCAGATCCACTGTGTAGGGGCTGCAAGTGGACAGAAGGGCTGAGGTCTGTACAACGGGTGCAGGCAGCCTGGCATGGTGACAGCTGTAGCAGCTATAAATTTTAATGTCTTTCATTCTGCATTTTAAAGGGCTGTTGGTGTTATGGAGATTCCTTACATCTGGAAGTGCAATGCTGTGACTGGGGGCACTGAGAGGCTTAGCCCAGCAGGGCTGCTCTGAAACATCCTTGCTGCAGTAAGATGGGAATCAGTTCACCATAAGCTCCTGTATCTCCCATCCTCCTGGAGATGCTGAGCACAGCGTGAGGACATCCACATGCAAGGACCTCCCAGGTTCCTAAAGCAGTGCCTTCCCAGTGCCTGCTCAGCCATAGGTAAGCTGTAAATTCCCTCCAAGGGTGGCCTCACCATAGCAAGCATGGCAAAAACTCGCTGGGGATATGGAATAACCCACAGCTGGCCCAAAGCTCCCCGTCTGCCGAGCAAGGATCCGTCTCCTTAATGCCACCAGGACTCCCACTAAAGCTTGCAAAGACACTTTGAAGCCTGGTTCAGCCCAGTTAATTCCTGCAGAATTGCCTTTAATGCTGTTCAAAGCTCATCTAAACCCCTGGAATTCTGGCTCAATTAACCAGCACCCAAACCCATCACTTAGTTGTAGTTTTTCTAAGAGCAGAGCCCCTCAGCTTTGCTGCTGTTTGCTTTGCAGGGCATGACTCTTGGCTGTCCTGGGAGGGCACAGCCTGCAAGAGGGCTGCTGCTCATGTCGGGGATGCATGGAGAGGATAAGAGGTGCCCCATGCCAGCTTCAGGCTGGAGAGCCCATCGTGACCCTGCTGTGTGCAAGGCAGAGATTTGGGGCTTATAGGGTCAGCTCTGAGGAGTACGTTTGGAGCAATGCACTCACATTGAGCAGCTTTGCTAAATGTATGACCAGCTCCATCAGCCTCCCCGAGGGTGTCGGTGAGACAGCAAATGCCAGACCAACAAACACCACCAGCTGCTGAGCAGGGTTCAGATCTCAGCGCCTTGACAAATGCAGAAAAGGTCACAGTTAATGATATGCTGCATTTACAAAGCCCGAGCTCTTTGTCCTGGCGGTTCTTCGGAGGCTCTTATCAATCACACAGCTTCCCCAGCACCGACTAAGGGCTAAGGGCAGCTCGGCAGGACACAAATGGCAAATTGTCACAGCAAGCTGTGCTGGGGACGTGGTGGCATTTGGGAGCGGGGAGCACGCAGAAGGATGGGCTTATTGATGGAGGATGCCACGGACTCACATGCTGAAGTTCTCAGGGAGGAAGCAGCGGTTCCTGAGCAATCCTGCCCACAGCTGGACCCCCACGATGCCGAAGATGAAGAAGACGAAGAAGCAGAGCAGGAGGACGTTCCCCAGCATGGGCAGCGTGTCCAGCAGCAGCGTCACCAGGATGCGCATACCTGAGGCGAAGGGAGCGGTCATCCAAGAGGGACATTCTCTGTTCCACCCACGGCCCCCACTCTCCTCATCCTCCCCACCGCAATCCCTGCGGTCCCAAATCCCACCGAAGACCCACCCATCCCAGCCCCGCTGCAGGGCATCCAACCTACCTCCCCCTCTCTCTCCTACCCTTCATCTCCCACCCCAGGTTCTCTTTCCCTCTGGAAGTTTTCTGCCAATTGCCAATTTCCCCAGATCCCATTCTGACATGCCCTTGCTCATCTGTATTTCTTTCCACATTTGGGATATATTAAAATTCCCTTCCTAATTCCCCTCATCCACCCTAAATCCTCTCTCTTCCTCAAAACACAAGCAGTTTATTCTCACAAGTTCAGGAACAGCCAGTTCTGTAACAAAGACAAATTGATGGTGACTCCGACTTGACATTTACACACAAAAAAATTGATTTCATCTGACATCTCTGTAATATTCAGCTCATCTCTCTCCTTCTTTCCCATCTTCTGCATTCTCTCACTCACTAATATTGATTCTCATTTAAGGAAAGTCTCACTGTTGCACCCTTCGCTTTGATACTTCAGATGTTTTCTCGCTTCCTGCTGCTGTCATCTCCTCCATCACGTTTTCCTTCTCCTCCTCTACTGGGGAGAAACCGCCACACGCAGCTCCTAATTAACTGAAACGACTTTCCGTGGTTACTGCATTTATCATCATATAAGACTCTCTTCTCCCTGCTCCCACCTTACACTTCTATCCCTTCGCAGCAGCACAGAAGCCAAGACAGACTACCTGGGATGTGAAAATGCATTAAGTGCATTACATCCCCAGTTAGACAGTGGCAGATGATTCAGCCATCCATCAGCTCAGCAGCTGGGAGAAAACACTGCTATCAGGAGTCTGGAGGTGCTGCACTGACTGAAAGAGCAGCAGAATCTGGGTTAAGCATACGAGTCAGGGCCAGAGAAAGAAGTGGAGTCCTGGCACCTCCAGTATGAAGGGACAGAAGTGAGACCAGTCTGTTCTCATCTATGCACTGGGTGAGCTCAGGGAACCTCAGTTCATAGAGTCATAGGATGGTCTGAGTTGGAAGGACCTCTAAAGCCACGTGGTTCCACTCCCTGCAATGAACAGGGACACCCCCAGCTCCAACAGCCCCATTCTTAGGACAGAAAAGAGATCATTTCTAGAGGGCAAGCATTTAGAATCACAGACCATCCCCAGTTGGAGGGGAACCACAGGAGCTGATACAGCTACAACAGGAGATTGGAAGCATCCGTGTCTGTTCTTCCACCGACAGGGCGTAGACACAAAGAGTTTGCATCCCCGGAGGAGCAAAGCCCAACTTACTGGGGACTCTGTTAATGGCCCGGAGCGGCCGCAGGACGCGGACAGTGCGCACCGCCGAGAAGCTGACGTTCTGCAGGTCCAGTGAGTACTCCAACATCCTGCAAGGCACAGCGGGGTGGTCAGAGGGAGCAGCACAAACATCATCACCCCAGCACCGTGTGCCTGCTCCCCACTGAGGGCTTTGCTCCCATCAGGAAAGTTTGCCAGAGGAATTAATTAAGGGTTATCTGCACATCAGAATAAAGTCGATGAGTGAGGACGCCCCACACCAGCTCACACAGGTGCAGTCTTCTCTTCTCCTCTCCCTCCCGCTCTGCTTGCTTTTGCACAGGATCCAGGACAGAAAGTCCCTGCACACTGCAGAGCTTACAACAACTGCTTGTTTGCAGTGCCCAGCTCAGGACACCACACCATGACTCTGCCCAGGGCTGCCTGCTGCTGCTCACCATCCCCATGCTCGTACCCAGCCGTGCCCCATCCCTGCAGCACCGGGATCCCGCAGAGCCCCCAGGAGCTGTGCACAGAACACTGCAGTGAGGCACAGCCAGGCGCACACAGCAGCACACGGGCTCCCACTGCCCGGGCAGTCACAGGACACTCCATCCAATCCCAAAACTGTCAAGTTCCAGTTCCAAGATGGTTGGGTGGTTCCTTCCCTCCAGTTTTGATGGACAGAGCCTCATTTCAGCCTCAGAGTATTCAGATGAGCCTACACGTTAGCTCTTACACAGCACTGCCTTCTCAGTTGCTGCTGCAGCTGCTTTGTGGCTGGTGTTTGCCCATCCCATACACTGATGCAGCACACCTCTCCTCCTGCATTCCGCACAGCCAGGCAGGCGCAGCTCCCCCGGCCCCACGGCACAGGATCCCCTGCCCACAGCCATGCGCAGGAGGGACCAACTCTGTCCCGGTACCCAGGCAAGGGACGTGGAGATGTCACTGTGCTGCGAGGTGACAGGTGCAGTTACCAGCACATCACATCCCCGCACGGAAAATCCGCCGTGCAGAAAGCACAAATGTCATCTCTGCTCCAATGTGAAGGCACAGTCACAGCTCCACGCAGACAAGTGCCCGGGGAAACTCAAGGTGCAGAAAAATGCTTGGTGCTAAATAGAACAGCTCTGTACCAAGTGCTGAGCCTCAGCCAGAGTGTCTCAGAGAGAAAGCAGAGCATTTAGGACTTCCTAAGAACACAAAGAGCATCTGCACAGCCAGACACACCCGGAGTGCTGTGGGATGCTCTAAGGCGCCAGTGGAACCTCTGTGCTGCTCCCAGAGGGAAGGCTCCAGGGACAGACAGATGGACAGACCAACAGATAGGCAGACAAGGTGTACAAGGGACAACTCATGAGGGGCTTCCTCTCATTTAGAGGAGGTGCAGAGCGCTCTGAGCTGCCCCCCAGCTGGGATGTGACACAGCTGGCGACAGGAGCGAGGTGACAAGAGCGGGTGACAGCCACTGCACACACCCAGCTACACAGCACAGCATCCCCAGAGCGGGCAGAGAACCGCTGCTATCTACAAAGCACAGTGATCGGTGGGTAATATTAACCCATGGAAAAGACAGAGGGAAATGTTTTGCGGTGTCACACCTTCAAAAAGCCACGGTGACATTTCCTTCTGGCCTGCACAGGCACTGCTTTTTGAGCCTGGCTGAGGGCTGTCTTCAGACAGCAGAGCATGGAGCGGAGCTCTGTGCCATGGCCACAGCTCAGGCTGCTCCTGCCTGCCGGTGCTGAGGTCAGAGCTGCAGAGCTGCAGGCAAAGCACAGCTCGAGGCTGTGCTGCGGGTGATGGGTGTGCAAACGGAGTGGGGATGGAAAAGCGAAAACCTGATCATGTCTCCTTAGCAGGCTTCTACAGGAGCTCCTGCAGAGAAACAGCCCCTGCTTCACCATCACGCCTTTCTCTTGTCATCGCTTTTCGGCAGTTCATGAGTCTGTGAACAACTGCTCTCAGGGACAAAGCATGGGAAGAGAAAACTGAAATCCCACTCGGAGCACCTTGAGAACTCACTGAGAACAGCAGCCACTGCCACCCAACCAGACCACAGCGCTGCTTCCACAGGAACAGGTCAACCATCCCACTCGTCCTGCGCGTCGGTCGCTGTCTCTTTTTATGTTCTCATTAAAAACAAATATAAAAGAGTAAGTTTTGTTCCCGATGTGCATTAACTATAACACATCTTTTACATACAGCCTGAGTGAGCTCCTCTGTGCTCGGCGCAGCCCAGGCCAGGCAGGGGTCTGAACTGTGCTCCGCACTGCAGGCAATGCGAGGCAGAGCGGGCAGGAAGCACTGCAGACCCAACCAGAAGCATTGGGGCAGCAAAGGAAGAAAGAAGAGATGTCTGCTCAGAAGAGGCTGCCAAGCCCTGCTTCTTCTCAGCTGTAAGCAAAGCATTTCAAGTGTTTAACTTGGGAAGAAAGTACTTTAAGAGGGCCGTCCCCATTACAGCGAGTACAGCACAAACAGACACTCCACCAAACAGTGCTGGAGCGCAGAGCTACGGCAGAGCCACGCCGCTGACAGGGCATGGATGGAGCACAGCTCCAAGAGGTGATGGAGCACAGCTCCAAAAGGAGATGGATGGAGCACGGCCCCAACAAGCAGGAATGCAGAAGTGCAGACACCGGGCGGACTCTGGTCACCTTCAGGTGCTCCTTGCAAATGCACACTCCTTCACCATACTCTCCAAACTCTCTCCTTCACCATAACAGAACATAACAGGGTGGTGTGCCACATTTTTTCCCCTTATCCCCATAACCCACAGCCAAACCACGTTTTGCTGAGTTTTGATAACACAGCACTCTGCTCATCTGCAGCAAGTTTCCCTGTAATTACAGAGATACGTTGCAGACATCACACTCTCTACAATTAGTCCTAATTGCATTACATTGTCACAAAGAAGTCATTTATTCTCCACGAGCTCATGAGATGGCTCTGGACAGTTTAACAGAGCTGAACAGCACTCAGTGGCATAGCACGGCCAGCACTGCTCACCCAGCACCTCCTGGGCCAACATACAAGGAAGGGCTTCTGCACCACAGCCCCAACAGGTCCAGGGGCTCTCAAGGAGGAAGATGAAATGTCACCTTTTTCATTTTAATTTTTTCTTTCTTTCTGGAAGCCAGTTGTTCTCATCAGGGGAGTTTTGCCCACGGTGAGAAAGAAATGCAGAAGTGGGTTTGCTGCTTTGCCTCACCTTATTTCCAGGATGTTTGGGGCTGGAGGAGATTTAGGGGAGGCTCTGACGGGCAAAGGACTACCTGAAGCCTTGATGTAAGACTGTAGTAAGGACACTCTCTCTTTATAGGGTTTCTGGCACCTGGAACTGGAACATGACTCTGGTGCACACTCTCCTCTACAGCTCAGCTCTGGAATATTCCCCAGTTCTCCCCCAAGGAATGGTCTGAGCACTGCTTCCCCCTGGCTTCACCTGGCTGGGACCTGACCCCCTCGGTCCTATCCTTGAGGTGTCTTTTCCCATTCACACAGCTATCCCCAGCACACGGCACGGTGGGGACAGCAACGGCCCCCAGGGCAGCAGTGCTGCTGGGGCAGGAGGATGGGGGAGGTGGGGGCAGAGCAGTGGGACCAGCAGCCTTCAGCCGTTCGATCCTCTGCCAGCTGAACTGCTTCTGACAGGGCCCAGATGGGAACAGTCCACACACACAAAGCAAAGGTCGATCATTTAACGAGGCAGAGCTGGCCAGGCAGGAGGCCAGAGAAAGAGAGAAAAACGAAAGTGAAATCTCACGGCCCCTGCAGCAATGAGTTCCCAGGGAGGCACTGGGAGACCCAACACCTCTGTACTGGTGGTACTGGGCCATGCTGCAGCGTCCCCAGCTCCCAGCGAGGTGCTGCTGGGCCACAAGCAGACGTCTGCTGACACCCTCTGATGGGAAACGTTCCAGGGTGGGGGGCCCTTTCCAGGAAAATGCAGCCAATTTGATCCTCTATCAAAAGGGGAAAATGCCAGTTTCCCCAAGGTAACTCTGGGCTCTCGGAGCAGGGAGGGCTGGTGAGCAGTTCCAGAGCCAAAGCAGCTCAGCGCCCTGGCTGGGGGCCAGGCACTTTTCATGTGGATTCCCAGCCCCAGCCAGGAGGCTCTCGGCTGCTGGAGGAGCCCTAACTCAAACCAGGTGCCTCAGAAAGGAAACCGCTCCAACAGGCGAACTCGGTCGCTCTCCCTCAAAAACAGCACGGAGGACAATCACACACATCTCATTGAAATAACCTTACTGGAAGGCAACACCGTGCTTCAAACGAAATGCTGACCTCCCTTGGGCAGACCGCACGGAACCCAAACCACGAGCATGGGACAGGAGCGGGATGGAGATCGCTGCGGCTGCGGCTTGGTTGGCTCCTCCAACCAAGTGACTGCAGAGTGCCGGGATGGCTGACGGCGGTGGCTGTGATGCCCAGCCCCCGGCACTCACCCCCAGGTAGCAGCCACACCGCAGCCCCCGCCCCACAGGCTCCAAAGCACACGCTCGCCCGGCTCACCCTGCAATGACAATGAAGAAGTCCAGGCGGTTCCACGTGTCCCCCAGGTAGCATTTCTTCCCAAAGATCCCCAGCGCGATCATCTTGACTATCATCTCCACGGCGAAGAAGGCAAAGATGAAGTCATCAAAGCTCTGCAAAAGATACAGAGCGGGGATGAGGGGCAGCCGGCACAAACCCGACTGCAGGCGCAGCGCCTGCACGATGCAGCTCAGTACCTGCAGGATGCGGCAGCGCGGGGAGTCGCAGGCGATGTCCTCGCAGGGGTGGAACATGCCCAGCGTCACGCAGTTGAGCAGGATCACCAGCATGCTCACACGCTCAAACCAGCTGCGTGGGGAGCGGTCAAGGAAGCGCAGCACCGGGCACCCGCATCCCTCAGCCCGGCACTCCGCACCACAGTCCTGGTTTTATCCCCAGTGTGATGGACAGGGAATGGCAGAGGGCGACGCGCCCCGGGGTGCTGTGTGCCACCTGTGACACCCCAAAAACCACCCCCCCATTGGCAGCACAAGCACTAAGTGCCATACGCCTATCATAAAACGACTCTCAAACTTGAGCACTCCTTCCCTTCTCCAGTGCGTTTCCTTACCCCTCCTGCCCTGCCCTCCCGTTGGTACCTGGCGTGCAGAAGTTGCAATGTGCAGACAGGAGCGGTCAGTGCTGAACCACTGCCTGCTCCTCGCCTTCCCAGCAGGGTGCTGCCCACAGCCACGTTCCCCTGCTTTGCTGTTTGGGATCCCGAATACCAACTGATGGCTTATTTTCCCCACGGTGACAGCAGAGGCTACTGCAAATGTGGAAATGCTATAAAATCAGAGATGCGTGGCAGGAGCGCTCGCTGCTGATATGATGGATTAAAAAATTAAATTAAAAGAACGATATAAACTTTTAGGGGAAAAAAAACAAAACACCACACCATTAATTTCTTCTCTTGACATTTTACAGAAAAGCACTTTAACAACATACAATTTTCTATTAACTATGTCACAGCTTATCCCAGGGGCGTTCCCCTGAAGTCTGCGATTGAACCACTCATTCCCAGCCCAAATTAAGGCTGTCAAAGCCATTAGCCTAACAGGCGAGGGGCCCAGCAGCGCCCAGCCCAGCACTCGGAGCACAGCTGGGGCGGTGCCGCCGGGATGGGCTGCGTGCATCCCTGCTATCCTGGGGACAGCACGACCTGCACTGCTGCAGAGCGTGTGCTGAGCACGTGCATCCATCCAGACCACCAAGAGCAGTAAGATGTAGAACCACGGAGCAAAGGCGCAGAGCCACAGAGCCCCGGCAGCCGGCACGGTGTGCCAGCAGGGGATTCCCAGCTCTGGGGCAGGGCTGGGTGCAGCAGAGGCACCTCGGCACTCAGGAGCCGTGGGTGCGTGCGCCTGCACTGCCCAACGGGTGAGGCCACAGGATGACCCCGTGCGAACTCCTGCACGATCACACGGGGCTGAGTCACCGCGGGTGCTGGCAATCTGGGTCGTTTAATCTGGAGAAATGTTTACAAGCTATTGGAAGAGAAATTCCCACTGCCAGGTTGCGGCGATGGGCCGGGATGTTTATCCCAAATATAGCCCTGCAAGGGCACCACCGCGGGCACGCAGGATGCTGCGGCAGCACTCCCGGCTCAGGGGGCTCAAAACGCTTCCGCCAGCATCCCCAGCTCTGCCCAGCCCTTGAGAAAAGGAGGAATTAAAAACCCACCAAACAGCAAGATCCCAAATTGGTGACAGAATGAATGAGCGTCTGACAAGGGCTGCGCGAGATGCTCGGCACGGAAGCGAGGAGGCTCAGCAGAGCCCACGGGGTCGGACGGGAGCCTGGAGAGCCAGACGGGCAGATGGAGCTCCGGCACACCGCGTTCCTGCGAGGAGCTCAGCCCTCCTCGTGCGGCCACAGCCCGCATGTGTGCCCAGGGCCATTCCACATCACCGCTGTGCCACCCAGCCCCGGCCCCAAACAACATCCCCGGGCACACCGCCTGCGGAGCGTGATGGGGCTCTATTTGCTGATGGCATTTATTTCTCCCAGCTTTAATGCAGAGGCACTTATCAGAACGTCACTGCCTCTGGCAAGTGCATTTCGGCCCAATATAACACTATCTCCTGATTTCATGTCCCCAGGATGGGATTGGGAAGGGAGCACAGGGCGAGTGTGGAGCTGAGAGATCAGAAGGTTGGGGGTTATTATTTTTTTTTTTCCGGCTGAATGAAACGTTAAGCTCTTTCTTCTGCTAATGGGATTTCCAGAGCTGCACAAAGTGCTGATGGCTCCGGCTTTGTACCGCTGTTGTTTGAGCCCAGCAGCTGAGAAGGCAAACTTCAATTAGCAGGAGGCGTCGTGCCGGATGCTGCACTGGCAGCAAAGGGGCAAAGCCATGCGGGGACCTGGGCTGGGGAGCATCGCACCGACAGCACCAGGCGATGGCTCTGGGCCACCACCCCGTGTCCCTGGGCCACCATCTCACCTCCCTGGGCCACCACACCGCGTTCCTGGGCCCCTCATCCTCTCCAGGCGGTGCTCAGCAAACGACCCACGCCCCATACACACGATGCAGACACTGCAGCCCCCTGCATGCCACGGGATGTCCGAGCCCCCACCCCGGGTCACCCACCCCACCACCATCACACCTGGAACCCCACCATTTCACCATGAGCAGCAGCGCCCTATTTCTGCCACAAGGACAGATCCAGCACTTTGCCATCACTTCCCTCTTAAAATTTAGAACAACGAAAAGCATATGAGAATGTAAATCCCCAGAAGTCAATTTCTCGCTGGAACGGAACCTTCGCCCCAGCAAACGCCCTCGAGCCCCGCGCTACACCTGCACACGCACGGCCAAGCACAACCCTTGGTAATTAAGAGGCAAGAGCCTGAGATTCAATTAGCCAGAGCTCTCCAGCTTAATGTAATCAACAGAGGAAGATATTGCATTATGTTTGCTGTGATTTGGTTGCAGAAGTTGGGATTAAATTCTGCAGCAATGAATTAAAGGGTCTTGCTGGAGGGTGGCAGCCGCCTGCTCAGCTCGGGGACGGCGCTGGGCATCACCGTGCTCTGCATGGCCTACGGGGCACGGGAGGCTGTTGGACAAACGTGCAGAAAGCATGGATGAAGCCTGGAAAATTTTGTGCAAATGCAATGCGAGAACTGGGTTGAAATGTGACAGCCTTCCCCTGCAGTGCCACCGATCCCAACAGCTTAGGAGCGACACCAGGATAAGCTGCAAACGTTAATGAGAGCGGAGTTCGAGGCTTCATTCACATCATCAATTCCAGAAATAGAGCCTTTGACAAGAGCATAATGGGACTTCCAGGGCCTGGCCTTTGGGGGAGAGGCGAGCGGCAGCACTAAGATCCTAAAACATTAATTTGCCGTTTGTAAAGAACCCTCAAAGTGCTCGCAGAATTAATCTGCATCATGGGTGGAAATAAGAACCCATTCCCTGCTGCAGCTCCAAACGCTCCACCAGCAGGAGGAGGGCTGAGCATCGCGTCCCACGGGGCGGCCATAGGGTTCTGGTTTGGTGGGCACAGCGGCGATGGGTTGGTGGTTGGACGAGGGGATCTTAATGGTCTTTTCCAACCTCATTGGGCCTACGATTCCTACACAGCCCTGCACATTTTGGTTCATTTTTTGAACACCATTCCACTCCCAAAAGCTGCAAAGTGCTCCCCAGTGCCACCAGCACCCAACGTAGCACAGCACCATCCCCACCCCACCCCTAAGCAGGAAAGCAGGATCGCTTTAACAGGGGAATCTCTGGGAAGAATGACCCCAATTGCCCTTTCATTTCCCCTCGGCTGTGCAGCCCATGCTGGCAGTGGGGCCGGGGGCCTCTCCTCACCTGGGGCAGCCACTGAGCTCCGGGCAGCACTGAGCAGTGCAGCCATGCAGGCAGTGGGGAGAGGAAGGATGCTGCTGTTAGAAGGGATGGAGTTTGATGAAAAAGATATTTTGTCAAAGAAAACAACAAAAACAAAAACAAAACAAACAAAAAAAAAACCTGACAAGGCTCTAATTTCCCTCACTGTTTCAGAATTGTTCCTCCTTTGCCTTTTAGATTTGTATGTCAAGCTTTTCTCCAGTAACCAAAAGGGTTTAAAATCTTACTGCTTACAGAGGAGAAAATGAAGATAAAAGAGCGCAGCTAGCTGAGTGCCTTGCATAATCCCCAAACTTCGGGAGCCGGAGCTTTTAAGCACAGCCCTACATCTCCCCTCCATGAGCTGCTAGGGAGGTGGCAGCTCAGGGGCTGGCACTGATATGGGGACTGTTTTGTTAGAAAACCAATTAATAGAATCAAATCTCTGTCCAGAGCCTTGCAGCGTGAATTTAGCCCTGCTCCTCCTCCTCACCCCATGGGCGAGCATGGAAAAGCCAAGCAGAAACACCCAACCTCGCTCCCCTCCACTCCCATCGCTGTTTTCACACCTTCTGGTGACAGCATGGGACAGGTGGCCCTCCCACGGCTGGGGCTGCGTGGGCAGGAGCTGTGCTATCCCATTGGGAAGCCCTGAGGACCATTGAGCACAATGTTGGCTTGAACAGCAAATCAACACAAACACTTACAGCTCACACCACGCACCAAAGCCATCCCTGTGCGCCATGATATTCTTAAGGCTTCTCCCAGCAGCCCTTAAGAAGTGCACAGTGGATACACACAACCCCCAAAGATATACATATTTAAATGCACTGTCCCTTAGAAATGCCCTCAACGCCCCTGAGAAATGCAGCATGCACAGAGCGCCAGTGCTCTCTTGGGAAAGATCCGCAGTGCAAAGCCCCATTGCTGCCCACTTGTAAGCATGAGACCACAAATCCGAGCAGGGCTCCCGAACAGCCACACTGGAATGCTTGGGATACAGCATTCCTGATCCAGCTTGCTGCATTACCCAAGACAAAACCGTTATGCAATGCTCCCTAAACAAGTCACGGTAAAACCTTTACAACATCCTACACCAACACATCGTTGGGATATGTCACATATTTGTCTTATTTTGTTCCTTCTTTGTCCTTTTTTTAGTCTCCTACTTTTTCCCCCTTGGAAGTACGCTGGTTCCCATGGAAACAATGATGTTACGGGTATGGACAGAGCTCCGGTGACGTCCACAGGTTGGGTATAAAAGTGGATTTATGTAACACTGAGGAATAATGGAGTGGCAGAGGGCTCTGAGTGGCCATGCATGTGGCACAGTGCTCCCATGCCAGGGACTCCGCTTGGTCGGCCGGGTTTGGCACCAACCAAGCAGGGAGAAGGAGATCTGGAAGGCAGGGGAAGGCGGACGGGGACGGATGCAGCGATGCCCTCGGTGCCTGCCCAGGGGCGGCAGGAGGCAGTGCAGCAGCAGGGCTGGGCTGAGGCTGCACACTGCAAGTCAGGCCCACGAGCGCGTTCAGTGCTCAGATCTCCAGAGGGGGAGCAGCTCTAGGGCATTTCTGAGCAAACACATTCGTTTTCACCGCGTCGTGGCTCAGCCTTGCACCCACCACTACCTGATGCTCACACCAACAGCATCCTCCAGACCCCGCCAAGCCAAAGCTCTGGGCACCCCTGCCTTCCTACTGGTGATGGAGCTCAGCCCCTGAGTTTGGTCCATTTGCACTCTACAGACAGAGAGACGCAGCTTGGAAATCGCAGAGAAGGAACTGGGAGGGATGCGGCGGTGCAGCGACGTTCAGCTCCAGCAGACCTGGAAGCGCACGCTGCAGCCACATCTGCACAGCTCCCTCCCCTTTTCCACCCTGATATTTTAATCACAGAAGGCTATGAGCTCAAAACCCCCAAGGAAACCCTGCCAAGCTCTACAAAAAGCTCAGAGGACAAATCCAAGGACAAACCCAGCATCATTTTAACCCTATGGGCCGAGATAGGGCAGACACCAGAGGAACCAGGCAGCTAAAGCAGAGCAGGGGACGGAGACCCCCGTGTCCCCTCCTTTCCCTCGCACTGCCACCAGTGCCACGGTTTTGGTGCATCATTCTGGGGCCCTCCTCCCTGCAGCTCCAGCGTTGCCACAACAGTGGCAATAACCATGGTGACAGCATCCTTGGGGGCCGTGCACGGGCACCGAGGACTGAGCCCTTCCCAATTAGTTGTCTGCATTAATTGGTGCTGGGTATGGCTTTCTGTAGGCGTGCAAAGGAATACAGCTCTGGGGTGACTCAAGGTACCTACAAAGTTTTGGCTACTTCTTCTGACCCAGCTTCAAATAAATTAAAAAAAAAAAAAAAAGATGTGTACAAAGTCTGCATATGATGACGAGTTCCCAACTGGACTGCTTCAATGTTTCGCTTGGCAACAGAGCCAAAATTTCCCTTCTATAAAAAATATCAACAGAAAATACAATATTTTATTGCAGGTTAAGTAGTTAATTAGACAGAGACCATCTTGCACGCTTCAGATTTTCAAGTCTAAGACCAAAAACAAATAACTTTTTCAGCACACACCATGCAGAGCTCCCACATTCGGGTGAGCACCGTGATGATGTCAGCCCACCACGGCCAGGGCAGAGCTGGCCCCCTTCAGCACCGGCAATCACAGAAACAGAATTATAGAATCATACATCAAAGTTCATCCGGTTCCAACGGGATGCTGTGGGCACTTGTTCAGCGCCTCACTGCTGCTCCACACACATCTGCAGCCTCAGTGGGAACCCATTCGTTAGCAGTTCATTGCAGAGGAGGGGGAAGGAGGCAGAAGCAGAGGGGAGGAGTGCAGGGGAGGCACACAGCCACCAAGAGCCAGCATCATCACCCCACCAGCATACAGCTGTGGCACAAAGCTCAGCTCCAGGCACCCACGAGGCCTTTGGCTTGGAGCACTACGAACACCGCACTCACCCAATCCACCTCAGGACTCAAATTTATGACTTTTTCTTCTTATCCAGGGGGATAAGGGCACCTCGTTCTGCTCTAGGATGTGAGCGTCTGCCCAACACAGCTTGTTACAGACAGCCCTGCCTGCCGGCAAGCTGCAGGAAGCCCCAGCACCTAACACAGGCACACAGCCCCCCCGGCACAGCATGGGACAGGGCGGCTGCAGGCCAGCGCCAGGCAGGAGCGGGCACAGCCACAGCACTGCCAGCACGGAGCTGGGGTGGATTCTGCTGCAGGAGGGAAATGTGCTTTAAAAATTCATGTGGAACAAAATAATCTCCAGAAAATAAAAAGCGCAGCTTCTCTTCCATTAATAACGTATCATGAGCTTCGCTGAAACGGCTGCAGCCTCCAGCCCGCGCCCGGCCCTGCTCCAGCACCGCCTCACCTCTCCCTGCTGCTCCCCCACTTCTCACCTCTGCCAGGGAACAGGCAGGAAAGCTCTGCCCTGTCCCAGCCCACGGCCGCGTCTCACTCCGACCCCAGCAGATTCCATCATTAGCTCCCTAAGGCGCAGCGGGCACTCCTTGGCACTAGTAAAGCAAAAAGCAAGAAGGAGGCAGAACATGAAGGCAGCCGGCAGGGGATCGGGCTGTGACCCCTCAGCAGCAGCTGCCTGCAGTCCCCGCGAGGCCGGCGCCGTGCCCACAGCCGGGCTGGTTGGCGCCCAGAGCGCAGCCCAGCACCGCCACAGCTCTGTGCACAGTGGGGACACGAGCGCTCACCATCCATTTGCACCTCATAAAATTCTCATTGCTTTCGCCCGTAATGAGTGCAGTGACCGCACAGCCGCTGATTAAAAATGCCATTACTTCCAAGCAGCCTCCTGAGTGCAGCGTGGACAACGCTGCTCGGGGCCTCCTTTAAGGAAAACACCATATTCTAAACAATAAACAATAATTCTGCATTGATTACGAATGACATTTCATAGGTTGGGATGCGATGGCAGTGCCAAGAGCTCCTACCACGTCCTCCTTTCATCACACTGCTGGTGAAGTGATGAACAGAGCAGAACCGAAGCACACCGCGCTCACCTGGGTGCCACGCAGCCACTCGTGCTCTGGAATGCATTTCTCCCGCTGAAGCTCAAGGAATCAGACGTCCCATGTTCCACCCCAGAGACCTGACCAGGGGTCTGCCGAAACCAGGCCGCTCACCCAGGTGCTGAGCTACGGACTTCGGCCAGCTAAAATTAGCCAGAAAGCTGCGCTCATCCCGCTCCCTCAGCCCATGCCTCAGTTTCTAAAACCAGCCAGGAGAAGAAAAATTATTCCTCTCCGACCCTTTCAAGAGCACTTGGAGATCTCGGGCTGACAGCGCGGTTTGGTGCAGACATCTTCATTATTCTTCCCCTCCGTGGAGCGGTGTTAAATTTTTCTCCATATAAAGTCATTTTCTAAATTAGGTGAAGACGGTGAGTTTTGCGCTGAGCACACGTGGATATTTTTATAATATGTTTAAAACTTCCCATCTGACTTTTCCTGCCCTTGAAGGACGATGCACCAAATTAAACCTTCCCGTGACCCCATTTCGTGCCACATTTGACTACTCCCAAGCAAGACTTTGCCCTAGAGCAACACCAGCACATTCACTTCGCTGGGGGTGAAAATGGCAACGCTTGGTGCTCGGGGCGTGCAGGGCTGGGGGGAGTTTGAGGCAGTCTTCACACATGGGATCCCAACGGGACTCCAGGTCCTGTTGCTGCTCTCGTGGGCCAGCAGCGGCTGTGGGGTGGTGGCCCCCCATGGGTCCCGTAGCCACAGGGCAGCTCCAGCCGCTGCCTGGGAAAGGGCAAGCGAGGTCACTCGCTGGGGACAGGACGGGGTCACAGGGCTGCGCAGGCTGCAGCAGGCGCTTAACCCTTGGAGCACCCTCTCGGGGGTGGTGATCCTCCAGGCGGCCACGGTGCTACAGGAGAGGGCATGGAGCTGCCCCAGGTGAGAGATACGAGCCCTGCTGCATGTGGGGCTGCTGTCACCTGGATCGAGGGGGACAGAATGCCATCAGGGGAGCGGATTCCAGCTGGGACACGGAGTGGGGACAGAGGTGGCACAGCCAAACGTCAATGCAGAAGTTTTACACCCCCAAAACAACTTCCTGCCTGAGATTTCTGTTGTTTTTAACATTACTGCAGCATTATAAATACCCACCCGGTAGGACACTTGCCTGCAAGCTGAGGGCTCGCACTCTGGCCTGGGGCAACTTCATTGTGCAGATCTGAGAGACACTCACAGCAGCTGCAGGGCACGTGGAATCCTCTTGGAATATCATCTGGTGCATCCCTGTCCTGCTGATAGCCCCCATCCCACAATGGGGACTGAGGCACCCATAGGAAGGATGTGCACCTCCCAGCTCACACAGCACTGCACAATCAGAACCATGCTATAGAGTCTCACTTCTGCTCCAAGAAGGCTCACAAGCACACAAATCCCCCAAGCACTAGAAAATTCAAAGCCAGACCCAGAGGAAAGGCACAGGGATGGGAGCCCAGGGGCACTTTCCATCCCCACTGCAGGCACACGGAGATGGGGTGCTTGCCACCCGATTCCACAGGAGCGAAGAAAATTGGGTATTGGCCACAGAAAGCTCTGAACTGAGCACTGCAGCTGCTCACAGCCAAACCCACTTCTCAGAGCCTTCGGGGGTCAGGAACCCACAGAGAGAGCTACGTGTCCACATCAAAGGCAAGCAATCACCATCGGAGCCCTCCAAATAACGCACACAAACAGATGGTTTGCAAATAAACAGAGCAAGCCAAAAATCACCAGCGGAAGCAACGGGGGGAAGGAATTCTCTATGCTCAAAAAGGTTGTGATCCACTTGTGGGCAGCCTGAGGAAGGAATGCAGTGACGTTGGTCAAGGCAGTATATTAGCTCAATTATTCACAAGGAATTATTGGCCCCGCTCAACAGGGGGGAGAAGGAAAGCAGCACCGAAGGCTCGGTGCAGAGCGGTGAGCTCTGCTGCTGGGCTGGAGCAGGAGGCACCGAGCGATGCTTTGCTGGGGATGGAGCAGGGATGGTGGATGCTGGGGCTGGGAAGGGACCTCAGTCACCTCATCCCTTGCTGCATCCATGAGACTTCTTGAGCAACCTATTCCAGTGCCTCCCCACACTGTGTGTGAAGATCTTCCTCCCAAAAGTTCCATTCCTGGCCATTCCAGCCAGATTCAAGGCACCAGGCAATGGGGACAGTGCAGCAGCATGAGCAACAAAGGCTCACAGCTGAGAGCAATGAAAGACAACCAAACCTTTGCCCCGGTACCAACCGCTCGTACAGCCCCAGGAGGGAATTCCAGCAAACCCAGCCAGCAACCCTGGCATGGATGGGCACAGCTATGGGGGGAGTCCAAATGAAACGGGGAAAAAAATAAATATGTAAGCACTGAGCAGAGCGCAGGATTTGAGGGGCAACTCTGCCGAAAAATAATAAATAAAGTAAGTAGTTAAAAAGGCACCTCCTGGGACGAAGCCTCCACCCGAAGGTGCAGGAGCCCCAAACGCACCCCAAGCACAAGGGCTGCCGCCCTCCTGCGCCCCAGCTCTGCTCCTGTGCGAACGCCGCCTGGTGCTGCTTTCCCTTCCTCAGGGCCGTCGCTCCCAGGGAGCCGCTTCCTCTGCAGTGACGTGACCACGCTCCCCCGAGGGCCCAGCTGCCCCGGGAGCCATTCTCAGGCCCATAAAACCACAGCTGGCCCTGGGGGTGGCTCAGGGCTGGGAGCAGTGAGGACGCAGAGCCCATCCCATGCAGCCGCCGCACAGTGGCACGGGATAAGCAGAGCGGTTTGGCTGTTCCTACAACACAGCTTGTGCAGAATGTGAAGCCGTTCCCTGGGGTTATTATTAGAAGCAAGATATTTAGATCAGAAAGTGAAGCTGCGGGATGTGCCAGGGCTGAGCTCAGACCCATCCCATCCCCATCGGCTCCATGCGGTTTATGGGGCCCTGGGGAGCAGAAGGGCTGCTCTGCTGGCAAACTCCGTCCGGGGAAATAGCGGGTGCTTTGGAGCAGCAGCTGCCAAGATAAAGTTATAGAGATACACTGGTATTTTAAAAAAGAGAATACAAAATCGTGGGAGCATCAGGAAGGTCAGAAGTGTGGGATTGAAGGCATAGAGTTTCCAGTTGCCAATCCCCATGTCACATCAGTGCTAGGGGACGCTGCATCACCCACACTGCAGATGGGGACACTGATACAGGACGGGTCCTCAGCGCTTCTGACCCCCTGGGATCCCACACCTCACAGAGCACTGATGGGTCCCTGCAGACCCCAGAAGCAGTGTGGAGGCAGAGTGGGGCTGGCAGCCCCCTGGGTGGGGGTCCCCATTACATGCCTCCCCTCTCCATGTACGCACCAGGAGATGCTTTCCCTGCACTGTTCCCCTTCCAGCCCCACATTTCTTCCCAGGAAGGCCAAAACCACTCGGGTCTCCCAGCAGCTGTGCTGAGCCCATGCTGACATTATCTGCTAACAAGAAGGGTTTGGGCAGAAGGGTACCTGCCAGTCCTGAGGTCCCAGCATCATGCAGATGCAGCAACCCATCAGCATGCCGTGCTCCTTCCCCCCACCCTCCCTGCTGGCTCCCTTCCATTACTCCTGATGTCTCTCCAGTATAGATATTTCGGCTTTTTAACCCACACGCTACCAGCAGCACTGGGGCAGTCCTGCTCCAAGTAAAGGTAGTAGTGATGCTTTGCAGGATTCCCCACACAAACTGACCTAGCATCCCAAAAGCACCCCAAAACCCCACACATGGCACAGCGCACTGCAGCCCCATCCCCATTATCTGCTCAGCAGCCCTCATTTAAAAGCAGGCCCTGCACGCCAGCTCCCGTGGAGCAGCCACCAAGCAGCGAGGGAAGGAGCTTTCATGGAGCTGCATGAGGTCTCCCACAGCCCTGCTGCTCAGGGTCGCTCCTGGTCGTGCCGCTGGGGCTCAGCTGGCAGGAGGCCGGGGCTGTGCTGTGCTGTGCTGCTGGAGCTGAGCGGGGCCACGGCACACACTGACTGCGCTTCCTGCCCGCTCCCCACAACCACACTCCTGCAGCCCAGCAGCCCGCCTGGTGTCGGCCCACAGCTGCAGCCCCGCGCCGCAGGGACCTGACACAAGTCCTCACCGGGAGGTGATGGGCAGCAGGGAGAGCATCGGTGCTCAGAAAAGAGGAGGTGCCAGTGCAGCCCCTACATTGCCGGCGACAGCTCTCCGACGCTCCCGGCCATCTTCTAAGCCTGATACCCCCCATGGTGGCACACAGCCCTGGGATGGGTGCTGGCTCCTGCACCCCAGCTGCACCGCGGCCGTGGGAGGTGGGAAGGAGGCAGAGTGAGTGCGGCACTGATCCCGGCCAGAAATAACCTCCCAGCCCCGCAGGTTTTACCACCTGTCCCCACCTTCCTCCAGCGCAGCCGGCATCGTCCTGGATTCCTAACCCGGAAAGCAGCGAGGCGGGGGCGGAGCTCTGCTCTCCGGGATGGTGCGAGGCGAGCTGCAGGCAGCCCAGGACGGGGATCGTCTCTGCGTTATACCCAGCAGCGCCAGCAAATACTGCACGAGGTCAGTGCAAAAAGACACGTGTAATAACCACGATGCTTCTCCCTCCTGCCACCTCGGTCTCCAACGCTGACTGAGGCTGCAGGCTGCCCGGGACGGTGCTCCCACAGCGCTGTGCAGCACCCGCAGGCAGTGCTGCAGGACAGAGGGTGCGGCTGAGAAGTGAGCGAGCAGCCCTTCTCAGGGGGCTCACTGCTAACACAGTAATCTCCTCTGCCCACATGCATCCACTTGGAAGCTCAACAAAGGAAGAGCACAACGTGTTGGGTGCCAGCAGCAGCCACTGGCAGGTCATCACCCGGTAACACTCTCACAGCCAGCTCCCAGAGGGATGCTCGCTCCCCTGAGCTCTGGGAGATAAGCGGCTCACAGCAGCCCTTCAGGGGTACAAACAGCAAACCTTCAGCCAGCACCACAGCCACCGCTCGCCCTGGGTTGGCTCCAAGCACTGCATGGCAGCTCTGCGCTGCGACCCCTCAGCCGGGATGGATTAGTTCAGTCACACAGTCCTATTGATTCAGGAGCATTAATTGGTCTTCACTGTTCAAACAACAACCTCAATTAGAGCCGCTTTTCCTTTTTTCCTTTTTTTTTTTCTTTTCTCCTGGATCTTTACCCTTGGCTCCATTCGTTTAAATACCAGAATATCTCCACCGGCCTTGGGGAGAGGCAGCATTAACTGTACATTTGTATTCAATTTACAGCAAGGCCCTTTACATCCTTAATGAGCATTCCTCTAAAGAAAAGGAAGAAAAAAGGACACACACCCCGAGAAGAGCCGTACCATGTCCTGCTCTGCAGTCCCGCACTTCCCTCACCTCACCCCAGCCCTTGAAGTCACTCTAATTCTCATTATTTCCTTCTAATGATTTCCCACTCACAGCATCCCAAGCCAAAGCCCAGGACATGGTGGCAGGGTTTCACACTGAATTAAGCAGAGCTGGCTGCAGCCCTCACTGTGGCCAATGCTGCTGTTGTCCCTGAGCCCCAGAGTGCTGGGTGACCCCAACCTCAGCCCCACTCCACCTGAGTCCCACAGACCCCATGGGGTGAATCTCTTCAAAGTAGCACCATGCTGAGAAGCCCTGCACTGACTGTTACCTGCCTGCCTTCATTTTTTTACAGGCTTGCTGATGGTTGAACAGAGCCCTAAGATTTCAGCCCTGCACATAAAACACGCTGGAATTTGGAAGCTGATTTGTCAGGTCAAAGATGGGGAGATCTGGGGCATCTGGGCTTTGGAAGCTCACAGGCAGCACAGGAAGTGCAAAGCAAAGCTGCCCCATACTGCAGGTTGGTTCTCCACCACAGACAACCAATGCCACCCATGGATAAGACACACATAAAGGACCAACGTGCCAGATCCATCCTGTGCCAGGGAGGAGAGGAAGGCAGCAGCAGGGACAGGGACATCAGCACCCAGGGCAAGCTGTCCAGAGGTCTTCAACATCCAAAGGATGCAAAAATGCACAAATACCCAATTCTTTTAGTCATCAGGGCCGCCAGCAGTCCCCACAGCACAGATGTGCATGGATAAAGTATTTGGGTCAGACAGTCCCACTGGACAGCACACGAGTCCGAGGCCTGCACAAAGCCAGCAAGACCTGGGCACTGCTGAGAGGTCCCCTATCTGAGGCTTCCAGCCCCATGGGCAACATCAACCAGGTGGGGAAAAATGGAAGAGAAAGGCATAGCCTGAAAGTTCACCCCCCAGAAAAACACAGATAGCTCAGTTTACACCCTTTAAAACAAAAAAATTCCAACCTTCTCACAGCATCTGCGTTCATTTGCAGCAGTTTGCAGAAGGCAGCTATTCACAAGCAATGGGGTGATGTGGTTGCAATGGTAGGTTTGCACCAACGGGCAAAGGAGGGCTGAGCACATCCGCAGGAAACCCTGCAGCAGCTGCAAATGAATGAATTCCTACAACTCTCAACCTGTTAGTGCAGAATCTTGGGAAAAGGACACATTTGAAACCACGTGGTGCCAGCACTGCACCCAGCATGTGCAATGCCTTGATGGGGTCTCGTCATACAGTGCCACAGCCCCATCCCACCCCACACTGGGGACCACCAGCCCTGCTGACCAGGAGCACACCACCAAGCCCATCAGATTACCAATTCAATTCACTTCCCCAAAGCCTGCAGCTCTTGTGACAAACCATCAGACATCTCCCCCAGCCTCCAGCCCTATGTCCCGGGAGCTCCTCACCATCCCAATTCCTGCTCCCAGCCCTGCAGCCCCCAGCAGGGTCACCTCAGGATAAACCCAGAGCAGAGATTTAACGCAGCAATGCTAAAAACCCACCCGGCCCGTTTCCATGGGTACGGGAGGCACATGTTGCTATGTGATGTTCGGTCCGTCGTCATGGAGATGGCAGGGATGTCACCACGCAGGACTGATTAGTTGCCATGGCTCTTAAAAGGCGTTTGTCCTCTGGGGATCTCCAAGGACCACCGGCTTCCCCCCTCTCTCAGATGCCACTGAGGTCCCCAGGACTGCGAGGCTGCAGGGATGGGCGGCTCTGAGCCCAGATGGAGGCACTCGGCCACACGCTGCTCGGCGCATCCCCTGCCCTGCTGGAGCAGAGCATCCCAGCAACGGGGATCTGTGCATCACATTATAATGTGACAGCGCAGTGACAACCCATCCGGGACCCTCAGCACTACAGGCAGTGGGGTCAGGCTATTTGCTGCTAGGGACCTTGTTCCTGGCTGCAAATCATCACGCCTGACCCCGCTGATCCCAAACCACTTCCCAGCAGCTCACGGTGAGGTTTGTACGCGGCCGCATAAACCCCTATGGAAAATACTTATATGCTTTATTAAATAAATTAAAGGTATTATTTTCTCGTCATCTTGGTAGGCTTTCTAGGAAAGATATAATTTTTTTATTTAACTCCATTGGACAAAAAAATCCCCACAACCAAAAACCTATAGAAAGGTACATTATCCTGTACTGGAAAATTAGATTCCTCCTACACAATACTATAGTGCAACTTAAATATAATATATAGGAACATAACACATTATTAAGTGGTATTGTATCTTTCTAGAAAGACCTACAGCATAAGATTCTAAAAATTACTCCAAAAACCTGTGAGGTTTCCATTTAGTCCAGCTGGCTTCCTTTCTACTGCGTTCTGCAGGACTCTTCTGAAAGGCTGAGGTTTTAATTGCATCTCCAAACGGTGCCACCATCTGAGAATGCCTCCAAACACTCCCGGGTGCAGCAAAACCAAGCAGGAAACCCCACTGTGGCCTTGGGATGGATGGACAGACAGGGGATGGACGGACAGATAAGGGGATGGAGGGGTGGACCCAGGGATGGTTGTGACACGGCTCAGTCCTGCACTCAAAGAGACAGCACTGATGCGGAGGGGCAGAGCCGGCCCCATCCCTCAGCCTCACAGAGCCACATTTTGCACCACTGCGACCAGTGCCACCTCCTGCTGCTCACCCCCCGCGTACTGGGGGTCCAAGCAGCTGTCAGTATGTGCTCACGTATGCACCCATCTCTCTGCAAAATGGAATGGGTTAGGAATAAAAGTTGCCTCTAGCTGTTGCCATAGAGACTCCCTGGCTCAGCAGAGAAAACCCAAATCTTGTCAAAAATGGAAGAATTTAAGATTTTAATCAGAGAGAACACACAGGAGGCTACGAGCATCGGTTCATAGCTTTGCCTCTGCCCTGCGCTCAGCAGCAGGCACCAGGAGCTACCTGGGGAGCGGAGAGCTATAAAATCCAGTGGGAAAGGCAGCCCCCCATAGTCCCCACTATAGGGGAGAGCTGTAGAAGCAGCCTTTGCCTGGGAATGGCGAGGTCCTGGCTTGGAGAAAACAGGCAGAAAAAAGTAGGAAGGTTCAAACGAGCCACGCAGAGGCTCTGCGCTGCTCTCCCCGTTGGCAGGCAGGGAACTGCAGCGCAGCGCCAAGCGGCCGCGTCGCACTGCCTTCATCCACTGCCAGAGGAACAGCACCAAACCCAACAACACGAGCGAGGCAAAATATTTCCCGGAACCTCCACTGTTTCTACCACAAACTTCACCTCTCCGCCGGTGCAGCCAGCAGCGGGCAACGGAAAAAAAATAAACACAGCAAAATCCAACCGCCAACACCACGAGGTGGTTTTGGGAGCGTGTTAACTCAGCGGCCACATCCTCCACACTCCCTCTTGACCCGAGTTCTGCTCTGACCGCAGTGCAGACAGCTCAGCACTCCGGCATCCCCGCTGGGCCGAGCACTGCGGTGCCACCGCATCCCCTTCTCCCACCGTTTGGCACCTGTGCCGGGATGGGGTGAGCACTGAGGATGGGGCTGCAGTTTTTAGGGGGTAATCACAGCACTGTGGGAGAGCCGGTGCCAAGGGAGGTCGTATCTGTGTCTGGCTGAGAGACACGGTTTGAGGAAGACCAAACCGAGGGACTTCCAGAAGGAGCGGTGCTGGCTAAGGGAATATTGCTGTATGAGCTCAGCCTCTGCACAGGGATGGAAAAAATCACACAGCAGCCTCGGTGGGAGGACGCAGCACACAGCGACATGAACACTGGGTGACCGCTGCCACCACACCGAGGGACACCAGCAGAGCCCACAGCTGGGGGACGCAGATCCCGAGATGACACCAGAAGGAAGGTGCCCATGCCGCCCACCGGGAGCACCCCCCCATCACACAGCGAGGCCCTGGAAGATAGCTTGGGCTTGAAGGCCATTACGAGAGGAATTTCACAGCCCCTTTTTGTGTCTTTGCATTTCTTCCATACCCAGTCTGCCTTGCTCCCCCAGCCCACTCCTGGGCTCAGCTTCCACTCCCTCTGCTCGGTGCAAGAGCTTTGCTCCGAGACCCCCTCCTCACGGGTGCTCGCTTCTGCTCAGCAGCAAAGCAGCCGCCCTCCGTGGGTGCAGCCCGACACTGACATGACCTCGAGACGCAGCTTCAGCACACAGGGTATCGCCTCCCCTCGCTAAAGTGAGGCAGCTCTGTATGGGATTCACCAAAAGCAGGGAAAGCCCCCAGCGCCTGGCACTGAGCCCTGCCCGCCCCGCTGCCCCCCCAGCGCCGCCCCATCCCCCCCAGCAGCTCCGCTGCCGCTTCCCTGCGCTGTGCTGTGTGGGTGTATTTGGAAACGAGATCTTTCCAGCTGAACTGCAAAATGAAGCACAGAGATCACAACTCCTCGAATAGATTCATTGCACACACAGTCCCCAGGCTCCATCCTGCCCCTGACGGGGTGCGGAGGCAATGGCAAAACCTCGAGGTGGGGAATCGAGGGGCTGGGGAGGCAAAAAGAGAGGATGTCGGGGGGTCACAGCGGCGCTTTTGGAGCATCCTTTTGTGGCAAAATGGTTGGGGTGGCACAGGCAGCCATTGGGACACAGACTGGGGACAGGACGGGACTCAGCAGCTCAGGGACATCCCAGCGCCACTCACAAGAGAGGTGACAATGAGCTGTGGCCCCACTGTCACCAAACATCTTCTCCCTGGAAAGGGCTCCAGCAGCAGGGCACCAAGCTGGACCCATCCACAGCTCTGAGCGTCCATGGGGTCGCAAACAACCCTGGGATGTACACGAGGCACAGCCCTCTGGGATTCATGCTGCACACTAGTGAAAAGCAATCACATCCCCATCTGCACACAGCCAGGTCCCGGGTCACAGGAATTCAGATTTCTGACCCAAAGAGGCAGACCTGTGCCATGACCCCACTGACTGCAGCCTCAGGAGTATATCCCGAGACATATTTATGTTCCTCTGAAGCCAGATCAGTCAATAGCCACATACAGTAGCAGCCACAAGTCAGATATTAATCTAATTCCTCTCCTCCCTGTCTGCCCAAATAAGCATTAACCCAGCGGCACCCGAGGCCCCGTTATCCATCATCCTCACAGGGCGCTCTGCACTCCAGTGAAGGCAGCAGCGCTGCAGCCAGGCTGCACAGACAGGACGGATCCCAAAAGCAAACAGCCTGCACCTACCAGCAGACACGGGTCCTCGTGCTGTTTGTTAGCAGACAATGCCAAAGTGGAGGGTGCTTGAAGTGCAGCATCTGAGAGCCTCACCCAGGGCTTAGCAAAGGGAACGTCTCCTTCCTGCAGCCCCGGGGTGAACAGGAGCCCCCAGGAGCTAAAAATGAGCCTTACTCCCAGGTAACATCTCTGTTTGCATAGCCTGGCTGTCAGCTCAACACAAAATCAATGTTTTGGCACCAAGTCGGGTGTGGGGGCGAGCCCTGCCCCACAGGAGGGAGCTTGGTCCTCAGGAGAGGTTAACGATCATGTTCTAATTGAATTAACAAATCATTAATGAATCCTGTACAGCATCTGGGCACTGCTTTGGGCTGCTGCAGCCACTGACGCTCCAGGAGCAGCAGAAGCAGTTGGTACCATTGGTACCACACACAGAGAGAACCGACCTGACCCAATTTGGCCCCAGATTCTGCAAACTGATGAGCACGAAGCCCCCTCCCAGCCCTGGGCATGCTGGGGGCATCCCAAGGTGGGCTGGGAGGATTTGCCAAAGGAAATCTCTTGGAAGAGACCCAAATGACAGATAGATAGGATGCTTTGCTATAGGAACCCTGCGAGTATGAGGCTAGAGCCTGGATTACAGCCAATAAATCCCTTTTTCTTTATGAGCTCATCTTTGCCCAGCTCCCAGCTCTCTGCCATCACCCGCTCCAGGGGCTTCAAGCACTGCGGTTGGGCTTTCCCTGCTCCCAGTGCTGCACACCCCAATGGAGCAGGGCACGAGTGACAAACACAGCCCCAGAGGCAGCACTTCCATCCAACATGACGTGTGCTGAGGGCTCAGCCCCTGCCCACACCCACAGCAGAGCCAAGCCCACGGCCCATTCGATCCTCCGTGCCATTCACACACATCTGAGCGCCTGATGGAGCCGGAGCATCGCTGCCCATTGCAGGGGAGTGGGACCAGGCGGCCTTTCAGGGTCCCTTCCAGCTCAGACAACTCTGTGGTTCGATGTGCACAGCCTCAGCACGGGGCCACAGCGCAGCTCCCGGCACTGCACAAACCATCGCACTGCAAAGAGCAAGGAGCCAGCTCAGAACTTTCTCCCAGCAAATATCTCGTCTGAAAAATGTGCTTTTTTCCATCCGCTTGAAGCCTCTTCGCTCAGGCTTTGGTAGGAAGCAGATGTGAAAGCATCCCAAAGCACGCTCAATTGTTACTCACTCGGTTATATAAAACCATGAGAATTTCCTCCTCTTTTTTTTCTCCTTAGTGCCAGGCCGGGTTCCTGGCTGTGAGGCCGCAGCTCGGTGCAGCCAGCCCAGGTTGGGGGAAACCTCCGCGTGCATCACCAGGCGAAGGGAAAATTTCACATCTAGGTTGCTGAGCGGAAAGCCAAGGCGCGCCGCAGCCACCGCCAGGGGAGGAAAAGCCACGGCGTGGCCTCGTAAGGAGCCCAGAAACACTCAGCCCTCCTAATTATGTGGAAATTCAACCCGCAGTGAGGCTTCCCAGCCCTCCAGCCTGGCCACAGCATGACTGCCCCGAGCCCCGTGCATGGGACAGGGAGCTGAGGGCTCTGGCACAATCTGAGAGAAAAAGCCATTGGGGAGGCTGCGGGGAGAAGTTTTCTCTCCCTCCCAGCAAAACAGCGGATATGAAAACGGAGAGCTAAGAGAGACCCGGGCTGGAGAACCCCAGGAGATCCCAAACCTGATTTTCTCTGTGAGGAAAAAAAGAGCGAAGCGGCATTTAAAACAAAAATAATAGAGAAGTATTTTTCAGCACGGTGCCAAAACATCTGCAGGGGAGCGGGGGGAGAAGAAAGCAGAGCATTTTCTACGCATCACAGAACCCCGGGCATTTGCAGAGCGGCTCCAACACCCCACGCCACCGAGCAGGGCAGGGAGCAGCGCCCGACGGCTCAGCGACGTCCCCGGGCCGGGCAGCGGGGGGTGCCGGGCTCAGCTCCGCAGTGCTCAGCAGCGGCCCGGAGGAGTGCTGGGCTGTCCCCGCTTTGCGGGTTTCCCCCTGGGGGAGCGGAGCCGTCCCTCGGGCAGCCGGGACCCCGCGCCGGATGACATAACAGCGTGGGCTCGGCCCTTTGTCTGCGCGCCGAGAGGGAGGGAGGGAAAGAAAGGAAAAAAGAAAGAGAACTTCTGGAAGTCATTACGGTTCCTCCGCTCCAGTCTCCTTTTGGCAGACGGCCCCCCCCAGCCCTCCCCCAGCCAGGCTCGAAATGCCAGCCTATGATTTTTAAATGAGAAAAAGCTGCGCTCTACTCCAGCGCTTGGATAAACTCCTACACAAACTTCCAGATGTGACACAACCGCCTGGAAGGGGGAATTCGACGACGGATCTTCTGTAAAAACGCACGTGGAGAGAGCGGAGCGGCAGCGCCGAATAGATCCGGAGATCCCCGTTGGGATGCACGCGTTCCCCGGGTTGGGATCGGAGCTGCCGGCGCCGCTCCGGGGCGGCAATGAGAGGAGCTCGGCGGGACGCGCTGCCCGCGCGGCGGGGATGAGGCCCGGTGCTATTTGTCCCTTGGGAGCGGGGAATAAAAGGGAAAATAATCATCATAATAAAACCCACGCTCGACCTGCCCTTGCTAGAAGGCGACGGGTCCTGCTTTTCCCTGAGATCCCCACCGAGCACGGCACGTCCCGTCCCAGCCCCTTTCGCTCCCGGAGCCCGGGGGGACGCGAGACCACGGCGCCGACCCCGCAGGAGCCGCGGGTTGGGGGCTTCTGTGCTGCCCACCCCGAGCAGAGGCTGCGTCCCGGTGCCCGTGGGGGTTGGCAGGGCTGGGTTGAGCACGGGCTCAGGTGAAGCAAAGCAATTCCGACCCCTCTGTGGGTTTCTCTGACCCAACAAAACATCTCTTTCTGTTTGAACCTCTCAAAAACAAAGCACTCCAGTTCATTAAATCCAGAAGCGAAGCGCTGCACAAATGCACTGAACTTCAAAGCCCGCTGCTCGTGCTCCCGCCTCAGCACACCCAGTGATCCACACGGCCCTTATCTCCGCTCCACAGCTGAGCCCTCAGAGCTCCAGGAGCTCCCGCACAGCCCAGGCACATCCCCACATCCCCGGGCCGCTGGGCACACAGACATCCCATGCCAAGCAGCAGCACCCGCCTTGCTTCCTCCATCCTCGCTCTTCAACCAGGGCACAGCCCCCACGAAACAGCCTCACCTCTGCCCACAGCAGCAGGCTGGCACAGACCCTGCTGCGGCCTTTTGCCCTCCCCTCCCCCACAGTGCTTTCATGCTATAGGAGAAACCCCAGTAATTGGTTTCCCCCCACCCCTATAGGCTCCATTTCTCCCCAGCACCCCTGCCCGGCCCCGGTGCCCGCAGTGCAGAGCAGTGACCACTCAGCACATCCACCCCATCCCTTTCCCTGGGGCCAGGCTGTCAGTCCTGGACCACAATGGAGCGAATGGGGAGAGACTGTGAGTTTTGAGGTTAAAAACTCAAGGTTTGATGCTCTGGAAGGTTCAACGCCTGGATCAGAACAAACTTGACAATCACTTTCTTGCCTGTGGGAGCTCAGCACAGGTCCCCCCATCAGCCAGGGAGAAACAACTGCCCAGGCAGAAGATGCTCCACATTGAACCAGGGTGGAAAAGTCCAACACACAGCCCATCAGCCACAGCCTTGTCCCTACTGGGGACAGAAGCAGCATCCCACTGGCTCCCACTGCATGGGGATGTGGAAAGCCCCGGGGACATGCCAGCCCTGGGGACATGGGGGCAGTGGGACCGGCAGCAGCTCCGGCATCCCTCCCCACACCCATCAGCTGGGTTAGCACACAGCAAACTGCACCACAGCTGTGCCAAGCCAGCAAACTGCATGGCCACACCATCCATCCATCACCTGGCTGAGGGGCACCAGGGGACATTGGGAAGGGCAAGCATGAGAGCCCTCAGCTCACCCAAGAACAGGTGAAAGCAGAATGAGAGCCCATAGGCAGCCAACAAGAGCCCCTCTGTCAGCTGTCAGCCCCCACGGGCCAGGAGGGATTGTGCAGCCATGTGACCCCAGTGCTGCTGCTCCTCTCCAGAGCAGCTGGTGGCAACAAAGACCTCCCAGTGACACGACTGGATGTTTTTAGCACCGAGGCACGATTCCTAGAAGATGACAGTGCGAGAAGAGCCGCTTTTCTGACCCAGCATAATAAGAACTATGAAAAGAAAAATGTAAAAAAAAATACATAAGCAAGCAAAGGAGTTGGAATGCAGAGAGCCAAGGTGACGGGCAGGGCTCTGCTCTGCCTAATTGCACCTCAAGCACGCAGCAAGGGATGGGATGTGGGCATCCCACTGCCCAGTGCCCCCTCCCTCCTCACACGGAGCCTGCGGCCCCCCTGGGGGACAGCGTGCATCCAGCATCCAGCCCCCACCGCAGGGAGGAGGGCTGGGGCTGCCGCAAAGCCAACCAAAACCACGCAGGTGTGAACACCTGCTTCCAAACCGCACCATTAGGAGGGGAGGGAGAAAAGGGAGAGTTTGAAAGCAGATTCAAATCAGTTGTCATAAACGCTATTAGTCAGAGGAGGCGAGGAGAAGGCACAGCCCGGCCGGCGCGATCTCTTCCCAGAGAAGAACGCCTCGCAAAGTTCTGAGATTTCCTGAGGTGCTGAAATCAACACAGCTCTGAATTGCTTTGCAGGTACAAAAGAGACTGGGGGAACCTGCAGGGAGCATTCGGGACTGGGAAGAGAATCTTGTTTTTCCCCTCCCGGAGACATTCTGGGAAGGAGGCAGGCTGCTCAGCAGACAATTTACTGCTGAAGCCCAAGTGCAGCACTGTCTCAACTCCAGCAGCCCCTCACCACTGGTCCCGAGCTCAGCCCCACGGACCTGCCAACAGTTCCCACGAGCACAAGACGTACGTTGGGTCCCTCTGTGCCATATAACACATCCTCCCTCTGCCCAGGCCTCCCCTGCTCCAGATGTGGGGTTTCTGTCCATCCGCGGCCCCACTAAATTCCCATCCAGCAGGCAGAGGTGGCTCCCATGCACCATCCCTGCCAGAAGCCGCTTTATCTCAGTTTGCTTTTTGTCTCCGCAGATAATAAAGGCAGCCGGAGTTCAGGGATGGCAAAACGCTCGCGCTGCTACAACCGTGTGCCAGCTGCAACTCAGCTCCGAGGGCTGCTTTACAGGCATTGAGACCGCGGCAAGAAGTGGTTTTTCTATTGTCTTTTTTTCCCCCCCCCTTCCCGTTTTTGAAAGCTTGAAGTTGGCTACAGCAGCTCAGACACAGCCTGCGTGGAGCAAACGGAGCTGGAAGGAGTCTGGATGCCTCTGTGGGGCTACAGCAAGCAGCAGCCCCGGCCCCCACGTAGCTGGGGGTACCCCCACTGCCCGACCCCTCGCTCTGCAAGCACAACCTGGGCTGGGGGGGGACCGTGGACCCCTCCCGGAGGGACGTGAATTATTTAGGGACCCCAAAGCCAAGCAGCAAACCAACCCCCTGAACAGCCCCCTCCCCACCCCCCCCCGTAGATTCCTTAAAACCCTCGGGGAGGGCGGTGAAGAGCCCGAAACGGGTGAGAAACGGGGTCAGGGAGGAAGGAGAGTCCTGCAAGGAGGGACGCTGCGGTCGGGACCCTTCGGGGGGTGGATGAGGAGGGGGGAAAGGCTGCAGCCCGGCTTCCCGTGCCCGGGGGTCGCGCTGGGCGGGGAGCCCCGACCCCGGCAAACTTCGCGGCCGGACAGCGCGGAAGGGCCCCCCCTCGAAGAGCAGCCCCTTCCCCAGCCGCTCAGGGGGCCCCAGGGAGCCGCCTCTTACCTCGCCGCCGCACCTGCAAAGGATACGGGTTACAGACCAGGCGGAGGCACCAGCTCCGCGGCCGGCTCTCTTGGCTCAGGTAGAAGAAGACGACGGGGGCCAACGCCGGGTAAGGCAGCGCCTCCGCCTCCGAATCGCCGCTGCCGACCTCCCGCTCCCCCGGCCCCGGCCGGCTCCCGGCCCCGGACAGGTCGTTAAGGCGGATGAAAGTCTTGGCTCTTCCCGGCTCCGGCTCCTCGTCGGCCGTTCGCGGTCCATCCTCGTCCATCCTCCGGCGGGCGGCCCCGGGAGGGGCCGGGGCAACGCGGGGAGAGCCGGGGGGGCGTCTAGAGGGGCGCGGCCATACCGGGGCCGGGGGGCTGGGGGCTGCGCCGGGGCGGCTTCAGCGGCGGGGCTGCATGACCGGGCGAGCCGCTGCCTCGCCCCCCGCCGGGCCCGGGGCCGGGCCGCCCCCCTCGGCCTGCCCTGCCGGCTGCGGGCTCCGTAGCTCCTCCTCACCGTGCCTCCGGGGGCCCGAGCCGGGCGGGCGGCGGAGAGGCGGCCCCCCACCGCTCCCGGTGCTGCCCCCGAGCCTCGGGGCGGGCCGCCTTAGGGGCTGCGCCTGCCCCCTCCGCGCCCCACCATCTGCCCGGGGCCGGGGCTGCTGCCGCCGGAGGATGCTCCCGCGGGCGGCCGCGGCGAGCCGTGCGCTCCGCACAGCTGGATCCCTCACTCCAACTTCAAGTCCCGGCTCCTCCTCCTCCCGCGGCCAATAGGAGCTCACCCCCGGCCCCTCCGCGCCTCCCCATTGGCCGCCGCGCGTGTCCGTCAGGGCGGCACAGCTGGACGGGCAGCTCGCTCCCCCGGCGCGGCTGGACGGGGCGCACCGGACCGGTGGGGGGGGGGGGTCGGGAGGTGAGACTCCCCCGGGACGGGGTCGGGAGTGCAGAGCACTGGAGGAGAGGGCGGCGTCCCGCGCGGCGTTAGATGGAGGCAGAGCCCGGCGGGACGCACTGCAGCTCCGGGAGAGGGGAAGGCGGTAAGCGGCGGGGGGAGGATGCGGGGCACCGGGAAATCGCATCGCCGCCCCTTCTCGCTCCGAGAGGGCAGAGGAGGTGGCAGCGGTCGAAGGCGGCAGAAGCCGCTCTGAGGAGCGTGCAGCCCCGGTACCTCCGGGGGGTCCCCGCCCTCCCTCGGCCGCAGTTCTGAGCCCTGCCCGGCACCCCCACCCCGCTGCAGGGGTTTCCGTTTTCCCCGCTCCGCATCCTGAACCGTCCCCGAACACACACAGCGCCACCGGGAGGGGATCGGGGGGGGGGGAGGAGGGGGGAAGAGTCACCGCCGTGTCCCCGCTCACCCCAATCTCCGGCACTCCCCATGACCCCCCCCCGGCTCGACCAGGGAGCCCCGCGCCGGGGCAGAGACGCTCCGACGGGCACCGCCCCGACCGCAGAGCGGGGGGAGCCGCACCCCGGGAACGGCGGAGCTCCCCCAGACCCCCGCACCGAGGACGCGCCCGGAGCTCCCTCTGCCGGTGCGATGGGAGCCGGACCCGACGGCGGGGACCGCGCCGCGAGCATCCATCCCGCGGGGGCTGCGCCAATCGCTCCGAATGCCTGCAGCTCCCCAGGCTGCGCCAGGGCTCTCCGTGCTTAAGGCATCCCGAATCTTTAAAAACAGCGTTTTTCACCCCTTTTCCTTTAGTGCTCAGGGTCGCTTTCCCCCACATCACATCCACACGAGCATCCCCCCCGCCAGCAGCTCCATCCAGCCCCACACCACCTGCAATAGGAGCAGAGGGACAGTGCTCATCTCACCCCAAATGCCCCTCTGGTCCAGGTCCCGCTGGCCCAGCAGCACACTCGATCTTGGATTCACAGCCCGTGCTGTCCAGTCCAGACAAATGACATGTTTGTTGGCACAGCATCAGGGCCAGCCAGAATTATGCTGCAGAATTGTGAGATGATATCCAGGGAGGAGGGGGGTGCAAACCCTGCAGCCCTGTGCACCATCAGGGCAGCCCCCTGAAGCCCAAGGCAAACGGGCACAACAGGCATGGGTGTCACCAAGGCATGGGTGGCAAGGGAGAGGCTCCATTGATTCCCCATGTTTCTGAGAAGGGGATGGGATGGCACTGCCCCTGCAGAGCACAGCCCGCTGCTGAACACACAGCGCTCGCATTCGCATTGCAAGGTGCACCCTCAGATCAAACAACCCAACTACCCGTGTCCAGCCCAGCACAGCTGCTTCTGATCCTATTCTCTTTGTACCCCGATGACATACAGATGGCCTTTGTGTCATTCTGTTTATTTAAATGGATTGGGAGCAAACATTTTTTTAAAAGCTGAAGCTTTGAGCCTGTAAGTGGGTTACCAGATTATACGCCATCTCCATTTTAATTACACTTGGCTCATTTTGTTTATTGCATACATTTTCAAGAATTACGCTCGTTGTGAGAATTGGAAGCGCTTTGCTTTAGGAGGTACCTGCCCTATAAAGGGACCCAACATCACACACAGGAGACCATGCACATCTTCCTATCTCAAAGAGCACTCTCCTTCCAGCGAGGGCGGAAAAAGAAGAAAGGCTCTGCAGAGCCACATATCCTCTCCCTTTGAAAGCCAACATCTGAGCATCAGGAGGATGAAGGCGGCAGCAGCACAGCAGGGTTTGGGCAGCTGTGTGCTACAGCAGGCGAAAGGGCAGCGGTGCTCACTGCTGTCCCCACACCCCATTTCTGTAGGGCAACGCCTACGAACAGAAGCCACCGACAAAGCCATTGCCCACAGTGAGGACAAGGTCCTGCCCCATCCCTGAGCGTCACCCAGGCATCATTCACACCCTGCCAGGGTGAACCAGGAGAGGAGAGAGCAAGGAGAGGGCACATGGCTCCAGCCCGGCCAGGAGCATGGAAAGCAGCAGAAGTGAGCCTGGCAAGCAGAGGTGCACACTGAGGGACTTAGAATGGAAATGAGAAGAAATTTCAGTACAGCCTAAGAAACTATTGAGGTCACATTTCCCTCGCACACGCAGCCCTGGCCTCCTAATTATACCAAAGATAGCACAGGGGAGAGTGATGGGGTGAGGTGGGGACGGGTAGCGGCCGCCTTAGGGCTGTGCTGTCAGTACGGACTGTGCTGATAGCAGATCTGGGGGGACGTGGTTAGCGGGCCTGGTGGGGATGGTTGGGGTTGGTCCAGATGACCTTGGAGGTCTTTTCCAACCATATGCTGGAAATGCCACGTCCCCAGATCCTCCAGCAGACCGCCCACGGGGGTGGGGGAGCGTGCACCCATCACAAGGAGGGGAGGAGGCCACAGCCCCCAGCCCAGACCTCCCTCTGCCACTCCATGACCATTCTGGAGGAACCCACCACATTTTGCAGGTGCTTCTAGGAAAAGCCCGTGAGCAATGCTCCACGTCGATGGGGAGCTTCAGAGGAGCGACCTCACCACGGGATCCGCAGTCAGCCATACAGGAGCTGCATGGAGCTGGAATGGGAACAGCCGACATCTGCAACTGTTTTAACAGGAGGAGGATTGAAGACAGCCCCAACAGAGAGGCTCCAGCCCTGCGAGGACGCGACGCTGTTTGCTTGGCTGCTGACAGATAGCTGCAGTAGCTGCGGGTGATTTTAATAAGAGGGGATAATATTCCTATCGGTTCTGGGAGCGGTGGATTGAACCCATACCAGCATCCAGCTCAGGTCTGAATCACACTGAGGCACAAAGCTCCTCTCACACCTCAGAACAGTGAAAGCACTTGTCTCCCCAGGTCAGCTCCCATGGTCCCAGTGAGAGCCCTGCATTCCCCACCCCGCACTGCATCCCAACCCCCAAGGCTGGGCACCCCTCCGGGAAGGGCTGGGGGAAGCAATTACTCAATGAGAGTATAGGAGGCTACAGGCAGGGCTCCATCTTTTCTTTTCTTCTAATGAATATTTTTATTATCTCTCCTGATCTTTATTAAAAGAGGAGCCAGGCAAGTAGTTGGAGGGAAAATATACTACGGCACAGAGCAGCACTGCTGCGCAGAGGGACCGAGCGCGACCATCGCCGTCCTGTTGATGCACGGAGCAGAATTAATAATTCTGGCTGGGGAGCAATTAGTTTGGGCTGCACTTTCCCGTGTGATCAATGGTTGCACCTCCACTTTTTGCTACGCCATCAATCCGTGCCCAAGCAGGGCCGGGTGCTGGGAAGTGCTGTGTCTGCAGCACAGAGCTGCTGGGCAGGGGCACGGCTGGACCCAGCACGGAGAGGGCTGTGAGCTGCAGGAACAGTGTGGGGCAGAGGGTCACAGCGTGATTTATGGGGAAAGCAGCTTCCGTGGCTGCCCCTCTCCTTATCTTCTAAAAGTCTCGCTTTCCTTAGCGCTTGCTATTACTTTAGAAGGAAGGGAATCATTCTTTAAAGGCTCCATCGGGCAGAGTGTACGTTAGCAGCAAGATCCCGTATCTGACCCACAGAAGGAGCAAGAGGACATCGGCCCACAGAGACGGGCTCCTGTGTGGGACTGGGGGTTTCATCCCCCCTGGAGTGCAGCCCCACGCTCAGGCCCTCAGCCTCAAAGTCCAAACATGGCACAGAGACACCAAAACATAAATGGGTTCATTGGAAGAAGAGTGGCAGGGTGTATTTGAGGTTTTTTTCTGCTGCTTCACCATCTTTTTTCCCAGAGATATTCATACCAGTGCCCAGCATTGCACTGGACATTGGTCCTATACAATTTCTGCAGCACCTGCAGCCAACACGCACAGCAGCAGCTGCAGCTCTCCAGCCAACAGCACACGGCCCAGATTTTCTCCACTTTCCTCTGAAGTGCTGGTACAAAACACAGCTTTCAAGGAAGAGACAGCTTTCAGAAAGGGAAAAAAAATAAAAATCCCAGCTGAAATGCAGCCTTCTGCTGCTGCTGCCTGCCTGAGACAGCCCCATCTGATGCACACGTGGGCTGTGCAGAGGGCTGGCCCCGCATCCCACAGCACCACACCATGCTGATCCCCACGTGCAGCAGCCTCCAGCCCCATATCTCAGTGCTGCTCTGCAGACCCCACTTTACAGGGCTGGATTTTGGGCAAACAATCCCTGCCAGCCACGTGCACACAGTGCTGCAGTCCCAAATGGATGCCCCAGTGGGACATAGCAGGAGTTTGGGGCCACAGCACGCCTCCAAGCCTCCCCAAAACCTGCCCCGAGCCTCCCAAAAATCTGCATCGCTTGCTTTTTCCTCCCCGGATCTGTTAGCCCTCAGTCCCCACAGCCCCTCTCCCCCCCCATCACTCTATGCTTTCATCTGGCTCCCATGCAGCACGTGTGCTAGGAGCGAGCAGCACGCCAGCAACACTTCTATCAGCGCTCCCACTGTAATTGAATCTTCAAATCTTGTCTGACAGGAACAGACAAGAGGGAAATGAGACGCTCGTTGGCCATCCCCCAGCACGGCACAGCACTGGGATGCCCACAGGCTTTGGTCCCAGCAGTGCTGGGAGCGTTTCCAGATTCCCCAAACACAGCAAGGCACCGAAATTGGTCAGGGTGATCCTAGAGAGGAGAGGTGCAGAGCTGGGCTGGGAACTAACGCAAGGCTGCTACAATAGGAGGCCTGCAGGGCTCAGATCTTAGCTCTGGGTTGCAAAGCCCTCACTCAGCACATGAAAGAGGACCCATTCAAATTGCATGAGCCACCCTGCAGCCCTTCTGAGCAGCTCCAGAAAAGCAGTGCTCAACTCTCCATCCCAACGGCACGCAGCAGCCAGAAGCACTCAGTAGCATTCCCACCTCCACATCCCAAACACAGCGGTTACAAGAGGTCCCCCCCACACTCAGGAGAAGCATCACCCCAAGCTCCTACCTGCACAGCCAGATGCCTTCACCCCACACTGAGCAACTCAGTGGGGCGGCAGCAGGAGCAGAACCGCAGCACTGTGTGACACCACCTGGGCAGCACTAATGGGGGACAGGTGATGGTTTAGGGGGTGGGGGCCTGCAGGTGAACCTCATTATGCCCCACCCCACCTTACTGTGCTGTGTGGGATGGAAGGGATGAGGTCCCACCCCTGCCACAGCCCCAGGGTCTGGGGGCACTGTGTCCACCGCAGCCCCTTCCTTCTGCTGAAGTCACGGCTTCCCCCACTGGTTGGGGTGCAAACGACCCAAATGGTTTTATAATAAAAGAATACTAAATGAACATAGATGTGTCCCTGTTCTGCAGCAGCTGAGCACCCGCCCCAGGTAGGAGTTTGGGGCAGCCCCCACCGGTGCTGCCAATGACGGCGGCACTCACAAAGGGACCCTCCTGTGCCACAGCTTTTCTTCCAAAGCCCTCTCCACCGGTATCTGCATCCCAGCAACAGCCCTTGATGTGGAAGAGATTTTTTATTGTTTCCCTTCTCTCTTTTTTTTTTTTTAATTCTTTCTTTTTAAGATCTCTGCTGGGAAATCTTTGTAATTAATGACCCTTTAAAGTAAAATATAATTAAGAATAATGTGGAGCACGCCGCAGCAGCTCGCGATGCCGGGGGGAGCGGGCGGCCGAGCGGCTCCGGGCGCAACGGCACTGCCCTCACCGGGCACCGACGGGGCTGCGGTTCACCGAAAGACACATCGGGGGGACCTGGGGCTCGTTGTGGCCTCGCCTTCCCGCAGGTGCTGCAGGAGGCGGCCCCGCTGGCTGGGATGCTCAATGCAATGCGCCGGGAGCCCCAGGTGTCCGCTGCTCGCGGGGCCGCGGCGGTGCAGCCGAAGCGCTGGGAGCCTCGGGCGGAGAAGCGCCGCTCCCTGCCGGACGGCCGCCTTCGTGCCGAGCCTCCGCCGAACCCGAGCGCCGCAGAGGCGTGCAAATGAGGGATGGCTCATTTAAATTTAATGCTGATGAGGAGATCTTCCTTCTCCTTCCAGCAGAGAGCAGATGTTCCCGTTCCACGTAGGCACTGCCCCAGCGCGAGCCGGGTGCTGATGTCACTGCTCATAGGTGGTTCGTTGTCATGCTACAGACAAACCTGACATTTTCCCTTTTAAAGATACATTGGGATGGATTCCGGGTTCCTGGCACTGAAAACATCCCGGCGGAGCTGTCATCGGGATGCTGTCCTTATAGCTCAGAATTAAAACGGCACTTTGCATCTTCAGCAGCGCGCACGGCAGCGCAGGCAGCAGATCGAGCCCAACCCGGGAGGGCGGGCAGGAATGGCAGGGCAGAAGCACGGAGAGCTCAGCCGGGGGCTGATGGCACCGCGTGGCCTCGGTCGTGCTGGGGGGGGGGAGGGTGATTTATTTCATTCTTTCCATATCTCGCTTCTATCTGTCATTAATGTTATATTGCATAAGCGGAGATAAATCTGAATGGAGTTAATACCCACGGAGCATGATGCCAAATATTCATGTGCTGGCAACCAGAACGAGGAGAATGTGAATCTTTATTACCAGTGGAGGTTGTTAAATATTTATATTTTCTGTTTGAGATGCACTGTGACACGTGAAACTCAATTACAATATAACTAAAAACCATCCTAAATTACAGATAAATGGCAACAATGGAGAAGTCTGAAGTTCAACGTGCACAGCCCTGGGGGAAGAAACAGTCAGACAGACAGACAGACAGCTCCCAGACAGGTCTTTGCTCACAGCACAGCTCCAGGTGCTGCTCCTGTCCCTCACCAGTGCCAGCCTGCATGCAGGAATGGCCTCGTTTTGCCAACAGATGAACTATGTGCCACTTAGTGAAGAAAACAGCAATACGGGAGAAAATTAAAGAAAGGCAGAGGAATTTAAATTAAATGTGAATTACTTCCCCCTAATCCCACTCCTAATGCTGCTCCCTATTGCTGCCGTGCCTTCGCACCGTCCTCCCCCGCAGTGCTGTCCCTCACAGCAGGATGCTGCCCAGCACTTCAGTCCTGATCTACTCTTTCTAAACAAGATTTTGCTCTGCCATCCCTGCTATCCAGGGCCCCATGACTAATTTGGGATGTGGTGGACGTTTTTAATGAGCTGCTATAAATATTGATGGGCTGTCAGCCATGAAAAAGGACCCTTCTCCCATTGCGTTGCTGTGTCAGAGGGGAGCAGGGGGTCAGGGGCCGCCGGCACCGCAGAGTTCTGCATCTCCACCTCTCCCCCGCCACGGCCCAAAGCCACCGCAATGGGATGCACAGCCTGTCTGCTTTGCTGAGAGCCTATTGATTCCTCCTGCCCGTGCTTCACCCCAACGTATCGACCCAATCTGCTCTCTGTAACTCAAACTAAATTAGCTGCCTTAATCCGCAGATAATTGCGGCGAGCCCGGCTCTGCCTGTCCCAGATTCGCAGGTGGTGGGGACAGGAAGGAGATGTGGGGACAGCCACCTCGCAGCCATAAACGGGTCCCACATCCAGGCCCACCCAGCAGCTCCCGGCTTCCACTGCCCTACCTCTGTGCACCCCAGAGCCCCCAGCCCATCCCGGCTCCACGGAGGCAGAGCCCTCCTCCCCAGCGCAGGCACCGCCCTCTGCAAACATCCTCCCCCGCCTTCTGTAAAGCCTCCAAAACACACATTTAATTTAGATTTAATGCAATAGTTACCATGGTCAGTAAATACCAAAACCACATTAGAGGAGGATTAATAGCCGTGTCACGGCCGTACCATTGCCCAATCCTGCTCTGAGCGCCCGCTCCCCTTCACCAGCAGCAGAAGCACCGCTCCACATCCACAGCACCTGCTCAGGACCACTCAGTGCCACATGGGGCGACGGCCCCCGGGATATCTTGGAATGGGCAAAGGGCAAACCAGCTCCACACCGGCACCCCTACAGCCCCCAAACCTGCCCTTCCACACCCAGCTCACGCTGATGCTAATTGCCTGCTCAGACACCGGCAGTTGGGTGCTCAGGTGTTGCCTAATTGCCCACCCACACGTGGAGCAGCACACCCTCATGGAGCCTCAGAAGGGGGGTGGGGGTCCTGCGGCCCCCCCCGCGGCCACGCCATCCCCGATGGCAAACAGCCTCCGCAGCCCCTCTGCATTGATGTCACATCAATACCGGGATAAAAGCGGACGGCACCGCGCCGGCAAAGCCGGAGAATGTTAATTAGAGGGAAAGCCTCATTAAAACAGAATCGCAGCCCCAAGGGTGCAGGAGGGGACAGGAAAGCACGCCATAGGGAACAGAGGTGCTGCATCTGCGGGCGCCCCGTGGGGACGTGGTGGGCTGCATTGCTCCCCATGGAGCAAAGGGGATGCACTGCTGTGCCGTGCAGTCATACGGGTCCGGTGCAGCCCCAGGGTGAACCCCGTGTCTGTCCATGCACAAAATACAGCACCACAAGTGCCACAGCAGAGTTTATTTGTCACAGAGAGCTTTTCCTCCTTTCCTTTCCTTTTCTTTTTTTTTTGGCTGCTCAGCCCAGTTTGTCCTGACGGCCCGTTCCCAGCACAGCTCTGCCCAGTGGCTGCGGAGGAAAACGTGCCGACACGCAGCAGGGAGCAGGGAAAGGCACCTGCTGCCCATGGCACGGGATGGCATAGCACCCCACACCCGTGCCCTTTGGGGACAACTGTCACCATGGGCATGGCCTCCTCCAGGTCCCCAAAGTGTCGGTGCGGGGTGGATGCAGCACCGATCTGCTCTGAGCGCTGAGGGGATGGGGAACATCACGTCAGGAGTCACATCAACCCCCGCAGCAAAGGTGTCCAGTTAGAAAACAACAGCAACTTGAAAAGCAAAGAAATGAAAAGCATCTGCCAAAGGCAGCAGTTTGCAGCCGGGCTTCCAGAAACACTTCAGCTTAAAAAAACGAAACAAAACAAAAAAACCTCTCCTCTTTCAAAAGCACAGAAAGTATTCACAAGATGAGGTGCAAAATTCCTCTTCGACTTCAAAGGCATTTCTCCTGGCCCGGTACCCAGGCCCTGGCACGGCCCCTTGGAACGTCCTGAGAGCACCGCTGCCATCTGCCATCGCCCCAGGGCAGCGCTGTGCCGGGATGGCAGCACCCAGTGGGCATCGGGTTGGGTGGGACACAGCGTCACACGGAGAGAAGCAGCCTTTGGGAGCTCCCTGTGCAGGCCGTGCCATGCCTCCGTCCTTGGCACAGCGGAAAGTCGTGTTGGAAGCGCTCAGGTTTGGTCTCGTGCAGCAGTGGGAGCAGCAGGCTCTGCACGCCCCAGTGTAACTGGTGGACGTTACAGACTGCCCTGCCATGGAAAAGTACCACGGCCATCCACAGTAACACTTCCAGAAGCACTTCACCCTGATCTCACTCAGCGTTCAGCAGTTATCCTGGGTTGCTATAGGAACCTTAAATAGTTTTTGCATCCGACTGCTGTGTTAACACTGGGATTTGGGTTTGCTTTCTCTTCCCTCTGCAAGAAGAGGCAATTGACAAGCACAGGTGCAGGGGGGGCACCAGCAGGGCCACGCAGCCCCCCATGGCACCACGGGGGCTCGGGGTGCTGGGAAACATGCTGAGCCCCCAGGGCAGCCCAGCCCCCCCCATCCCTCCTGGTGAGACACCGGGGCTCAGGCTTGGAGCAGCTCCTGCAGCGCACGAGGTGAGGTGACGGGCAGCGAGCAGGTGAAGTTGCTGCAGACGTAGGCAGTGGCTTTGCCCTCCTTCCTCTCCAGGGAAGACAGGAACGGCAGCTGGCGGTAGAGGAATCCGGCGCGGTCTCCATCTGCGAGCATCAGCACCTGCAGAGGAAGGAAGGGGGGCTGGAGCAGCACGGCATCATCCCCTGCAATGGCTGCCCCGCTCCCACAGCTCCCCCACAGGCATGGCACAGCAATGGGCCGGGGGCTCTCAGCAGCACCGCTGGGATAATGAGCTTCTTTGGAAAGCAAAACATTTGTTCAAGCCTCAGGCCTTGTGGGTTGAGAGGAAAGGCTGGGAGCACACGCAGCCCACCTTGCTCAGCCCCTGCCTGGCCCTCAGCCCGCTCCCCCTGCCCTCCTCCCTCTCTGCCTTTGTCTGGAATTAATTCCAGGAGTGATTAATTACCAATTCATGTCCAATCTGAAATTCATTATTCATTTTTCTCACATGCTCCCTAAGGTCCTCTTGCGGGGCCAGGATAAAGGCGAGCCGGGGAGCTCGCATGCTGCAGCTGAGGAGATAATGGGATCCTCCATAATTACCCTAAAGACCATTAATAGGGCCGGGATCTCAACCAGGATCCTGATCCGGCCTGCCGGCCCCAGGGCGAACACAGGCAGGGAGATGGCAGTGATGGGGTGGGTGCATCTGGTCACACTGATGGCCCTGGAAGTGGCACAGGGAAAGCAGGCGGTGCCCAGCACAGCAGCACTGCATCCCAGCACAGCGCTCCTCCGTCCGCCAGCCCGTCGCAATCTGCCGGCGCCCTCAATGCTGCTTTATCATTGGCTTCTCATTACAGCGAGGATTTCAATGTGAGGTTTGTAAGGAATTAATTACTGGAGCGACCTAATTAATTGCGTTCCTGCAGCCCGGGCTGGCCCCCAGCGCCCTGCCAGCACCGGGGAGCGGGGGCGATGCTGACGTCTCCTCCAGCCCCGATTCCCAGAGCAGCTGCATCCCTGAGGCTGGGACTGAGGGCTCAGCACTGGGGCTGCTGCTGGGGTGGGAGGGAGGGAGAGGCCGGAGGGATGGGGATAAGAAATGGAGGGGCTGCACCTTGTACCCTGCGCAGCCAGGAGGGGCGGGTGCAGGAGGCACTGAACACAGCCCACGCCAACCTCGGTGTCAGACCCAGGCCTCATCTCCCAGCGCACAGATCCGTACGGTGGGCAGCTGCAGCCCGCTGCTAGAACACAAACTGGCTGTGGGTACGAGCGTGGCACTGTGTGAGTCCCAGTGTGATGGCCTGGGGATGCCCAGCTCTGCGGCGCTGTCTCGCTGTCACCCTCCATCACGCCCTGCTGACACTGAACAGCACAGACCTCTCGGCCCGGCCGCACTGACAGCGGGGAGCAGCGGCTGTCAGCACAATGGGTGCGGGGCTGTGACATCCCATCTGCTGGAGACAGGCTCAGCACCACGTGCTGCAGGAACTGCAGGGCGAACTCAGGTCCTGCAGCTCCCATAGGATGTGCATGGGGAAGCAGAATGCGCCCTAAGGGACCACACCTGGCAGGGAGCTCCCTGACACGTTCCTGAGCAAGAAGGAAACTCCTATTTCCTGCAAACCCCATCCCACTCGGTGCCCACCCTGTTCCAGCTCTGCATCCCATGGCACATCTCCTGCCTATGCCCAGCCTCAGCCTCCCAAACAAACACTGCTGTGCTCCTGGAGCCAGTGGCTGTGCCCCCTCCCAGGGCACACTGGAGGTCACCTGGAGTGGCTGTGGGGAAGGCAGAGGGGAGCTCACAGCAGCATGGTGCTTTTCAAGCCTGCAAACTGGGTCACCCACTGTAATCCTAAAGGGAGCAAGAGGAATCAAGGCAGGGCAGAGGGGGCTCAGACGCAGCACGGGGAGTGAGGCACTTTAGGGACGGTGTGGGGAGGACTGAGTGTTGCATCCCCACGGAGAGGGCTCCATTCCCTCTGACACCATCACTGACTGCTGCCAGGCACTCACAGAACACGGCCTCCACGGGCAGCTGACACGGAGACAGACAAGGGAGCTTCTGCTCAGCCTGTCCCAGCTCACCCCAGCTGGGTTACAGAGGGACACTGGTGCCTTGGCCAGGGGATGCTACGGCCACGCTGGGGATACAGTGGGACTGCAACAGCTGCAGGGAGTGTGGCTGCAGCCACAAGGACAGAACAGGGACAGGCTGACTGCCCTACCTTGTTGGGGATAAAGGTGGAGTGCACGCAGCGAAGCATCTCTTTGGTGTCTTCTCCTTGGGGGTCCCCACAGATCACCACCTGTCCAGCACAGATGTGGAGGGCTGAAGTTCTGTGTCCCGCTCCTGCACCCAGAAAGGAGGAGGGCACACCAGCTCATACCTGTTTGAGGGTGCGATGGAACACGGCAGTGGCCCGGGCCATCTCTGGCAGGGCCAGCGGGATCTTCTGCAGCTTCTCAGAGAAGGCAGCCAGGATCTGCCCAGCTTTTTCCACCCACTCCTTGTGGCCAGAGTATGAGGCTGCTCGGAGCAGGTTTGTGACAGTGACGGAGTTGGCAGCGGGCTCTGCTCCATCCTGGTCTGCAGGGGACACGGTGTCACAACCAGCCCAGTGCCAGCACCACCCCTGACCTGCCCAGGGTCCCCACGCACCGTCCTTCAAGCGCAGCAGCAATGAGGGGTCACCAGCCTCACTGGAAAAGTATGCAAAGCCTTTGGGGTCCCAGAAGAGCTTGTCCTGCGTGTGCTGGAGCTGCAGGGCCCACTCCAGCCAGCTCTGGTCCAGGGAAGCTTCATAGAGGTCAAAGAGACCCTGGATGACGAAGACGTAATCCTCCAGGAATCCGTGAATGGGAGCAGCACTGCAACGGCAGGCGGGGACAGACATCAGTGTCTGCAGCCCAGCAGGGCAGGCTGGGGGAAACTCTCCGCACTGCTGTCTGTGACCAAGGAGACACCGCCTTGCTTGGCTGCCTCCCGAGCTCAGCCCAAGCTCAGCAGTGGCTGTGCCAAGGCACCATATGGGGATAGTGCGGGTCTGCAGCAGAACAGAAAGGCTCCTACCAGCTCCAAAGACAAGAAATGGAAAGGATTTGGGCTGAGTGACACTTCTTGCACCACCACTCACCTCTGCTCCACCACATCGGCCTCGCCGCGGTAGCAGCTCCTCAGCAGCCTGCCGCTGCCTGGCTCCAGGAGGTGCCTGCGCACAAAGCCAGCCGCCTGCGCTGCCCGGCTCACGTACTCCTGCTTGGCCAGCACTGCTCCAGCCTGGGCAAAGCCCGAGATCATCAGTCCTGCGTGGGTATGGGGATAGCTCAGGCACAAGGGAACAGCTGGGTGTCACACATTTTCCTCCACAGGATGCTTCACACGAAGCTCATGCTCCCTGACATTCTAACTGCAGACCATCATCTCCTCTGCTCTCTTCCACCCCCCAGAAAGTCCCTCACTCAGCTATCATCCCAGAGAAAGGCAGAGCGCTGGAAGCACAGCAAGATCTCAGCCTTTGCCTGTGGGCACAAGCTGTGAGACTTGGCTCTGCACTGTACTTCCAGTTCAGGCTGCAGGCACATCCCACAGGGACAGGGACAGCACTCCATTCTCACCCCGCTGATAGGTGGTGGGCACAGACCTCAGCCCCATCCCCCCCAGTCCTGCCAAGCAGGCTGCGCCAGAGAAGAGTTTTGCTGCTCTCTGCTGGCAAAAAGAAAATAAAAAGACCAACACAGCAATATCTCACACCAGCAGCAGCCGCACAGACGGCTGTAGACCCACTCACCATTCCACGAGGCCAGCATCTTGGTGTCCAGGTGGGGCCGTGGGCGCTGCGCCCGGGCTGCCTGCAGCCTGTGCCTGCCCTCCTGCAGCGCAGCGCTCAGCTGCCCCGGCTGCAGCCCAAAGCGTGCGGCTGTCAGCTCTGGGGAGGAACGGACAATGAGGACGTTCTTGCCCTGCAGCTCCTTATGGGGGTCCTGCAAGGAGAGCTCTGCTCTAGGAACATCGCCCGCCCCGTGCGGCTTGGACCCACGTGCCTCGGGTGCAGCAAAGCTCCCGGTGAGGTCTGCACAACCCCTCACCTTCCTGGGGCTCACGTTGCCGTCCTCCTTCACCCCGTAGTGGTGCATGAAGACATCTCCCAGGGTTGTCCCCTCTGCAGCCCCCTCCACCGGGTCAGGGAGCAGAGCCCGAACCTCCTCAGCCGCCCACACACAGAAAGCGCCCTCCCGCTTCTTGCTGGAGGCGGCCGTCGGGTAGGAATCTGCATCCTCTGCACTGTAAAAGCCTCCGGTCTGGGGAGGAAACAGCAGGGATGTCTGGCTGTGGGCACAGCCCTGCAGCACAGCTCTGCATCCCAGGCACGGTAAGTAAGTGACTCCCCTGCCTGGCCCCGCTCGGGGAACACACCTGGCTGCCCAGGTCCCGCGAGGCGTACAGCAGGATGTCAGCAGCAACGTCGGCAAAGAACTCATCACCAGAGATCTGCAGGAAGACGAGGCGGCGATCACTCTGCTGCGTTACAACAGACAGGGGGGAAAGAGACACAGCAAGAAGTAGTGGGACATGTAAGGAGCTACAAGGGGGAGAAGTGCTGTGCAAAGATTTTAAACACGAGGCAGATTTAGAGCCTCAAGGGCTAGTATCACAGACCTGTACGGCACTCCTGCCTGCACAAGAAATGCACGGATGGGGAATAGGGGAATGCTCTGTGCCCACTGATGGGCAGCCCGAGCCCTGCAGGAGCCCACAGCCACACCTGGAAGGCTCTGCTGTACACAACTGCCAGCTGCCCCTGGTCATACAGCATCTTCTCAAAGTGCGGGACGTGCCAGTGCCGGTCAGTGGAGTAGCGATGGAAGCCCTGTGAGGAACACACAGATGTCACCGTCACGCACATTACTGCAGTTTAACCCCAGGGCACTCCTCCTACCTGACCAACGTGATCGTGAATGCCCCCATGTGCCATCATCTTGAGAGTGTGCAGAGACATCTGCAGTGCACGGGCCCCTTCTGGGGTTGTTCTGCGCAGAGCCCAGTAGGTGAAGAGGAAATTCAAATTCACTGAAAGACAGGGACAGGCTGCGGAGTGAGCTCTGTGCACCGGCCAGGCTCAGCCACAGGGACCACACTGACCTGGTGTGGGGAACTTGGGGCACTGTGAGAAGCCGCCATACTCCTCGTCGTAGGAGCCGGAGAGCTGCTGGAAGCAGGTGGTCAGCACCTCCTGGGCCGGGGGGGCTGCCTGATGCTCCTGTGTGCCCACCCGGGACAGAGAGTGCAGCGCTTCCAGGATCCTCTGGCTGCTCTGCAGCAGGGCCTCCTGGTTCTGCCTCCACTGAGTGGTGGTGAGAAAATCAGTGCTTCTTCTTCTTACCTTTTTTCTGCCTCCCAACCCAACCTTCGTCTACATTTCTCAGTGCCCTCCCCCTGAGCAGCGCATCCCCATCCCCATCCCCATCCCCATCCCCACCCCTTCAGCCGCTGCTTCCCGTGGCTGCTCCCACCAACACCACCTAACCCTGAGCACTGCCCCCAGCTGCCCGCTCTACCTGCTCAGCGATGCGGAGCAGCACAGTCCGGAAGCCCACATGATGAGCGCTGTCCTCAGGGGGGAAATACGTGCCCCCAACAAAGGGCTTGAGGTCCGGAGTCAGCCAGACGCTCATCGGCCACCCCCCTCCGCCACTGGTGGCCTGGGGGAGACGGGGCACAAGGATCTCATGGGGGGCTCCTCGGGGACACGAAAATGAACCTCGAGAAAGAAGGGCAGAGCGTGCCCCAGCCCTGCCGCGCCTCCCCCACCTGCACGAAGGTCATGTACACTTTGTCCACGTCTGGCCGCTCCTCACGGTCCACCTTGATGCACACGAAGTTCTTGCTCATGATCTCACCGATCTCCTGGTTCTTGAAGGACTCCTCCTCCATCACATGGCACCAGTGGCAGGTGGAGTACCCGACTGCAAGCGAGCGCAGCACGCAGGGTGAGGCCACAGAGCCACGGAGCAGCCCGACCTGGGATGGACGCACAGGGACCATCCCGGCCCACACTGCACCACCCCACCCCACCCCTCTGCCTGACAGCGGAGTCCCAGCGCTCCCACAGCTCCAGCTGTGCCCACCACCCTCCGGGGCACAGCCTTTCCAGCCCCGTGCCATACAGAGCGGAGGAGCAGCACTGAGGCATCTCTCTGGCTCGCCTCCCGCTCTGCACTCCTCAGCTCTCCCAGGACAAGGGCTTTGGTGGCCACGATGGCCCCTGAACGCAGCCCGCCTTCCAACAGAGCTGTAACAGCTCTCAGTGGGAAGGAATGAGCGTTGGGCAGCTCATTTACCGACCGACACGCATAATGGGACACATAAAGGTACACCTGGCTGCCAGTTACCCGACAGGAAGATCAGCTTGTTCTCCTGCTTCGCTTTATCAAAGGCTTCCTGACCCCACGGGTACCTGCAGAGGACGAGGAGCAGCCCGTGGGGCACGGCTGCCATCAGGGCCCGCTCTGGAGCTGCACATCAGGCAGCAGCCTCCTGGAGTCAGCCCTGCTAGGGGAGGGTGAGGAGGAGGGGCACGGCGTGCTCTCACCAGTCCACGGGGTTGCGGGCGTGCTGCTGCAGGTACGGGGACTTCTCGTAGATGAGCCGGTTGGCGGGGCGGGCCGGGCTGCTCCTCCCGGCCGTGGCCATGGCCGTGCTGCCCACTAGGAACACTGGCCTGCAGCACGGGATGTGCTCATTAGTTGGCTCGTTAATTCACTCGTTAATTCGCTTTGTTGCCCATGGGGAGAGCCCGATGTGGGGTGGTGCGTCCCCGGCACGCTGCACAACCACAGCCCTCGGTGAACCAGTGAAACCCCTCCTGGGCTCTGCCCCAGCACTGGGAGGGGGACAAGGAGATCCTCCTGGTGCTGGGGACACAGGGAGGGGTGCACGGATACGGGGGCAGCAGCAAGGGGTGCAGGAAGGGCACGTGGTGGGAACACAGTCGTGAAACGGAGGATATAAGAGAGATGCAAAGGGGGTGCAAGGGGAAGGAAGGCAGGAGGCGATACAAGCAGGATTTAGGGGGATGCAAGGGAGGACACAGCATTTACGAGCATGCAGAGGGTACAGAGAGGATTCGGGGGAACGAAGGAGGCACACGGAGAAAAGGGACGACGCAGGGGATCCCAGGGAGGACAGGAGGAGGCGCAGAGAGCACTTCGGGGCACGCAGAAGGGATGCAGAGGTCTAGGGAGGGTTCAAGAGAACGCAGGGAACACGGAGAGGGCACGGGGAGAATTCGGGGGATGCGGAAGGGGGGCAGGGAGTATCCAGAGCAGCGCACTGGAAGCGGGCAGCACTCCGGCACGCAGAAGGGGCGCGCGGAGCGGCAGGCAGGGCGCTGCAGGGCGCGGGGCCGGCAACGCACGCTGTGCCGCAGCGCTTCCCCCGCCCCGCCGCTCCCAGGGCCGCCCCCCGTCTCCCCCCCGTACCTGCGGACCCTGCGCAGCGGCACCGCGAACATGGCGGCAGGGGAAGGGGCGGAGCCGGGCGCCAAACGGCGCTCCCGGGGCCGCCCCCGAGCCGAGCCGAGCCGAGCCCGCCCCGCGCGGGGCGGAGAGAACGGCCCGGTAAGAAGGCGGCAAGCGGTGTCCGTTCCGGTACTTTATTGTGGCGGTCAGTTCATGGTTCCCGAATACCGGGACGGCCGCGGCGGTTCCGGACGCGGAGTCACCCCGCGTGGAGCAGCGCTGCCGGCTGCACGCGCTGAAGCACAACGCAACGCCTCCCCCCCCCAGCGGCGCTGCCCGCGGCACCGAGCGCCGCTCCCTGTGCTCCCCGTAGGGCGGAGCGCCCGGCCCGGGCTCTGCACGGGATCCGGGGGCACGGGGGACTGCGAAGGGCTCGCAGCCGGGACTGACCCGGGCTGGAGAGCGGGGACGCGGCGCCCAAGCGGAGTAACATCCAGAGCGGGGAGAGCGCGAACCGGCCGAGAGCCGCGGGGCGAGGGCAGCACGTTAAGAGGAACGGGGCGATCCCAGGGCAGAGGAGCGAAGAGGAGGCAGCCGTCCGCCCGCCCCAGGGCCGCCGTTCGCCCCGCGGGGCCGTTCCCGGCCGCGCACCGAGGCGCTGCGCGCAGAGCGGACGGTCCCGGAGCCCGCGGACCCCTCCGGGCGCGGTTCCTGCGGGCGGTTCGCGCTGCCCGCCGTCCGTTGGGAGCGGCGGGGGAACGGCCGGGAGGGAGCGAGAGCCCGCCCGCGGTGCCGGCCCGCGGCCCTCAGAGGAAGGGGTTGAGCCCTCCCTGGGGGGCCGGGGGGCCGCTCAGCGGCAGCAGAGGCTGCGGCAAAGCGCCGGGCAGCTCGGGGAACGGGCCGGCCCCCGCCTGCGGGAAGGCACTGGCGGAGGCGGGCAGGGCGGCGGGGACGCTGCTGAGCGGCAGCGGCAGGGACGCGCTGTAGGTCATGGCGTTGGCGGGCAGGGCGGCGGGCAGGCCGGGCACCGGGGAGCCGGTCCGCATCTGGTTGAGCGTGGGCTTGGGCTGCTCGGCCAGGCTGAAGGGGTTGGTGGGGGACGGCGTGCTGAGCCCTGCGGGAAGACAGGGGGAGCGTCAGGACGGCCGCCGCGCCCCAGTCCCGCCCCAGTCCCACCCCGCGGCTCAGCCCGGCACCCACCCGACAGGAAGGGGTTGCGCGTCTTGGCGGCCTGCGGCGGTGCCACCAGCGAGTCCAGGTTGACCAGCGAGGAGGCGGCGGGGCCGAGGAAAGCCTCGGGGGTTTTACAGTCCTTCCGCTCCTTGCAGGATTCGGGCAGCGAGTCGGCCAGGTTAGCGAGGTCAAAGCTCTTGGCCGGGTCCTGCTTGGTGCCGGGGAACAGGTCGCCAAAAGGGTCCAACTCTGCGGCGGGGGAGAGGGCTGTCAGCGGGCTGCCTGGGAGCGGACCGCGGGGCATCGAAGGCATCCCCACGGACTGCGGGGTGCACGCAGGACAGCCTTTGGCCACACCAGCAAGGAGCCAAGCACAAATGTGGGAGCAGCTCCTGGCTGGCTGTGGAAGCAGGGACGGGGATGCAGGAACGTCACCCCCTGCCCGCGCCGCCCCGTGTCTTCGCTTACCGGCGGGGCTGCTGGACTTCACCGAGGAGGGCGGCTGCGAATGCTCCATCTCCGGCTGCTCAGCTGCCTCGGGTTGCTTTGCAAACAGGTCGAAAGCATCCCCCCCTGAAGCTGGGGGGAAGAGGTGAGACTCAAGGAGGGGAGCAAGGGTTGGGAGGCATGTGGGGCTGCGGTCAGTGCACACACCAGCCCAGAGAGATCAGGACGGGCCAGATCAGGAGCCTGGCCTGGAGTGGAAAACACCCCCAGGCAGCACAGCCAGGAGGAAAAAAGCACGAGGTGGTTTGAAGACCAGTGCTTACATCCAGCTCTGGTTATGCTCTTGCCTCTTGGGACCAAAAGTCTGGGTAACTCCCCATGTGTTGTGGACACAGGACTGCCACAAGGTGGGAGGAAGCAGCCGAGGAGGAAGCGAGAGCAGCACCAAGCTCAGAAACACAGATTTCTCCTATAAACAGCCCCCATCTGGAGCACTGCACCTGCAGACACCAACCGTCCTGTCTCGGGCTGTTTTAAGACGGGCAAAGCCAGTAGGTATCAACAGGGGAACATCGCCCCACTGCAACAGCACTCCTCTGGGAGGGCTTCATTAGCTGCCATGGTAATTACAACAGCCTGACTAGCTTGCACTAGAAGCAAAAGGTTCCCTGAAGTCTTCAGCACACCAAGGAGCGAGAGGAGGTCCTGCAGGATGGCAGAGCTGGCTACAGGAGAAGGGGGGGCACCCGAGATGTCAGGCACAGCCAGCACAACACATGGTCTCTAGCAAAACCCCATCACCACCCAAGCTGCTTACCAGGGTTAGGGTTAGGCTCAGCCACAGCAGCCCAAGGGTCAGTGGCTGGCGTAGCGCCGGAGCCCTGGGCTGGTGGGGACGCGGCTGTCCAAGGGTCTGCAGGGGTGAAGCCAGATGAGGCAGCTGCCTTCCCCCATGGATCAGCAGAGGCAGGGGGGAAATCCCAGGGCCCTGCAACGGTTTGCTGGGATGTAGCGCCTGCTTGGGGCATGGGCTCCCCACTGCTGGATAGCACTGGCACCCAGGGGTCTGCTGTGCCAGTCCAGGCTGCTGGCTCCGCTTTGGGTTTCATATCTGAAAAGAAGGGAAACCACAGATAAGAGAATGCCGCATATCAGGGATGCACTCGCGGACTGGGGATTCCCATCAGCACCACCGCCCAGATGTACAAAGGACAGGGCAGCGGAGGGAGGAGAAGCCAAAGGTCTTAATTATGGAACATTTGGAATTGGACAGGGACAGAGGAGGGGAGAGGACTGTGCTGCTGCCCCAAGCTTCAGCAGCCCCCACCTGGCATATCCCATGGGTCAGCGGACGTGTGGCTGGAAGGAGCTGGTGCCGGCCCAAATATATCAGCCAGCTCCAGGATAGAGGACTGTAAACAGAAAGGGAATAAAGAAGTGAGGGGAGCCCAGGGCTGACCTGAGAGCCCAGCCCAGGGCCACAGCATCACTTAAGAGGCTGCATGTGCGGCCATCTGGGCTCCTGGTGCTTCACCTGGCTTTTCTTCATCTTATCCTCTTCCTCTTCTTCCTCCCCACCTTGGGCAGTCTCCTCCAAGGCTCTCTGCAGCAGGGAGTTCTCCCCTTGCCATGCCCTCACCTCCTGCGGGAGGGAACAAGGAACGGGGCTGTGAGCACCAGCAGTCCCGCAGCAAGAGCCTTCTCCAGGAGACAGACCCAGCGCAGGAGCTGCCACCGCATCCCCCAAAAGTCCCAGCATCTGAGCAGAGGGCTCCTCTGGGCTGAGCGCGCCGGGAGAGCGCACAGCGAGCAGCACCACGGCAGGGAAAGCAAAGCGAGAGCGAGAGTGCTGCCAGCAGCGGGGCTGCTGCACGAGGCAGAGAGAAGCCCAAGTGCGAGAGACGGAGCGCCCAGGGCTGCAGGGCACGGGTACCTTCTCATGCTCCTCTTTGCTCAGCGCGAGCGCTAGCTGCAATTGCCTTTCTTCATCTGTACTGGAAATTGGAGGAAGTGGCTTCTGCCAACAGAGGAAATTGGGTGAAATTTCAGCTGGACCTCAGTTTGCCGAGCGGCTTGGTGGTCGCCATCCTCACCGCCAGCACCCTGCGGCCCCTCGCCTGCCTCGCGCTGCCCGGCACTGGGAGCCCCGAGCAGCCCGGGCTCAGGGTCTGCACCATACAGAAGCTCACAGCCAAGGCAGCTCTTGGGAGGTTCATCCCCGTGCCACCATGGCAGCCCTGATGCGGGGTGTGTGTGTGTGCACGGCTGTACACGCGTGCAGGAATGTGCACAGCCCAGGTGGTCTCCAACAGACAGTGCTTTCAAGAGCATGTTCCTACAGCACTCATCACGGCAGAATGTGGAAGCTATAAATACTGCATTTCCAGGACAGAAATAGGGATACACACATGCTGTTCAGTCTCCACAGGCAGGGGAAGCGGGCAGTGCTAAGTGCTGTGCCAGAAGTATGTCTCCTAGTCCAGCAGGTCTGAGGACACGGTGCTGCCTGCCCAAGGACACTGCCCACGTGTGGGGACGCCCGCTGGCAACTGCGTCCTTTGTGTGCCTGGCCGTCCCTGTGTGCTCCACACACACTGTGCCAGCCAGCGACAATCTCAGCCAGCGTGCAAATAATCTGTCCCCAAGGAAACGGGGCCGTGGAGCAGATAGGAAAGGGGATGGGCCTGGAGGAGGCACTGCAGTTGAGGCCACAGCTTGTTGGCTGCCCACATCCCTTCACAGCTCCTCCTGCTCAAAAGGAGCAGCCACGGGCAGAGGCAGACCATTCCCTGAACAAACGGCCTCTGACAAAGGTGACAAAAATGAGTGACAGGACCAGAAGCCCTCGGTGGAAGTCGGTCAGGTTTGGTGAATGAAGAAGGGCCCCCCCGCCATCCCAGGGTCCAGGAGAAGCGCACGTGCCTGTGTCTCATCCATGGTGCTGCCTCCACGCCTGCTGTGACTGGGAGGCAGGCACAGCGCGAGCAGCCCGATGCAGTTGCGGGTCAGTGCACAGGCCTCGGGCAGCCCCAAGCCACCCCTTCTCCATAATGGCCAAAGCCCTGGGTACAGGGCAGCCCCGCCCCACCGCCCTACCTTCTCGGCCTCCTCCCGACTCATTGCCAGGGCGAGCTGCAGCTGCAGCTCCTCCTCACCCGTTGTCTGGGGACGCGCTTGCTCCAGGTCAGAGGCGAACCGCGGGGACGAGGAAGATGCTAGGAGAGAAAAGAAGGACAGGTGAAGAAGTGGTGAGGGGACTTTGGGGAGATCAGCCACCTGTCAGCCTCCTCCCAACCCCATCCACATCTGCAGCTCCAGAGTGTGGTCTCCCAAGGGGACGTAGCCCAGCATAAACGCTTACAACCTCAAATGAGCCACAGGTTCACGGCAGCTGAGCATCGCCTCCCAGAAAGAGGGAGCACACCCAGCGCAGCCTCCTCCCCGCCAGCCCCCGGGCAGGACTCACAGTTGAAGGAGGAGGGTGAGCCCCGCGTCCGGCCATAGTCGTCCCCATAGGGCGATGCGCGGCGGCCGTAGGTGGACTGATGGCTGCCGCTGCCCATCCCCTCCAGGGCCATGCGCTCCTTCGTCTGCAGCGCGTGCGCCCGCTCCTGCTTCAGCCGCTCCTCGTCCTTCAGCAGCGCCATCACCTGCTTCACCTTCTCCCGGATGTTGATGCCCTGGTCCTTGCCGTCACGATCCACGTACTGGAAGTCCTTCAGCGTCTGGATGGTGTAAAGGTTCTCCCGGCACTGGTGGGTCACCTTCTCGGAGCCGGTTTTGATGAGGTAGTCCAGCAGGGTGAGGGCTTTGTACACGTGCCGCCAGTTCTTGCCGCTGTCGTTCAGCCGTCGCCAGATCATCCCCATGACCTCGGCAAAGGCCACCGTGTTGAAGGTGAGGTCCGCGATCTCCGACATCAGGGAGCTGGGGGGTCCCCAGGGGTCATTGGAGGTGGCCTCTCGCACCTTGATCTCCGCCTCTGAATAGTTGTGCACGATGTTCTTCACCTGCCGGCGCAGGGCCGAGGTGGTCATCTCTGCGTGGTGCCCAGGACCCGCTGACAGCGGGCGCTCACAGCAGGGACGGAACGGGTGCTCACAGCCTCAGCAGTGCCTGCAGTGAGGAATGGGGACAGCTCAGCACCACCCCAGGCACCAGAGCCCCATCCCGTAGCACCTCGGGCACTTGTCAAGGTGGAAGTGCCCACTGCCATGGTGCGAGCTGCTCACGCTCACCAAAAGCAGGCGGGATGCCGGATGGAAAAGAATCGTACAGAAAACCAATAGCTAGCACTGCAGAGCTGTCAAGAGATTTGGCTTCAGATTCAGCAACATTTGGCTGAGCTTTTACCAGGCGCTTCTGGTGTTAGAAGCACCCACCTGAAAATGGCAGCTCCCTCCTCCACCCCCCAGCTGCCTCCAGGCCTCAGCCCCACGCAGCCCCCAGCACGCTGCCTGCAGCCCCGCTGTGGCTTCCAGGCTCCCAGTGTCACCCAGAATGCACCACACAAAGACCAACCCCACTGTGACTCCGAGTCTGTCCTGACCTACTGGCACCTGCAGCTACTCGGGTCATTTCTCCCAGCAAACATGGCTATTTTACTCCTGGGGAGGAACCACGGGGTCACTAAGTCAGAGCGCTATCCTCCAGCAATTGGCAGATAACACAAAGCCTCCTCAAAACTCCAGATTGTGCCCGAGCCTCCTCTGCACCTGGGAGGCTGCTGCTGCAGTGTGGTGGCAATGCTCCTGTGACCCACACTGGTATCACTATCAGCAGGGCCCCCAAAGGCAGCCTGTCCCGCAGGTTGTCACTGCACATCCCTCCCGTGCCAGCATCAGGAGCTGCCCCGATCCCTTCCTGCTTGTAAGTGCCCGTCCTTCATGGGCCATGCAAGCAGGTTACAAAACCACACGTCTGTGCTGAGCCCGTTCCTCATGACCCCATTACAGCTCTGTTCCCTGACCCCTCAGCCGTCAGGTGGGAAAGCACCACGATCCCCATCTGATCCTTGGGATCAGCAAAGCCGACAGGCAGCGGCTGCTGGCACCGGGTGGAGCCCCGCACGCTCCCGCACCAAAACTCACCGGCAGTTCTGCGATAAGCTGGCGGGCCCGGGCCTATCTCGGCAGCACAGCGCACACAGCACTGTGACAGCAGCGACCGGCAGCCAACAGCCGCCTCGGCTCCCAGCACCTCCCCGCACCGCAGCCCCGACACGCGGCTCTCCCGGCTGCCGACACCGCGGAGCCGACGGGCAGAGCCTGCGAGCCGCGCAGCTGCTCCGGCACCTCCAGCACCGCAGCCCGGCCGTCCCCGTGAGTCACGCAGCCGGCTGAAGTTTCTCTCCCGACACCTCCCCGTCCCGATTCCCCTCTGCGGTGCTGCCGGCGCCGCGGCCTTTGGATCCGTCTCGCCTGGCACGGGAATGCTTTGGGATGAGGGCGGCGGTGCGGCAAAGTCCTCCGGGACTCCGACCCGCACTGTGCCTTCTGCCAGCACTCGGGGACAGAGAAAGCCGCGCCGCCGGCCCAGCGAAGCCCGGTGCTGCGGGGCAGGACGTCCCTCTTGCCGCCAACAGCTCCCAGAGCCGGGCACGGCCCCAGCGCAGCACCACGGGACCGGGCTGGGAACCCGGTCCAGGTGGACCTGTGCGGCCTTCCTGGGAATGCTGCGTGGGGAGAAATGAAGAAGGGGCTGGGATGGGGGGGGAGGAGCGCGGCCCGGGCTGAAGCGCTGCACAGAAGAGAAGGTTTTGTCCGGCACAGCGTTCCCCAGAATATAAAGGCAGTGAAACAGAAGCTGTGCGGGAGATAAGGCGGCAGCCGTATGGAATTACTGCAGTGACCTTGAGCTCGGGGCTGCCCGGTGGGAGAAGGACGGCGGGACGGGTCCTCATCGCTGCGTCCCGGCACGGGGACCGCGGAGGGGAAGCGGAGGTGGGGGAACGCGGCAGGGAGCGCGCAGGAACGGGGGAAAGAGAGAACCGAGGGGAGAACGGGGGAAGGGCAGAGCGGGGAAGCGAGCCGGGGAGGCCGGGGAACACGGCAGGGAGGAAGGGAAGGCTCGCTTAATCTTTAATCAGGTGCGGGGCTGGGAGGAGCGGCGCACGAAATGGAGGGAGCGGCGAGGAGCGGCCCGGTCCCGAGCACCGGAACCCTTCGGGGACCGCGGCCGCCCCGGTGCCGGCGGGACTCGGGCAGCCGCGGGCCCGGCCCGAGCAGCGGCACCGCACCGCCGGCCCTCCGCAACCCGCGGCGCTCCCGCGTCCAGAACCTTCCTCCGTCCGTCCGCCCTCCCTCTTCCCCTTACCTACGCGGAGCGCGGCCCCGCCGATCCGCCGCCGATCCCCCGGTGCCGGTGGGAGCGCTGGAGGCGGCCGCTGCCCGCCCGCCGTCCGCCGCGCTCCGCCGACCCGCCGGGCTGGCTGGGCAGGTCCGGCCGCGCGCCTTAACCCCTTCGGGGCCGCCCGAGCCCCGGCACGGCCCCCCCCGACCCGGGCAGCCGCGCTCAGCCCCCCCGGTGCGCTGCGGGCCGCGGGGATGCGGCGCCGAGCCCCAACCCGCCGCATGCGGGAGGCGGGGATGCTGGAATGCTCCGTCACTGCCCCCCATGGCAGACAGCCAGGCGCTGCTCGCTGCAAGCTTTTTTTTTTTTCTTTTTTTTTTTTTTTTCCTCCCATTATTTTTAGACAGAAAGCAGCCATCAGCCATCCCCGCGCTCGGATGTGCTCTGAATGATGCTGCCTGTCCCCCCCCCACCCCTCTCAGCAATGCAGCTCCCTCGCTGGTACCCGAGGCTGCCGCGGCGATCCGAGTTCATTGCAATGTCTGCCCGGCTCTAAATTTGGAGCGGATTCTTCCCCTGCCCCGAGCAGCTCCCGCAGCCCGGCTGGGGGCAGAGGAGGCATCGGATGACATTACAAAATAAGTCTCTCGATGGTTTCAGTGCCACCCCCGCTCTCTCGGCCTCTGCCTTCCATTTTAATCAGCGACAGGCTTTCTAACATTATATATATAATCTTTTTAATATCGCTGACATTTTCCATAATAGAAAGCTTTCCTGGGTGCCGGGGCATTCTGGAGGTCTGCCTTCCTCGCACCACACAGCAGAGATGCAGCTCTGCCTGGGCTGAGGCCACTGCTTTGGGTCGTGCAGGGAGGACAGCAGAGCCACACACTGCACATCCCGGCAGCTGAACCTCCCGCGGGGGTTTGGCCACACGAGCTGAACGCACATCGAGCATCACAGCACTCCCAGCACCCAAACCCTCCTCCAGCTCAGCCCGGCCAAGTCAGTCCCAGCAGACAGGCCCAACTTGGGGCCCTCCAGGCGCTGTGCCGGCGCAGGGTTTGCTGGGTGGGCTGCAGCCCCCGCTGTAGGCAGTGGTGAGCCCTGGGGCAGGCGGGCTGCTCTGCAGCTGCAGCCTCTGGGAAGGTGCAGTGCTTTCCCGGAATCTTTTCCCGGCCCCTCTAACAGTTACAGCGACTCCTGGCCCCACACGTGTGCGGGTTTTGGTTGGCAGCTCACAGGGCGGGAAGGTCGCTCACCTCAGTGAGGCAGCAAACAGCACCAATGATTAACAGACACAAACAGCGTGGGCTGAGCCCGGTGCTGGGCCCGGCACGGCAGGGATGCGGCCTTCACAGCACAGCACTGCCCACCCCCTCTGTCCAAAGGCAGACAGGAGGCTCAGCAGGCTGTAAACAGGGGTACGTGTTTCTAAGAGTGCCCTTTGGAAACCAGCTCTAATTTTGCCACTTTTCCGGTCACAGAACTCACACAAAGCAGTGTACAAGGCGAGAAGGGAGCTGCTGCGTGCTGCCCTCTGCCCGGCCCTCCCCTGCCCCGCTGTGTGTCGGCTCTGGGAAGGTCCTGGTGAGGCCGCAGGAGCACCAGCACCGCTCAGCACCGCTCATTGCGTTTCTGTTCCTTCTCCTTTGCAGAAATGTCAGGGCAGCAGCCCTGTGCCACCTGGCTCCTCCCGTGGAAGGGAAAGAGAGAACAGCATGTGATGTTCTGCCCTGCTATGGGATCCAAAGGAAACTCCCCTCTGTTTATTGACAGGCTTTGCAGTGAGCAGAGGTGGAGGTGAGCCTGGTTGCTCCAGGCCAGACTGGAGCTGTGGGTCCTTGGGATGGGCTCTCCCATCTTTTAGGGTGAGACCGCCCAGTACAAGCACTGTGAGGCAACCACGTCAGCCTGTTACGTGCAGTCTCTCTCCTGCCTTGAAAACAGATGGCTGGAGCTGTGTGAGCTGGGCACACTTGCAGGCCGATAAGGATCTCCAGGAGGGCAGGAGTTATTGTCAGAGCCTGTGGGAACACACCCCAACTTCGGGCCTTTTTCCTTCTCATTCTCAAGCTGTTGCTGAAATCCTCACTGCAGTAATGCTGAGCAGAGACATTCCCTTTGTGGTTCAGTGCCCACTAAGCCAGAAAGGGCTCCTCCTTTCCACAGCAGCCAAAGTGCTTCTCCTGACCCTGTAAGGTCTCATAACAGGGAGGGCTGCACGCAGCACAGCCGGGCTGCATTCAACACAGCACTGCCAGGAACAGAGGGGAAGAACAGCAGCTCCCCGAGATGTGAGTTACAAGGAGAAACAAAAAGAAAGCACCTCAGCAGAGGGAAGAGTTCTGCACTACGTGAGGCTCTGAGACACATGGCAGTATGGTTCCCAAAGTAAACCAGCACGTGCCCGAGGCACACAAGCCTGCTGTAACCACGCAGCGATGTGCAGAATCTGGAACAGTCGTGCTTAGCATGGATACGCATCTGCTGTCTAAGAACCTCAAAGGTATCATGAAGCTAAATTAATGATCTGCACTGATGTCATTTCTTCACGGAGCCAAAGCCTCCCTGGGGAATGCTGTCCAGCTGCTCCAGCAGGAAAATGGCACTGCAGTGGCACATGGCCATGGGACACCCACACGGCTCTGCCTTGGAAACCTGCACAGCCCCGGCTGTGCTTCCAGGGAACGCTCCAGCCCAGCTGCGATGCACGAGGAAACCCGGTCAGAAAGAGGTGACAGGAACCTGTAGGCTGGCAGAAGCAGGAAGGGCGGCTCCAACACAGACCCAGCCCTGCTCTCTGCAGTTGGAGCACAGATTTCCTCATTTCAATTCAAGAGTAACGAGTCTTGGAAGTGAGTAAGAATTGACTCTGAATTGGGCATGGATACATTAAGTAGATAGCAAGAGATAGCAAGATCAGCATAAGAAATAGGCACGTGTGCAAGGAAAGGTGAGGTGGAAATGTGCACTTTCACAGAGATGCTGACAGCCCAAAGCTCCTGCTGTCAGGGAGACCTGCGAGGAGACTGGATGAGCAGCCAGGAACATGATCAGAAATAAGAGGGACTTCCCTGGTACTTAGGTCCATGAGTACATGGGACAGCCTCTGCTCGCTTGTTAGACAACACAGATTGAAACACAGAGAATAACACAACTCTTCAGCTGACTGGCAACTGTAAGTTTGCCTTCCTCAGCAGAACACCAGCATTTTCTTGATGTTATGGTTTCTGAGGCTGCAATGCCTCCTGACCTGTCTCTTCCTGGCAAGCGACCACCTGTAGAACCAACAGATGATCTCACGACAGACTCACATCACGGCATGTCAGGAAAGAGGCACTCCAGCATTTGTGACCGCTTCATCCCTTCAGAAGGAAGAACATCCATCTGTCTTGTGCAAGCATGGCTATTTCTTTATTTACTAAGTCCATTTCTACTTACAAAGGGCTTCACTCTCCCACTTTAAAGTGCTGTGTTTTGTTCTAGCTCTTCAAATAAAGAAACCATCTTGCTCACCATTGAATCCAGCAGCCCATAGACCTGCAGCAAAAGTTAACAGAAGATGCATGCAGTGAAAATGAGTGATGAAATCCTGATGACAAGATAGACAGAACAGAGATGGTTTCTAACACAGGAGTGTAGCAGTGTATGGGCATGGACACAAACACAGAGAAGTGGCTGCCTACTTCCAGTAATAGCTTTCCTGGCTATGAAGTGTGTTTAACATTGTCTGAGATACAATTAATGCTGCTGCTCCCTCAAGAGTCCCTAAGTGTGCAAAAGACATCCCAGATAGAAATCCCGCACGCGGCGATGTGATGGCTGCATTTCTGTTAATGGGTTCCAGCCTGGAATCAAGGCCATCTTACCTCACCTCACGCTCACCTTGCTACAGAATTACAGACACACAGCTGTCAGTTTTTTAGTTTAACAGAACGCTTTACCTCTCGAGCTACAGCTCAGGGTCAGTTTATAAGCAAAGAACAGAAACCAGAAGCGAAGGTACAAACTTTGGCCAGACTCACTTCGACATAAAGTTTCTCCTGGTACAGCCCCCAAATAATGGGGTCCGTCTGCTCCCGAGGAGGTGTGACAGTATCTGTAGCTGCAGCTCCTGTGGGCTGTGCTATCTCTTTTTCTGACGAGCTGGAAGATTTCAGCTTCTTCTTCTCTTTTACTTTTGACTTTCTGCTATTTGGATGTTCCTATTCAAGGGACAGAGTTGGAAAAAAGAAGCGACACAGCTCAGAACAGCTTTCAGACAGCATGTGTCACGGGTTGGAAATCAGCTCCAATTCAGGCACGCAGCCTCACAAGGTGCCACGCTGTCTTCAGAACATGATGCTCTGTTTTCCACAGGCATCCCAACACAAACCTCTTTCTCTTTTCCAGCAGTCTTCGTTGTTCTTCTTTTGTCTTCTTTATCCTTACTACCAACTGATGTTTTCTCTTCTCTTCTCCTGGTTATTTTGCCGCCTTCTCCTCCTTCTACAGGTTGCTTTACTTCCCCTAAGTAAGAACTAATTCCAGTTACCTAGAAGCAACACGTATATCCAGAAAGACACCCCCAATGCACTCAGGGAACGTAAACGTAGTATTTCTGCAATGTATTTTCCTCTTCTTATTGATCTGAGCTTTACTGCACTGAAAAACAGCAGCTTGGAGGAGTACTTTGTTTAAATAAGAAATGAACAGATCTCAAACATTCATCAGAACAAAGTGTATAAAGCAGCTGAAAATCAGATAATTTTTTGGTTTTGTCAGTGCAAAAATCAGCACTAAATTGCAGTGAAATTAAAATACTTATTTGCGATATTTTCTGTGTGCGTTTTTACAGCAAATCTCACAACACAATTCTTGTCTCACACACTGCTGTTTTCTCTGGTGCGTTTTCTTTTAAAAGCTTTGGGGAGAAACTGATGAAGCTGCCATTCCAGTTGAAATTCAGGAAGTTTTTTTGGATGCCAACAGTCCCCTCCCGCTATGCTGACGCCAGCGCTCACCTCTTCCCTCTGGAAGAACATCCACGTAGGTGTCCTTCTCAGGCAACCCAAGCTGGGACCTCAGCCTCAGGGAGTGACCCACCAGCCCGTCCACTGCTTCACGCCACAGCTGGAGACTGAGAAGAGCATCAGAAACAGAAGGGAGACAGCACAGCAAGTGGGCATTCTGGGGTGGAAAGAACCACTGTGTTCCACCCTACGCCCAGGCCTGAAGGCACTTACAGCCAGGAGCTGCCCTGTCCAACGACACCAACGGTGCCTAGCACTGAGAAACCCACACAGAGGGGAACGGCATTCCTTTCCTTGGCTTAGAGCCTCCTGAGGTCCCAACGGTTTGCAAATCAACAGACTCACACGGACCCATAAATACTACTGCGAAATGAGGCCTCCTGCTCCTCAACACAACGCGTGGTAAATCAGCCCCGATCCACGCTCTGTTCAGGAGGAATCTGCCTCCTGATTTAGAAGCAGCCGTTAATATGGCACAGTCTGCACGACAGCAGAGTGGAGAAGCTGTGTGAGGCAGAATAAAGTTAGTTGGTAAAAGGGTACAGAACATTACCCAAAGATTTCATAAACGTATCCTAGAATAATCTCGCCAGAAATAACCCCACATACTCCCCAAAATTACATGAATATTCTAAACTTATCTCCAGAAAGAAAAGGCATTTGGATTAGATAGCTGCTACAATTAGCCTGTAAGAAAGCAGGGCACAAAAAAAGACTTCTAGATTTCACATAATTACATGCACTCTGAATCACAACACTGCAACAGAGCTTGCTAAGCTGCTGATCACACGAGACATTTGCAAGCTCTATCCTGCAGAGGCAACACACCAGGTTTGATACAGAAGGTCTGACTGAGTCGGTCTCTGCTCAGCACAGAGCTCCAGCACTGCCTTGTTGAGCTGGGACAGCGCTGCTTCTCGCTGCTCCTCCTGGGGGATGGACTTCAGAGCCTGATGTGAGAGAAAACACAGCTTCTCAGTGCTCCTTCCCAGCCCTCTGCACCCCGAGTTCCCCACAGCACACTGCAGCTCTCTTCCTGGAAGCCGGTCTGAAACCAATTGGCACCAGGAGTTCCACACCCAGACACAGCCTGAGATTTGCCCAATGTGCATGGGTGAGCCGTGCTGCCCCCAGCTCCCACTTAGATCCACCCACAGTAGATCCCTCTGCAACTGGGGGACAGGACCGCACCAGGTCAGGAGGCCTCCTGACAGCAGAGAAGCAGCTGACAGGTTTCCAAGAGAGCAGTGCAGAAAAACGGTGCTGACGGAACCCCAACCACTCTTGCTTTAATCTGGGGAGGTCTGTATTCTATCCACAGCCTGCGTGACTGCCCCGCAGTGCTGTGGTGAACAGGACTCTCCACGGAGAAGAGCCCTCAGGGAAGCCACAGGAGGCTGTGGGGTTGGCCTGCCTCCCCATTCAGCTCTGGGATGACAGAAAGCTAATTGGGTAAGAGCTTGAAATATCCACTGCATTGTCTGGTTCTCTTTCCTTCTGCACACGGCAGCCCTCGCGGTCTCTCTTGGGGATTTCTTTACAAGAGCACTGAGGGTGCGGTCAGCAGAGCTGGAGTGCTTCTCTGTAACACACCATAAATCACCCCTAACTCAGAGACGGCTGGAAGCGGAGCTCTGGGTGGGCTCACACTGGGGCATCCAGGCTGTAAGGGAAATGGAACCAACACCAGGCTGTCCCTGCACTGGAGGGAACCGGAGCGACCACCTGCTGCAAGTCCTCGAATGAGAAGTTCCACGATGAGGGGCCGGGTTCCTCCTCCCCCACATTTGCCACTTGACTCGGAGTCACGTCAAGTGTGCTCTTCCAGCCTGAGCCCTCTGCAGTGCTCTTCTGGGCAGGGAGAGCCTCTGGGACACTCTGCTGGGACCTCACGTCCTCCACAGCACCCTCTTGGTCTGCAGGCACCTCCTCCCTGAGGGCTGACAGAGCAGCCACGTGCTGTCTCCATAGGTCATGCAGCTGCTCTACCTCTCGATGCTGATAATGCAACTTCGATAACAAAGAAAAGGTAAATAGCAAAATGAGTTGTGCCTGTCCTCTACAGACCCAATTGTTACGGCTGCTGTGGCAGGCAATGGCAGCCTCCCGAGTGCCCTGGGGGCACAGCCCCACTGCCTTCCCTTCCCTGCTACTTGGCTGTGCAGCCACTGAACCACGCATCTCACCTTGGGATTCTTCCTGTGGAACAACTCTTCCTCTGTGAGGTACGCACCCACGGGAGATGGGCTGCGATCTGGGGTCCGAATTCGGACAAGAAGGTCCTTCACAGTCTCTTCTACAATAGCAGCACCCTCCCGAGCAGCCAGGTCAGCCTGCAGCACAATTCACACCACCCTGCTAACTACATGTGGTAAGCAGCATTACAAGGACAAAGATAACAGCAAACCCCACTCAACTAAGCAGGGTAATTTCCAGTTTATTATCTAACGTCGTTCTGTATGATACACAACGCTATTCCCACTAACTAATGGAGTTCACTACAAATAGAAAATTCGTTTTTAGAAGAGCCACTGCATGCAGTTTAGCTGCACAACCACATCTTTATTATTAAGATTACAATGCGCTGCAGGAGTCTTCCATTTTATTTAGCAAACCTGCTTAAGTACGTACAGATGTTCAGAAAATAATACCTCACTCTCAGCCTTAATTGCATAGCAATAAAAATACCATGACCTCCACTCCCTTCCTTGTCCTCTATTTGCATATTAAGTTCAAAGCTCACATTTACCCAGTTATACGCCTGGTTACCTCCAGTTTTCCTCTGAGGTCAGCCAATTTATCCTCACACACAGCAATTCCCCAAAGGGTCACCTGCAGCAGAGCTCCTCCTAATAACAGAGGATGTGTCCTGAACTCCCAGGACTCACTGAAAATGCCTGCTCTCTCAGACTTGAAAAGAAAAAAAAACTTCCTGGTTTCTCCAGGCAGAATTACACCTGAAATGAGAGAAAATGCATCAGTCTGTAAGAAACCACCTGGTTCACCTGGCCCTTTTCCAACCCCAGTGAGCGTCCTCAGCTCTCCAGGAGACTCTCTTTAGCCTTGCTGGCTATCGCACCCCATCCAACTACGTTTTTTCTTCCAGATTTACTCCAGTCACTGTGCTACTGAGCTGGTATTACTCCCACTGCTTCCTTGACAGTGAACTCAGCACCCTCTCTGGTAGATGATGCCCAGTTTGCTATCAGAAGGTGATTCACTTCTCAGTATTCTACCCACTTACATTCAGAGCAGGAGCAACCTTCTTTCCTTAGAGTCCCACGAAAGGGATCTGCCTCACACACCTGGTTTGCTGTGAGTCAGCTTGCTGAGAACCACCCAGGGCTCGCTCTGCCATGAGTCACAGCATCCCTGATAACTCCTGGCTGTCTGCTCTATGCTCTGTGCACAAAGGTCTCAGAGATCAGCAGTTCTCATACCTGGTCTGGCATCAAAGTAAAAGCACCGCATGCACATCCTTGTGGTTTCTCTGGAAGGGATCTGCTGGAGAAGCCTCCTCCAGTCATACCAGACAGCAGCTGTACCATCATTGCTCACTGTTAGGAAGCTTTCAACTTTCTCACCGACCACAGTCTCAAAAGTGAGCCTGGCAGCAATGCCAACTTCATCCTAAAAGGAAAAAGAGAAGGACAAAGATAACAATTCCTACTCCATCTTGGCAGAAGCCATACAAACAAGGGGCTGAGCCTTGACTGGAGACCTTTTAAGGCAGGTCCAAAGAATGGCCATTATACAGAGGGCTTCTGGGAATCTGAGCTCCACACCACAAAGCAATTATTTCTGTTTTTAGAACTTTCTGGAGCAAACGTGGGGACACTGCTATGTTCAGAACAAATCCCCCATTCTCCATCCTGAGCGTGACACTCATTGTACAGCCCTGACTTGGGAACTCAAGTAAGCTCCAACTGAACAATAAGAACACACAATTACCCTGCAAGAAGCGATGCAGTTGATCCAGCGTGCAGGCTGGCCACAGAAGTCTAAAGATGGACCCAGCACTGTTTCTGGAACCACACTGTGATGGTCCTTTAAAGAGTCACTGCTAAAAAAATGACAGTGTTTATGTAGAGTGAAACTCATTTTCAGAGGTGGGAGACCCTGTGGTGATTTGTGAAACCCCTAAGAAATAATCCCCAAAAATGCTTTTCTGCACAGCTCTCTCCTTACAGAGCTCTGCAGCTGTGGTTAACTAACTCCAGCTAGGAACCTGTCACCATCACAGAGGACAGGACAATAAAGAGAAGCCTAAGGAAGGTGAGGGTATCTGAGTGAAGCAGGAGAAAAGCTTCTAAGGTGCCTGTACAGATGGACAGGGCAGGGAAAAAAGGCAGATTAACGATGGAAGGCTGCAAAGTGACAACCACGTGGAGATCATTCCGAGCAGCGCCCACCCTGTGCTGTGAGCTCTGGAGCCACACAGAGAAGATGCCAGGAAAGGCCTCAAAAAACTCTTCTGATTCTTGCTCCTTAGTCACTGGGCCCCCAGGGCAGAAAGGAACCACCCGCTCCCTAGATCTGGTGACTTTAATATCAGAACACTTTTACTGTGTCCTTTGGAGCCTCCTCTCTGCTCTGGATAAGAACATCTCAGGAGATCCCTACAGACTGATGGTGTGTACCCAAAATTCCTTACTACTGCCATCAACTGAAACTTACGAGGTCTCAGAATCTTCAAAAGCAGTGGAACATGGAAGAGACTGCGCTGAGACAGACGTGAATGGCCGCCCTCTGCCAATCACCTCCAGGCCATCCAGATCCTGCACATACAGAGAATGACCAACTCTTAACTTCCCTTTTTACATGAAAAATAAGCCAAATTCCAGACAAACACAGCAAGTGAATCAAGTAAAGTTCAGCTATCTTGCTCCTGCAACAGCTTCTAAACCTATCAAAAAAAAATGTGTAAGAGAGTAAGGAATTACTCTGAGCCTCTCAACAACCCTAGGATGGGCTAACCGCCTCCAGAGCTTGGACGCAAACCTTCCACAGGGGCAAAGATGTCTTCCTTTTGCTGTAAGGCACAAAATACAAGTCCTACACTAGTATTTGGTCTTTTTGTTGCAAGGCCTTAGTAGCTGCAAGCTGCTGGTCAGGGCCCCGTCCTGAAGCCCCTCAGGCAGCCCGTGACTCACAGAGAGGCCAAGCATCTCCTTCATGGCTGCCGCCCTTTGGAAATGTGGGAACCTCCAAGAGAAGAACTGCAGAGCTAAGCCTTGTAGTGTTCCTAATGCCTCTCCAGGTTCAGTCTTTAGCTATTTTGTGTTACCTGAAAGCACTTGGCAAGAGGTGAGGGATGTAAAGAATATCCTTACTCCTGAGACTTACTGGCTTATAAAAATCCAGCTCCTCTAGGATAGATTTTAGCTCCTGCCGTCGCTGTTTCAGGAAAAGACTCTTATCCCAGGTTAGATGGAAAGGGATCCTCTTTGGAGGCTTCACACCTGTGTGAACACCCACACAAGAGCTCCTCACCCACTTGCCTCCTTATTTCACTCAGCCCTGCACACAGGAGCATCCCTGCACCCAGGCTGTGCCGCAGCACTTACAGCACCGCAGTGCTCGTGTAGCAGCCTGCACCACCCCTGTGCTCACTGCAGGCCCAACCGAAGGCCACTGGGAAGTAGCCTCTGTACTACTGGGAGTGACTACCTTGTCCTGCTGCTCCCTCCACACTTCCTTACCCGTTTCCATCCGAACAGTGTGGGGCTTCCCCACGTGAGTGACTGGCTCTGGGCAGCCCCGTTCTCTCCGTGTCAGTGTCATTGTCAGGCCAGTCAGTTCATCCCCAATGCGCTCAGGCTGGCTCCAGAATTCGCTTCCTGCTCGGTAGCCCTATGGGGAAACAAGGCTCCAACCAACACCCTTGGAGACGTGCAGCTGCTTGCTATTTGCACAGGCACTGGCAGCTGAAAAGAAGGTGGTATCTCACTCTGCCTGTGCGGGTATTTTAGAAGACTATAAATAATCACTTTCTGCAGGGTAAGCCAAATTTCTACCAGGCTGTTGTCAAAGACAAAAGACGACTTTCTTCTGCCTGGCGCTACACGTAAGTTGAATGATATTAATAAATTACATAAATGCAGGTCCTTTGATTTCCCTTACAGCACTTCATAGTGAGTGCTGTAACACTTTATAGTGTTTAAAAAAAAAAAAAAAAAAGGATACTCTCATAATTGTCCTTACTTACCTGTACCCCTCTCTCCATGGAACCCTCTAAAACTCGAACTATCAGATCTTTTTGGCCTTGGAACAACATGTGTGACACATCCCTGTGCCATGCGTGTGGCCAACCCAAGTTCAGCAGCTTGTAAGAAGGAGCCACAGCAGCCACTGCTTCCCCCTGCATAGCCCAGGCAGCACAGTTCGTGTTTTCATTTTGAGAATCATTGAGAGCTCTGCTCACATAGTAAGTTGAAGGACTCAGCTAGAAGGGCTTTGGCTATTATCTGAAGACAGATCTACGCAGGTATTATTCGCAGCAGCAGCAGTGCCTAAGCTCTTTCACAAGAACAGAGCAATTAGGATGCAAAGGAAGTGGGGCTCTCACCTTTCCAGGAAACAGGGCAGGGAGACTGCGGTCAATGAGGTCACGTTCTTCCTGGATTTGTCTGTAATCCTCCGAGATGCTCATCAACAACTCATTCTCTGGCTTCTGAAGAATTTCTGTAAAGGAATATGAAAGGCACTGCACTTCTCTTGGGCACATCCTTTACTATTTTCAACGTGTAATCCCCTTATACCATCCTCATCAAATCCACTGCGCTTCCCACAGCAGAATCAGCAGCTCACCCTGCAGGTTCATCACAGGCAGTAGCACCCACAGCACGGGGAGCCCAGACAACACTGAGGTAGGAGGCAGCAGCAGCAGGACTAACCCTGATTGGCTCTGGCCTTTACTGTGTGTTGTGGAGCCATCAAACAGCCCCACGTGCACACAGAATCTCACAGAAAAGGGTCTCAAATCCTCTCACCTCCCAGATACCTCTCCTGCTTCTTCCTGATTGCCATATTATGGTGCCAGTTCTGCAGAGCTCTATGTTCTGATGCTGGGGTCTGATGAAACTTTCTCTTTGTTTCTCCTCCGCATTTCTCTTTTAAAACTGCTGCAGCAACATGTTGATCAGGAACCTGAATAGAATCTGCTATCTGAAAAGAAATGAAACAATAGAGTGGACCTCACAACGCATGCACTGCCAACACAACAAAAAATGGAAGGTGAGAGCAGAAGAGAATCCTTCAGACTGCAGTACCTTTACTTGATCAGAGAGGTACAAAGATGGAGCACCAAACACACACTCAAAAACAATGAATTTAGCCAAGTAACTGAACTCAAGCAATGATGTTACTGCAACCCCAGCTCCTCCCACGGTAGCCTGATGCCATCAGCATCAGTCTTCCCTCCAGAGCCTTCACCTGCACACAGCACCTCAAAACTTGCTGGTGCAGTTTCTCTGGAGGCAAACCCTCCCCCACAGAGCATGATGACGAAGGAATGCCACACCTCAAGCCTGCCCTGTTTGAGACGAGTGCTGAAATAAATCACATCACACCACATCACATTCACCTCCAGAAAAGCATTTTTATAATCGACCTGAGCATTTCCTCTAGCCAAGGCTTCCATCTTCAACTCCTGGAGACTTCCCAAAACATGATGAGGAAGAATTTCTTCACAGCCCTCACCGAACAGTGCTGGTCCTACAACAAAAACACCAGACCCCAGGTCAGGTCACTAAATCTAGGCTTGCCACAACCAAAAATCAAAGGTAAACTCTAAAGCTTAACCCTACCAGAGAAACGCAGCGGCTCCCTGGCTGTCCTCGGGAACGCCGGCCGTGCTACCAGGAGGTGCGGGGCTGTTTTGGTCTCTCTGGGTTGGTATTTCCGAACGAGGAATTTCCTCCTGACTGGAATCCTCCCAGCATCGTGGGGCAGGCGTGGAGCGTGCAGCTGCAGGAAACAAACACTCACAGCGTAATCAGCTACAGACTGACCTTCCTTCATTCCTCCTGACCCATCTGGGACACGCGGGGAAGTCCTATCAGCACACGCTGCTTTTCATCGCACAGAGCCACAAACCGTCCGGGTGGGAAGAGCCCTCTATGGCCACCCACCCCACCGCCCCATCCCTCAGTGCCACGGCCCGGCGGTGCTCAGCACCGTGCAGCTGTGCCACCGCATCTGGGAGAAGCCGTTCCCACTGCCCGACCCGAACCTCGCAGGCGCAGCCTGAGGCTCTCTGCCTTATCTGAGTGCGGAGACAGCCGCTCAGTTCCCACCCCGCTCCTCTGGACTCCACGTTATAACCGGGGCAGGGAAGGAGTTCAAATCGCTTTCCCAACCGTTTCCCGTGCCGCTCGATGCCAGACGCTGCCCCGTCCCAGCCCATCGGGAGCGGAGGCGGCTGTCGAGAGCCGAGCCGCGGGACGGCGGGCCGGAGCCGGGCTGGGAACCGAGGGAAAGCGGGGGGCAGGAGGAGCTCAGGCCGAGCCCAGACCGCGGGTCGGGGCTCAACGGCGGGACCGGGAGCTCCGCGCACCGGGAGACCCGCTCAGCGAAGGCAGCTTTTTGCGCCGGGACGAACACGCACTTTTTCCAGGTCCTCCAACCGAACGGCGAGCGCCCGGACATCGCCGTCCCGCAGCGGACACAGCGCGGGCCGCGGCTCTGCGGGGAGCGCCCGGCTCCGCTCCTTCGGCTCTGAAACGCACAAGGACGGAGCGCCTCAGCGCCGGGAGCCGCGCCGCGATGCGGCCCCGGGTGAACAGGAGGGGAGCGGGTCGCGCACCCGACGCGGACGGGGATAGGGACGCGGCCCGGCTCTTCCCGCGGCCCTCCCGCCTTCGCAGCGCACGGCCCGCCTGCATCCCTCGGCCCGGCGGCGCGCCCGTCGCCATGGCAACGCAACGGCACCACCGAGAGGCGCGCCTAGAGCGGCCCGCGCCGCCGCCGCTCTATGGTGCCGCCGCCGCTCTATGGTGCCGCCGCCACTCTATGGCGCCGCCACGTGAGCCGCGCGCACGCGCCGAACGGAAGCGCACCGAGCCGCGAGCGCCGCCTGCCGGACCCGCCCGGCGCTCCCTCGCACACAGAATCACGCAGAAGCTCGAGGTGGGTCAGGACCTGCAGCATCATCCCGTCCAGCCGCCGACACCCGGGCCGCGCCGCGCGCTCCGCCGTTCCCTCGGCCCCACATCGGCCTTTCAGGGCGTTTATTGCAGCCGCAGCGAGGCCTCAGCGCGATCCCCGTCCGTCGCCGTCTTCCTCCTCCATCGCGTTCCAGCGGCGCCGCAGTTGGCACAGCAGCGCAGGCAGCAGCGAGTCCAGCAGGGGCAGCCCGGCGGGCGTGCAGCGCAGCGCCCTGTGCAGGCAGCGCCTGAGCACCGCCCCGCACCGAGCCCGCACCGCCGCCCCGGCACTCACCGTCCGTTCAGCCGCAGCCAGCCCCGCTCCTGCAGCTCTCTCGCCTCCCCCGGCAACCCGAACGCGGCCTCCAGGCTCAGGCGGGGGGAGAAGAACCCCCAGCGCTGCGAGGGACAGGCGGTCAGCGGCGGCTCCTCGGCCCGTTGTCCGCGGCCGGCGGGTGCTCACCTGCTGCGTGACGCCCTCGTCCGTGCTCAGCCCCAGCGCCAGCACCTCCTGCAGCCTGCGGACGCGGAGGTTACAGGGCCGGAGGGGGCGCGGAGGGCGCTCCTCCGTCCCGTCCCGTACTCACAGCTCCAGCGGGCTCAGCGCCGCCCGCCGCCGGGTGCCGTGCCCGCAGCTCCGCACCTCCCGCATCCACGTGTCAGGGTGCGGCGTCTGCACGCGTGCCTCGCGCAGGTGGCCGCCCTCTCCCCGCGGCACGAAGCGGCCGTGTGCCCCTGCAACGGGGCGGAGAGAGCAGAGAGGATGCGGCGCACACCGGCCCCGCGCACGGTCACCGCCGCCGGCCCCGGGACTTACCCGGCCCCACGCCCACGTACTGCTCGGCCCGCCAGTAGGAGAGGTTGTGGGTGCTGCGGGCGCCCTGTAGGACAGTGATGCGATGGGTGAGGAGGGGCTGCGCCGGTCACGGGGGCACGAGGTGGGAGAGCTCACCTTCCTGGCAAAATTGGAGACCTCGTACTGATGGAAGCCGGCGGCCACCAGCGTGGCGCGGGCGCTCAGGTACAAATCGGCCAGCAGCTCCTCGGGGGGCTCGGGCAGGACCCCCTGCCGCACCTGGGCCTCCAGCGCCGTGCCCCGCTCCAGAGTCAGCTGGTACAGGGCCAAGTGGTCGTCACACAGCCCCAGTGCCGCCTCCAGGACGCGTGCCCAGGCCTCGCGGCTCTGCCCCGGCAGCCCAAAGATGAGGTCGAGGGAGGTGCGGCCAGGAAAGAGCTTCCGTACCGCCTCCACCGCCGCCCGCGCCTCCGCCGCCGTGTGCTCCCGGCCCAGCAGCCGCAGCTCAGCGTCGTCCAGGGACTGCGGATGGAGCACGGTGGCAGCGGAGCTGCGTGGGAACAGAGGGATGGGATGGGATGGGGCGGCCGCTCTCACCTGGACGCCGAGGGACAGGCGGTTGACGCCGGCCGCCCTGAAGCCAGAGAGGCGCGCGGGGTCAGCGGAGCTGGGGTTGGCCTCCAGCGTCACCTCGGCTCCAGCAGGGAGATGAGCGACCTCCGCAGCCGCCTCCAGCACGGCGGCGATGGTGTGCGGGGCGGCCAGACTGGGGGTGCCCCCACCGAAGAAGACGGAGGTGACGCTGCAGGGAGGGCAGGGAAGAGGCTGCAGGCGGCCGCTGAAGGGCCTCGTACCCCCGGGGCCCCAAGGCGGGCACTCACCTCTGCACGTGGCCGAGGCGCAGCAGAGTTTGCGTCTCCCGCACCAGACAGGCACGCACGGCCGCCTCGTCCACAGCCGGCACCACGTACTTGTTGAAGCTGCAGTAGGAGCAGTGCTTGCGGCAGTAGGGCCACTGCGGGCACAAGGCGTCTGTGGGGCACACGGCTGTCCCACAGCAGGGGCACGGCTCCGCACGCACAGTTCATCGATTCCCAACGCCCACCACCCGCGCCCCTGGCCGCTGCCCTTCGCACACACAGCGCCTTCAGCATCCCGACGCGTGCGTGGCAGCGGCACCCCACGTGTACCAGCAGCACCAGCCCGCAGCTGCTACCAGCGGAACCCCCTCCACGTGGCCGAGCCCCGCTCCCCACGCGCAAGCGTCCCCATACGCGCCCACCCTGCGTCCCCACGCTCACGTGCACGTAAAGAGCAGCTGTCACGGGCCCCGTCGGTTCGGGGCCGGGTTCGCAGAGCTCGGAGACCGATCTCAGTCCCGCAGCGCAGCCCGTCCCGCGTGGCCGCACCGCCCCAAGCCCCGCACGGAGGCCCCGCACCGCCATCGCGCAGCGCAGCCGCACCGCACCGCCCCCGTTCCGCCCCGGGCGCCACGCAGGGTTCCGTTTTCCGGAGACCTCCTCGTCTTATCTGAACCGAGCGCGCAGCTGCCGCACGTTAATAAATTAATACGCCTTTAATTAATTACATGTTCGTATGGTGTCTGGCGCGCGGCTCTGCGCTGCCGGGATGGGTCCGGGTCGGGTGTGAGCGGAAAACTTCCGCCCGGAGGCGGTGCGGCCCCGGCCTTGGAGGAGCCCCGCAGCCCCGGGCTGGCAGCGCTCCGCCCGCGGTGGGGACGGGAACTGCGTGGCCTTTACGGCCCCTTCCGACACCCCGCTCCGCGATCCCACGGTGTTCCCGAGGACCCACCCGAGCCACGCCGCGCCCAGAGGAGCTCCGAGCCGTGGGAAAGGCGGTGGGGAGGTGGGCTGGGGGCTCGGGCTGCTCTGCGCCCCGCTTCGCCCTCCCCCCGCGGGCGCTGTTTGGGGGAATTCCGCCGGGACGGCGCTGACATCGTGCGGCCCCAAATCTCCCCCAGGGCTGCGGGAGGAGGCGGAACCGCCGCGTTCCTCCGCTCGTGGTTGTGCGAAGCCGGCACTGACGGCCCAGCGCGTCGCGTTTTCTTAATTTGCGCTATTAATAGAAGTGGAGAAGCGAAACGCGGCTGTGACAAAGGGAGGGGAAAGCCGGCACCGCAGATTCCTGCTTTCAGGCCGACGTCACCTCCCCTCCCGGCTCACAGCGGGGAATTTCCCAGCTGGCAGCGAGGGCTATAAGACACGGGTAGGGATGGGCTGCAGCTGCACGGATCCCACATGGGCACATCGACCGACGTGATGTGCATCCACGCTGTTCTGGTGAGTGCTCGTGGAGCAGGGCTGCGGGAGGCTGCCAGCAGCGACCTCAAAGCCGTGAGGTGGCCGTGAGATGGGAAAGCTCTGGGGCTGGGATATGGGTGGGTGCTGAGCCCCAAGGTGAGCAGTGCGTGGCCTGCAGCTCGTGTACGCAGGTGGTGCGGGGCCAGGGATAGGGCTGCTGGGGTCTGCGTCCCTCTGTGTGACTGTAACCTGTGCCTGGGGCTTCTCTCGGCAGTCTGTGTACCCACACAAGGCAGGATTGATTTCATCTACGTCTCGCAGCAGCCGACCCCAGGGATTTCACACCCAGGTGAGTACATGGGGTGCTCCTGGGCAGTAGGGTCTGTGCAGAGGTTGTAGGTGCCAAGCAGGAAGGAGAGAAACTCTTCCCGGTGCAATCCAGCCTGTCCTGCACCTGGGTTAATGCTGTGGGAAGCAAAGGAAGGATGCGAATCCTTTCTTAGAGATGAGGCACAGAGATCCGTTGCGTCTCCGAGGTCATTACTGCCATTGCTGCAGTCCAGGTGGTGGTTCCTCCTCGAGGGAGGAGGGTTTACAAGGATCCTCACGCTGCATTACATCTGTGCACATCAGACTTACCTCAGGGCAGCGGGTGGAACGCAGCCCGCAGGCGGTGTGGGGAAGGCGGAGGCACTGACCAGAGATGCACTGTGTGGAAAGCTCTATGACAGCACTGCGGGCACAGACCTGCAAGGTGGGATGCTGACACGGTCTGTTGTTCTTTCAGGAAGCACCTACGAGTAACGGTCTTCTCATTGAGAAGGTCTGCTTCCATGGGTAGAGCCCACAGTCCAGCTGGGAGAGTCAAAACAGTGACTTCACTGACACTTCCTCGCTCCCCCTTTGCACCAGTGCTCCTCAGCGGCTCCAGGAGACAGAAAGAGGTTGGTGGGAGTTGGCTGCAATGTAATCTGCAGCCCAGCTGGTGTGGGACACCCGACGGGAGGGGAAAGGAGCTCCGCTCTTCAGCTTCTCGTCGTGGTGTTTCATGGTTGGGAGGCACCAAACTCCCGTAAAAACGCTGTCCCGGGTTTGCTCTGCTTTACACTTCTCATGGGACAGAAAGTTTGGTATTTCTGTACAATGCTTACTGTCTGTCTGATTGAAAGCAACAAAAATAAACACCATTAAGTCTGTGTTGGAGACGTTTATTTGCTGGTCAGAAGGCCCCTGGGAGGCCTGGGAACAGGGCTGGTATTTCCAGCCAGCTATGGGGAGCCACTTCTGACAGAAAGCCTTTCTGCCTAAAGCCTCTGCCCTTCACCTCAAGTTTATCAGCGTGTCACTTCACTGGGTGATTTATGTGCCCTATGAATCCCAACAGCACCCAAGCAGTGAAGGCATTAACCAGGTGAGACTGTCGTGACTTCAAATATCAGTAAAAATAGGAAAATATGTTACGAGCATCTGTTCAGGCCCAGAAAGCCCTCTGAAATGGCTGTAGCCAAGTTGCTCAGAGAGAAACAAGACTTTGCAACCTTCGTGAAGTCTTAGAGTAACAGGACACAGTTCCAGAAGTAAGCATCTTTTCCTCACACTGCAGTATTTCCTTTGGCAAAGAAACAAAGCTAACTGCAAAAAAAAGGCTCTCTGTTCTATAAGCATGAAAGTACCATCAGTTCAAGGGCAGGGAGAGAAGCCCTCTGCTGCTTGTCACAAGGCACAGGTGAAAAGGAGACGTAAGGCTGGATGCAGTGAGTCCAATTTATCCCTTGTTTTATTCTCCTTCTTGAGCTCAGAGCTGAAGGTGCTTCTCCATCTGCTCTCTCAACTTGTATTTCTGAATCTGAAACAAAGCACAGGTGCAGAGGTTCAGACAGCACCGCAGGGCACGGCTTCCCTCCTCCCACAGCCCCCTCTTACCTTGCCTGAGACAGTGAGTGGGTACTGACTCACAAACACGATGTAGCGCGGGATCTTGAAGTGGGAGATCTGGGAAGAGAAAGCCAAAGCTCCACAACCCGCCAGGAGCAGAGCGTGCAGCACACGCTGCCTGTAACACCCACTGTGCAGCAGCTAAGGCAGGACTGCAGGGGCCGGGTGAGCTGCATCAGTGCACTTGCAGCCCTCCAGCTGCTGCTGGTCGTGGCGGCCAGGCAGGGCACCGGGCAGCTGGGCACACAGGAGTGGAAGACACACCTTCCCTTTGCAGAAAGCTTTAATATCATCCGCTGCACAGCTCTGCCCGGCTCTCAGTCGGATGCAAGCACAGACCTCCTCTCCCATCAGCGAATCCTTCACTCCGACCACCTGGTGGGGACAGAAGGACGCGTGAGCCTGCAGTCGTCCCCTCCAGCAGCTCTCTGTGCCTGCAGGTTGTCACAGCCCGACCCGCTGCAGGATGCTCGGGTGGAGTTGTGCTTAGGTTGCCACAAACGGCCTGCCAGAGCTGCTGTGAGTCACCAAGCCCTCCTGGAAGGGCTTCCTGCCGCTTGTCGGAGGAAATGTGGCTCAGCAGGATGGGCACCCAGACGTCAGCGCCTTCCTCTGGTATTGCAGTACTGAGGTCGGGGCTGAGTCAGGGCAGCCAGGCCTCTGTGGGAATGGAGGGGAGCTGACAGCTCATTTTGTGCCTCCGTTTCCCCAGCTGTAAATATGGGGCAACAGGTTTCACGACCAACAGACTTGGGAGATTGTTTCAACCGCTTTGTGTTCTCAAGAGGAAACAGCAGGAGAAGGATGAAATAGAACTAATGGATTCTTTGGAACCCTTATAAAGGCAGAGCTTAGTTCACCACTGCCTGTGACACCAGGAGATCAGATCACTCCAGGTGGGCCTCCCAAGCCTGGTCTCTGAAGGCGTCTCACACCATTTCACACGAGTCCACCTGCCATCCCTGCCTTGCCCAGTGCCTCAGAACCCAGAGATGTGTCGATCCTTGAGTCCAGAGCAGTGACACGCAGCCCTAAGAGCTGCTAAGCAGGGCTGGTTTGCATCCCATCTGCACCGGGGCTGTGCCAAGGAGACATGCCAGCCTAGCACAAGCACAACACTTACTGAACAATTGGTTTATTTATGGGGAAACTTGTCTGGCACAAAACATGGAGGAAAACGATCCCAGCAGATTGGGAGCAGCTGCTCAGTGCTGCACATAATTTCTGTCTTGTGAACAGATAAAACTAAGTCTAACTCCTCATCTCCAGGGATTTGCTGGAAGAGTCTTTTTTGATTTAGGAATGTAGTAATTAATTATCAGATAGAGCTGTCCTTGCAGACTGCTTTCCAAGTAAGAATTTCAGGGAACGTTATGAAAGTGGACAGGCAGTTTAAAAACTGAAGAATGAGTCACTGCTTTGCAGATGCGAAACCGTTGCACAAAGATTTTGTCTGAACTTGTGTGCCTGCAACACTGAGAGGAAAGAGCCAGAAGCTCTGCCCACCCCGTTTCTGTCCCACCAGCTGCAGAAGGATATTGCACTAAAGAAACTGAAGAAGGGGGAGGACAGCCAGGGGCCAGCAGCAGTCCCAAGCATCCTCGTGTACGAGTTTCTCATCCCATAAAGCAGCGCTGTTTAGCCAGCCCCGTTCCCTCCTGCTCACCTGGACCTCCTCAACCTTGGGGTGGGTGTGGAGGAACTGCTCAATTTCTGCTGGGTAGATGTTCTCTCCTCCCCGAATAATCATGTCCTTGCAGCGGCCTATAATTCTGCAGTAGCCATCCTCATCCAGGGTCGCAATGTCCCTGCAACGACACCACAGTCCAAGTCCTGGCCCAGCCAGGTGGAACAGCAACTGGGTCACCCATCAACCCATCAACCTGGAGGATCAGACTGCCTGGCAGGTAATGGGCGAGTTGTCATTAAAACACATGGAAGAAACTCCTGCAGAGATCAGAGTTTCTGCTATAGGCAGACACTGTCATGGGCAGCATCTACAAACATCAGGGCTCAGGGGAAGGAGGCTCCTGCTGTCGCTGTCCTTGTCTCTGCTGCATGCCTGCAGCGCTCTGCCTCTTGGAGGAAGCACAGTCACACCAAGAAAATATCCCTGACTCCAGGAGCAGTTTGCTAAAAGCAGTTCTGGAGTTTCGTGGAGAGGAACCGACAGAGGAGAGGAGAGGGCTAACTCCGGCCAGTTTTCCCTACTTTGGAAAGCATGGCTAAACCATTCAAGTACCATACGTCCCCATGCAGTGTCCCCATCCAGGAGGGACATGGGAGAGCTTTCCAGACTCACCCAGTCTTGTACCAGTTGTCATCAGAGATCACTTCACGCGTTCTGGCAGAGTCATTCCAGTACCCCAGCATGACGCAGTAGCCACGGACCTGAAGCTCCCCAGGAGTGTTCAGAGGCACAGGCTTCCCTGTTTCTGGATCCTCAATTTTTGCCTACGGTGGAAGAGAAGCAGAGCCTTTGGGGAGCTGAGCCAAACGTTACGGCATGCAGCACCTCCAGGAGCAGAGACGACCTGGAGCAAGTGGGGAGGATCATGTTCACCTCTGTGTGGGGCAAGATGGATCCCACTGTCTCCGTCCTTCTGGTAAAGCTGTCAGTGGGGAATCCCATGAAGGTGACAGGGCTGTTTTCTGTGGTCCCATAGGCAACCTGCAATCACAAGAGCAACAACATGCCTCAAGAGGAAAAGAGCACAGCTCCAGCCTCGGGAAAGATGAAGTGAGTGATGGCCACAAGGAGATGGGGCGGGAGGAGGATGTTATCAGCAGTCATTCCAGTCACAAGCAGGCACTGCGCTCTCCTGGCTCTCCAGTCACTCCTGGAGCACAAAGGCTACAGAATCTCTGACTGCAAGCCGTGGCCTCATCACCGCCCTGTTCCAGGCCTCTGCTGCCCAAGGCAATTTGTCTCTCATTTAATTTTGACAAATCAGCTGCTTTTCCTGGAGGACCCCAGGGCCCGCTCTCCTCTTCTTTAACCTCCGTGTGCCTTCCCGAGCCCTGCCCTGTTTATTCCTTGCCATCTCTGCCACATGCTGAACTTGCCTGTATGCCCTTGCAGCCAGCCACTCAGGGTGCTGAGTTCACCTTCCATCTTCTACAGCTTAGGGCAAAGAAAAAATCACTTGGATAAAACCCTGGAGCCAGCAGTGGGCTCCTGTGGGAAACCACGTGTCCCGCTGCGTGGCTGTTTGCTCCAGATCCTGTTGTGCAGACATCAGCTCCCATAGCCCTCCTAAAGACATCACGAGGCTGCACAGCGCTCAGCGCAGCTGCACTTGCAGACCAAAAGCCTCACAGCAGGACAAAAGCTGCTTGCTGCTAACCCTCCCTCAGCACTAATCCCACCGGCAGGCCCTGAGTCACCTCAGCTGAAGGTCAGTTCTCCTCGGAGGAAAATTCCAGCTCGTTGTGCCCGGTGCGGTGGCCGGGGAGCTCGCCGGGAGCCAGGAAGGAAGCGCTCAGGGCAGTTCTGAGCCATGGCTGACAGCACCACACTGCAACTGCTGCTCGGTCTCCAGCTCCCGGAAGCACTGTTACAGCACTGGGACATGCTGGAGCCCTTCTCCACTCTCTAAGCCACTCGGAATGTTGCCCATCATCACCAGAAGGTGTTTTGGTGGGAAAGCACAGCCAGGGAAGGGCCAAGGCAGGAAACATCTGCACCCTCCTCCACAGCTTCAAAGACTGATCCACGAGCAGCTCTGATCCACAGAACTTCAACGTGTTCCTTGTCTTAGGGCTGCATGCTGCTGCAAGGGCGCACAGACAGCACTGGGGTTCCGCATGGAGCTGACCAGGCTCCAGGCGCTGTGCTCAAAGCTGATCAGGGACTTAACAAAGGACCAAGACAAGGCATCCAAGCAAGCTACGTGTGTGTGCCCAGCAGGCTCCACATGATTCTGGTGGGAGAGCTGGGCACTCTGCGACTCCGAGCTGCCACAGGAGCTCAGGTTGGGTGCAGTCTGCCGTAACATCTGATGTGCTCATCTGACTACGGCGGGGTCAGCACGAAATCCGAGCTGCAGATTTGCAGGAGCCTCTTCGCCAGGAATCTGGAGGAGATCATCTCCAGGATGCCACAGGAACCATCTGGTGCAAACTGCGGCTGTAACGAGGCTTCTCCTACCAGACATAATGACAGCCTAGCAGTCAGGGAGGAAACCTGCAGAGCTGAATGCTCAGCGAGGACTTCTCTTCCACCCACTAATATGGGTCCTGTGGCTGGATCAAATGATTGACGAGACATAAATCCAAAATCTTAAACACTTATTAAAAATCCAAACGCCTTTGTTTTTCTGCTTTGCTGGATGGATCGGAGCGTCAGGCCCAGGATCCCGGCCAAGCCCTGAGTCAACCCTTTCTCCGCTCCCCATCGCTCCACTGGTTCATCTGGAGGCAGCAGCACGCAGCCCCTGGCAGGACACTGCTGCAGCACCCCGGGCTGCTCCAGCTGCTGGCAGCGTGCTGTGAGCTGTGCCCCGGGGGCTGCGCCCCAGCCGCGCTGCGTCCCCAGAACTGCTCTCACACCCTCGGGACCAGAGGAGGCACAGCCGGTGCTGCCGGGAGCCCAAACAGACCAAGGCAACCCGTGCTTCCCGAGCCGCCCACGGGGCAGCGCAGCTCAGAGCGCCCAGCTCCAGCCCCCCGCTCCCCGCCTTCCCTGCGGCTGGACGCCGGGGCGGTGCGCTGCACTTCTGGTTACTTCTGGTTTTCCTCTCTTCAGACGCCGTTCCTATCTGAGTAGTTGTCCTCATCTGCACAGCCTGGCTCTCGGCAGAGCTGCAGCATGCCCTCGCGGAGGCTGTGCTGTCCTCCCCTCACCCGACGCGTGGCATTTCCTCCAAGGGCTCCTCTGCTCAACTCCAGCACGAGATGAAACCACACTTCCACAAAACTGATTTTAAGTTCAGAGATATCCACGAAGATTCATAGTTCTCAAGGCCCAGCGGGACACTAATGCTCATCCAGCCTTGTCATTCTGTACATTTCAGTCCAGAAAACCTCACCCAATAATTTCTGCATCAGATCCGTAATTTCCACTGGAGCTATATCTAGTGTCAAAGCAAAGCTTTAAGGGTGGCAGGGAGCCCAGCTCGGACGCTTGGCTCTGAGAGGAGCTATGAAAGCACAGAATATAATCGACTTTAAAGCCTTCTTTCACCGTCAGGGCTGCAATGACCCGCAGCGCCCAGCAGCCCTGCCTGCAGCAGCGACAAGGACAGCTTCAGGACCAGCTGCTGCCGAGCTCGTTGCTACCGACAAGAGACTCATTCTTTGTGAATCCTAAGTCTGTCTAAACTGGGAATAAAAAGAACATCTTAACAGAACCGTGTTTTTTAAAGCACATTTCAAAAACATTTCCTGCTGGCGCTGTTTGAACAGCGGCCGCTGCGGAATCGGCAAAACAGGCCGAAGAAGGCAGAGTCTAAAAATTAAAAATAAAAACAATCGCAGTCCAGTCTCCTCAGTAAACATTTGGGAAGCAGGCTGATCTGGTGGGTACAGCAGGGGCACTGAGGACCCTGGGTTCTTCCCACACGCCACTTACGCACCGCACCTCTTGGAGCAAGGCTGTCAGCTCCGTGCCCGTCGGGTTCCCCGAGCGCCCAATGGCAATAAAAACAGCCCTTCCTTCCCTGTCCGGCTGTGAAAGGCTGCAGGGAGAAGGTGACAGCAGCGCTGGGAACCGGGGTTACATGGGTGGGCCTGGAGGGGAAGGCCAGGGCTGAGGAGGGCCTCCAGAGCCTCACGCTCCTCATCAGCACCCTCTGGTTGAGCAGAACGATGCCAGGGCTGGAACCGCCGATCTGAAATGTGCAGAAACAGCTTCACCGAAGACAATACTGGCCTCGGAAAAGAGAAGCAAATTGACCGTGAAACAATAGGGATTTTCAGACTTCAAAGAGGCATAATGAGCACCAGAAAGCAGCCTGACGACCCAAGAGATGTGCTGAGGGACTCAGCAGCTCTTTGAACCCTGCCCATTGTAACACGGCGGATGGATCTCATTACCAAACCCACGCTGAGTGTTTTGTCTCACATATCCCCACCAAAGCCCGTTCCTTAGCAGCCAGATGCAAATTGTTCTTAACTGAGCAACTGTCCTTCCTCATGCAGTTGCTCACCACCACCAATTCCGAGTTCTCCCATCCTCTGGGCCATGCGTCTCATTGCTTTAGAGCTGTCCCACGACCACAAGTTGTGTTGGAATATTCCTGAACCTCCAGGTCAACTTTGCCGCTGCAAAAACAGCTCCTGATCCCATCCAGCCTGTGTCACACGAGATTTCATTTCCTACCACAGCAACAGTACCATCTTTGTGTCAAAACGCCAGGACACAAACAAGCAGGTTTTACAGGACAAACCTCCAAGGGTGGCCACCCCATTGGCATTTCTCCCCACACGAAGAGCTGCCAAATATTCCCAGTTTGGATGGGGCGTTAAAAGATCCCAAAAATATCAGGTGCCCAAAGCACTGGCTTTGTGTTGTTGCACGCAATGGCTTTGCCTCAGGAGGAGACCAGTGCAAAAATGGTAACCCAGCTTGCCTGGGCCAGGAGGCGGCCACTGAAAACTGGCCCTGGCCATCAAACAGCCACTGCTGTACGAGCCGCTCCTCGCCGGCTGGGGTTAAACCTGCCTCTCTTCTTTCCAGGCTCATACGAAATCTCAGGGCTTGCAAATATTTCCCTGGTCCTGCCAGCATTTCAGTGGCAACCAGCAAAAGCGGGTGCAGTTAGTTGGTGTTCTATTGATAGCTTGATAAAAGGTCTTTGCCGCGTAATTAACTTCACCCCTCGTGCTGGGGTGCCGATGCATTTAGGAAAAGTGGAACTACAAGGAAAAGGTGAGAGGGAACACACAGAGATAGAGGCTCTGCAAAGGAGGAAAAACACTGGGTGGGGAGAATCCAAATGCTCAAAGCTGTGAGAGAAGAAAACTGTCCAAAATGCTAGGTGCAGAGGCAACATCCACACAGACCTGGGGAGCTCAGTCCCCACGGGGGACGTGGCTGGCAGTCTGGGATCTCATTGCTTTCATTCCACATACAAAGTCATCATTTTAAATGTTCTCTCAGCACACTCCCATAGCTTTGCAGCTTTGAAGCCACCTACTTGCCAGCTCACTGAACCGCCTGGGAGCTTCAGGCTTGCAGGGTGCACACGGCATGGCTGGGGCAGCGTGAGGGCAGCATGAGTTACATGGAAGAAGCCAAGAGCATCGTGCAGCAGTCAGTGGGATCAGAGAGAAGGGAAGGGTGGATGGGAGAGGAGTGGGTGGACATCAACTGGAGCCAAACTGGCAATGTATCAATGGGTGGAGGCCACGCTACAGTGGAAGAAAACCATCAGATGGAAGGAGGTGCACCACCACCGCCTCATCCAGCTCTACAAACAGGCCAGGTCCCCGTCCTCAGCAAACAGTATCCATCGAGCACATAAAATAAAAGCAATAAGTTGGATCTGAACTCAGCGCCAAATTACTGATGGGTCACTTGCACATTGCTGAAAGCCAGGGGTTTCTCTGGGACTGCCTGGAGATGGAGCACCTGCACCCCATCTGCTGCCCATCCACCTGGCTCTTCAAACACTGCCCCATGCCAGGGAACGTCGCAGAGCATCACCTGCAGCCTCTCCCACCAGCACCCAGTGCCAGGGAGAGACAGAAGCTCAGTTGTAAATGGGGGACAGCCAATGTCCCCAGGGCACCTCCCCAGGCTGTCTGAGTGCCCTTTTCCAGCCAGAAAGGGAGCCTGGAGCCCAAGAGGGCAATTGTTGATCTGCACTGATGTACAAAACCAGATCTGGATCCCCTTCAAAGCTGCAGAGTCAGGCTTTAGGAAGCAACTAATATTTTCACATGGAATAGTATATGTGTAGCAATTTCAGTACACCAGAATTGTTAATACCAACAAAAATAAAGATTACACATGGAAAAGACCATCTCCAATGTTGTATCAAAACAGTTCCGACCTGCAACACCAAAGCAACACCCCAAATCTATATTTATCCAGTTTCAAAACCTGTATTTATTTGCTCTGCCCACAACGCCTCCAAGAAGGAGAGGAGGGGAGCCCAACGGCTCCAGTTACCAGGCACGGGGAATGTTTGCTAGCTGTTAATCAATTAAGAAAGAGAGGACGGCAGAAGAATCCCACCTCCTCCGCCCCGTCCCAGCGGCGCGGGTCCCTGGGGAGCTGTGGGGTCCAGGGCTGGATGCTCCCCAGCCCCTGCGGCTCCCTGCCCTGCAGCAGGAACACCGACACTGCTGCCATTGTCAGCACTGGACTCCAAGCCACCCGCGAGCCACGAGCAGGGCCTGGCTGAGCTTTTGAGGATCACTGTACGCTTGCTGGCCAGCCTTACTCATCCCTGGGCTGCAAAGTCCAGCGTGGGCAGGCCAGAGGCTGTCAGCAAGCAGCTCAAAGCTCAAGCAGCTCAAAGCTCGAGCAGCTCAAAGCTCGAGCACACGGAGCACAGAGGCCCCTCCGGCAGCCAGGCCAGGTGCCAGGCGCAGCGGATGCCAGTCGGCTCCCGCCACAGGAATGCGCTCACCGAGGCATGGAAATCAAAACCATTAGGGGAAAGAACTTCCTTTTATTCCACATTTGTGCCTGGAGAAATGGAGCCGAGAAGCAGACACCTTTTCCCTGGCAGCCCTGCCCTGCTGCCGCCCCACAGCAGGACCCAGCATAACAGCATCCACCAAAGCTCCGCTGCACCAGCAAGGCTGGCAGGGAGCCCTCGCTGCATTTCCCCACCCTGCACAGCGTGGGGGCAGCTGCATCATGGCACCTTCACAAGGACAATACGGGTCTTACCCAAGCTTGGGCCCGACCTCTCTGGCCATCGCACCCTTATCCGTGCAAGGAGAAATTCCCTGGCCCCAAAAATCCACAGTCTCAGCCAGCAAACAGAGAAGAAAACAAAATTTGTTCTCAGAGGAAAAAAGAATAGAGGATGGCTTATGGTTTGTACAGCCTGACCTCTGACAGGGGTCTTGTTCCAGAGACACACGGGTGGGATGAAGCCATGACGGAGTTTGCAAAGACCTCGCATCTTTTAGGGCCAGTCTGACTCAGGCTAGCAGAGATCTCTGCAGAAACGGTACAGTGATGGCCAGTATTTCTTTTGTGAGAAGATGGGAAACCGAGTATCAGACATTAGCTGCACTCGGGAGGGAAGCACAGATACACCACAAGCTCCAGCATCCAACAGAAACCGGCTGACTTTTAAAGCACACCCAGCAGTTGCTCCTGCACAGTGGAGCTGGTGCACAACTTTCAGGAATGCTGAACAAATGGGTTCGGGTTAAGACTCAGGCAGTTGAATCTGTTCAGAGAAAAATCAGTCAGTGGAAAGAAGACGACGACATTTTAGAGGGTTTTTTGTTTTTTTTTTCCTTTTCCACTCTCATGCAGGTCTGAGGGTTCCTCTGTGCACCCCTTCTTTTCCTGTCTCACAGATTCTGACAAGAGAGATGCTCCAGTGACCAGAGCATGTGCTTTGTGCCCAACAAACAAAAACACCTCTCACCTTTATTTCCAGCATGAGCCGGCGGCCCTACAGCAGGGCATCTGTGGGGGGAGGCAGGAGGGATGACTTGATGCTGAGGTGGTGGTGAGGCCCCAGCTGCTCTACAGCAGGGCGTTGCATGTCAAGACAGACAAATATTGGAAGAGTGACATGGCCTGGTTTGCACCGAGGTCCCGCATGACATCATCGTGTAGCCAATCCCATCTGCCTCACAGGCTCATCAGAACCTACATTCACACCCCAGAAGCCCCCTCTCTCCCCCCAAATAAGTCATGCACTGAAAACACCATTTAAACTGACAGCTGCTGCTTGGAGCTGAGGCTGCCAGGCCGTTTGCATAACACTGTCTGGAGCATGCTCAGTGGTGCTGGCTAATTCCTCATTGCAACAATGGAAAAACCCAGAAATCTCTGTGAATAAGCCAGTCTGTGTCCTAAGTCAGCCCTTGGATTTCCTCCCTTTCTTGAGACTGTCTCGCCTCTGCAAAAGCTCCACTGGGGCTCTGTATCCAGCTTCAGCAGCAGAAATCTCAACAAGCTCACAGTTATGTGCTCGGCTCTCAGCTGTTTGCTACAGCCAGGAACTGGCTGGAAATCAGTTCAAAATGTTCCACATCCAAACCCCACCCCGCAACTCCTGGATCTCTCCCTTCTCACTCCCCGCAGCAGGCGCTGGGGCTTTTAACTGCTTTGCTTTATCTGCAGACATCCTGTGCATTGCTAACACTTCCATGTCACAGCTCCCTGCAACTGCTGCTGCAAGACACGCACCAGCACAGCTCCTGCTCCAGCAGTTACCTCCTCGCTCTGCAGCTTCACCATCTCCTTTCCAATGCCCATGTCTTTCCCTGTCCAGCTTCAGCCCAAGAGCCTCAGGCATTGCCATCCACTTCACCTAAGCCAGGCGTGCAGTAAGAACCACCACCAAGCGCTTCTTCTCTTAGTATCACACCACCAGTCCGTGCCCCACAACTTCCCTGCAGTCTCTGCCATTGCTCCATCCCCCAAAGAAAGGCAATGGCCTCTGCTCCTCACTGCCACGTGCTGAGACTTCCCTTCACACGTAGATCTCCTGACCACGACCAGCCCTGGATCTACCACGCTCCACCTCCATAGAGAAGACGCAGCAGAAATCACCAACATCTTTGCTCCCCTTTCTTGGCCAATTCCTAGGTGCCATCTAGATCTGAAGGTCTTCAACTAAAATTTTGCACTGCAAAAGCAGCTACAGTGCTACTGACCATCGGCATGGCTCCATAGCTCTCACACCTCCTCCAGTCCCTTCTCAAGCAAACCCCTTTGAAATCAACAAGACAAGATCCTCCAGAGCCTTTCCTCTGCCACAGCAGGAAAAGTGCATCTCCCCACAACGGCCCAGGCCAACGTGCAGCCCAGGAGCTGGCTGAAAGCTTTGGTGCAAGCTGGTTTGAAGGGCAGCAGTGCTCCTTGCCGTGCCATCCTAAGGCTTCCATTCAAGCAAATAGGTTGCTTTTCCTCTCACTGGTCAACCTGGGCCCTGCGTGGCTCGGCAGGGATCAGAGATTTCTCACGGAGCAGGTTTGCATTTGTTCCTCTTGACCATTTGCCCCCCCGCTGCAGAGAGGAAAACTACCTTTGCGCAGGCACTTCTGCAGTGGAGCCCGGCAGGACTGAGGACATTCCTCTGCCTGGTGCCAAGGGGTTAAGCTCACAGTAAGTTCCCAAAGCCACTTGCTTCCAACTGGCTGCTGCCTGCGGTTTGTGGGAAGGGATTTTGCTTTTTAATAACATTATAAATAGGGCTGTGTTCAGCATGCTGCAAACCCAGTTACTCTCTCTCTCTTACCCATCTCCCTCCTCCTCCCGCTTCTCTTCCCACCGCACCGATTCCAGATCTGACCATGAATCGGTCAGGATGCCTCCTCAGTGTCCTCAGCCTACTGGCCTGCCTCATCTCCGTCGTGCAAGCGTGTCCCCCGAGCTGCCACTGCCACGGCGGGGACCTGCAGCACGTCATCTGCGACAATGCTGGGTTGAAGAAGATCCCCAAGGTGCCTGAGCAAACACGGCTTCTCAACCTGCAGAAGAACAATTTCCCTGTTCTGCCGACCAACGGCTTCCGGGACATGAAAAAGCTGGTGTCCCTGCATCTCCAGAGCTCACGGATCAAGGAGATCTCAACCGGAGCCTTCAGAGGGCTCAAGAACCTGGTCTACCTCTACCTCACTGACAACCAGATCAGTGTCATAAAGCCAGGAGCCTTTGATGACCTCTCTGAGCTCACCTACCTGTACCTGGACCAGAATAAGATCCCAGACTTATCCAAGGGGATCCTTTCCCCTCTTGTCAATCTCTTCATCCTGCACCTAGGCAGCAATAAAATCCGGGAGCTGAAAGCTGGGGTCTTCAGTGGTGCTAAAGACCTGCGCTGGCTCTTCCTCTCTGACAACTCCCTCACCAACCTCCTGCCCGGGGCCCTGGAGGATGTTGAAAATCTCGCTGTCCTCCACCTGGACAAGAACCAGCTGAGCAGCTATCCCGTGAGTGCAATGAGCAAGCTGAGAGTGCTGGAGGAACTGAAGCTTTCCCACAACCCAATTGAGGTGATTCCGGACAACGCTTTCCAGTCCTTTGGGCGTTACATGCAGACTCTCCACCTGGACAACATGAAACTGAAAAAGGTGAGTCCTTTCTCTTTGCCTTTCCTCTGTATATGAAACGCAGGGCTCAATTCTCTGCCAAGCTGCCAACTCACTGCCCCTCCTGCACTTTGCAGAGAGGGGGGATCCCGGCCTGCATGAAGAGAAGCACCTGTCAGCTGCAGAAAAACCACACATAGCTGAGCAAGGGATGGGAGCAGTGCTCCACCCTTTTGGTGGGCTGCTTTATGCAAAGCCAAATTATCCGGGGCTGGTCAAGCTCATTGGAAAGGCAGTGCTCCGGAGCTGGAGGTCACACCGGTCGCTGAGAAAGTATTTGGGGTGGTCCAGGACAGTCAGCAACCTTCCATCATCCCAGACACGACGCATCTGCTCTGGGATTGAAGAGCTGAACTGCTCCGCTCCTTTGCTCAGCCTGAGTGCCTGCTGCTGTCTGAAAGGGGGAGATTCCAAAGATCAAAAGCAGTTTCTCACTCCTGCCTTGCAGACAGGTAGACATGTGAACCTTCACCTTCACCTCTCCACCATCCCTTCGAACTTTACACATTATAAAGGAAGGTTTGTTTATTGATGCTCTCTCAAAAGCAACTCTTGCAGCATCTTACAAAGGGGATCTGTTCCCACCGGAGTGGAGAAGGAATATTCATATGTCCTGGAAAAACAACCTCCTCCTTTTTCTGTGAGAAAGCATCCATAGGCAGAAGCATCATACTCAGGGAATAACTCACATTAGGACCTCTGAAATGCCAGGTAGAAGTGCAAGAACACAAACTAGCACAGTGCAAGAAGAGCAGCACCCTAGGGCAGCCTGACATCCGAGATGCACCCTACATGGCTGGAAAGGGGGGCATCTTCTGCAGGGAAGGACAGTTCTCCCTGGCACAACACACTGCCAGGAATGCCATTACCTGCTGTAGGGAACCTGCTTTGGCAGGGGGGTTGGACTCGATCTCTGGAGGTCCTTTCCAACCCCTATGATTCTGTGAGTCTGTGAAGCCCAAAACCAAAGTGCATCCAGGTAAGGCAGGACAGCAAAGCAGAGCAACACCCACTATGTGCAGGAAGATGTGATGAAACATGAATTTCTTAGTAACAAAAAGCAACTCAAATGGTATCACCTATCTGTAAAAGAACAAAGCTGCTAAAGCTACCTGAAGCAGACCACACTAGAGTTTCCACAGGGAATAAAGAAAATTCAGAAGCTGGAGTCACAGCATGCCCAGGTGCAGACTGACACACCTGTGATAGCACCCAATCAGTATTTAATCCCTTGTCTACTCTCAGATCCAACCTCTCCAGGATGGGGGGTAACTAAATGCAACACTTCAAGCCAACTTACAGACCTCTCTAGGGGAAGCGTTCAACGTGTGGTCACATCTCTTCCATAGACTCAGTTTTTGGGGACTCCCATCACACACAAATCAAAAGCTCCAAACTAAGTGTCATACCAGCTGTAGGCTCCAAGTCTTGTGCTGAAGAAATGTGATGCTCCAGAGAATTCAGTGTCCTTGATTCCAACAAAGGAGCATCTAAATACATGAAGTTTTAGTTTTCTAGCCTATGAACCAAGTTCAGAGTTGTCTCTCCAAAACCTCAGCATGCCCCATACCCAAACAGCCCGCACGCACCTGGCCACAGAAGCCACACAACCTGGGAAATCCCTACCAAATACTTTAAATGCTGCTGACATCTTAACAGCAGCTCTTCCTTCTCCATAAAAATACTGTCTCTAGCTTTTTCTTGTATGTCTGCAAAGCTTTCAAGACGTTCAGGTGCAAAACTGTTCCACACGAAGCTATCACAGCCTACATGGTGCTGAGTGGAGCACGGAGAGCCGTCAGGCTTCTCTGCAACTCGAGAACCACAGAATTCCCTTTCCTCAACCACTTGCATGCCATATTACATGGGCCAGGACACACTGCATGAATCAACAGAAAATAAGGTAGTGCAGAACCTGCAAGCTTTGCACACACCCTCTCTTCATTGGAAAAGAAATTACAACAGTAATTCTCAATTTAAACAAAAGGAAAATCACCAATTTCTTTACCAATGCACGCGCTGGCAGGAAGCACAGCAGCTGTTCCCGGCAGACGCTGCCTCTACTCGTGGGCTGGGAGAGGAATGAGCAGCTGAGACAGGCAGCGTTCCTCTGTCCAAATCAGAACACGGCCAGGGCAGCCAGGGCGTCCCTCTGAGCAGTTCTGCTATCAGCACAACCCTCTGAGATCAGCTCACAGAGCCAGCACTGCCGACTCCAACAGCTACAGTACTCTGGGAGTTTCTTAGCGAAGCTCTAAATTTATCCAGTGTTGCTTAATTTGGAAGATAGCAGAAGTTCACAGCTTAAAATAGCGCGTTTCCCTGTCGGGTCTTTCAGCTCGGCCTGCACACAGCCCGACAGTCCCACCAGCAGGGTGGGCTCACCACAAAGGGAAGCGCAGGTCCTGACCCGCAGGGTCTCCTGGCAGACCTGGTGAATCTCTTCTCAGCAGTTTTGAGAAAATTTCCCCATTTTGAGAAAGGGGGAGGAACGGTTTGTCACAGCCAGCAGAAGCTCTGTCAGTTGCCCTGTCTCTAATGCATCACCTCCGAGAAAGTTTGTGTTGACAGGTTTGCTTTCAAAAAGAAACCTTCCAATCTGAGTAACTATTGGCTGAGAAAAAACGGAGATGAAGCTTGAAGGAAAGGATGGGGGAGGGCCGTGAAGCAGAGTCCACAGCCACGCAAAGCTTAAGCTCTCCCTGAAAGCCTGCCCATTAATCAGGAGCAGACAGAGCTCGCAGCACACCTTGCAAACAGCCCGCTGGAAATGAGAAAAACCAGAGGAGGCTGAGGTGCTGGAAACCTGCCTCTGTTTCTATTCCGCTCCGATGCCAAGTGTAACTTTCCACTCGGAGCATCGGGCACTGCCAAAGCCCACAGGCCTTGCAGACGCCACAAACACTGCCTCCTTCAGCCGCCCCGCGGCAGGGAAGGCAGCGGCCCTGGGCGGGTGTCCAGCCTCGGAAGGGATAATAAGAAAATACCTTCATTAAGAACAGAGATGTATGGCTCAAAACATAAAGAGGGCTGCCCGCTTTTGCTTTATTTAGGAATGCGGCTTCAAACAGAGTCCCACGTGGATCTGGGCTGTAGCTCTCTTCAGGTAGGAGGCTGCTAGCAGGAGCCCTGCGTGCCGCCCGCAGCTCCCACAGGGCTCCCCGTTCCTCACACGCTCGCTGCCTCCACGCTCGTGGAATGCTCCAGTTTGAACCCAGGAGGATATCTCCCCTTCCCTAACTCGGGGTTGCTCAGCATAAACCTCTGTGTTCAGTTTGCAGACAACGCGTTCACCGGCGTCACCGTTCTGAAGACGGCACACCTCGAGAACAACCGGCTGACCCAGCTGCCCCGCAACTTCCCCTTCGACAAGATGGAGACCCTGACGCTCTCCAGGAACGCCTGGCACTGCAACTGCCAGCTGGCACATCTGCGCAAGTACGGGGCCACGCACACCTTCCTTCCCCTCATCGCTTGGGGTCTCCTCGGGGTCCCCCGGCCTGCGTGGGGCAGGAGGAGACGGCAGAAGGCAATGCTCAGCCCGCCGGGCCCGTGGCGGCCGCAGCTGAGCCTCCTGTAAGCTGCTGTGTTCTCCCCCCAGGTGGCTGAAAGCCAATCGCACCCGCACGGAGGACACGTGCTCCACGCCGGCGCAGTACCGGGGGCAGTCCATCAGGGACACCCCGGCCCTCCGCACCTGCAAGCTGCCCACCAAGAGGTCCAGGAAGGGAAGCCGCCATTAAGCACGTAAGAGGGGTCGCAGAACCAATTCCTAGCGGTAGCTTGTAGTCACTTCTTGCACAGACCCACAACAGACCCAGTGCCACTAATGCTACAGGGACTGCTGTCTCAGATGTCATTAACAAGGAGATTTAGCTGACATCCCACTCAGAGCTGCTCGCTCTCCCTGGCCATGCTGGACTCCACAGGCTCGCAGAGCAGAGACCCTGCCTGGAGCAGTAGGGATGGAGTCAACCCCCTTAAAACAAACACAGACCTAACGACAGGCCTGGGACAGCGAGGAAGGGTGAAACGTGTAATTCAGTGTCAAATCAAGGGTGGCTTTAGCCCACTGCTGGCCTGGGGTGGAATAATACAGACTTTACTTTTCTAATCGACTGGAGATGCTCCTCCTTCTGTCCCAGTGAAGGCTCTCCCAGGTCTGGTTTGAAAACCAGCCCAAGACACAGCTGAGGAATCTGGCCCCAGGCCGCCCAGCCCATACCGTCCGTATGAAAATAGATGCCTTCCACAAGGAGCAGTTCCCAGACCAGCACCTGCCTTTCAATAACTACCGTTCCCATCCGAGACGCTCAGGTATTTAGAAAAACAAGGGCTGGTGCCTTCAAATGAATGTCCCAGAACAGGAAGGATCTTTGCAAAAATATTCTTTGCATAAGGTGCTCTGGGCCAGAGGGTGACTCAGGAGACAGGGCTGGCTCTCCTTTGAGCAATGGGCTTACTGACATCTACCAGTCCAAACACCAACTGTGAAACAGTGTCACACAAACACCTCCAACAACTGGGAACTACCAAGCGTACTAAATTCAGAGCAAAGAGTAGTGAGAAAGCCACAGCTGTCGTCAGCTCAGCCCAAGCGTTCTGCTTTTCCTCATCCCAGGACTAGATCTGGAGCTTGTACAGATTCCAAAAGACTTTGGATTAACCTGAAAATGTGTAGGCTTTTGGGAAAGGGACCTTTGTTCATTTGCTAAGTAAAGTACAGCGACCCTGCGATGCACTGTGTGAGCAAGAGCCATCGCTGTGCCCTTCCTAAGGGCAAGGACTCAGAGTCCAAAGCCCACTTACGGCCATTTGGCCCCTGTTCCCTAAGGAGATGCATAACAGGATGGAGAAGATAAATTTATGCCTGAAGTGTCAGGGATTATGCCAGCAGCTCTGAGCCTTCCTAAAGTGATAATTTATCTTGCAGTGCCAGAGACGTTATGGATTAGAGATGGAAATACCACTCATTCCATACAGGGTGAATAAGTTCTGACCAGAGACGGAAAAACTCTGGTTTCTAAACCACAATACTTAAATACTTCACCTTCTTCTCTCCCTGCCTGAACTCAATTTCAGCTCACTCCCTAGGAAAAGAGTAAGAAAACCATGACAATAATAGCTGGTTTTCCTTTTGCACCTTTGGCCCAACTCACTCTCAAAAATGTATAAACGTTAATGAAATAAAAACCAATTTACCCCAGCCTTGCAGAAGACAAAACTCAGTATCTTCAGGTGTAAGAGGCGCAATGCAAGCACGCAAATCCATCCCTGTGCAGTGACACAATTCTAAGGGATACAAAGCTCCCCTGAGTTCACTGTGCAGCTCTCGAGAGGCGGGCAGCTTCCCCAGATAGCAGCCCTCAGGGTTTCAGAGACACGGTGGCTCTCTCACTGTCCAGGAGCTGCGTGTCAGAGAGGCTGTCTGGCAGCTCCTAAAAGTCTGCCTGCTCTGGAGCTTCACTGCTCTTCCACCTTCCAGCTGCTCTTCTCTCCCTGCCGCGGGTTCTTCCTTTACAAAGGAAGCGCTCACCAGCCACGAACACTGCAGGTAAGATGCTCCGGAGACACACAGCAAGTTGGCATCAGAGGCTGCAGATGGGACTGATGCATCTCCTCCATCGTGGGAACTGGTGATGGCTTCTTGAATTCGAGTTCTTCTGTTTCAGTTATAGGCTTCACTCACAGACAGCGTAAAAAAAAAAACAAAAAATGCACAAAAGCTCCAAGTTTAATGATGTGCTTAAAAATGCCCCTAAACGTGGGATTTCCCTTTCTTCTTCCCCAGCAGGACCCGCTACGGCCTGTCCTGGTGACCGGTCACTCCTATCATCAGAAAACTACTGACTTCTGAGTCCTTCCTTAAGCTTCTCCTATCTGTCAGGAAACATAGCTGATATATCTGAACACCTCCAGCCTCCTCCGAATCCCCGCTTCTCTGCTGATTGCAGGATGGAATCCACCTTTTCAATCTTTTCCAACATCTATATATTTTAAAAGAGGCATTTTAAAAAATAAACGATGCATGACCATACTAAGAGCTAACCTAGATCCTGCCGGTAAAGCACAGTCATCTTTCCCAGAGGCAGCGGAACCCACGTCCCAGATCAACCAGTTTGTCTCTGTCTCTCCCCTTCCAATAGAGTGGAAGCAAGTAGGAAGGCAGAAACGTTCTTCCCCAGCTGCTTGATCAGGAAAATTGGTCTCAACCCGTGCAGTCCTCCTTCCTCCCCCGGAGGGGATCCCTGCAGGCCAGGGCCGAGGATGGCAGGTGAAGCAGTGCCCAGGAACCGGTGGCCCTAAGACAGAGCTGCCCTTAGCTCCCAAAGGCAGCGATTTCCCTAAGCCAGACAGGAATCTTTGAGGGAAGCGGTACTGGGAAAGCCCGGAACTGAAGCAAGCTGAAGACTGGATTCCCTCCCACTCTGTGGGCTCCACCAAGATGTACGCGTGTCCAAGAGGAGAGGTGTGCACCACGCTGCCTTGCTGGAGCACCCCTCCTCGCCCTGCCCATACTCAGAGGATCCAGCAGGACACCAGGATGACTGTGGTTTATTGTCATGGCTGTTACAATACCACAGTTGCAACTTAACTGTGTTTTTTAATCCTAAAGAGTTATATAAATGTATGTATATTTATTCCTCTGTAACTGAGTGTAAATGACCCTCAAGAGGATGAAAACTCCTCTGTCTCCTATATAGAAATCAAATTGTATATTTTCTTATGTACATCTTCTGTATAAAGCTCTTGCTGCAAAGATGAATTCACCAAGCGTCCCGGCGTCTGTCTGAGGGCTGGGGATCGGAGGAAACGTGAGATTGGTGGCACAAACATGGACTTAATCCTCTTTATCCTATGGGCAGGATGGCTGCTTGTGAGGGGAGGGGTTTATCATCCCTTTTTCTACAAAGCAGGAACACATCTAACGAGTCCCAGGCAGCTGTAGTCATGTCTGGAAATATTCCGTAAAGTTAAACTCAGGCCTACTATAAAAATAGGTGTCTGTCTCCTATCGGAGTCCAGGGAATGGCATCAAGGCTGTCTGTGGTGGTCATGAAGGACTTCGTATCCAGGAAAAAACTCTGGCCGCTTCTAAGACGGCTCAGGACGGCCCTGGACCCTCCCAGTCCTTTCCAGAGCATGCAGTCATCCCTATTAATGTCCCAGTCCTGACAAGGTCTGGATCTGCCAATAATAACAGCCTAACCTGACTCGTGTGCTCATCCATCACAACAGTGCACTTCCTCAGCATTTGCAAGCAATGTGGCACCGAGGTAAAATTTGTTTCTGTTAAAGCAAAACAAAAAGGCTCTTTTTTGGCTCATTCCCTCCCAGGCAGAAACCACTCAGCTGCAATTTGCACGGTACCTGAGAAAGAGTGAAATCTGACTCAAACACGAAGTGGGGGCATATGTGACACACTGCACATCTTCAGACCCAGCAGTGAAATGTCACTCAGAGTCCCAGCGCCCCACGGGCCGATGGCCCACCCCCCACACCATGGGGGTGCATGGAAATGCGATGGCAGAAGAACACGTGCCCCAGCACAGGCTGTAGTTCTGATAGAGCAATGCTTGGTGCCACTGAACCATTCCCACGTTCAGACTCTCAAACACACAGCACGCGTGGGATTTTCTATCTGCGTGCAGTCCAAGACGGTGGAAGAAACCTCACAGCAGAATGAGCACGTGCAACCCCCTACTCCAAAACAAACCAGAAACTCCTCTCCCAAAGTCATTCATCCTTGCAGCACGTGCAAAGAAACAGAAGGATTTACAGAATCTGAAACACACCAACAGAAGTTCGGCTTCTGATTCTCCACGCAGTGTGTCTCTCACCAGGCTGCCTCCCCAGGCACCCCCGAGGACAGCAGGCAGAATTCCCCCCTCCCTCCCAGCCCCACCGCACAGCCGCTCCCCAGCCCGGCCTCACACCCACGTTGCACCACACCTGACCACGGCAGCTCTGGCACGGCTGCTGCCCAGAGGTGCCCCATCTCATGTTTTGGCCACAACAAACAATCCTTGCAGCTTTTGCACAGCAGCCACAACTCACCAAGATCTCTGGCATGTGCATCTTTGTTGAAATCACCTTCATGATCTCAGGGGGAACAGGGGAACCTGCAATGATTCCTGCAAGAAAAAGGAGAAGATGGCTGTCTCAGAAACTGTGCGTTTATTCATAGGAGCAGTCCCTCAGAAGGTTCTGCACGCTCAGACTGAAATGCTGGCGAGACCTTTGGGATACACTGGTTCCTGTCAAAATGCTTTCTATTTGTACGGATACAGAAGCAAAGGCTGCAGCAAAACCAGTTTGCCTGAATGAATTAAGGGTTGGCAGTGTTCACTCGTTAGGAAAATAAACTCTAAAGCACATACTTTGTCCAAACTACGGTTCCAGAAAAGGAAAGACTGAGAGCAGAAAGAGGCACAGATTTTTGCAGAACGCTCCCATAGATCATCACCGCCATAAAAACAAAACCTTTCCTCCCGCTCTGAGTGGACCACCTCTCTGGGGGAGGACAGGTCACATTCTCACCTGTTCAGATATGCCTCAGGATGACAGAGCGAGAAAGCAAAGTAATGCGTAGGCTTTGCTGCATGACAAGGTGAGACAAGGATCATTTTGCACATAACTGAGCTGATAAATCTGCTCAGTGTTTCTTTGCGCTCCAGCACCATCTCCTCTCTGCTGCCATTGCCTCAGAAGGGCAGATGGCATCCCTCCTTCAGCTGTTGTGCCGAGTCCGTCTGAGATAAGAGAGAATCCTCCAGCACACGTTAGATGCTGTCATACGAGTGTCTTTAAAAGCAGGCAGGAAGGTTTGGGTCAGAGAAATGACACAGCAGCTCTGTCGGACCCCACCGGCTTAGAGCACAAAGCGCCTGCTGCCGCGCAGTGGTAACTCGTGGTAGGAGCCGAGCGCGATCCGCCTTCCCACTGTACCGGGGCAGCAGCCCTAGCAGGTAAGTCCCCCCTCGGATTGCTTTAGGATGAAAGAAGAGCCCTAAACATACGCAGTTCTTGAAGGAAATCCCAAGGAAACAAAATGCAGCACCAAATTAACGGCTCACACAGCACAGCATTTCCCTGCAGAGCAGTCATTGCACGCAAAGCTTAACACAACCTCCCAGCAGGGAAACGCAGACCCATTTCACTGGGCTTTTTCATTTTCTGTCTGAGTCGTCAGACTTACCTCCCCGGAGAGTCGACAGGTTGTAGGAGTCAAAGTCCGGCTGGGAGAGCATGTCTATGAACATGGTTGGCGTGCCGTGTAGGAAGGAGCATCTTCAAGAAGGGGGGAGAAAAGGCAAAGCTGCAGAGTTGGAGCCCGGTGCCGTAACACCTCAATACCCCACTCCTGTCACACGCGGGGTTCATCGCTTGTGCCCCACGTCAGCGCGCACACAGATGTACACATTGAATGTACCTGTGTCTGTATACCATACACAACTGTAACTCCTTTGTTTTCAACAAGTGACACGTGAAGCACAACCTGGAAATGCCACCAGGGACAGACGTTGAGGCAATGGATGGGGGCGAGGTGTAAAACACACCGGCAGTAACAAACCGAGATGGACAAAGCCTACAGTGACCCAACACCCCCTCATACTCGGGGGAAAAAACGTGTGGCAAGCTCCCAGGTAGAGCAGAGCGGCCTGCTGAAGAGCCTCTGTGAGTGCACCACTCTGCAGGGGCAGGAAGCGCGAGCAGCAGGCCGGCAGGGGAGACAGGGCAGAAAGCGCTGCCACGGGGCTCTGAACTCCAGAGAGAGAACTCGGCAACTCTCACTTCTCCTGAGACACCGCCTCCAGCGTCGCCTTCCCCTCGAAGCTGGGGGCTGAGAAGATGCAGGAGGAGCCGTGCAGCGCCGACACCATGCAGCCCCCCACCGACGCCAGGCAGTGGTAGAGGGGCGCGGGGATGCACACGCGGTGGTCCTGGTGCAAAGGAAGGCGCGGTGAGCAGCAGGGCTCGTCCAGGAGCCCACCTCGCCTCCCTGCTGCGGCTCAGCGTCCAGCAGAAGAATTCTGCCGATTCGCCGGGAACTGGCGGAAGTCTGAAATTCGCCTTTCTTCCCATTAGACAGAAAAGCTGTGCTGGTGCTTCTCGCCCTTAGTAACAATTACTTTGGGACATTTTTCCTATCAAGATCTCATTCTGGATTCTTGCAATGTCTTTTCCTTGCTGGACTTCCTAGACTGGTATTGCTTACTGTTATGTTATAATATACCAGAAGAGAAGAACGGTAGTGCTGTTTCAGACATGCAGCATTGTGCAGGATTTGGTACGTGCTGTTAATTTTGTTTTTAAAATCACCAAAGGCTCTGATCGAAAAATTCTTTTTTTTTATTATATATATATATATATTTTTTAATCAAAGCCATAATGTGAGAAATAACCACTTCAGAACTTCAAAAGAAAGGCTTTGCCTTTCATTATTCCCAAGAGGAACTAAAAACAGAAAACATCAACAAGATCTTGTGCTGGAAAGAGTAACGAGAGTGTAAACATGACATGAAATGAAGCCATGCAAAAGAAATTAAAACCTCACTCAATAGAATTCAAAGCTAACATCTAGAGCTCTGTAATTGTTCGAAATAAGCATTTGCCAAGATGAGAAGCAATTCATTTCACCATTTCCCCCCCACAGAAATACTTTTTAGAAAAAAATAAACAACAAAAGCTTCTCATGAATCTAAAATGCATTTTCAGCGAAACTCCACACGGGAAAAGTGAGGGCAGTGCTTCCATCTGCAGGCACAAGGAAGGCCAAGCAGAGCCCTAAGAGCCCCCACGTCCCACCCCAGCACGGCCAGCATCCCCCAGCGTCCTTCACAGCAGCCCTGCTGAGCGAGCAGCTCCCTGCACATTTGGTCTCAGCGGCGCCGAGAGCACAGCCCAACCCCGCTGCACTGCAGGACCCACCTGCTCTGTGATCCCCAGCCTCGCCCCAATCAGATTGGCATTGTTCACAATGTTTCTGTGAGACAGCGTGGCTCCTTTGGGGCTCCCTGTTGTCCCCTGGAAGGCAAAGAGCGTTCTGCAATCAGGTCACCTTTGCAGAGGACATGCGTTCTTTGGCGCGAGCTCCCAGGCACAAATCCTAGCACGATCTCACGCTCCATCTCTTCATTCCCTTCCCTGACCTGAGAAATGGGATTTTTTATTTTTTTCCCTTTATCAGCACTCAGTCCCAAACCAGACAAAAAAAGTGGCTCAACTACAGCTGGAAAATTCACATGACAATTCTTGACAAAGGGTTGAGCAAGAAGTAGAAAGGGGAAACTCTAGAAGACTTCCTCCGTTCTGCAGCAGAGGTGGAAAAAGGCAGAACCAGGGCTTGGTCAAAGAGAGCATCAGGCAAAGGAAGCTCAGCATCTAACAGAGTCTTCTCTGTGTCCCCGCTGAGGAACTCAAGCACAAGGCATGGAGCAAACAGAAGCACCTACTGAAGTGAACTGGATGTTGACCGGTTCGTTGCAGGACAGGGTCTGCTGCAAGGCTCTTAACTGCTTCATATGGCTGCTGTCCCCAGCCTGCATCACTTCGTCCATGTGAAAGGTACCAGGCAGCTTGGAGTCCAACATAATGACAGTGGATAGGTCAGGTAGCCTGGTAGAAGGAAACACACCATCAAGAATGGGGCAAGGAGAAAACTGTCCAAATAGCTGTATGGGGGCCAGGGTAAACCTCCTGCACAGGCCAACCTCTCTTCTTTGGATAAGACTCAATTACTGTAACACAGGAACGAGAAGCATTTTAGAGCAGCTCACACAGGGTACATACACCAAAGGAATTTTACTCCTGTTTCCAAGTCTGTAATCTATGTTATAAGGAAGGATCGTGTGCAGGACTTTCCACCTCTAAGGATTCTACGATTCTGCAAGGAGCCCTTCTATGGCCGGCAGTGATGGCTGAAGCCCAAACAGGGAAAGACCACACAGGTCATTCCAAGATGTTATCAATCACCTGTCTGGGATCTCAGCAGTGCTCCAGTGGCCCTGCAATGGCAGAAGGACGTGGACTTATCAGAAGCTGTAGGAACAGCCCTGCAAGTGCCTGAGGCAGTACCTGCAGAGCAGTGCTGGGGGAGAGGCTTCCTGCTTGTGGTGTCTCCCAGCACAGCTCCATTAAGTGGCTGCAAAGCACCCTCATCAGTACATAAATATACTGAGAGCTCTCTGCACAGATCCTTGCTCCGCTACAGCGTGTTGTCTGCAGCTGAGATGACCCAGGGCAGGACACAGCTGCTAGGTCAGTGAAACATGCCAGGTGTTCCTAACTCACCTTTTGCTCTTTATTCCCCCTGGACTGGAGTTTTCCACTTCAGGACACGACTGCTTTAGAATATCATAGTATTTCTGCGATTTAAAATGAGCAGGAAAGACCAGTGCCTTGCAGCCAACCTGTGAAGGGAGACAGAAACTGATGAGAACCATACTGGGGTGATGCTCAGGCCACAGAGAAGAGCAGAGCCTACCAGACAGTGACCCCACATGGCATAGGTTCTCCGGTGGCTCTGCATGGGATGTTCTCCACGGCTGCTCTGTTTAAGCACACGATCCTGACTCTCCAGACTAAACCTGAAGCTTTTTATAGACTTCCCTAGTAAGAGCCATCGTATCCGAGGTTAAAGAGTCACTGAAGAGCAGGTAAGAGGTCTTTGCAAAGTGAAAATGCAGCAGGACGCCCTGATGGCTGGGGGTTCAGTTCTTGCCGGGCAAGAAAGCAGAGCTGCAGCTGAGTTCCCCACTCCCAGAGGATCACTGTTCTTCACTGCAGTGCGAAGGTACAGGACTGATGTTTCAGGTCAGGAGTCCCAATGTTAACAAAAAGCCCAGTCCCAAGATAAAAAAAGAATTTGATTTGTGTTGATCTGAAAACAAGGATATTTGAGGAGCCTTGGGAAAACACAGAAACCTAAAGATCGCTCCTCAATTTAAGCCAGGTTTGGAGTTTTTTTGGTTTTTTGGTTTTTAAGATGCACAGATTCACAAGTTTTTTCCACCTCCTTTTAAGGCATAAGCTCTTCTGAAAATTACGGCATTTCTCATTCAACCCTTATGTTTATGTAATCCTGAAACAAGGCACTTTAATTACTCCAAGAATTTCTATTTATTTTTCAGCAGATGCGATCTGTGGAATTTGACCCAGATTTGCAAATTGCTTTCATCTCCCAAAAGCACATTTTTGTCAAATAAACTGTTTACATAAATTATTTACTTGGCTGTTCTTGTTATTTTCCCAGAATCCATGAAAGCAAGCGGCCAAATTTACACCAATACACTGTTTTTAAGTACCCTCTGGAGTGCATCAGAAGGGAAGACAAACATGTGCTGAATTTATGGAAGAGCCTGCCCAGATCCCAGGAACTGTGTCTTTTCTGGGATGTTCTGAGGCTTTCCAGCTTCCCCTGTTAGTCGCTTGAAGTTTCTATTCTGCTTTAACTAGCTTTGCAAACAGGCTCCATGAGGTGCTGCGAGGCGGATGCTGCAGGAGAGAAGAGCCTTCAGTCCAACATCTCCCATTCAGCATCGACCAGAAGGCAGCAGAGCCTTCCCCACACACCCTGCCAGGCAGAAGCTATCACCAGTTTGCTTCCACCAAGCCCTGGAAATATGATGGCAGCAAACGGAGGAAGAATGGTTGCTCAGTATTTATTACTGCGTGTGCTGGAGGGAACCTGATGTAGTAAGAAAGAGACCGCACAAGCTGATGCAATTCAATGGGCAAAGCCCAAAAATCCCCAGGGCTTTTGTCGTGCAAAAAAATCAAACAATCAGATAATTGGTGGGGATGAGGAAAACCAGAGAACCCAGTGCCAGAGGTACACGTGAAAGTGAGGAGCACTACAAAACCCGAGGCAGAGCAGCTCCCAGCAGAGCTGAAGCAAATTCTGCTCTTCCCCTTCAGCGCTCTGGGCTTATGCTGGAGAAAATCAGAGCAGAATCCGACACAAAAATACAGAAAGGGAAACAAAATCCAGGTCCTCTTGGGAAAAAAAGGATAGGATGCCATCTCAGGAGAGAGATGCAGAATGAAAGTCATGGACAGAGCCAGAAATGAAATATTCCTGATACCAGCAAGTGCAGCACCACTGTAGTGCAGCACATCACCTGTCCCAGTTAGGCAGGCGCTGGCACGTTCACTTGGAGGTTACATTCCAGCAGGCCAGAGCACCAAGACACCCACACTGCAGGGGAAGTGCTTCACTGCAGTGCATTTAGTTTTAATATCTGGAGACAACAGCAACACTAGCAGTATTACCATAAGAGGATTAAATGAAGGATGAAATGGGAACTCGAACTACAGCCCAGCAACCAAATTCCAGACTGCTGATGCAAGAAAAAAAAATCTCATCTAGCAGCAAGAAATCCCCCACTTCTTTCCAGATAATGCAAGAACCTGTATGGTGGTCTTGCTTTTATATGGCATCACCAGCCCTGCTCTGTGGCCAGCTCTCCTTGCCTCTTCCTAATATGCCTACGTGTTTAACCAGTTCACCTCTCTGTACCATCTCCCTGCTACTCCCTTTAACAAAACTGCTTTTACGACTTCCCATAACAAATCAAGTAGAATTAACAGCGAGTGCCATACAAACCTTCCTGATCACAAACTCCAGCTCAGGGGCCTGATAGGCTGGATTCACAGATACCTGAAGAAGGAGAAAGAAGGGTAATCAGAGCAACCTTACCTCAAAAACCCTCTTCCCTAATACATACTCCACCAAGAAAGTTCTCCTAGAGACAGGTCACAGCTGAAGCCTCTCCTGTTTGAGATGCAGACCTAAGAGCTCACCACAAGGAACTCACATTCACTAGAAAAGCTATCTGAACCCTGTGTTTGCATGAAAGAAAAGGGAAAAGATTCACGAGTCAGTCACAACAGCTTTAGGAATAAGAACAGTCCTCCTTTCTCCTGGCAGGCATTAAATCCGAGCCAGAGATACTCAAAACTCAAGGAACTTTGGGGTTCTTAACAGAAAACCAGCAAAATATCAGCATTTCCCTGTATGGGTCTCAACAGAGGCTGCACTGAGCACAGAAGCTGAGCTGACCCTCAGGGTCATCCTGAGCTGTGCTCATGCATCCTATTACTGCTCCTTAGCAGACATTGGGATGAACAGTGCAGAAAAAAATATACTAGTAGATGTGTTACAGTCCTTACACAGAGCACTGCATAAATAGGGCACACGTTGGTTAACGTATCAGATCATACAGTCAGTGAAACTGCCTTTCAGGGGTACACAGCTTGGGCTAGGTTTTTAAATGAGCATTTGTATCTTGAAGCCATACAGATACGTTTAGGAGGGATCTGAGTAACTGATAGCTATTAGGATAACTGCATGCACCATGAAAACCGACCGAGGGGCAATCTGGTTTGTATCCATCACTGCTTCCTGCGAGCTGTTTTCCTGCAGGCCGTCCCTTTCTATTCCCTCCTCACAGCCCCGCCGTCTGCTTCCCTGCACAGCAGCAGATGCAGAGCGCTGCACAGATCCTGCTTAAGCACTGACTTCACGAGGAGCTCACCGTGCTGGGTGCGAGCATGGAGAGAGTCAGACCATAAACCTCACTCTCCACCATATCCTATTGGTGCGTCCATCTCCTTTCCCAACGCGCTGATAAAAACCCCAGCACTTACCAGGATGATTCCTGCCTGGGCAGTTGCAAACTGCATGAGAACCCACTCATATTTATTGGGACCCCACATTCCTAGCCTGTCTCCCTTCTTCAGGCCAAGAGCCAGAAGTCCAGCTGCTGCTTGGTCTACCTGTAAAATGCAAGACAAGCACCTGAGGATCATAAACATTATGTGGCAGTGGATATCTTTCCACAAAGCGGAAGCCCAGAAGGGCTGTTCGTGTGCTGGTACTGCTTCGGAGTAGCTTTCCTCATCCTCGTCTTCTTCATTCCCCCTTTAGGATAAGCTCATTTCCTTACTAAGCAAGAGGACTTCCATTTCCATTGTTTCTTGAATAAAGGGGTGACAGACCCTGGCTCGGACGGCTCAGGGTTTGGCGGCGGTGCCTGCTGTGGGGGCTGGATCAGCTGCAGAGCCTGGAGAGGAGCTGGATCAGATCCAAAGGCCTCCTCCTCCGGGAGGTGCTGATAGGTGCAGACCAGACCTCAGCACAGTGCGGTGAGCAGCAGATCTCCGGCTTGGCCAGGATCGGGGCATACGTTTGTTAAACATTCTATCAGTTTTTTAGGATTCTGCACTTGCTCAGGGTTGAAATCCAAAACCACTGGAGGTAACAAAGTTGAAAGTCAACCAACCTGACCAACACAAGAGCTAAAGGCTGCTCCAGGTGGTGGAAACATCATGAGTCAGCCCATAGAAATTATCGCCACCACCTGATGTATTAAGTATGAAAGTTCATTTTGGAACATAAAGTAATCATTTCACGTATGCTGTCTTCTCCCTTTGATCCTGTGGTCTGTAAGGACAAAGGCAGCACACACCCACTGCACGTTCGCTCTGCAGTGCTGTCACTGCGGGCTCAGACCCAGGACAGAGACGCACACAGGACAATCCTCGCTCCTGAGCTAACCAAGGAAACCAGGCTGGATTTCTCCATTAACCCAGCTGTCCCAGCGTATCGGTTCGGGCTCTGACGTGGATCAGACACTCACCTCCCCTTTGAACTGAGCAAACGTTTTCCGAACTCCATCTCGGTGGAAAACGAAGGCGTCACGGTGGGGAAACCGCTCCGCTGTCTCATCCAGGCATTGGCCCACAGTTTTGTTTATAAGTGGAACGTCTAGGGTCCCCTGGATATAGCTGTCGGTCACCCTATGGGACGCAGAAAGTGTCCTTGCGTGCAGGACACTGAGAAGGAAAAGAAGCTGTGAGACAGATGCCAGCGGGGTTTCTCTGCTCTCACAAACCCACCAGCACTTCATGCACACTGTCCCAACTCCTTACTGAGGTGGTCGCCTCCCAGCTTGCCCAGCTGACTTCCTAATACGTAATGGAAGATACAAAGAATTCCTAAGCCACCAGGTTCAGCTCAGGGCTCTGGTTACAAAAGAGTGTCTTTTTTAATGTAACCAGTCATTACAGTGCTCCCAGTCTCCATACGAGAGTTAAAAGCCTTGGCCGCTTATCTCTGGATCACCTTTGCAGCCTCTCCTGTGCTATTCCAGCCCGAGCTCCACCCGGACCGAGGACTACAGAACGGTGAACTGAATCAGACAGAAGCGGGTTTTTTTCCTTCCCAAGGCCCAGTGGCTCACTCCCATGAGGTGTAAGCAGTGCATCCCACTGAAGTCAGCAGAGAGCTTTTGCTCTGCATCAGCTCAAACAGCAGGCAGCTATCACAGCATCACAGCATCACCCGACCCAGAACAAAGGGGCATCCCCAGCACGTCCCACGCTCAGCCCAGGCAGAGCACCGCATGCACACCACACCTGCAGAAACATGCCTACAGCAGAGTTAAGACCAGTGCTCTTGTGAGATGCCACAGAAATATGAGGAAGGTGGTTCAATGCCAGGGCTGCTAAATGAACATCAGAGCTGGTGCTATCCTCCTTAGATTTCGAAAGAACAGCCACCACCCTGAAAGAAGATCCTGGGACACAAACGTGCTTGCCCTCACTTATCTCTACATGTCGGGGCCACTGTGAGATATTTCCCTCTTCCAGAAAGAGAGATGACAAACCGAACTAGTGAGCTCCAGCAAGACCTAGGTGCACTATAGGGAATCACATGCAGCCGCTTCTGTGCCTAAGATCAAGAGGACCTCCAAAAGCACTTGGAAAGCAGCTGCCCCACCTGGAGATGCCCAGTCAGCAGGCACACAGCACAGGGCTGAAACCAAAACACCGCTCACCCCCAGGGCAGGAGCCCCCAGCAGCCCCAGGGAAGGCGCACTGCCTGCTGCTCGCTGTGCTGCTCTCATTCATCTGCTGTGAAAACTACTCCAAACATTTCTAAATATCTGGAGAGACTGTGGATTTGGCAGTTTACTGAGAGATCGTAACATTAAAAAGTGCAAATAACATGGAAGGACAGCAATGAAAACGTTTGCGGGGATGTTCATTGTAACGGCTTCCTTCTGCTGGGAAGAGGAGATGGCTGAGAAAGTTAAACAAAACTTAGTGCTGCGTCATTTTAACCTGTTCTAAAAGGATCTGGGGAGAACAAGACAGTCTTATCTCAGAGCATAAAAACTGTTGAGAAGAGATCAAAGGAGTTGAGCCTTAACCGAGAGCTACTGGCAGAGTAATGACCAGCGTGTGCAGCACTAAGCGGGCTGTGCGTGCTTTACTGCCTCCGGGAGCAAAACCACAGAGGCAGCAATAAAACGAGGAGCTAGCAGAGCAATGACAGGAGAGAGCTGCAGGGCCAGCAAAGCAGGCTGGCAGGGGAGAGAAGGATACACAACAAACAGAGACATCAGGACGGAGGACAACCTGGGAGGCATTTCAGCAGAGAAGGGCCTTGGCAGAAGTGGTGGGACGCAGTACTTGAGCACAGAAATGATACTGGAGAGGAAAGGGGAAGTAGCAAGAAGCTGTGGGCAGAGCACTAGTGAAAAGCGCTTTAAAATCACTACGGCTTTCCCTGACGGTCAGCTGCTTCGCTCAGCACAAAAGCGGCAACTTCCTCTGAAACCGCAGCTGTCAAGGATCCCAGCGCTGCTGTTCTCCCTTCCTCTGCTCTGAGCCTTTCTCTGCCCAGCAGCCGCCTGCCAGGCAGGATGCAGCCCCACCAGCACTGCCACCTCCTGGTTCCTCTCTCCTCACTCCTCACCTTCTTTCCTCCACTCCTGACTCGGGATACTCCTAGGAAGGACGGGGGTAAGCAGCACTGCCCTTTGTTCACAGACGTGGGGCAGAGGAAAAAAAACAGACCGCCCTGAAATCAAATTTTACCCATTCATTATGGGATCAGTGCTCTGCAAAGCCTTTGTGCTAATAGCCGAGAACTTGCTTTGCTGCCCATGAGGAACAAGATCAGCAGGGGGTTACTTCCTCAGCGAGATGGGCTTCTGCCTCCTGGCCGGTACAAGTAGAGCTGCTGCCTTTGGGAGCAGCTGGGCTCACAGAGCAGAGCAGCACAGCCTGACCCTCTTCCCACACTCCTGTCAGCAACGGCAGCTCTGCTCTGTTCAGGCAGTCACTTCTCACTGCTCTGTACAGCAGTTCACCCTGCGGCTGCAAGGGCTGCCCCAGAAGGAGGAGGGAGGACATAATCGAACAAGCAGTACAGAGAATTATCTTTTCTTTCAAAGCTCCTGGGCTAGGCACATATAAAGACCAGGAGATGAAAGAAAGCTCCACAGAACAAAAGCCTTTGATAAGAGTTGAAAAAGCTCTCCCTAATCCACAGAAGAGTGTTTTTAGGGGGGCAATAAAGAACACGGCAGCTCCTGCAATCGTGAGCCATCCTCACGCTGCTGCAGGGCAGTTTTAGAAAAGCCCCTCCCATACGGTTGGACTAGATGATCTTATAGGTCGGTTCCAACCTTGTGATTCTATGATTCCTCACACTGCCAGGGCAGGAAACCATAAACCGTTTGCAGAATATCAGTGGAGGCCGCCACACTCACATCTCTCTGCAGCCAAGTCACCTCCAGTTCCAGTGGAAGCAGAGCTCATCTCTATGGTGATGCTCCACATTTCCCACCAGCTGCACGGAGAAGCAGGCGCTGCTCGGTGCTGAGCTGCCTCGGACAGCCGGGGTCAGGTGAGCCTGGGGTCAGCGAGCAGAGCCCACCTGCTGAGCAAGAGCTCTTCCACCAAGTGCATCCCCCCATCGCCCGGAGCCCTGGAGCCCTGTGCTGTGCTGGGAGCAGCAGAAGGCTTTCATCGACCGCGCTCTCTTGGGACTCAATCCAAGGGAGCCGCGACCAACTGGTTAAAAAATACATCTGGTCTCACGTGTTTCCCCAGCACGGGGCTGACAAAACGAGAAGCAGAAAGAAAAAGGAAGAGAACGTTCAATTGAAATCCAGGCCCTGCAGCTGATAGTCTGATCTTTATGCTTTCTGCAGTCTCCTTTGATGTCCTCTGAGCTGCTCGCACAGCCCTGCACCGCTGCCATGAAGGTGTGAAGCTCACAGCAGGCAGAGCAGAACCTCAGCTTACAGCCCCACTTCCTCCCAGGCTGAGGGGGCGAAGGCTCCCACTGACCTCACGGGGGCCGGAGCCCCAAGGCCCGTGCATGAGGGGCTGTTTTCAATCTGAGAACACTGAAAGTTCCTCACGTGGTCCCCAGAAATTCTCCCGTGCAGAAACGTTCTGGGGCCTGATCCTCACTCCTTAACACACAAACCCCGAGCAAAACCACAGCTCCTCCTTCCTCCAGTTTTCATGGCTCCATCTCCCTCCCTGTCCCAAATGTGGGGATGAAAGAACGTCAAAGAACTGTGAAATATTTCTTTACAAAACTCTGCACTCTGAAGAGTTTCAGTGGCAATGCCCTCGCAGTGTGGAAGCAAACAGCTGCCTCCCAGGCCCCCACCCTGCACCAAAAACACCTGCAGCTTTGAAATCCGGGTCTGAAATAGCTCACGCTCATAGCCCAGAATCACTAACTGGTCTCAAAATGCTTCTCTTCAGAAACACCAAGGGAGCAAAACTCACAGCTTTCATCTGGTTTGAGCTCCCCAGATTCAAATCTGATCTCTGGAAATGCTTTGGCACTTCTGTACTACTTATTTCTTGGCCATAGCGAAAAGCAAAAGGTGCAGGCCAAAGTAAAACAGCATTCTGGAAGCACCGGGAGCCTAGAACAGAAGGAAGCAGGCAGATGCATCACGTGGGAACGATCAGCAGCACCATGCTGACAGCAGGCTGCCTCCTCCTGCCCAGAGCCAACAGCCAGCACGAGAGCGACTGCACAGAGCATTTCAAGAGAAAGAATGTTTAAATGGAATGGGTCCGAAGGATTTATATATTTTCTTTAGTCTTTGCTGTAGAAGACAAATAATTCACCCTCCACCCCCTCCTGTGGCACAGCTGGAGGTAAAACAAGTCAGGAGTCGCTGGCTTGATCTGATGGCAGCTCTCCTTTCCCTGCCTCAGCTGGCAGAAGGCAAACAAAACTCCTCTTGGGTTTCACCAATAAACTTTGAGAGCACATCTTCTTTCAGCAACGCATTCCAGCAGCAAAGCAGCCTGCAGTGCCTGCAAACGAGCCAGCATCACTACCATGCTGCTCCTGCATGGCAGCCACCTCAGCAGCAACACTGCACAGAGAAACGTCGGGGCGCGGGGGAAGAGCTTCCTCCTTGTCTCATGTGAAAGCAAGGCCAGCAGGTAGATCGCATTGGCCCATAAAACACTGCTACCCAGCAGGCACCCATCAAACCTTATAAAGCAGTCTCAATCAATCCCAGGAGCTGTGTGTGATTAACCCTGAGCAACGTTTTACAGCTGCTGACATAAGATAACCGGTTTCATTTTTCATCTCTTTTTCCATCTCTGCAGAAATTACCCTGAGAAGGGAGGTGTAACCCCTCATCCCCTGCAGTGAGCGCAGAGCTGCCCTGAGCAGCGCGGGGTGCTGACTGACTGCTGCTGCTCCCCGTCCTCACGGGGCTCAGAACCGATCCCAACTACAGAGCTCGGATTTGGGGAAGCTCAAGGACTCCACATCCAGCTTCTCACTCATGGAAATCCATTACGATCACCTCCCCAAAGCAACAAGTCCTGGGTCTTTTATACAAAACAACTGCAAGGAAGGAGTGGGGAGCCAGCACGGCTCTGCACTATCTTTACCTCCTTGCTCTTTAACACAACCCTGTTGGCTGCGGAGTTGATCACCTTTTGATTACTTTTTGTTTGTTTACTTTAGTTGGAGCACTGGTGATCTCCAGAGTTTTCACAGAGCCCTCAGGTTTCAATTCCAGCAGACTGGCTGTGTTGTCCCACGTGCCTCGTTCTGCCCAAAGGATAAGTACTGCGCAATGCTGAGAGCAGAATTTACTAAGTCTTCACGGTACTAGAAAGTTTATTCTTCCAAATAGGCATCGTGAGTCACTGTTCTGCCACCCAGCTTCACACGGAACGCTGGGCTGGAGTCCAAACTGCAATAAATATTCTGTGTCGCTTCCCTCCTGTTTCTTAAGAACAGATGCTGAGATGGTATCTCCCCATCAGAGCCCAGCTGAAAAGGATTACCTGCACCCCGAGTGCGAACCCTGCCGAGCCACTTCCTGGAAGTCACGCCTCCGGGTGGGATTAGTGTCTGAATTCCAACTAATCCTTCAAAGCCAATTGCTTTCCCGTCGCCGTTTTTCCTAGGAGCTTGCTCCAAAAGGCAGCGAGAACCGGCCAGCTGCAGAGCTGCTCGGAGCCACGGACCTGCCGGCCCCGCGCTGCTGCAGACCAGCAGCCTCTGCACGGCCGTAATAACGACACGGGTACAGGGACACCGACGGGCACGGCCCGCGAGTCGGAGCGCTGGGCGGGGAGGAGAAAGGAGCTCGTCTGTACGTCGCGCGTTACAGCGCAGTCGGGATGGAGCTGCTGCACAAAGAAAGTTCAGCCCCGGGCTGAACACATTCCTCCGCACGCTGCGCGGGGCTGTCCCTGCCCCTGGAGGAGGCTGCCCGTCTGCTGCTGCTTCAGGGGGACACTGGGGAGCCAAAGTACGGCGACGCACCGAGTTGACCCTCCAGCACCCCGAGCCCAACCCGGCCCCTCTGCATGCAGCCACCGCCTGGCTCGACACCCCCGTCCCTCCGCCCCCTTCAGCCCTACGCAACTCCCCGCTGCCCCCAACGACACCCTGCCCCGCGGAGCCCCGTCCCCTCCACCCCCCTCACTTTGCTCCCCGCAGCCCCCGGCCCCGGCCGTACCGCGCGCTCAGGCGGAGCAGCCCTCGGCGGGGCAGCGCTGCGAGCAATGCGGCGGCAGCCATGAGTGCGGCGACAGCAGAGCCGGGGGCCGCGCCGCCTTCCCGCTCCGCTCCGAGCGCGGCTCCGGCGGGGGCGGTGCGTGGTTCGGCCCGGCCCGGCCCGGCCCTCCTCAGCCCCGGTTTGGCCTCGCCCGGCCCCGGGGAGGGCAGGGCTTGGCTTGGCCGGCCTCGCCCGCAACGCCCCGGCCCTGGAGGGAGGAGGGGGTGGGAGCCGGGAGCCCTGCTAACCCCCGCCCGCTCTGCCGGGTGGAGCAGGTCGCAAAGCATCTTCCATGCGTGGGTTCCCCCCTGGAGCGGCGGGGGGATGCTGCGTGTGCCAGGGCACGGCCGCGGCTTCCGGGATCCCCCCTTTCCTTCCCGGCCACCCGCACGCTGCTGACGGCACTGAGCCCCGTCGCCCTGCTCGCTTCTCTTCCCAGCTCCCTGCCCTGCAGCTCTGTTCCTCTGCTCTGTCCCCAGGCTGTCCCAGCTGCCACTTTTTCCCTCACCCCAAGCGCTTTGCCGCAGCCGTCCCGAAGCCCTCACGCAAACCCTGAGCCTTGGCTGACACGGACTTTGGTACAAGGGCTGAAATTGACTCCGACAAGGCAACCAGCGCTGCTTGCTTGTTTTTCTGCATCTGTCAGAGCCCTGTGAGTCACTAATTAATTTCTAGCCTTATCCACTTAATGAGTTATCGCAGTTACCACCTCGCTAATGGCTTGCAGCACTCCCTGGCTGTCTGTACCCCGTCACATCACACAGAGCAGTGAGGAGCAGCAGAGCCGGGCATGCCAAGGGCAGAGGCAGCACCCAGAGGAGCCCCGCAGCACACAGCAGCACTGACACTGGTGCAGAAGGGCTGACACGTGTGGCATTCCTTGTGGCAAATGATTGACAGACTCTCTGGGCACTGCTGGAGGCCGGGGTATAAATTCGGTGCCAGAAGGTAACCTGTGTCTCAAACATCACACAGACGTTAACCAGGCGGTGCCACCAGGGTGGGCTGAGAGGTGGCCTGATTCTCACTCAGCCACTGACCTGCAGGACAATCACTGGCAGTCATTTTGCAACCCCACTTCTGGTTTTCCCCTCTGCCGGGGGGACACCAGAGTTCAGCAATGGGAGATGCTTCCAGGCTCACTCACCGTGTCGAGTGCAACAGAGCTTATGAACAAGGGCATCAATACTGGCTGCAGTGAATCTTAGATATCAAAGCCACAAAATACGCTCGTAACACAACCACATAATGAAATGCTGCCCGCAACCAAATCTCTTGTTTGGGATGGTTGGCTTTAGAAGCAGATCTTGGATTTCTCTCAGTGTGCATTGCTCGTGAAGCACAAGGAGCTTGTTTGGTGGCAGCAGTGGTGCTGATTTACTTGGTTGGAAGAAGGAAAACCTTGCCTTTGAAATGTGAAAAACTGGTGAGCAGGTAGGTGAGTGTGTGCATTTCCATAGATGATGTAAGGCTGTATGGTGTTCATGGCCAGGAGCCTCTGCTGCAGCAAAGCACGGTGCAATTATCTGTATCTGTACTGCAGGAGCATCAACATGTGCTCAGTGTTGTATAACCACAGAGAAAAAAAATCAATGTCTTTGATATAAAAAAAAAAAAAGAGGAGTCAGACCTCCTCTCCTCTCCCTGGCACAGATTTGCCCTTCATTGCCCTCTGAACCTTGCTGCAAAAAGCAGGAGCTTTGCATAACCAGTCCTCGCTTCTCTCCAGAGAGGGCTCTGCCATGTCAGCTTGCCACTGGGAGGCACAATAACCCGCTTTACCAAATTCTTATAACCTCCTGGATGAAAGCACATCAACCTTAGGTACTTTCCACGGTATTTTCTAGGATGCAAATCCTTGTTTACCTTGTTTACCATGCCTTTGCTCAGAACCTCCAGGAATCTCCGTTACATCTGAGATAAGCAGATCCCCCCGTGCTGGGAGAGACTCGGTGACGCTGCACAGAGCAGCCAAGGTGCTCCCAGGGCACAGCTGTGCCACAGCAGTTACAAACGCCTCTGTAAGCGCACGTAGGTCACAATGCGTGTAGAGGCTTGGAAACTCAGGGCTCGTTCTCACCGTAATGCCGCGACTGGGGAGCACTAATTCGGCTCTGCCTCAGGAAAAACTCTTCCTGTGACTTTTTTGGCCGTGGGTCAATCGGGACAGGAGAGCACTTTGCTGGTGGAGCTTTCGGATCAGAAGAGAAGTTGCAGAATTTCTCCTCGCAGAGAGGAACACCTCGCTCCAACTGCAGCTCCCAAAAGACAATCCGGACTCCGAGCGCGGCGGAGGCGGAGGCGCGGCGCTGCGCGATGCGGCCCGGCGGAGGGAGGCGCGGACCGCTGCGCGCTGCCGCTCCGGGCCGGCAGGTGGCGCTGCGCGGCACCGCGGTGCGGACGTGGACGCGGAAGTGGCTGGCGGGGCGGCGGGGCGGCGCGGGGTCCGCGGAGCGACCATGGCGCGGGGCGGCGGCAAGGCGGGCAGCCTGAAGGACAAGCTGGACGGCAACGAGCTGGACCTGAGCCTGTGCGGCCTGAGCGAGGTGCCGGTCAGGGAGCTGGTGAGCGTCCGAGCGTGCGGGGCCGGTCGGGAGCGGCGGGCCGATGCCGGCTCTGGGGCAGCGGCGCGGTGACCCGGCGCGCGGGGACGGAGCCGGGCGGCGGGGCGTCACGGCCCGCTTGGCGGAGCGGCGCTGCCCGGCCGCGCGAATAGCGCCGGTTTGCTCCTTAAAGCGAGAATCCCGGCTGCGGGCCCCGTCGAGATACAAGGTAGCTTCGCGGAAGGCCGATACAAAAGTAGCGCCTTCCAGAAGGTGTCCGCGCGGATCCGTGCGTTCATGCGGGGCCGCTTTCTTTCAGGCTGCGCTTCCAAAAGCGACCGTGCTGGATTTGTCCTGTAACAGCCTGGTTTCCTTGCCGGTAAGACGCCCGACAGCCTTTGTGAGGATGAAGCAGAGCTGGTAGGAAATGTCGGGAAGAGATCGTTGGAGCTCCAACAGCCGCCGGCTCGGCCGGAGGTCGGAAGGAGCCCTGGGCGCTGCTGCTCCTGCGGCGGCTGAAGGCGCTGCTGCCAGCGCAGGGCGGGTCGGTGCGGGCAGCGCTGCGGGGCAGACAGCGGCTCACGAGAAAAGGGTTGTGCTGAGCACATTGCAGAACCCTCCCGCCGGGATCGCGGTGTGAATACGGAGCAGGCTCAGCAGCTGCAGGAATTCACTGTTTCAGTTGTGTTGCTCCGTCTGCCCCACCGTCACCTACCTCGCTTTTCCGAGGCAAAGGAAGCGGGGGATTCTCCACCAGTTCTGTGGGTAGCGGAGGGTTTGGGGCTTTTATCAGGTGCGGACTCAGCACAGCCCCTCTGAGGACCCTTCAGTAAGGCGCTGAAATGCTTTTCCTGCTTTTTGCTTGTGTTTTAGTCAGATTTCTGCAGTTTGACACACCTGGTGAAACTGGATTTGAGTAAAAACCGGCTCCAACAGCTGCCCGTGGACTTTGGGCGCCTGGTCAGCCTGCAGCACCTGGACCTCCTCAACAACCGTTTGGTCACCCTGCCCGTCAGCTTTGCACAGCTCAAGGTAAAGCCGGCGGCCCGGCGGTTACGTAAACGTTGGGACGCAGCCCAGGGTCTTGTGATCCTTCTCAAGTTGATTTCTGTGGTGAAGCATCGATCCTGATGACTACTCCTTCCAAAATTCAGCTGTCTCTGCACTACAGCCCACAGGAAATTCTCTCAGGCTATTGAGAACACTGAGCTCCCTACTCTCTTCCATACCTATTTCATTCTTGGGAAAACCAAGCAACTCTTTGCTTCTGCTTTGAATTTCTTAAATAACCACAGGTCTGTTGTGACGCTTGTGGTCATCTGCTTACCCTGAGCTCTGACAGCCTCCCCTTCACCATCCCTTCCTGCAGAACCTGAAGTGGCTGGATCTGAAGGACAATCCCCTGGATCCTGTTCTAGCTAAAGTAGCCGGAGACTGTCTGGATGAGAAGCAGTGCAAGCAGGCTGCAGTCAGGGTAAGGAACCTGCTGCTGTTTTATTCTTGTTTCTTTTCTTTGTTGGTGATGGTTTTTTTCCTCTCTTTACTTAGCAAGCTCTAAAGTTTCTTTGGCCAGTGAGGTGCCAGTTCTCTGCACTGATTTTACTGCTTCCATGGCTATAGAGAAAAAACTGGGCGTGGGACTCTCCTGTCAGTAGAATTGAGGACTAAATGCTGCTTTGCTAAGGAATTGAAGGCACAATCAGACAGAATAACTTGTGCATAGGCTTTGTTATACTCTAGAGTATAAAAATCTTCATAGAACTACTATGGGAAACCATAGGGTCATGTAAGTAGTTGTTGCTGGGATTTGTGGAGCAAAAAGTTAAAATATGCACTTCTGTTACTGCCTTGCCATGCTGCTGTGAAATAGTTCAGGCTGATGAAACAAGCTGTTCCATGATCCTCCGTAACTGCTAGCACCGGTAATTTTAAAGCAGAGACCTCTGCTTCTTAACTGCAAAGATGGATGTAGTGAGAGTTGTCTCCAAGTCGTACCTGGAGGGCTCAGTCTGCTGCGGCCGTCTGAGCAGAGCAGTGGTCAGATCCATCTGACTGCCTTCACACACCCTGCCGCCAGCCTTCTGCAGGCATCTCACCTTGTTCTCTTGGACTTGAAGGTACTGCAGCACATGAAAGCGATCCAGTCTGAGCAGGATCGAGAAAGGCAACAGAAGCTCCAAGCAGAGCGAGGTAAGCACAGAGTCCTCACGTGCACACTGCTGAATTCTGCCCACAGTAATGATTGCCAGCAGGCAAATGTTTGTAACTATTGGAATTCTGAGCAGGGTGGAATGGCTGGATGGAGAAAGATAACTGATGCTAGCTCTGGCCTTCTTGACAGAATCATAGGATGGCTTAGGTTGGGAGATACCTTAAGAATCACCTCGTTTCAACCCCACTGCCATGGGCAGAGACGCCTCCAACCGGACCTGGTTGCTCAAAGCCCCATTCAGCTTGATCTTGCACGCTTCCAGGGAGCAGAATGAAAGATAAATAAAAGAAAAAAACCACCACCACCAGAACAAACCATTACAGCACAGGATAGTTATTTGATTTCAGAGCATCAAAGAATAGTTAAGGTTGGAAGAGAAATCTGGAGGTCATCTGGTCCAACTCCCTCCTCCAGCAGGGACATTGAGACAGCTTGCCCAGGACTGTGTCCAGGGGTTCCAATTAGGAGCAGAGAAGCAGGTAGTAAGGAAGAAGCCAATGACAGTCCTTTGTATAAATGGAAAACTTCCTATTAATCCCCAGAAATGGAAAAGAAGCGTGAAGCAGAACAGCGAGCCAGGGAGGCTCAGGAGAGGGAACTGAGGAAGCGAGAGAAGGCAGAAGAGAAGGAACGCAGAAGGAGGGAATACGATGCTCAGAGAGCTGCAAAACAGGAGGCGGAAAAGAAAACTAAAAAGGAAACTGCGCAGACCCGAAGTAAGTGGTGTCCACAGTGAGCTCAGTAGAGTGTGCTTTAATGTATGCCTTGTGGAAAAGAGTGAACACGACCACTGCCACGGAACTGCATCGTGCTTAACCTGCATTATAGGTTTGATAGTGCCGGACTTGCATTTATGCAGCTTAGGTACTGAGAGGGACCTGGGGTGGGGGAAGCAGCACAGCAGTAGGGCTTACAGACAGACAGCTGTAGGCAGGTAAAACAGCGATTTAACACCCGGGTTCCTGATGAGCTGCTGAACTACAAGTTCCATAAAGTGCTCTGAGTGCCCCTAAAAACTTCTCCATTCATCTAATCATAGGTGTACTGAACTATAGGTTTAAAAACAGATCTTGTGCAACACACAGATGCTCTGCTCCTTTTTCACTTCTGCCCACGAAAGTAAATCTCATGCCTTTCTCCTAAAGCGACCATAGTTCAATAAGGAGAGTTCTGTGAGAAAACGTGAGCCTAGCACAGGCTGAAAAGTACGTTCCCTGAGCATCACGTAGGCTGGTAAGGATATCTGAACGATTCCTCAATGTCTTGCAAACATTCTTTTTGCAGAGCCCGCCTCCAGTTCTCGCGCACCTCAGCCGGCGCGGCACAGGCACTCGTGGTCGCGGTCGGTGCTGAGGGCGTTGCTGCTGGTGCTGCTCTGCATCCTCTGCTCTTTGGCTGTCTGCAAACTGACAGAGCTACGGCACCAACCGCTGTGCGTCAGTGTGAACACTCTCTATGAAGATGTAGTTGCTGCTGTGCAAAACCACAAAACCCTGCAGAACATGCTACAGCACAACTCGCAGCAGTGATTGTCCTGGATGGGCGCCTGCTTTGTCAGCATCTCCTTTCACCATCCACGCAGCCAGAATTCCTATGGAATTGTGTTCTGATGAAACTGCTTTCTATCCGTCAGCATTAATTTGCTGGTCCACTCCACGTAGAGTAGTAGTTCTCGTTGGGATCACGGTTGCTGTGCATGTTTCTCAGTTGGCCTGTCGCTCCCGTTATCTGCCTAGATTAACTTAATACTTCTTGCCCCCGAGGGATTTACATCCAGGTCTTAAGACACAGAAAGATGTCAATTTATTGGAGTGGAAAAAAAGTGGCTTTCAGTTATCTAGGTAGTTTGAGCTCTGTAATGCAGGTATAAGGTTTTTTAATACATATCCATTTCTTGCTCTCGTTTCTATTAGTGCTGCAATTGATGACATGACTGTATGGGAGTAATGTATGTAGGCCTCCTCCAGGACCAATGACATTTGTGGAATGGCTGTGCATCTGTGTTGTTGGAGTGAAGAAGCTGATGTACTATTGAAAGAAACTGAAAATTTTCAATACAACATTTTTAGCATCAATTTGTCTGAAGTGAATGTTTGTATTGTTAATACAGGACAGCATTTGTTTTAGTTACATATCCTAGAAACAGCTAACACTGCAGTCACTCGTTTTAGCCAGCTAGGACCAGCAAAGGAGCTACAGCTCAAAAAGGGCTTCTTGCCAGCCTGCAGTCTTGTCAAAGAACGTGAGTGCAGGGGGATCTGACACACACAGACAGGAGAGCTGCCGCAGCACGCAGCGCTGGGTGGCACTGTTGCAGCAGCACAAAGCCCGGCCCAGACTTCACCCTGGGACTTGCAAAGGCTGGGAGGTTTGGCACGTTGTCTAAAGAAGAAATCTCAGCTGTGTAAAGGCATAATAATTCTAAATAATCTCCACCCAGAGGAAAACCAAGCGAGTTTGTCATATGCTTACAGGGTTTGTGACTGTAAAACAAAGCGAAGTGTAAATGTAATGATGCAAGTGCAGGTTTCAGAATAGCCATGCTACAAACTCCACGGAGACATAGCTGTGTTTGGCACCTGCTTTGCTCCCTCTTTTGTAACACCTGGAATGACTGCATTATTACTGACAGAAGGGCAATTCCGCTGTTACTGCACTACTACAAGGAAGTCATCCGTACCATTTCATATCAGTGACCAAGGTCATAATTGAAGCAGTAAAGCTAGGAGAAGGCTTACGATACACCTGTAGTTCTCCCTTTTCTTCTGAAAGGTAATCAGCAGCACGGATGTAAAACAAAAGGATAGAGAGGCTTCCCAGCCCTCTGACACAGCAGTATATTGCACGTTTTCTAAGCTTCCTTGAAACAGCTTTAGGTTTTGTTTTTAACTCATGGTCTTTAACAGGTCATTGCTTACTATCCAGAAACACAGCAAACAACACTCAAAGCAAAGACCTGCTTGTCAGCACCTGGCAGCAGCCTGCAGCTCTACCACCTAGAAGAGAGTCCTGCTTAAGGCAGCAAATGCAGGGCTAATAAGATTTGTCAGTCTAGGTCAGCAGCACCTACTGGCCACACCGAGGCACCCACTGTGTGCGAAGCCACTGCAGCTCATGGGTGTTTTTCCATTTGAGGTGGCACTTTTCCAGAAGGTAACTTCCATGCTTTGCATGCAGTTCAATTCACACTCAGCACTCATTTCAGTAAGTGCCTCTGTAGCAAAAGACCTCAACTGTCCTCACTGTGCACACCAGTGCCGATGGCTTTGTGGACAGGAAAGCGTGTTCCCCAGCCTAAGCAAAAGAAAGCTTTTTCTGCCAACTGTTTAGACCTCGTAATTCCAGCACATATAATCAGATTTCGAGACCCTCTATAGATTAATCTGTCTGCAGACTGAATCAGGGCAGTCGAAATTTAAATCCGAAAATTAGTCTTACTCGTTCCCATCTGGCACAGCAGAAAACAATAAAAAAAGTCTACTTTGTGAGGTAAAGTTCTTCCCCCTCACCAGAGCAGGTGCTGGGGCAGCACCACACTGAGCAGTGCCATTTGTCACACTGAAGAAAGAGAAGGTATCTACTTGTAGTTTGGATACCAGTGGAAAACATTCAATGAAGACATGCCAGGATTACAGAACAGCTCGAGGTTGGAAGGGACCTCTGGAGGCCATACCTGTCCCAAGTCCAGGAAGCGCATTAAGAAATAATTAATGTTATTATAGAAAATGATTTATTCCCTTGGAAGAACTCTTGACAAATAAGAAAAGCACCACCAGTGCTGTAAGGCATGTCCAACTCATGCTGTCACGGAAGACTTTCAACATCTTTCTGTTGAAACGCCAGCCATCCAGCAACGTGATCCAACTTCCTTCTACGTGATAAAGGCCGGAAGTGCTTCATGCCTTTAAGCTGCGATTGCGGAGCCCGCTTGTCATCCAAGCACTTTTTCCCAGAAGGAAGATGAATAGAACCAGAGAACCCATAAGATCTTCGTTCATTTGGGCTATCCACTGACATCCAAATAGAGGTCAGGATCGTGGGAAGTCATCTGCAGATAGATTCGCCTGGAAAGCTCAGGCCCGACCCGGCGGCAGGTTGCTGTCACCCCGGTACCGCGGCGCACAGGGATGGCAGCCAGCATGTTCTCCCGCTCCTGCTCTGAGGAGCATCTACTGTAGGCCTACAGGCAGCACAAAGGAACGATGGCATCACCTCTTTGCGTCCATTGCTCAAAGAAAATCAATCGATAAACAAACCCTACATGCCTGTGACAGCTCCACGCTCTCACAATGAAAACACTTTTCCCCTGGTCTCACTCCTGATCTCACTTACGGGTTTGGAGGCAGACAGACCCCAAACTGCTCAGTCAGAACAGGTGAACGGAACACTGCGAGGTGTGACACTGCAACGGGTAAAGCCGGACAAGTAAAGCAGGGCTGTTACTGTGGTGTCACTGGTAATTTCTCTGGCTTTTCTCTCTGAAGGGAAACTCTCACACAGGCACGTCAGCAGTCTGCTCTGTAAAGCTAAAGCAATGTGTGCCAAGAATTGAGTTTGTTCACCACCTTCCTAAACACTTCATACAGAATCCTTGTGTCAAAGCTAATACAAAGGTAGATTATTTCTACCATCCCCACAGCAGCTGGCTGTTTGCACACAGCCCTCAGCACGCAGGAGGCAGCCTTACCTGGACTAGCAGCTGAGGAGAAGGGTATGCAGACACAACAGCCTCAGCCATCTCCCCGCTGACCCGGTTAAATTGTTGTATCTGCCTCTTCCAAACTTCAAAGAGACCCTTTCCAGAATGATCCACTTTCACACCTCTGCACCACTTGTTCTCTAAGTAGAAAGAGAATCCTGTATTCTGCTGCTCTCGTCTGTGGATGAAGGATGGAAAAACAAGTGACTCCCCCAAAAATTCAAATTCCTGTACCTGTTACCACACAGCCACAGAACCACCTCTCATACTGTGCTGCTAAAGACACCAGGGGCATCAACATGCTAAAAAGGTGACCCTGCTTTCTCTACACCAATTTCCTACACGCAGGCCAACATTTCCTATTGAAAAAGGAACCATCCTGTAGCTGGGAGCAGTCCTGGCAGAAGACAACACAAAGAACAGTAAGTAGGAATTGACTTTCTGACTGCCGAGGACAATCAAACACTTCTACATGTCATTTTTCAGTTCACACCTCCTCATGGCTGAGACGTGAAATACTGCAGCTGCTGTGATAAGAATGCTAGGACTGTGTGAGACTACCCAAGTTTGCTTTCTTAGCTCTCACCACCTACCATGTTGCTGTCCTTTTCATCAGTGCAAACGGCTGAATAGTTCATCATCAGTAATGTCTCAGTCTCTGTGGAACAAGAGCTAGTACTGTAGAGTCTAACCCTACTTGCATTTCCTTCCCACTCTTAAAATCAGCCCTGAGAACAAGACCTTGACTTAATGTCAAGTGAGACTACAACTTGAAATCAAAGTCTGCCTTCACCCCTGCTATTCCCTCCTAGCAAGCCTGAAAGCAAAGCCTCTCCAAAGAAAACATAACCAAACATCTGCTTACTCACTTGAACGGTGCTTCAGCTACAGCTTTTGTAAACATAGTGGCAAACTCTCCAAGTTCCTCCCAGCTCTCAAAAAAAGTGACTTGGACACGTGTGCAGAGTTGCAAGTCCACCAAGGCCTGTAAACATCATTGAAACAGCAAATGGAACAACTCGTTCTTACATCAAACTCCATTCATGACTGAAACAAACAAACGAAAGAAACCAGCCCTAACATCTTGGTGTAAGTCACAAACACCCATTCCCTCCCCATTTTGGAAACAGCTTAATGCAAAGCATTCGGGGACACTGTTTCCTGCTGTTTAATAGCAGTTTAGTGCCATATCAGCTGGAAGGTTCTTGTAACATGCAGGCAACTCACCCCGGGCAGCAGCAACTGGCTTTATCAGCAGGCCATGAAGTATGGGAAATGCTGACAGATTCATTTTTCACTTCCAGAATCAAGGTGAACAAGACACGTTAGCCCATGAGAGAGTTGGTTTGTAACTGAACAGGGGAGCTAAAGGAGCTCTACTCATTGTGCATAAATCAACAAAAGCTGAAGATGCCAGTCCTGGAAAGCCTGTGATGGGGTCAAGTGGCCAAGCAGAGGCAGACAACAACCGCATGCCTGTTCTACTCACATCTTCCACATCCAGTCTGGTTATCTCCAAGCCAGGATCCTTAACTTGTTTCTTCCTCTGGCCTCCCCTGTCTTCTGCCTGGCTCCTGTTCGCTGTTGCCTGTTGCTGTTTCTTTTTTGACCGAGCTCTGAGACATCTAAGAAGAGGAAGCTCAAATTGGGAATTCTGAAGGGCTAGGCTGCTCTGGAGTGCAAAACAACTCAGTACCAACAGCGAATCTGTAGAACAGGCCCATTAAATACAAAAGCATTACATCGGACTAAGAAAATTCCTCTGCGGCATTTATTTATTTGTTTTTAGAGCAACAAAAGCCTTTCAAGAAAGTATCTGTGAACATTTTTGCCACCCTCATACTCTTCCCCAGGTATCTGTCACTGGTCACTGTGGTGATGAGCTAGATAGACCTTTGTTTCTGCTCCTATGTAACAGATGTGGAGCAGTTCTACTACACGGGAATTCTTTATATGCGCCAGTCATTGCTAGAAGGAATGAATGTAAACACTTACTGCCTCGTTCAGTGGGACAACACTGACACATTGGAGGAAAAGAATTCTAACCTGAAATATTTTTCTACTTCAACAACTGTTAGAGCCAGGATTTTCCCAGGCATTTTTTCCATCACACGAGCTACAAAGCTCTGTAAGGTCTCCTTCTGTTCTGTGCAGCCTTGGGCCTCCTGCAAACAAAATACAAAAAAAAGAATGGAACCATCCTGAACAGCACAGGTGAGACCAGCAACCTATGGCCCGATGTTACAGCTACGTCTTTGCATAGGTGAAGTTCTGCTCCTGTAGCTCTCAGGTGCAAACAGAACACTTGATCTAGTAAGAAGTTACAGTAAAGAAAACAAAAATAACAAAACACACACAAAAAAAACCCCACAACATACTTGACCTGACAGCATCTACTAAGACAATGTTACCTCTCAAAAACCTCTAACAAACAGCTAGGAAAGAAAGCTTACCAGAACTCTGCATTAGACAATCTCAGTGTTTTTAATGATGTATAGATGTATAGATCAGATTTATGATTTAATAAAACCATAGATAGCTTCCAAATGAAAAGGGATGGCAAATACCACCCTCTCTAGAAAGGCACATTCAGAGAGCACAGAAGTTATAAGCAGTCTTACTTGCTTGTAGTTACGGACCATGGACAAGAACTCTTCCAAGCCAAGCAGAACCAGGAGATTCGGTTCTTCTGTCCATTCATTACTGTCCTCAGCCTGCCCAGATACAAAAACAAACAGCTAGACCAACAGCTTGTTTACGACTCAAAAATCAAACCAGTGCTCTCAATCTGAAGTAGAGAGAAGGTTAGAGGGATGTTTGCTTGGGATGCTAAAAACAATTACTATCAAGTGCAAAAAAACAGGGGAAGAAGAGGGCAAGACATTGTCCCCACACCTGAGATAACACTGACTTCCTCCTCCAGGTAATGCTGCAGGGAACAGCCTGGCTCTCAACCACGCAGGAATAATTTGCAGACTGCAAAGCAGCACGGATCTGAGCCCCACCTTCGACCTGTAAGAGAACTGAGATCGGCACACGGGTCAGGATCCCACGGCAAGAACTGCTGTAAGGCCAGCACAGGCTGCAAGCAGTACCTGGATCCAGCACCACAGCGATGTATTTCTGGCACTCCCCCGGCCGCTGAGCTCTCAGCACTTTGGCGAGGTTCTTCTTTCTTTCTTTTTCCTCCTCCTGCCGCCTTTTCCTCGCTTCCCGGTCCTTTCTCCTCTGCCAGGCCGCCTGGCAAATCGCCTCCCTTTCCTCCTGGCTGTACTTTGGCTTCTTCGGAGGAGGAGAAGCTTCTGCGTTTTCTCCGCTTTCCAGAGGCCCCCCGGGCCGGGCCGTACGCTCACTCACAGGGGCAGCCGGCAGGATCGCGGGCCCCCCAGAGCCGAAGGCGATACCCGGGCTGACGGAAGGTCCTCCCTCGGGTAACAGCGCGGCTTTCGGAACAGCCCGTTCCCCGCGGCCAGCCGCCAGCCGCTCACCGCCGTGACGACGGCCGTCCCGCCCAGCCGCAGCGCCGCCACCCGCCGGCAGAAGCCCCGGACCCGCAGCGCTCTGCGTCGGGCCGCCGGGCAGCAGCCTCCTGCTGACCCTCTCAGACAGGGGAACGATCTCCACCTCATCCTCGCTGTCGCTGCTCAGCAGCACAACACCGCTCCCTCGCCTCTGAGACGACACCCTCAGAGGGCCCCTCCCGCCGGCCGCCGGCAGCGGCTGCAGCAGATCAGCGAGGGCTGGCAGCTCCTCATCGCCGCCCTCAGCTCCCGCCATTTCCTGCGCCTCCAGAGGTGGCTGTTGAGGGGAAAACGGCGGGCGGGCGTTTGGCGCGCTGGGCCATGATTGGCCGGATCCCGGGCGCATGCTGTGGGAAGCGATTGGTCCGCGCTCGTGAGCGCGTGTGCGTTAGGGCCAATCGCCTCCCACTGCTCCGGAAGGGGAAGTGAGGCGGCGCCGGAAGATGGCGGCCTGGGGACGGCTGTGTGAGTGAGCGGCGGGGCGGGGGCGGTGAGGGTCTGCGGGTGCGCTGAGGTGGAGCGGGTTTGAGGCCCGGCTCGCTCTGAAGCACAGGACGTCCTGTGGGAAGCCGTGCCGGACGGTTCCCGGTTCGCGCTCTCTGAGGCCGCTCTGTGGTTAAAGGGCATCGCTGGGAAAAAACGCTGGGCTGCGTTGGGCCGAACGGCGCGGGGCGCTGCGGTCAGACGGCGCCGTTTGTCGCTGGGAGGAGTTTGCAGGGCGGTGATGTCGTGATGGTGGCAGAGACCATCGGGGCCGTAACAAAGGATTCCTTGTCCCTGGATTTGTGCTGGTTGTAGCCTCAGGGTTTGTGCTCAGGGAGTAATTCTGTGTGTATCGTCCTGAATTGGAGTCTCCACATTTTGCTTTATCAGCACTGGTTGCTTTCTTCTTGCTTTGTTCTTCTTGAGACGCAGCCTATTTGCAGAGGATTTAGTCCGGGCTGGTTGAACAACAATTTGCCCTGGGATTTCTTTTCCTCAGGGCTTTTGTTTACTTTTAGCTACAAAGCCTTTAACTGATACCCTCTAAGTCGGGAAAGAAAAAAAAACAAAATAAGCACCTTAACTTGTACATTTTTTCAGCTGGTTTTGTTGCTGTTGTCCTTGTTCCAAATGCAGTTCTGTCTGTTCCACAAACGAGCCTGGCTGCTGTCAGATGTGCTTCTAAGAAATCCGGGGGCAGCTCAAAAAATTTGGGTGGCCGCAGCCCCGGGAAGCGCTACGGAGCGAAAAAGGTAGAAGGTAGGTCAGATGTCTGCTGAGCCCTATTGGCACCCACGGGGTTTTCCACAGTTATCTCCTGTTAGCTGGGCTAATTGTGGAGCGTCTCGGTAGGAGGTGGCTGGGGCATTCTTCCAAGAGAAAGCAGAAACTGGCCGTCCCCATGGGCAGGGGTGGCAGCAGGAGGGCACGGTGAGTCAGCCCTCCCTGCCAGCAGGACTGCGAGCAGCCAGACAAAATGGAAAATCTGCTCTGGTACTTTGCCGCCCTGCGGAGTCTAGGAGGAGGGTGGGACAGCCAATAACTTAAGTGCTCTTTCCCTCCGTGCTGCGTTAAGAAGTTAGGTATTGTAGATGTTTACAAAGGGGAGAATTATGATGTGCAGAGGAAGCCAAAGTACAGATTCTTGCAGCTCAGTGCTTAATAATTAGAGAGTTTGTTCATGAAAACATACCAGTGTTAAAGGTAATGTAACAAATGCCTTCAGCAAATAGAAAATGTCTTATACTCTACAAGCAATCTCCTCAAAGACCAAAATTGCTTTTTCCCCACTATTTATCAATTGCTCTCTATTTCCTAACAGCATTTTCATTTCGATGCTTCTTGCGTTTCAGTTTTTCCATAGAGAATTCCCACAGAAAGCTCTTTAAGTCCTGGAACCGTTTGTTCTTCTGCCGGCCTCAGGGCTCCAAGGAGCTCCATTTCTCTGTAGTCTGACTCTGCCATTCTGTTGCAGGTACGTTTGTGCATGCAGGCAACATTCTGGCTACTCAGCGATTGATCCGCTGGCATCCAGGGGCTCACGTAAGTCACACACATCGTATTTTAAAATGTGAAGCAGCAGATGCTATTGAAGCCGGGATATCAAACAACACAGACAGATGACCTGGCCTGCTGTAGTGAAAGACCCTCAGCCTTTACTTTCTAACACCATCCTGGCTCTTTTCCAGGTGGGGATGGGCCGGAACAAGACACTCTACGCCCTGGAGGATGGGATTGTGAGATACACTAAAGAGGTTTACGTACCCCCACCCCGCAGCAGCGAGAGCAGGGAGGTGATCTGCTCTCTGCCCAAAGGCGCAATTCTTTATAAAACCTTCATCAGTGTTATCCCTACCACAGAAGTAGGAAGCTTTAAGTTGGTCACCATGCTCTGAGTCTCCCGTGTGACACAGGAATGGATGAGAGGAAGCAGCTGGGACAGACCGCGATTGCTGGACTGCCGTCTGAGGAGGACAAGAAAATTTCTGATAAGAAATTAACCGTGTTTTGTTCTCTTGCTCCCAAAGCACATGCAGTAGGTGTTTAGGCATTGGAATCATCTGCTGGCCACTGTAAGAGTGTTCAATAAATGCACTGGAGTTCTTGACTGTTCATAGAATGTTACCTGTGTTCCTTCAGCAGCTCTCCTTCCCTTGGAGAACCTGTTCCGTTGTTCCGCTGAATTAGTTCTAGAATCGCCTTCATGACAATACTTGTCCTACTAATAATTCCATCTATTTATATTCATTTTTAGTCACTGCTGCTATATTTGTTTCTTAGCTCCAAGAGATTCCTTTCCAGCTGTATCTAACTGCATCCCAGAAAGCCAGATTTTTGCTAGTATCTAACTCACCTCACTGATTAACTCACATGCCTGGAAGCATTCCGTTTATAACCACGTGAGGCAATTCTGTGCTCTTAAAGCTAACTTATGACTGATTTTAGAGTGTCTGTTAGGAGGCACAAGTCTGGGATGGTATTTGAAACTCAGCAACTGGAGGTGTCTCATAAAGCTGTAATCCAGAAGACTTTTCTTTTTGTCTTTCCTGACTCATTCCATGATTGCTTATGTTACTTGAAAGAAAGAAGCCTGGATGCCTTATAGCCAAACTGGTCTCATTTTATCTATAGGTCTGTAAACAATTTGAAGCTTAGGCTTTACAGTAGAAAACACATTATCAAAATTGGTAGTGTAGTGACATTAATAGATTGTCTTCTCCGCGAAAGAAGACAAGGTAAAATGCATCAGAAATGTATTTCCACCTTTGCTTTACGTTCCCCATGGACACTGCCGGCCATTTTGCCACACTGCTGTCCTTTCCGGGCTGCACACCCAGGTGTGCAGTTTATCTCAGCAGTCTGTATTTGCACACGGCACTGCCAGTGACACAATCCCTTCTACCTCAAGTTTCTGCACATCTCTATCTGAAGTTCATATAAAGCTGCTGCAGACCACGGAGGAACGTTGGCATGAGAGCACACAGCAATGCTCCGATGCAGATTCATTCTATCACTAACAGGTCAGGATTCCCATTTGGTATCTGATACACTGATAAACAGTTTTATATCCTTAGAAATAGATTAACACGACCATCAGAGGTCAAATACCTGGCGTGCTTGGCAGTACCTGCCACACCCTCACAGAGGTAATGATCCACCAGCTGCCTCCAGGAACTGAGCAGACCTTCACCTTTGCTTTGCCCCTCATGCGGAGCAAAGCAGCCGGTCTGCTGCTGATGCACTGCCTTGCGTTTGGCAAAGGGAAGAGCAAGCAGGCATCCCTGGTCACTCCGGTCAGAGCACGATGCTCAGGGGAGCTCCGTGGTTATTTCCATGCTGCAGGACGGACGGCCAGGACAGTTGGGTCCGACTTGCCCATCTCCAATCAGCTGACTGGAAATAGGAGTGAAGGTCTGAGGTTCGGCTGTTCCCTGCAGATGGGAACGATGTCCCAGGCACTTCTGTCACTGACACGAGGAAGTAGCAGCACAGGCAGGCTGAGCTCTTACACAGCTGTGTTCCGCTGACTTTGGTAGCTGACCGGGGCCTGGGGAGGGTCTGGCACACCACGTCTGTCCGTGGCCTCTGAGGTGATTTCCATGCCTGAGAAAGCTGGAGGGTGCCGCAGAGCGTGCTCGTAGGGAGGGGGCAGCTATTGAGAGAGAATCAGAAACGAGCGGATCACCCACCTCTTCTTACCCGGCACACACAAGGCACAAAAACACCCCGAAATCAAATTCCAGGTCTCAGAGCAGCAGGCTGCTGGCTGGCTGCAAGCTGGAAGGTAAGAGGTGAGCTTGGCACTTGTTTGCCTGGCAGTGGGGCAGAAACCCAGCAGAGATGTTACAGCATATCCCACCCGCTCCCTCCAGGACGCCACGTGAGGTTCCTGCTCTGCCCTGCGCCAGGGACCGGGCACTGCTTGTTGCAAAGCCAGGAAAGAATTGGCTTCTGCTGAAACAGGACTGCTGTTCACTTCCCTTTAGCTACGTGTGGGCTGTATGGGGTCTATAAAAGCAGGCTATAGTTTGTAACTTCATAGAGTTTTCAAGGCTCGGTACTGCCGAATTTAAGCCCTGGGGCTTTAGCACGCACAATTCTGAGCGAGTCACTCAGGCACAGGCCAAGAAATGTTAAGAGTTCAATTACTTGTCCTGCAGCTGGGCCTTGCTTTCCTCTGCCCTCAGTGCCCTCACAGCAGAGCAAGTAATCATTAGTTACAAACCCAAATGCTGAGTGCCAAGTGCTGACTATTCCAAATATTGCATTGCAGCACTACAAGCTGAAAATCCAGGAAAACCAGGGGGTGCTTTGTGCTCTGCTAAGGGTTTCAAATATTTCTCTTCTGCTTTAGTCAATGAGGACTTTTTCAACAGGAGTCTCTCAGGATGCTGCCACCAGACCTACATGTCAGATGCCCTCTGTTGCAGTGCAGATCTTAAATACCATAGCAGGCAAAGCCTCTGGCTCACAACGAGCCATGAGCGCTTCGAGGTAACAGCATGGGGCTCTCAGAAGTGTCCTGCTGGGAGAAGGGAGCGAGGAACCATGGAAGCCTTACAGATCCAAAAATAGCATTCCATGCTCGGCCTGGCACAGAGCATTGATCATAAGGGCTCGCTCTGCCATCAGCACTTCTCTCCTTACTCCCAGCACAGGCATTTCTGCAACGCACCGGGAGAGATGAATCATTAACTGCACAGATGTACACAAAAGGAGCCTCTGAGTACACCGTGTGCCCTTCCCAGAGATAATGGCTATCGGAGAACGGCAAGCGTGGGGAACAGAGTCCACAACCACTGCAAATCACTGGGGCCAAAGCCAGATACGGATGGGAGCAGCGCTGCCCCTGGGCCCTCACCGACAGAGAGCAGCCCTGGGCTCACCTCCTGGGAAGGCTCTGCCCACAGCCCAAACCTCTCTGCGATCATCTGATGGATCTCCCGCTGCCGGTCCTTCTTCCGCACGCTCTCATAGCTGGGCAGACGGGGCTCCCAGGAGGGCAGCTGGTAGCTGCTGGGCGGCGCGACACAGAACAGCTCCTCTGCCTGGAAACACCAAAGCCAGAAATGTCAGCACAGTGGGGCTCTGCTGGGAGCCGGTGGCCCAGCGCCGCTCCTTGAACCCTTTAAAGAGGAGATCCGCACACCCTCCCTGGAAATAACTACACCACAGGTGCACGATGCAGACGTGCTCTACGAGATCCCAAAGTCCAGGGGATCTGCCCAATCAAAGCAAGACATATAAAGACAAGGTGGTGCCCTCCGTAGCATCCCTGGGCCTTCTCCACCAGTTCTTGTGCACAGACAGCTTTTCCCAGAGCCCAACACCTCTCTCATAACCCCCAAGACCTTCCCGGGACACCACAACCTTCCCAAGTCTCCTTCCAGGGTCATCGGGACCTTCGCTACCCTTCCCCCCAGCTCCCCTTAAGGAAAGCAGCATCACCTGCACGCCAGGATTGTCAGCAGCGCTCTCCAGCCGTGATGCTCTGCACTGGGGTCCCACCAGCCGCTGGTTGCTGCTGAAGTACGGGGGTTGGCAGTCCTGGAACGAGGGGTCAGAGAGGAGGAGTGAGCTGAAATCCCTCCCGTAGCTGCAGCTCCGGAGGAAGAGCCGCCGGCTGTGCCGTGCGCCGTGCCTGAACCCTTCCCGCACCCAGAGCTCCCGCACGGTCTGGCCGGGCAGCAGCAGGTCCGCTCCGGGCACCCATGTCGGCTGGCCGCGCTGCCGGGCACCAGAGGCTTCACGCAGGTTCAGCAGAATTAGCTTTCACGGGGGGACAGCATGACATAAAGAAAGGAAAAAACAGAAAAGCGGGCACTCGGCTATTCCACTGGTGTAGATAAGAGCTCTGGCATGCGTTCAAGGTCACAGAATTTGTAAATGCTTATCTATTCAGGGATTCGTTTCAAAGCAATGCTTCAAGCAGCTCTGAGGAGCAATTACACTTCTGTTCCTGAGCAGCCTTGCTCCACTTAAACGCGATTCCCTTCAAAGGCGCTGAGCAACAGCCGACAAAGGTTCCTCCCGCGGAGAGGAAAGCACCCCGCTCTCACAAAGCGGCGCGGAGCCTTCGGGCGGACCGCGAGGCGGAGGGGCAGCGCGTGTGACTGCGCCGGATCGCTGCGCGGTGCCGTCCCGTTCCGGGTCAGCGCGGCACCCACCGCCCCGCCGTCCGCGGGAGCCGCCCCGGCCCGGGCAGCGGGGAAGCCGCCTTTCCGCACCCCCCGCCCGAAGCGCCGTCCCCGCATCGCTGGGAGCGGCGCCTTCCCCGGGCACAGCACAAAGGCCGCGCCGGCCGAACGCCGCTTCCCGGCCCCATTCCTCGCGAGGCCCCTTCCCCATAAAGCGGAGCAGCGCGGAGCCGCGCTCGCCAGCGTGCCGAACTGAGGAAGGGAAGGAAGGAGGAAAGCGCGGCGTTTCTCCCCCGGCAGAGCCCGGCGCGAGGGCACGGGGCACTCACGCACTGCCCGGGGCTCTGGAAGAAGCGGCACGAGCAGAGGAACTGGCAGCACGTGGGGTCCCGGCGGTACAGGAGCAGCAGCAGGACGAGCACCGCCACGATGAACACGGACGTGGACACCGCTGCCAGAGGAGAGGAGACGCAGTGAGCGGCGGGTAGGAATAAAGCGGCGCGGGGAAGCCGGACTCGCCCGCTGCCCGACCCAGAGACACCGAGAGCACCGCGCGTCCCCAGCGCTTCTCTCGCCGTAACAAGAGACGTCGGCTCTGTTCCCAGAGCGCGTCCCACGACCAGCTCAGCTCAGCTCAGCTCAGCTCAGCACCGCCCCGTACCCCCGCGCTGCCCCGAGCGTATCTCGGGACGCGGCCACGGCCCCGCGGAGCCTCCGCGTCTGCGGTTCCCGACGGACCGCGTGCGGGGAGCGGAAGCCGTTCCGGCTGCGGGGAGCGGACCGAACGCTGCCGGCTCCGTCCCGGCGCCGCGGGGAACCCCGGAGAACGTCCCCGGCGCGGAGTCCCGGCCGCGCACTCACTGGCAGCGATGACGATGGCCAGGACGTTGCTGTCCATGTCCTCCTCGCCGGGCCGCGCCATACCCCGACCGTTCCGCAACCCGCCCGGCCCAGCACAGCACAGCGCCGGCACCGCCCCCCGGCCCCATTGGCGGCGGGACCGGAGGTCGCCGTGGCGACGCGACGCGCGGGCGGAGCCCCGGGAGGGGAGGGGGCGGCGGGGCCGCGTGCGGACACCGGGAAGGAGAGCCGTTAATTAACGCACGGGGGAAGCATCGCCCAGCGCCCCGTGCGACGAAGCGGTACCGCAGAACGGAGCCCGGGGGCACCCGCAGCCCGCACGGAGCCGACAGACCGCACCGTACAGATATAGATATATTTGTGGAGATGTTGCATATTCAAGGTAACTTTACATAACGCTCCCGACACAGATTTTGGCGCTCCGCACGGTGCCGGCCCGGCGCGTACCCACAGCTCCGGCAGCTGCGGAGCGGGCAAAGAGGGCGAGCGATGAGCAGCGAGCAGCTCGCACAGCCCGGGGAACTTGGGGGGGTGCGGGAGAAAGGCGGCGAGGGGCTCAGGAGGTGCTGAGCGGGCGGCCCTCGCCCCAGCGGCACCCTTCGCCCGTCCTCGCACAGGCAACGTCCGTCCTCGGGCTGCTCACGAACTCCAGGCGCAGTTCCACACGTGGAGCAGCTCCTCAGGGTGGGAAACCGAACCCAGCCGTCCCACGCAGCGCTGGTCTCGGAGGAACGGCGCAGGCAGGGCCCGGGCCGGCGGGTGGCTGGGAACGGGGCGCCGCCGCTCCCTTGGACGGGGGAAGCAGAAGCAGCACAGAGCGCATGGAGCCGGCCGGATCTCCTTTCTTTGCTTCGTGGCCAGGGAAGCAAAGCAGATCCCGAAAGCTTCTGCTGACCCGGGAGCAGAGCAGGCGGGGCCGACGGACTGTGGCCCGGGGCAGCTGCCGTCGCGTTACATTTTGGCAGGAGACGCATCCCGCCCGCCCCGGAGCCGTGGGTGGAGCAGAGACAGAGGCCACGACGTCCCACAGCGGCTTCTCGGGCTCAAACCGCCCTCTGAGCCAACGCACAGCAAACATCGACAGCTCCAAACGTTTGGCACAGTCCGGCAGCTGCTCTGAGGGCAGCACGATGCGGTCCCTCCTCAGCCCCCAGCAGGAAATGGTAAACAGCAAAACAATAATAAAAAAAATGTAAACAACCCAGCACCCTGTCCTGCAGCACCAGGACAGCCAAGAGAACAAGGTATGTTACAGTCTCAGGGGACGTGGAGACACGAGGACATCCCGGCCAACGCGGGGTCTCGTCTCTATTGCACTTTGCATCATATATATTTCTATATATATTTATAAAAATACAAACTAAAGGGCTGGGGTCGAGGGGGTGAGATGCAAGCCCTGGGACAGCAGCAGCTCCACGCACGTGGCAGGCTCTGACCTATCCTGCTCCTGCACGTCCCTGTGTGCCCTGCCCTGGAGTCCCCTGCCAGCCTTCCAGGGGAGCAACCCGCAGCACAGGGCCTGATCCTGCAGAGATCCAGCCTGGGCAGGGCAGAGAGGGCAGGGTGCTGAGTTGGTGCAGAGCCCACCCCCGTCAGCCTTCCGTCCCTCCTCCATCGGCCCTTCCCAGGACACCAAGGCCTGGATTGAGAGCCACGCAGCTCCTGTCAGCGCCCCACGGCGATGGGTCGCTCCCCATGGCCAGCAAGCGCCCACTCCTGGGGGAGATGGCCAAGACCACCTCCCCCCTCCTCCAAACCAAACCCCCAGGAGGATCCGCTCAGCCCGGCACTTCCCCTACTCTCTTCCTCAAGTAACCGCGGTGTGAATTGCGCGGGGTGATGCAGTCTGGAGCCCCTCGTAGGGCAGTGATGCAGGATGCCCCCCGCTCCCAACGCCGCCCCCCGGCTGCTCCTGCTACCTCAGCCGCCCATCGGGTTTGATGGGCCCCAGTTCTGATTTGGGGTCCGGGGATAGCGAGCTCCAGGAGGTTTTGCTGCAGATCTCCAGGGAGGAGCAGGAGGATTCGCTGCCGACACAGACGTCCGCCACGGCCCAGAAGGTGCTGATGGCACTGTCTGCCCACTCGTCCAGCGCCCGCCCCGTCAGCTGTGCTTTCCGTGCCGCCGCCACCTCTGCCTCCTCGGGGTGCGGCAGGTTCAGGATCCCCCCCAGGCCCTGGAAGCTCTGCTCCATGTACTCGTTGCGGGGGGGCCCGCCGTGCAGCCAGCTGCTATCGTCTGTGCAGGACGGGGACAAGGAGAGCTGTTAGCACTGCTGACCCCAGCACTCCGCTCCTCCTCCCAGCACCCTCAGCATCCCGGCCCCTCGCAGCCCCTGTAGTCCAGCCCAAGGGACAGGGAGGCAACTGGAGGATGGATGTGGCAGACCCGTATCGGCCTGCTGGCCTCGTCTGACACACGCGGATACACAGAGGAGGATGGCTCCTGCTGGAGCCAAGGCTGGAGGCCAACACCAGGGGAAGCACATCGGACTGCCCACAGAAAGGCCTCAGCCCCGATCCCTCAGCATCCTCACCTTTCCTGAGAGGCTGCCTGCGGTTGAAGGTCTGTGGCACCACCAAGAACTGGTTCTCCCCCAAGGGTTCCCAGAACTGGAGCAGGCGGATGGTCCAGACGCCGGGGCGCAGAGGCCGGTTCAGGGGCGGCTTGTACTGGGTGAATTCTGTCTCAGCATCCACCGTGATGTCATAGGAGGCAGCAATAACATACGTGGGGTCAATCCACACCACTGTGGCTGTCAGGTTGGGGCCTCGCGACCACTTCTGCATGGCCATTGGCTCGTCAAAAGGCCCCATCAAGCCTCCAAAATTGCGGAAGAGCCTTTCCTTGGGATCCCACTCTGTGCCCACCTGCAGGGACAAGAGGCATGAGGCAGCGGGACACTGGGCAAACAGATGCTACCAGCTCGGGATTTATGCTTCACCATCCCAAACCAGAGAGGGAACGAGCTTTGGAGCCCAAAGCAACGCACACCCACCCTGCACTGCTTTCCTGTCCGCCTGCACCACGTCGGTGCCAATCCAGCTGCATGTAATGCCCTCCGCAGCCAGAGGTGTTGGCACCAGCTGCCTCAACTCCCTCCCCTCCCCCAAAAGATCCCTTCAAAGCCTTTTCTCCGCTGTTCAGCTCCAAACTGAAGCCAAATTCCTGGACAAAGCTCATTCTCAGCCATGACAATGGCATGGCGTCCCTCTGCCTCACTCAGCGTGCAGGCTTGGAGAGAAAGAAGGGCAGCATGATGTAGAAAAGCTCAAGAGGAAAGCAGTTTTGAGGGAAACTTTTCCTATACCTCAAGGTTCTGTAACCGGTTTGCCTGTCCTCCATGACCTGCCAGCTTCAGAGCTCCTTGGGGCATCATCCACACCTCCAGGGACTCTGCCTGGCCAGTTGCTGAGTTCTGCACTTCCTGCATCACCAGGTAGCCCTGGAAACGGTCGTCATAGAAATACAAGTGAACACTGGATGGGAAACCTCGGGGCTCAAATCTGGAGAAAGACAGAGGTTGCACAACTGAGCGTCAGCATCCTCCCAGCACGACGTGCAGCCGCCCCTCAGAGCCCGGGCCAAGCCGTGGTCAATGCCCCACCTGCAGAGCTTCTCCTCCTTTGGTGCCACCACAGATGCTGCTTTGCGGAGCCCCAGCCTGGAGAAGCCCGTGTAGAAGGTGAGGGTGACATCGCTGAGGCCGCTGAGCCCATCGACGCGGTCGTAGACGTTCTCCCAATAGGCCTTTAGGGCGGGCGTGTTGGGCGGGTAGCTGCCATACAGGTGGGTGTCCAGGATCTCCAGCACCTCCTGATTCACTGTCGACTCAAACTTGCGGGCAAAGAAGGTGGGTCTGGAGAGTTGCTGGAACAACACAGTCATTTCTAACAGCAATGGTGGCTTCCCCTCCGCCCTCCCACCTCAGCAGGGCGGCCGGGTGTGAGGCACAGTGGGAAGAAGCATGCTAGGATCCATTCTGCCCCGTCTGATGGTACAGGCTAAGGAGCAGCAAAGCACAGACTGTGTGTGGGATCCTCTGTGGCAGGATCAGCAGTAGCAAAAAAGTACGGTTACTGGTAATGCAGATGGGTTCCAATCTCTCCCACTGCCTTCCCCTCTGCGTGCTCAGAAGCATCCATTTGTCATTCACCTCTTATCTGTTATATCTGGCAATGCTCAGAAGGGCTCCCACCCTCCAAAGACCCTGCAGAGTTCTGGCCATGTGGCACAGCTTGTAGGATCAGCGCTGTGCACCATGTAGTACTGCAGCCCCTTGCTAGAAAATCCTGCTGAGGGACAGAGATCTCCCAAACCTCCACTGTTCAGTTTACATCTCCGCTTCCTGAGAGCACAGGAGGATGTCAAAGTATTTTGTCCTGCCAAAGATGACAGCACTTTTTTCACAGGTTTTAAAGAACAGATATTTGCCCCAAGTAATAGGTCTGCAAAGAAAGAGCAGGGAAATGGGAAAGAGTCTGGGAAAAGGAGCAGCATTGCAAGCAGAAGCCCGGCTGCTAGGCATGGCAGTCAGCATAACCCCGCCAGCGGAGCGCTTAGACACATCTGTGCTGAGCCCCACGGGGGCTGGAGAGCCAATCCTGCTCCTGTTCCTCCTGGGCCGGGGTGAGGCTCATGTAGAGCAGCTGGCACTGCATCTGCAGGGGAGCTCAGAGGAGAGCCGGGCACGGAGACAGGGAGGAGGGGAAAGAGCAGGAGAAAGGAGGATCTTTTTCACCTGTAGCCGGAGGAAGTCCTGGGGTTTGAAGTCATTTGGGGAGCACCCGCACCAGTCGACTATGTGTTTATATTGGCACTTACAGCCCAGCTTGCGGTTCCAGTTGGTCACTCGGAGGTTGTTATCAACCAGCGTCTCGCAGGCATGGCTGTTCTCCAGGACCGTGTGGAAGAAGGACTGTATGGCAGAGAAGGGACAGAGACACAGTGGGGATGGAGGATGGGTGCTTAACGGAGCCCCCTACCCTTCACTCACAGAAGAACAGGGAGGCCCGGATAGCTCCCAGTTCCCAGGACGGGGCAACCCGTAACAGATTGGCTCATTCATGCACATCACTCCTTATCCAGCCCAGAAGTGTCTGGACCCAAAGCACAGGGCTGGATACAAACACAACCCTTGGCAAGTCTGCTCCTTTGCCCCATCCTTCCTACAGGCAGTCACAAAAGCTGCAAGAGCAGAACCTGCAATGCCCCTCCCAGCTACCTGAGGCAAGGATGGAGTGGGGCATTGTTCAGAACAATGGGAAGAAAGTCCCACCAAAGCCAGCACCATGCTTTTGTTCGTTTCTTGGGGAGAAGGAATAAGGCTGAGAGAAGAACGCGGCTCTCGCAGCGATGGCAGCTCTGAGCTCCCCTGCCCGCAGCCCAGCAGCACCCACCTCGGCTGGCAGCAGCGTGTAGGTGTAGAACTGCCGCAGCTGGGACACCAGCTGGTCGTCTGCATACACCACGTACTGCACGAAGCTGCGTGTCAGTGAGAACCAGTCGGAGCCACCGTCCACCACGATGCCCTCAGGGATGTGCCGCTCACCCAGCCTCCACATGTGGGAGTCACACTCGTGGAACAGGCGGTCCAGACCCTGCTTCTTGATGAACCTGGGCAGAGGGACAAACACGAGGCGTTAGGGACGTCACCCACTTTGCCACGACACGGACGGATCTCTTGCAGTGTAAAACCAGTGGATTAACTCCAGTGATAGGGCTGGCTGCTCAGCTCCGGCAGCTACAGCTAAAATAACTCCCTGCACAACCGTTCTGTTTTTTTCCTCTCGCGTCTCCCCACTTTCCTGTTCCTCCCCTTGGTCTTTAACTGGGATTACCTGGCATTGTCTCGGCCGTGAGACTTCAAGAAGTTCTTATCTCGGTATTTGGACAGGAACATCACTAGCTCCTCGTTGGTCCTGACAGATAAATTAGAAAGTGTTAGTTTAGGGATAAAACAGCCCAGTAAACACTCAGGCTGCAGCAGCTATCAGACACAAGGAGCTTCAAGCTGCCTGGTAGGTGCTGACTCAGTCCCTTATTCCATTGCTGGGCAGACAGCCCCTCTGCTGTCTGGCACCTGTTGAGGTGTGCAGGGATGGTGCACATCCATGTCTTCACATGCCTTCACGTGCACGTTCTCCTGCAACACCCAGGCAATGGGAAAGCACAGCCTCTGAGGTACTGGCTGGGCTCCTCTACAGAGATGGGACCAGCCTTGCCCTGAAGTATCATCACCAGCACGTGGGTGCAATCTCTACCCTCCTCTTCCTTGAGCTCCCTGCTCCTCCCAGCAATGTTACTCCCAAGGCTGCTGGGGAACCACGCAGCCTGAACCCCTCCATCATCCTCCCTGATCCAACAAGGTCCCCACCTCGTGGGGTAATCAGTGGCACTCAAGTTGATGAAGAAGTCCCAGGGCCACTCGGTCAGCTCCAGCAGGTCCTTCATGCTACGCAGGTACATCTTCAGCAGGCTGGCACCTCCCCAGATGGTCACCATGCGCCAGGGGGTCACACGGATGTTGGGGTAGTGCTGGGCCAGCTCCACTGCCTCTCGATGGAGGTAGTTGGAGCGCTGCAGGGGACGAAGCTCACGGTCAGCGAGCACTGCTCTTCCCAGGGCCCTGTCCTCCTCATCACCAGCCCTGCTCTACGTCCTTCTGCCCTCCCCACTCCCCTATCTGCCTTCCTGAGCAGTACCAAGAGTCAGACCCTGCAGCTCTGTGGTGCCCCAGCCCACACCACAGCTAAACTTTGTGCTGCTGCTCTCAGGGGTTGGTCTGGAAACTTTGGAAAAGGCAGCCAGACCCCACCCATGCCCCCAGACCCCAACCCTGCTGGCAGGCTGGGCAGCCCACCTCTGAAGGGCTCTCTGAACAGCAGCAGCCATGATCTGCTGCCTGCCTAGGGCACAGCAGCCCCTTTCATTTATACTGCTGAAACAATAAGTGGGGAGCCAGAATGGAGTTGCCTGCCTGATCCAGCTGACCTTTTCCTTCCACCAGGCAAACTGACGTCTCCCTGGGATCTTGTGATCTATGGAACAGAGAGTGTTTTGGCACTAGCCATGCCTTTGGGCTGTTTCTTGGCTGTTGCCAGCGCACAGAAATAACAGAGCAGAGGAGCAGGGTGCGAGCACTGCATCTTCTGGGCTGGACTACAATCTCTGCCCTGCCCACATGAAAGCAAGTGGCAATGGGGGGAAGGAGAGCACAGACTGTTTGCTGCTTGTGGCCCCAAGGCCTGAGACCAACCCGCTCCGGGGAAGGGTGACAGATTCTACTATTTCTGGGGAGGCAGAGACAGTGGGAGAGTCACAGTGATGACAAACCCCACCCGGTCACTTCCTCCAGTACAGGAGAAGCTCATCTTCATTTAGTACCTGTCTGCACCCTCACCTCTACGGACTGCTTGGGCGATGGATCCAGACACCACTAGCACATCCTCTCCCTTCTTCCCTCCCCCCTTCACATACCTTATCGACGTGGATGTAGAAGAAGTGCTGCTGGTGGTACACAGCCTTGATGAGCCGCTTCAGCTGGCGAATGGCCCTGCCGTGCACCACCAGCATGTAGGCGATGCGCACAGGATTGCTGGGAGGCGCCTGCTGCAGCCGGCTCTCATCCCACTGGATCACAGGGCTGACCTTCCCTGCACGAGGAAGCGAGGGCTGTCAGCCACTGCTGGCTTTGGCTCCAGACAGCGCAGGCATGCCGCTGCCCCACCACACGCAGCAAGGCACCTTGCAGAGCAGTCCCTTGTGTAACACTGACAGGGACGTGCTGGGAAAGGAGGGGTGCCCTCCTGTAATGCGATGGAAAGTGCAGCAATGACAGCAGAACAGAAGATCTCAGGTCACAGCAAGTGAGAATTTACTCAAACACAACAGCAGCAGGCACAGAATTAAGAGAAAGAAGCTGCTTATCTTGGGAAGGCCTCAGGTAGGCAGGGATCTCTAGAGATCCCCTCACACCCAGTGCCAACCCTTGAATGAGGGCTGGGAAGGGGTGGATCCTGGCTCCATCCCTGCTGGCCAGTCAGGTACACTGCGTGCATGTGAGCTCCCCTGGGTTGGCCCTGCTTCCCCACCAGGTGCTCCACCACTGGCTCAAGCCCTGACTTAGCATTTCCACTACACCTCCTCTGGCTCTTCAAAACAGAAGACGCAGCTGCACCTGGCTTCAATCTCTAAAATTGCTGCTGCTTGGGATGAACAGCCCAGTTTAAGGAGGCTGGCAGAGCTTTGATCGGATTACAGAGGCAGCGGAAATCTGGGAATCAGCAACAGGTGGAGGCAGCTTTGGGGCCGGTGGGACAGTCTGGCTGCACGAAGGAGGTGGCCCTCCCATCTCACCAGGACACTCCAGATGCCCACAGGCAGCCTGGGCACGTGAGCAGGACTTACCGGAGAGCGGGCAGTGGCGAGGCACAGACTGGGGCATGAGGCTGCCGGCCCGGTGCAGACACACCACGTTGGCAATTTCCTGTTGGCACTGCTTGCTGCTGGCTCTGGCCAGCGCCGAGAGGGCATCTTTGCCCGTGATCTCACACTTGGGCGTGAAGCTGTTCTCGGTGGGCTGCGGAGCCCCCTCCACGCTGCCCGTGTCACCCTGCTGGAAGACGGCCAGCTGGGCGTCCCCGCGCGGCTCCGTCAGGTTCCTCTGGCTGGAGGAGTCCGGTGCGGCCGGCAGCCGCCGTCCCACTTTGTGTCTTGCTGTCACAGCTCTCACCACCTTTGACACCAGAGCCCCAGGGCTGTCCAGCCGTCCCCGCCACCGCCCGTGCTTCCGTCCTGCGCTGCCCCGGCGCCCGGCAGAGCTGTCTGAGTCCTTGGAGCCATCGCCGTTTTCGGGCAGCCTGGCTTTCTTCTGCCGCTCCTGTTTCAGGTGGATGCAGAAGAGGACACAGCATTAACTTAGCCCTGCTGTCGATGTGCTCACAGCATCCTCGTTCCCAGTGCTCAACGTCTGTGTCCCACTGGAGCCCAACAACCAACATCCTTCTCTGCCATCCTCAGGACACGCTGAGGCACAGCAGCGCTGGCTGCTGGCGTCACTGCAAGCAAGGGAGGCACGGGTACCCCTCACTGCAGTGTCTCCTCAGGGCTGAGCAGAGGAAGCCCAGAGCAGCGATCTGACTCTCCTGCCCCCAGCAGAATAACTAGCTTTGTGTACAGCAGCATGCCAGGTGCTCCAGCAGCAAATGAGGCCTTCACTCCACTCCCCCACCCAAAACCCCCAACTCCGGCCCCACATCACCTCCCTGCACGGTGCTTTGCCCCCTCACAGGGACAGCCCCCAAGCTTCTATGTCCCAGCAAGTGACACTGGTCTGCAGCCCCTGTGGCTGCAGCACACAAGACACACAACCAGGACATTGCTCCAAGGTCTCCTCTGCCTTCCTGCCACACTGCAGGATCCTTCGTGGGCAGAGAGCAGCGAGGACAGGCACAGGGCTCCCCTAGCCTGTGGCTGTGACTTTGCCAGCTAGCAAACAGACCAGCTCCTCACTGTCACAATCATTCTGTGAGCCCAAGCCGGCTCTGAAGCCCAGCTTATCCAAGGGATGGAGTCCCAGACAAGAGGCAGCTGCACTTACTGGGACTGAAAGTGTAAGGGAAGAACCTGTTGTGCTCCCTTCCCCTGGCTTCCAGTACTCGCCTGGAACAGATGCAGCGACCGCCAGCTTCTCTAGAAATCCCTTTAACAAACCTTCCCACGGAGCCAAGTGTGTGCAGAGGGAACAGTTAATTGCACTTCATTACCTCTGCCAGGCCGGCTGATTAGCAGAAATGAGTTAGACTTGGGAAGAGCTAAGAGTTGTTCCTGGACACACAGAAGTTTGGATGGTAGCAATGAGGGAGGCAGCTGCAGGGCCAAGGAGCAGAGCTGCCCGCAGGGTTGGCACGACAGATGCCATCAGATGCACGAGCCCCATGAGTTATTCTGGCCAGGGCTGCCCAGGGCTGGGGAAGGGCTTTGGCTGGCACGGCCACCAGCACAGCACCAACCAGGTGTCACCGCAGGCAGCGAGACCTGCTGGGAGCTTCTCTGGGGGAGCAGCATCTTCTGAGGATGCACAGATGCTCACGGAGATGGTGAGACCAAGTTAATTTGCTGCACAAGCCTCCTGTGGGCATAGCTGCCAGGAAGGTCACAGCCAGGAGAAATCACGCTGTGCAAAGGCTAGAAAGCATCTGGCAAGACCTGCCTGTTCCAGCCAGCCTGTGTGAGCAGCCAACAGGCAGAGCCAGCACGGTGTCCCTGAGCTCCCTGTGCTGGGTGAATGGTCTCCCCACAGCCTGCAATCCTCGGCTATGCAGGAAGGGGCCACAGGGCTGCTGTGAGCAGGGACCAGGTGAGCCCACTGCCAGCAGTCAGGTGTCACAGCCAGCCCCAGACAGGCGGTGAGCAGCTCGTTAGCACTGCACAGGCCCATCTGTTTGGAGAGTTATGGACCTGTTTTCTCTGCATGTCACAGTAGCAGGGAATCAGGAAGTGTCTGATGAGCAGAGTCTCTTCCACAGACTCAGCCCAGCCCTGCAGGAAGACCCTCTGGCCCTGCCAGCACACCTCGGCACAGCACCCACGCACAGAACCCCACGTGTCCCCTGGAAGGAATTCAGCTGCTATTCACAGCAGGGAATTCCTCAGAAACACCACCAGCCTTTCTGGAGCTGCCAGCTAACAAACTGAATGGCCTCTAATTACTGCACCACAGCAGAGCCATCCCTCCACCCAGCCAGGCAGAGAACAGCTTCAGCCACGTTGCTCTGCCGTATTTAGGGCTCGTGCACAGGACTCTGGCAGAGCTCCTGGGAGAGCCAGCAGCTGCCCGTCCCTCCTCCCAGCACACACGGACGACTCCAGCCACCTGCCAGCAGTCACTTCCTCCATCCTGCATCCCCACTGCCCCATTGAGGTCCGCATGGTGCCATGGAGCTGTGGCCAGGCACCTCATCCCACCACCCTGGAGCAGGGCTGACTTCACACTGCCTGCCACCTGGCGACTAAAGCACCATGTCCCAAACGCAGGGTGCTGTGGCCACTGTCCCCACAGCACCTTTCCTCCAGAGTGGCACCAGGATGCTGTATCCCCATGGCCCATCCCCACATCCCATCCCTCCTGCTTCCCCTGCTCCTGCAGATAGAGCCCAAACTGCTGGGAAAGGAAGGGCACAGGGACTGGCTGCCCCAGGACTTCTTTTAGAAAGCAGTAGGTGAGCTTAAGATCACAGCCCCTGCATTGCCAGAGCTTCTCAGCACAGATGCCAAATCCTCCAAGCATCTCCTCTCTTCTTTGCAGGACACAGAGGATGCATCCGTCTGGGCCTCCAGGTCCTGGATGGTGCAGAGGGTCCAAATACACATGAAAAACCAGTGATGAGAGAGAGGAGCAGAGTTAATGACATCTGGCGTCCTGCAACATTCCATCTGGGCTAGATTGACCCTGGTGCCTGTCAAAGCTCTCATCAGGAAAAACCAATGCCAACACGTTCCAAAGTCACTGGGGAAATGTGAGGCTCAGCTGCTGTTAGTTCAGCCAGCAGCAGGTCCTTAAACTCATGATTCAAATGGACTCAGTCACAGCTCCTACAAACAAGCTGGCTGGGGGAGAAAAAAAAACAAAACCCAAGAAATCTCAGCAAAGCTGGAGGAAAAGATGTTTTGTAGGAAGCTTCTCTGGAGGCTGCAGCACATGGATGACAGCAACACTCCAGCACCAGAGAGGGGCCTGCTGCTTGCAGCGCGGAGGACAGGAGGGAGGCGAGAGCATGAAGACGTGAATGGGCCGCAACACTTCTCCCCAGTGACAGCTCCTCACCTCCACCCACAAAGACACTTTGTGGTTCGTGTGCTCAAACCAGTGCTGTGCAATGAGCCAGCGGCACCACAGACCTGCCGGCGTGCTGCTCGGGAGCCAGCAGTGCTGCTGTGACAGTCAGAGGCTCTGCTCCGTGCGGGTTGGGGCATCCCTGAGTCCCACCTGAGGGCCCACCATGCTGGTGCTGCCTGCAGCGGGCGTGCTGTCGGTGCGGGCTGTGAGCAAACACGGCAGGTCCCAAAGCACCAAACACAGACCAGACCTTTCTCTCCAAGCTGTCGGCCAGGACAGGGATGGGGGTGGCTGATCCCAGTGGAACAAGGTCATCTGGCTTCCTGGATGAAGAAGTCCCAACACGCCAATTGCTGCTGCAGTAACACAAAATTCAGCGTTGACCTGGGCGAATGGAGATTGACACACCATAAAGGAAGGGTACAGCCAACAGCAGCCAGAGCAGCCCTTTTTGGGAATGCCTGAGCTGCCCTGTGCCCACGTTGGCATGCAGGGCAACCATCAGCACAGCACTGCTCTGAAAGGGAAGGCGAGCTCGCCTCGCCCCTGATGCTGCATGGTAAACTTGCAGCTCCCTTGTGCTCACTCCTGCAAGTCACAGTTGGCTTGTGGTGGGGATGAGCCAGGCTAGAGCAGTGTCCATTAGTGGGAAGGAGCCATTTACTCAAGCAATTAGATCCCAGAGTTTCCCAGAGCCATCCAAGCCTGCGAGGTCAGGTACTCCAGGGAGAGTTCTGCCTTCATCTCTACCAGAAATACCCCAGGGAACAGTGGCTCCTCCAGGTCTGGCCAAAACCAGAAACTGCAGGAGAGCTCAGAAGCAAAGAGCTTTGTTGTCTTTCTAAAACAGTTAACTGGATTTTTCCCAGCTTGCTGATGGGTTTGAGCTGTCAGTAAAGTTCACGATGCTTCTTGCATTCTCCAGAGAGGCTTCTCCGTTCCCGTCCTAAGAGCTGTGAGACTGGTGGTGGTGAACTGTCCCCTGTACAGACGAGGGTGCCCATGGCCAAACCTGTCAGTGCCCAGCTCGGTGCTAGGGGAGGCACGAGGAAAGCGGGATGAACAAGGAGGCTGCACAGGGCAGGAGCGAAGGCAGGCAGAGCTGATGACGGTGGCACCAGGAACCGCCTGCCCAAGTGGTGACGGCGGACAGGGGAGCAGCGTAGGCCGGTGCAGAGAGAGAAAGGTGAAGTGCTCCAGCCAAGGTCAGGGAAAGAGGACAGGGCTGTCAGTCACACCTGGCTGCCACAGCTCACACACTCACAGCATCCTCAAATCAAAGGTAGCTCCGTGTCCGCTCCCCTCACCACATGCAGCTCCCGGTTCTGACTCACTGCCGCATTCACCCAGCCCTGGGGCTGGCGATCGACCTGCTGCCCGTGTGACCAACCTACACACCTTCCTCCCGCTTCCTTGCAGTGGCTGCTCCATTCCTTTTTGCCCTCGGGGGAGAAGTTTCTAATCCACGAAAACTCCTGCGGCCGCAGGGGCAGCTCCAGCAGCCAGGGAGGCGGCAACGGAGCGGAGGCGAGGAGCTTCTTCCCTTCCCTTCCCTTCCCTTCCCTTCCCTTCCCTTCCCTTCCCTTCCCGCTCAGGGTTACGGGCTGTCGCCGCCGCTCACCCCTGCAGCAGCCCAGGCCCGGGCACAGCGCGAGCGGCTCTCAACAAATAAACACAACGCAACGAACGGCCCGGAGGCGAGGAGCTCCGCCGGGAGGTGGAAGCGATGACCGCACGTGCCGGCCCTGCCCGCAGCCCCCGCCTCAGTTTCCCCGTGCGTACGGGAGGCAAAACCCGCGGCCCAGCGCCGTACCGGGGCACAAGAAGGTCGGGGCTGCGGGCAGCGTCACTCGGGCACCGCGCCCTGCAGCCCCGCGCTCCGCTCAGCGCCCACCCTTCCCCTCCCCTCCCCTCTCCTGCCCTCCCCGCGCAGACCCGCGGCCCGCAGCACGGAGCCCGGACCCCTCACGGCCCCAAACGACCCGCAGCGCCCCGCCCAGCCGCGCCCCGAGCGGAGCCTCCGAGCCCACCGGCCCTGCGGCCCCGTCCCGCCCCCCGCCCCGGGCCCGGCCCCGCGCGGCCCGTTCTCCGGCCCCCCGCTCCGCACCTCGGCCGGGCCCTCCTCGTCGAGGCCGGCGGAGCTCCAGAGCACGAGCCCCTGCAGCAGGAGGATGGCGAGGGCCGTGGCCACGGCCAGCCGGTACCGCCGGGCCAGCTTCCGCACCCGGGCGCTCGCCACCATCGTCACGGCCGCTCCGCCGCCGCGGGGCGGGCTGCGGCGCGCACGCGCGGCCGGGGGCGGGCGGGGCCAAAGGCGCGGGCACGGCGCGCGAGCTCGAGGGGCGGGGGGGGGGGCGCGTGCCGGAGCGCGTGCGCGCTGCTGAGGAGCGGGCGCGCGCAGCGGTCCCTTTCCGTGCGTGCGCTGCGCGTGTCCACGTGTGCGGCAGGCCGTGCGCGTGCGTGTGTGCGGGGGCGCGCCTCGTGTCCCCGCGGTGCCGCCGGAGGCGGGGGGCTGCGGGGCGGCACGTTGCTCTCCAGACCCCGCGAGGCGGCCCCGCGGGTCTCCGCCCGGTCTGTACCGAGTTCTCGGGCGGCTCCCGGCCCCGCAGCCCCCCGGCAGCAGCTCTTCCTGTGAAAATTACCCCCAGATGCGGCGGGCCGGGGCCCGGCTCCCCGGAGTTATCCACGGATTCACCAAAGTATGGGCTGCGTTAATTGAGAAAGGAGAGACGTTTTATGGAGAAAAACGCGTCGAGTGGGAGCCCGGGAGTAAATGATGGGCTGAGGCGGGGGGGGCTGAGCCGCGGCCCGGCAGGATGTGCTCCCAGCGGGGCCGTGAGGCACGGAGCCGTGGCGGACCGCCCTGGGGAGCGCGGGGATGCGAGGAGCCGTTTCCCAGCGGCCGTGCAGGACGAATGGAAGCATCTCTGCCGGCTGCCCCCCAGCCTGGGGCCGCAAGAATGCAGGGACTATTTTTGGCACCCAGCACGGTTGCCATGTGGGGCACGAGGTCTCTGAACGCAGGGAGTGACCTTGTCCCCTCTGGCTCGACCTCTTCCTCTCTTGTGCTGCACCAAAGAAGCACCGGAGCCTATGAAAGCAGCAGCTCTGTCATGCAGCCGGTTCCTGGCTGCCCCAAGCACTGTCCTGATGCCCCCGAGTGGGTCTCAGGGTCCTGAGCAGCTTCTGCTGCCATCGGCCCCAGCAGACAGCAGTGCTGGCTCCCCATCCTCACTGTGCTGCGCGCTGCTGCCTGGGAGCCATGTTGGCATAGAGCTGTTCCTGCTCCTCCGGAGGGATTTTGCACACCTGGGCATAAAGGCTCTCTGTATTCCCTTCCAAATTCTGGGAAAAAGAGGGGAAAAAAATATAAAAAAGAACTATTGGCATGGTTCCTCCAAGGAACATCCACACTGCTGGAGCCTCTTCCATCCCTTTCAAGCTCCCATCACAGCCACAGGACCGGAGAACACGAGGGCAGCCTCGTTATCTGTGGCTACTGTCCACCTGTAACCCGCCCATCCAACCCAGCCCTGCCCCACATCAGGTCCCCTCATTACAGCCCCCAAGCGGGATTTCTTCCTGCTGCCACCTTGTGCTTTCCCACCTGGCAGGGCTTCTTGACCTCCGAATATTCGGTGGCTGCCTGTGGGGATGCAGGGGCAGCCCTGACGTTGCTGTCCAGGCGGCTCTGCTCCATGCCCACATGGCTGATATCCACGTACTGCAGCACCTCCTGCAACCAACCCAGAAGAGTCGGGGTGTGCTTCCAGCACCTCCCATCCCACTGCCCTCGGTGATCAGTGCTGGGATGGAGGCAGGAGCACAGAGTGCAGCACTTCCCCCTTCCCGCACAGCTCCCCGGGCCCCGCGCTGTTTGCCTTACCACGTTGGCTGTGCCACGAATGCTGCCCATCTCGATGGGTGCTCCTGCGAGGGCTGCGTGAGATGCAGTCATGGTCAGACAAAAGAGAAAGCAGAGGAACAGCTGTGTGTGAAACCTTGCGCTGCTGCGGCCAACCTCACTGCAGAGCAGGAAGGGACCCGGGGCACCTGGCCCAAAGCAGCTCTGCAACAAACGCAGACCCACCAGAAAGCTGGCGGAAGAAGGGACCTGGTGGCAGCTTGCCCTCTGGCCCTCCCTGTGCTGGCACCAAAATTCACATCAAATCTAGACAGAAAAAGGCACTGGTGACAGCTTCGCTTACCCTTCTTCCTCTTCCAGGACAGAATTACCAAAATGGTAGCAGCAAGTGTGAGGAAAAACAGAACCACTGCAATGCATGGGATGAGGATACCCATGACGATGTCCAACCTGCAACAGGAAAGAGTTTCTGTTCTCTCACTCCGCTCAGCAGCAAAGCCAGCAGCAAGCACTGCAGAGCAGGCACGTGGCACGGGTGGCAGCTGCTCCTGCTCACTTCGCTCTCTTTGCTCAGCTTGGTCATGTCTGTGGGCAAGGGGCTTGCCTGGAGAGCAAGGGAAGCAGGCAGGTGGTCCTCGGCCTGCAAGGAGCAGCAGCAAATGGGACACCATTCTGAGAGCTGCAGCACCTCCAGTGTTTTAAGAACCCCTTATTGCCACTGCCACTGCCGCTCTATTGTTCTACTCTGGTTTGGATGCACTGTTTGGTGACCTGCTTTGCTGCCAGCAGTAACAAGGCACGGTCACTGTGTCAAGGGGTCGGGTTTAGAGAAGGAGATCACCCATATGCACACAGCCTTCCCCACATCTTGCATCACCTCTGAGAGACGGAGGAGAGGGGAAGCTCTGCTGCTGCCATCCTGCCCTTGGGCAGCCCCTGCGAGGCCGTGTGTGACTGCAAAGCAGAACAGCACCCAGCTGAGCGCACAAGCAGCTTCCCACAAGCAAACACCCCTTCGAGATATGGGGAAGGAAATGGGATCGGCGGTGCAGCCCAAGCTCTCTTCTCACACAGCCGTGACCTGTTGCTTCCTCTTGCTGCTCAACACCAGCAGGCAGGTGTGTCTCTGCCAGGTCCCAGATTGCTGTCTGCACTGAGCAGCTGTCTGACAGGACACAAGGCTGCCTTCTGAAGGCAAAGGCAGGAGGTCTAAGCCTGAGGGTGGGCCACGAGTGGTACTCACTGCCCTTCACTGAGGTCTCCAGGGGAAGTGGGGCGTGCGGTCTGCTCTGCAGTTTCCTGCTGGAGAGGCTTCCACGTGGGGCCCAAAATGGGGCCAGGGGTAACAGCTGATGTGAAGGATGATGCTGAGGATTTGGAGTTTTCTGTGAAAGAATAGGAAGCGCTCAGCACATCTGCCTGCCTCCATGGGAAACGCTGCGGGCTGGGAGAGTCGGAGGTGATGCACTCAGAGTCACCCCGGGGAACCCAGAGTCCCCTCTGCACAGAGCTAAGCCCCCTCCCCAGGGCTGCAGCGGGGCCCAGCAGTCCCAGTCCCCCCAGCACACACAGACACCCCAGCAGTGGCACTGCATGGCCCCGATCTGGGGGTCTGGTGCTCCTCAGTGGGAAATGGGGTGGGAGTGAGGGACTCCATGGTGGCACAACATGTGGGCCAGGGGAGCACAGGGAGAGCCTGTGGGATCAGAGCAGAGTGAAAACGGAGCATGAGAGCAGGGTGATGCCCTGCAGAGAGGGGGGCAGCTGAAGGAGGGGCAAGAAAAAGGGACCGTACTGAGACCCCTATCATGGTGGCAGCCTGCACAGCCTGGTGACACATCCCAGGGCAGCTCCATGTCGGGTGCCCACCTCCTCCCAGCAGCTGCATCCCACAGCCTGCTCCTGGCACTTGTCCTTGGGCACGGGGGGAACGTCAGACACATGAGCACTGACCTGAGACCACGGTGACCCGCACCATGTCGGCGACATCCTTCTGCCATAAGCTTGTTTGCACCCCACAGCGGTAGGTGCCCGCATCCTCCGCAGTCAGGTCCCTCATGGTCACAGTGAACACCCGCTCCGTGCGGTTGTCCCGGATGGAGGTTCGGTGCCACTGAGCCCAGGGCTGCTTCTCCGAGGTGATGACGATGTGGGTGTTATAGGAGCAGGTGTTCAACCTCCCAGGGTAGCACCAGTATTTCGGGTACTTTTCGTACCCCTTCTGGTAGGAGCAAGACACTGAGAGGGTCTCCCCGATGTACCCCACCACGGTGCCGGGTCCCCGCACCGCCCGGCCGGGGAGGCACAGAGCCGTGCAGCAGAGCAGCGGCAGCAGCCGCATGGCCCACCGGCTGCGGGACGCCGGGGCCGAGGAGCCGCGGAGCTCTGCGTGCCGCCGCCGGGGCCGCTCCCGTCGGAAGGGCGGAGCTCGAGCCCCGCGACTCCTCCCGCCCCTGCACCCCTGCGCGGCGGCCGGAGGGAAGCAAGGAACCGGGAGAGGGGCCGGAGCGGAGCTTTATTGCGGAAAGAAGCGGTGCGGGGCCGCGGGACGCGACCGGGTACAGCCGCTCCGCAGGTTCAGCCACAGCACGGCCGCGCTCATGGCCAGCAGCGCCAGCATCTGCAGCCCCGCCAGCAGTGGGAACAGGGGCAGCGAGCAGCGGTGGTCGGGAGCCGTGTCCGTCCCTGGAGCAGTGTATGTCGCCGGCGCTGGAGTCCCGATCGGAGCGTTCGCCCCCATTGGCAGTGGCTGTGTGGTGGTCCGAGGGAGTGCGGTGTCAGCCCTCGATGCCGGAACTGCAAAAGCACGCAGCAAACTGAGCAGCCCCCGACCCTCTCACCTCTGCACCCCGTTCGCAGCTCATCTCACAGCCCTGCCCCGGCTCCTGACGTGGTGGTTGTGGGTTTGGGGGCAAAAGCGCTGTGCCAGGCGGGGAACGGGCAGGGACTGACCTGAGAACACGGTGACCCGCACCATGTCGGCGACATCCTTCTGCCATAAGCTTGTTTGCACCCCACAGCGGTAGGTGCCCGCATCCCCCGCAGTCAGGTCCCTCATGGTCACAGTGAACACCCGCTCCGTGCGGTTGTCCCGGATGGAGGTTCGGTGCCACTGAGCCCAGGGCTGCTTCTCCGAGGTGATGACGATGTGGGTTTTATACAAGCAGGTGTTCAACCTCCCAGGGTAGCACCAGTATTTCGGGTACTTTTCGTACCCCTTCTGGTAGGAGCAGGACACTGAGAGGGACTCCCCGATGTACCCCACCACGGTGCCGGGTCCCCGCACCGCCCGGCCGGGGAGGCACAGAGCCGTGCAGCAGAGCAGTGGCAGCAGCCGCATGGCCCACCGGCTGCTCTTCTGCCCCGGGCAGCCTTCGTGCAGAACGCACTCCGTGCCTGTCCTTCAGGGCTGTGCCTTCCCCTTCTTGCTTGACTCGTGTCCAGGCAGTTGCAGAAGTGAGACTGCAATGTGCAGTTCTGGTTTCCTCTGCTCTCAGTTCATTTCCTTCCATCCCTCTGCCACCAGCAGCATTCAGTTCCCACCCCCCGTGCCTCGCTGCCCAGCTCCCACCCCAACACCACCCTCACCCGTCATACTCCTCTCCCTCAGTTGTGTGTCTCCAGGCCTCTTCCCATTCCCAGTCCTCATCCCCCCACAGCTCCAGTCCCTCATGCACCTTGTCATTGATCTGGCGGACAGGTTGGGCTCAGCATGCCCATGGAATGGGGTTCCATCAGGCTGATGGCATTCCCCCAGCTCCGTTTGGGCAAGATATCTTCTGTGACACTGAACATGTGCTGGCAGACAACTCAGTGTGCACTGAAGAACCCCACATGAATGGCAGCACTGCTCCTGCTGCCGCCAAGCACAGAGCATGGGAAGGAGTGTGATCCGTAATGGAGCTCAGCAGCGGATGGATGCAGAGCCATGGATGGGATGCAGTGAGGGGAGGAGGCAGCGCTGCAGACGGGTGTGCTGTGAGCTCTGGGCTCAGGATGGACAGTCCTGCCATGGAAAGACACAACTCAGCCAGTCGTGGGTGCGTGGCTGCGTGGGGCAGGACTGAAATTGTGAGCAGCTCAGTCAGGCTGTGGTGCATGGCTCCCATGTGACACGATGTGCCCCCAGCTGGGGCTCCCCACACAGCAGCACAGCTCTGCACGTTTGTGTTGGCAGCCCCTGGAGCCCCAGCCAGCGCTGGAGATAGACAGACAGACACCTGCAGGATACCCAGGCTTTGTTTCAAAATTGCTTTTTGGTGGCACCTCGAGCTCAGAAGACACGAGATCTCTGCACAGCAATCCTTCCCTTGTGCAACTTGGGGGGCAATAGGGGGGGCTGAGGCTTTGCAGGGAGAGAGCCACCTGATGCTGAGCAGCTCCAGTGGCTCCCTGGCAGGGCATGGGGAAAGGGACCAGAAGGATGCTGTGCTGCTGCCGGGGGATCAGGCTGCTGGGGGGTCAGGCTGCCCGGTGCCACAGTGCTGCTGGACTTCTCAGATTGCTGCAGGTTTTCCCGCGGGCTGCAGCTCCTGTGCCACTTCCTCAGCCACATGGCCCCACACAGCAGGGCCAGGATCACAGGCACCTTCACACCAAGGAGGAGCAGCAGGAGGGTGATGTCGAGCTGGGACCTGGGGAGGAGAAGCGGGACAACAACAGAGCTTGTACCGGGTCTGGGCAAGGAAGATGCGGGCTGCAGCATCCCCATGGCCAGCGTCCACTCGCTCACCCTGCGGGATGCCCTGGGAGTGACCTCAGCCAGTGTGACCCCGAGCCCCAACTCACAGTGCTGGAGGCTCCTCACAGCCAGTGGGGGATGGGTCTGCCTTTGCCACTGGGTGCACATCGCCGGCCTCGGCTGTGGCTGAAACGAATGCAGAGAAGGCAGAGAGTCAGTGCAGGACCCCCACAGCCCATCCTTGGGTCACTATCCAGGGACCTTGGAGGAGATGGAGGGGGTCCGTGGCCCCTTTAGGGCTGTTGGCATCACCCTGTGCCGGCCCAGCACCCAGCACAGCTCTGCTGCTCAGGGTCAGCTCCATCCTTTTGGGCGTAAGGAAAGTGCTGAGAGCTGCAGAAAAAAACCACAGTGGAAGTACTGATGGCACAATGCTCTGAAATAGAATGTTTATGTTTTACTTGAAGAAATGTTATGCAAGAGAAGAGCATCACTGCTGTGATGTGGTGCAGGCACACCCAGGAGCCAGAGAAAGAGAAGAGACTCTGCTGGAGAGAACTGGAAACCTTAAGGGTGGGCTCAGAAGAGCAGAGACATTACTAGGGAGGGAGGGAGAGTTTCTGCTCTGTGCAATGCTTTCCATCCTCCCTCTGCCTCCACGAGCACCAGCCCCGGGCACCCTCTGCCTTACCCTCAGACACGAGCACCTCGGTTTTGTGCCACTGACTGTGCAACAGGGACTTCACTGCCCCGCAGTAGTACCAGCCCGCGTCCTCCGGCATCACATCTCTCATCGTCACCGTGAATACAAGTGCCGTGTGGTTGTCTCTGATGGACACCCTGCCCTGTGTCATCGCCGCCTCTGAGCCATTGGTTTGGGCCATGTAGGTGCAGAAGATCTTGAAAAAGTATGATTTGCACCAGACCTTGGAGTGGAGCTTGTTGCCCAGCTGATAGCTGCAGGACACCGCTAGCGAGCTGCCCCAATGGGCTGTCACCTGCGAGGGACCTGAGACTGCCCAGACACCTGCAGGGAACATGAGAGGGGCTGTGAGCTCAGCCAGTGCAGAGAGAGATCCCAGCCATAAGAACAGAGCCCCCAGTGAGCACGGTGATAAGCCAGAAGTCTCGTGTAGCAGCAATACAAGGGGTAGCGTAGGCTGGAGTTGTCCGGGTGCTGCAGGAGGCAGGGGAGGATGGTGGCAACAAAGCTGTGCCCCACAGCGTGGTGGGCATCCCTGGCTACATGGCTGCAACTCCTCTGCCTCCCCTGACCCCAAGCTTACCTGGGAAAATCGTCCAAACCAGGATAATCCTCATTTTTCAGCTTCTCCCTCCTGATACGGACTTTTCCCCGTGGTGATTCGCAGAGCTCCTGGCGGATGGAGCAGGCTGGTGTGCACTCGTGTGCCCAGGATGTTCCCAAGCCTGTTTCCCTGGGCAGTGTTTGCATGAGACCCCGTATGTCTTTTTTAAAGGCATTTGCTTCCTTCCTCCTATCCATGAGTCACTCTGATCTCATGACCCTTCTCTGGAACCACCACCAGTTTCCAGCAAAACACCATAATGCAGAGAGTTTCCCAGCCATGGTGCCCATCCCAGCAGCCCAGAGGGATTCGGGGTCCCAGCACGGGGGCTTGTGCCACTCCCACACCCCGACTCAGTGCAAACTCCCGGCACAGATCCCCCACTGCTGGCACAGTGAGGGCGGCTGCCTTTGTTTGGTTCATCAAGCAGAAGTGCTTTGCTTCCCCAGAAAGATGCCTCTTTTGGCACAAATGTGGTTTCTGGGTGACATTGTTTTTCTCTCTAAATGTTTCCGGCAAAATTTCAGAACCCAAACAGTCTGCACAAAGCATGGCTGTGTCCTTCCAGTGGCTTTCTTCTTCAATGCCCCTTGAAAAGACCTCAGGGCAGCTCCTTCCCATCCTGCCCATCTGCCCCACACCCTCCCGCGCCATTCCCTGGCACAGAAAGAGGAAGCTCTGCATTTTGCTCTTCGTAGCCCCATTCCCAGGGACCTGGGGCAGTGGCTATGAGCTGCTTCCACCCTTCTGGCCCCAGCTCACTGCACACAGCGGCACGTTCTAAGTTCAAGATGTGGCCAATGACTGCCAGTGTGTTTTTGCTGATAAAACTCATGGGGCAGCCCGGGCAGTGAAGCTGCTGCCCCATCCCCATTCACCTCTGGCTTTACTTGCTCCCCGTCTTGTCTCCATCCCTCTCTCCCTGCTCACCCTGACCACTCACTGACACAGCCCCAGCCCCAGCCATGTGCCCCATGGTCCTTGTTTCACTTCAGGATCACCCCATCTCCTCTGTGCTGAGCCCTGTAGGGTATTTCTTTATTGCCATTTACATACACCTAAAGCAACCCACGTGCTGCCAAGCCAGCAGAATACCCCATGCATCAGCATACAAAGGGAAATGGGGATCTGGGTTCCTCCCATCCTGGGGCACCGCTCAATCCACAGCAGCAAAGCAGAGGAGGGAAGCTGGGCTGGAGCGGGGTCAGAGCCCCATGGCAGAGGCTGTCACACTGCTGAGACCGCAGCGAGGACACGGGGAAGGGACTGCTGCTCCCTGCCCCGCTCAGAGCAAAGCCCGAAGCGATGCCCACAAGCGACGTCCCATTAGGACTGCAGGGAATCCTCTCCTCTCTGAGCATCAGCTGTTGATGTAGACTCTGTCGTCCCCAGCTCACTGCGCTGCTCCTCTGTGTCACTGCTGTCAGTGCAGGTGCCCTGGGGGGTTGCCAACCTGCATGGCCCCTGCCCGTGCTGCACACACCTCCCTGCAGCGCCAGCACTGCCCGGGCCGGGCTCTCACCTTCCTCAGGTACAGCTCATTGTCGTAGATGTCGTTCAGCTCTGTGGTTTGGGGCTGTTTGGGGGCTGCGAGGCCTTTGGTGCGAGGCGGTGGTCTGTCCCCAGCAACCTGTCCAGCACCGGGCTGCAGTGTGGGTCAGGGCCCCACTTGTGTCCCACCGCTTTCAGCCCTGCCCCTGTGCAGCCGCAGCAGCCTGGAGCTACAGGGGACGTTTGGGGTGCTGTGGCTCCATGGGGTGCTCGTGCACTTACCTGATGGTGCTGCTGTGCCTGCACTGCTGGAGAGCACAGCTGGGAGTTTCTCATCAATCCCAGGGGTTTCTGTAGGGCTGGAATCGGGGAGAAGGGTTTTTATCAGGGAGGGTAAGGCTGGGATCGTACCTTGTCCCTGCTGGGCAGGGACTCCTAGTTGTGCTTCAGTGCCATTACCTTCCTTACTTCTCTTCCTCCTCCTCCGCAGGGCGTGGATGAGCCCAGCAGAGCCAGCCACAGCCAGGAGGAACAGCAGCACCACGGTGGGCAGCAGGACCTGCAGGGTGGCCTGGAGAGGCTGGGAGGAGAGGAGGGGGGCTGTTCCTGACCCTTCTGAAGGCTGGTGTTTTCCTTCCGCAGCCCCGCACTGTGGGATGGACCACAAAGCAGGGCAAGCAGCCTGAGATCACGCTTCAGTCCCTGCTGCTGCATTGCCCCAGAGCACACGGGCTCCATCGTGTGTCCATGATCCACAATGCCCAATCACTGTGACCCCACCACCCTCCCTGCCAGTGCCATGGACTCACCCTGCAGCAGTGATGTTTGTGGTGTGGGGGAACTCCGTTGTGGTGTTGGAGAGCCAGGGCTCAGGGCTGGGAGCTGTGGGTATGGCTGCATCAGGCACGGTCCTGGTGGGAGCTGTGCCCTGCAGGGGAGCTCAAGCCCTACACCTCAGCCGGCAGGAGGTGAGTGCTTACCCCTACCCTGCCCACATCCCTGTGGGATGCCATTCCCAGCATCAATCTGATAGTGAAACGGAGCTTTCCCAGAGCTGGAGGGGTTGGATCTGCCCCTTTTCCTCAGCTACAAACTCAGATGTTGTGTCACAGCCCTGCTTTCATTTTCAGAGGCCTGCAGGCACTCTGTTGCAGCACTGTGGCTCAGCTGCGGGCTCTCGCTGCTGATTTTAGGCAGCGGATTTCCGTCCTTCCTGTGTGCAGTCCATGCTGGAGCCCAGGCAGCAGCCTGCTCTGGCCACGGTGCTACAAACCCTGCACTGGGCTCCAGCGCTCCGCATCCATCTATGAGCACCAACCCATCTCCTGCCAACCCTGCTGCTGCTTTACACTGGGTGCCAACCGCCGTAACTGCAGCAGGGCTGAGGGGCTGTTCCCCACATCGCTGTTCCTTCCTGGCGCGACCCAGCAGCCCCCCAGCTCTCTGTCCAGCACAAACACGAGCCAACTCGATGCCAGCGCTCACCTGGTCTCACCCTCACGGTGACCGGCTCCATGATGTCCCTGCCTGCCCGCTCCACCCCGCACCAGTAGCTCCCAGCGTCCTCCGTGGAGAGCTTCTCCACGGTGAGCAGCACCACGCAGAAGAGGTGGTTGTCCGTGATGGAGATGCGGCCGTGCCGGCGCGGCACTTCTCGCCCCGCAGTCTCCACCACTTTGTGGCAGGAGCCCCGTGCAGCCCCGCGGCACCAGTACTTGTTGTAGCCCTCGTAGCCCCTCGCATACCAACAGTGCAGGGAAAGCGTCTCACCCTCGCGGCCGCTCACCTCCTTGGGGACAACCAGAGCCTGGCAAACTGCAGAGAATCCCCACAGCACTAAGGGAGAGAAATAGCACATCAGTGTGCAGGCCGCCTTCCCCCGAGGTGCTCCCGTACAGCAGAGAGAAACCGGCACTTACTGGGGGGCCCTGGCTGCCTGCTGAACCCCAAGGGCCGAGCAACCGCCCGGGGTGACACCCAAAGGGGAACCCACACCTTTGGGAGTAGCAGCCCCGGCCCCTCAGCTCTGCCCATCCTCACCTGGGAGAAGGAGCCAAGTCCATCCTGGCCGTACCCCCATCCTCCTGCTTCACCCCACAGGCATCAGCCAGGAGCACAGCGCGCGTTGTGTGCCGCACCAGGAGTGGGAGAGGATGCTGAGATGGTGCACAGCTCTGCTTTTCTGCGGCTTCCTTGTTCAAACTGAGTTACAGCACACAGCTCTGGTTGGGTTATTTTTGTCTGGGAGAGCTTCACCCCGGGGCTGGGGACTTTTCTGCTGTGGGAAATGAGCCTCCGAGTGGCTTTTTTCAAACTGACCCACCTGGAGGCGTTGAGGCCTTGTGCTCGGGGCCAGCAGGGAGGGGACGCAGCAAAGTGCAGCCTCCCCTGAGCCTGACTGGGGGTGAGGATGCAGAGCCCACAACGAGCACAGCGGGGTGGCACGGCGGGACCTCACCCCACATCGCTGCTGCAGGGGCAGCACACAGCACTGCTGTGAACACCACTGCGTGGCAAATGTCTCACATTTCAGAGAGACTTCGTGGAGATGGACTGAAGAGACAGGGCAAGGCCTTCCATGCTGTAAGAGGGAGCTCTGCCTCTCTTTTCATTCTCCTGAACTGGAGAATTGGAGGAGCTCAGACACCAGAATGAACACAAGCACATGCAGGAGCGCCAACACAGACGCAAGCCCTGACACAGGTAGGGCAATGGCACTGCTGGCTGCATGTGCGAGATGCCGGAATATTGCAATGCTGAGCTGTGGGGTAAGCCCGAGTTCTTCATAAACCAAACAAAGGCATCAGCTGACCAGAAACCACAGGGCAGGAAAGGTGGTGAACAAGTGAGCCTGCACTGCTCTGTGTCTGCACGTGGAGGGGCACAGCAGCTGCACGTGCTGCGGTGTGGCACAGGCTCAGAGGCAGCGGCTCTGCCTGGAACACAGCACAGGGTGAGTGCCTACAAAGGCATTCGCTGATGGAGAATTCCCAGGGCAGTTCAGTGACCTGAAAGCATTCAGAAGCTTTTCTTGAGAAAGCTGCTTTGCTAGAGATCATGGGAGCAATTTTCCAAGCACATCCGTGCTATTCTCATCAGATAAGAAGTGTTACTTCCCCTTCGTTTCTTTGTTCCAGGTTTGGTTTCTGGGACGGATGTGGTCAGAGAAGAGCTGGAGTCCTACGCTGAGCAGTGAGGAGCAGAGCAGCTCAGGGGAGGGCTGCTGCCTGAGAGAAGCAGTGCTGCTGAAGCTCTGCTCACTGCCCAGTGATGCATCCTGACAGGCACAAAGCAGTGCTTTCCTCTTGGCCACATTTGGAGCTGGAGCAGAGCTGGCCATAGGGCCCTCCTGTAGCCGCTGCTCCGTAGCTGTGGGATGGGGATGATGCAGTCGGACAGCACTGAGATTTGCAGTGGGTTCTGTCCTGGCAGTGGCCTTAGCAAGAAGACTGCAAGCACTGCTGGGATGGGCAGAAATTGACTCAGCTGATGCACGAGCAGTGTGCGAGCTCTTGGGAGCCCTGAGCCAACAGCTCCCAGCTCCCATCCCTGCGTACCTCACAGCAGCACCTCGGCTGGGTCAGAGCCCTCCTCTGCTCTTGGCTTCAGTAGCATTTCCTAACCCCAGATTCTCTTATTGCATCTGGTGCCTTTGCAAAACAATCCGCACTTTTCAGACAGCACTTTCATGTTCTGCTTTGCACACTTAGGTGGAATTGTCCTGCTGAGATAAGGCTGAATGTTGCCATTGCTCACACGGCTCCGCTGGCTGATGGAGCACACAGCATCTGATCGTTCAGTTCCGCTGCCATCTCTGATACCCAACATAAACCCAAATCATCCTCAGATGTGCTGATTTAGCAAAGCTAGCAAAAGAGAGATCCTTGCGGACAGCATTGCAATGAGGCCTTGCTAAGGCTGTGCGTTAGGCTGACTTAGCTAGAAAGGCTGTAAATCAGGGGCTTTTTATTGCAGCGAAATTCAGAAAGCAAACCTTAACAGATGTGGGGTGGAAAAAATCTGATTTTTCTTGTTTTAGGAGAAGGAACAGCTTCAGCAGGGCTCACACGGCCCCATCAATGCATTGCACAAGCAGCTCAGTGGACAGTGAGACAATTAATGGGGTTGGGCAGCTGAATGAGTGGGAGTGGGAAAGGGACACAGAGCAGCAGGACGTGGACCTTCCAGTGCCCAGAACCTTCCAGAACCTTCCAAGGGTAAATAGACACGTAGATGATCAGCGGTATGGCCTGCCAACAAGCAAGACCAGGCAATAGGCAGGCTCACTTGAAATTGCTCCTGTCATTTGCAGTTCATCTCTCATTTCATTGATCTGCACTGATTCCAGCTGCTCAGCACCTGCACAGGGCCATAAACTGCTCTGCGGCCACCAGGAGCCTCTGCTCAGGTCTGTGAGGGGCTGAAAAGGTTGGAGTTCTATTTTATTTTATCTTTTGAGGTGGGGAAAGACAGTCCTTGTGTAAAGGACAGAGGGTGCTCCGGATGTCAGGCAGCCAAGCTCCAATTAAGCTGCTGATACCACTTATCTGTAACGGTCAGGTCCTCGGCAGCCATAAAGTGCCATAAGGCCTTTGGAGCAGCACCCATCCGTGCTGCTGGAGAGCTGTGTGCTTCTCACTGCTTCTGCCTCTCTTCTGCCAGCGATCTGTGCTGCCTGGTAGAACAGCACTACGTTTGGCAGCAGCACAATGAAGGAGGAAAGCTCTCCTCCCCTGCACTGTCAGACCTGCAGGGCTGAGCACATCCCCACGCAGTGCCCATGTGGGACAGATGAGCCCCGGGCTGTGCTTCCTGCCGGCTCCTCCGCTCCTCACTGCTCTCCTTCATGACTCAGGAAATGAAAACAAATACTGCTGGAATGGAGAGCAGACAGAGAACGTCCTCCAAGCCCTTCCTGCAGCAGAGATGTGCCAGGAACCCCCACCCTGACGTGAGCAGGGCTGCAGCTTCAGACCTGGTGCTATTCTGGGGGCTTCACTCCTCCTTGTTGTGACAAGTTCCTGGCCTTGGCCAGCCCCGAACCCCCTGGCATGCTGTGTTGATTTTCTTCTTTTTCTAGCTTTTGTTGCCAAGACTGATCCTCCGACCTGGCAGAAGCATCTCTGCTGTCAGAGGAATTAATGGGCAGATATAATTAGCGATGTCAGGCACAGACAGTAAACCAGCAGTTGAATGGGTGCAGATGGCTCTTGGAAACACAGTCTGCTCCTCCGGCTCGGGGCCGTCTGCTGATCCGGAAGGAGGGGACTGAGACAGCATAACTTAAATAAGTTTCCCAGCAGAGGTTTGTTTGTTTCCAGTCTAATCAAAAGCACCAGATTGTTCCAATGAGAGTTGTTAGTAAGAGGATCTCAATTAGATATTTACTTTCTCCTCCAGGTTTAGGTACAGATCCCTCTTGTTTCCCAACACGATTTGTGTTATTTTTGGTGGGGTTTTTGTTGTTGTTGTTGTTGTTGTTTTTTCTCCAAACAAATTCCTACCTCTGCTCTCCGAATGCAATGTGTTTGCAAAGGGAAGCTGCTGGGACAATCAGGCACCAGATAGCCCTGGGGTTGCCAAGAAGCTGAAATAGTCTGCCCAGCACCAACCACGGCCCCGATGACCCTGCTGTGCTCTTCCCGATGGCGGCGTGGGTTGATGGCTGGGGAGGTGTCAGATGGAGAAGCCCTGTGCAGTTCGGGTCTCCCTAACCGAGTGCGGGTGAGCTGAGCACGAAGCACGGCTCAATCAACACAGCGGACATGGCCTCGTTCTCTCAGCTCAGTGGTTGATCGGAGCAGCAGGAAGCATCCGTGCCCGGAGCTGCCGGCCCTGCCCGCACCCCTCGGGCAGCTCCCGCGGCAGGGGCGGGGAAGAAGAGCAGCGTTTCCCGGTATGAGGGTGAGAGACGGCCGCGCCCTCGGACCGGGAGCCCCGGGCTCTGCGGGGCAGGGCGCAATTTAACCTTCGGCGGAGGTTGGAGAAGGACGAGAGAGGGACCGGCGGTCGTGCGGGAGCTGCCCGAGCCGAGGGGCGATCCCACGGCCTTCCCGGCTCCCGGGCCGGACCGCCTCCTCCCCTCCCCCGGGACCGGGGAGCGCTGCGGGCGGGGCGGCCACGGCAGCGGCGAGGAGCCGGGCGCTGCTCCAGGGAGCGGCCGCAGCGAGCCGAGCCGAGCCGCGCTGAACGGGACCGCGCGGAGCACAGCTCGGAGGGGCTGCGCCGGACCGCGGAGCGGAGGCGGGAGAGCCGCGCGGTGCGGAGCGGAGCGGAGCGGATCCGGGCGCTGCCCGCGGTGCTGGAGGCGGCGCTGCCGCTGTCCGCGGTGCTGCAGGGAGCGGCGCATCCCGGACCCGCCCGTCCCCCCGCCCCCCCCGGCGGCCGCAGCCGGCCCATGCGTCCCGGCCATGGAGCCCCGCGCCGCAGGCTCGGCGGGCACCGGCTACAACGAGGCCCTGCTGCACAAGGTAGGGCCGCGTGCTCGGAGGGCGGAGGGGCCGCCCGTGCGCGGGGGGAACGCTGGGGCGGGCGACCGCTTCAACTTTTCTGGCAAACTCCGTTCCGCTTCTCCCCCTCGCTCCTCTTTCCCCCGCGAGGTCCGTCCGCCGCTCCGTGTCGCCGGGGGGGCTCGATCCCGACGTGGGGTGGCGGTGGGGAGGGGCTGCAGGCTCGGCAGCGTTCTTGCAAAGAGGAACGAGAGGGAGGGCTGGAAAGGGGCCAGCCCAGCGGCACAGCCCGCAGCGCCTTCCGGCTGCTCCCGCTGCTGTGCGCTGCTCGGAGAGAGCTGCACCCCGGGGCTCCCTGCCGGGGCCGCGGTAAGGAGATGGGACCTCCCTGCCACGGAACAGCAGAGTGCTGGGAGATGTCCGCTCCTCTCCTTCTTGCTTTAAAATCGTTTTCTGCGGAGTGCCCGGAATCGTTTCGTAACTCCACGTTGCACGGAGAATGACTGGAGTTGCTGCTGTCCCTGCAAAGCCTGGGTGTGCCTCAGGGTCTGCGGAAGGCTTTGCCGGAGCACAGCATCCGCTCCCTGCGCTGGCACTGCCCTGCAGCTTCAGGAGATGTGGTAGATGCTGATCTCTGCCGGATCCACGCATCTCCTTCTGTCTGTCCTCACACTGCTTCTCTGCAGCCCCAAGTGTGACTATGCAGGCACGGGCACTTCCAGGGAGCTGGGGAAAGGGGAGAGCTCAGTTGAATTCGCACCTCAAATCTGCCTATTTCGCATCCTACTTTACTCGAGGCAACGTGCCCAGCCGTTGATTAGCAGGAAAATATCAATTACCACCACGCTCAGTTCTGTTGTGCACTGAGAACATAGGACATGCCTCCAGGGATGACTCAAGAAACTCTGATTCTTTGCAAACTCTTAACTCTCTGGAGTTGCTGCATGTTAAGAATCAACACTGTTGGAAATGAGTTTCCAGACGGGGTAGCTGCCTGGGCAAATAACCATCCAGCTCCACACTGTCTGTCGTTTCCCTTGGGATTTTGCTGCCACTGCTGGCTGGATTGCTTGTCATGCAGAAGCAAGTATCCTCTTGCTCCTGGGATGTGAGGAAGCAAATATCTCAACAGATATGGTTTCTGACCAAGGAATCACATTTCAAATGTGCTGAAAAGCCCTGGGAGAGCTCATTCTAGAAACAAAGGTTAACTGATTTCTGGTTGGTGGCTAACCCTAGGTCTGGGAAGGAAACAGACTGGGAAGAAATCAAAACAGGGGTAACAGAAGTTTGTTCTAGGCTGTTCCAGAAAACTTTTGCTATTCACAAAATGACCGATTCTGCATTCGGGTGATTTGATCCATTGCCAAATTCTTCTGCTTTCCATAGGGTGCTTGTATACACAGATGGAACAAGAAACGGGGAGCAAGATGTGATCCATGGTGCTAGAGGGGGTTGGATGCTCCAGGCCAGCTTTGGTCTGATGTGCAGCCCTACAGCTCACGTCTCAGGATTGAGATGCTGCCGCAGCTGGAGTTGGGAGAGGGTCCTGGGATCTGGCCAAGCCCATGTAAAGAGGGCACAGATGTGGTGCGGCACCGTCTGGGCAAGGTGGGGTGCAGCTCCCTGCACAGCACAGCTTGAGGCAGCACCCCAGCTGCCCTGAGGAGCTGCCTGCATTCTGTATACAGAGCAGATAATGGGCTACAGAAAGTATTGTTCCCTCCCTGTGCTCTCTCAGCAGGCTGGGTCACACCTTGCCGTGCTCCCATCTGTTACAGTTTGAGCTCAGGTCCAGCCACTGCATGCCTAAGCTCCAAACTGAACTGAAAAAGCAATCTGAAGCCACGTGCATGCTCTTCCCAATCTCATACCACTCGCTGGCACTGGAACTGCTCCTCTCTAAGCTGCCTTGACAGCCGTGTAAGACCTCTCTTCTCCAGGCGCTTTAACCCAGAATATCTTCTTTGCTCACTGCCAGCACAGGCAGAGGAACTCGTTGTGCGTTCACTGCTTGGGCTCACTCTCACCACTGCTCTGCCGTGTCTCTGCAGCCCACACCAACCCAAGAGGGATTTTGGAGCAGGGCTGTTTGTCTAGGTCTGCGTTAGCCCCCAGTGGGAGCCGTGGGGTGGCAGTGCTGACAGGCAGTGCTGTCAGTCTGTGGCACGTTGTGCTCGTTTCTCTGCAAGGACAATGGTGGAGCAGCTGAGCAGCTGTGGGGCCATGGGAGTTGGAGTTCCTTCTGCCCATGCAGGGAATGGTGAGAGCTCCCTCAGCCTGGAATTATATACAGGTTTTGGTCCCCAGAGGGTTTTCATGGCCAATTTTATTTCAGATCCAAAGAATCGTTTGGCTGAAAACAAAAATGGCCTGGGTCTGTGCTGGGTGCAGGAGAACTGCTCTGAGGCACTGCCAAGGCAATGGGGATACGGAGCTCTGCAGCAGTTGGGCTCACTGTGGCAGTGAACTCTCCAGATGTGTTCCCATTTGTTTGCTCCAGGGCAGATTTTGTGCTTCCCAGCTCTGTGCACGGGCAGGATGCCTGGGCTATGGAGCAGGGAGGCTGTGGGCAGGGAAGTACCCCCAGGGGAGGGAAGTGAGCCTGGGGTGGGATGTTGCTCCTCTGGGGCTTATCCAGAGAGGGGATGAGGAGCTGAGCCAGGATGGAGTGGGGCTATGGGGTCAGTTTGTCTGGAGGGTACATTTGGAGCATGGCAGAGGCGTGGCTGAAGACATGGGAACACCCACATCCCAAAGGATGGGGCCAAGTCCACTTCTGAGCAAGAAGTCTGTGAGCAGAGTGTTTATTTTTCCTCGTGTCCCTGGGAAATTGCTCAGAGTGCCTCGGTTTCCTGAAAGGATGGGAATGTCTGCATGCACGGCTTTGCTAGCAACACCCAGGTCTGGCAGAGAAGGGTGGGAGGCGTTTGTGTTCACACTGCTGGTCTCCCTCAGGCCTGGGATTTGCAGGAATGTGGGCAGGCACTGAACAGAAGGGAAAGGTCAGGGCTGGTGGGAGCAGGGGCTGTCTGGGATGCAGAGCAGCTCGGGAGGTGACGGCAGTGCTCCACTCTGCCACCTGCACAGCCCTCTGACAACAGCTCTGCCCCTTGCAGGAGAGCTGTGGGGCTTTGCACGATGGGACGGGGGGGGGAGGGGGTGGGAGGGGGCAGAGGGGCCCTGTGACTCACGTTGCTCCAAATGCAGCGCTGCCAATGAGAGCGATGCGGTGGCACAGCGTTAATGCAGCGTGAGGACAGAGCTGCCCCAGAAAGGCTCCGTGCTTTAACAACACACAGCGGCTGTTGTGTGCAGCAGCCAGGGGAGAAGCTCTCTTCATTAAATCATTCTGGACCCGGTCCAGCTCTGCCAGATTCCTCCTTTCTCGGCAGGGCTGTGCAGACCGAGATTTCCTCTCCCATGTTCAGAGCCCGGAGCTCAGCCCGGGGCAGAGTTCGTGCATTGCAGACACTCAGAGTGCCGGGGGTCCCTCCCCAGGCGGGCGGTGGACCGAAGGGGACGGCAAAGACGGGGCACAGCGGGATGAGCCATCTGGCCGCGGTGCAGCGCCCAGCAAGCAGCCTGTGGGGACAATCTGCTGCTCGGCGGGGCTGCTGGCGGCTCTGCGGCGCTTCCAGGGCCGGGCTGCTCCCTGCCGCCCCCGCTGCATCTGCTGCAGCCCCCGAAACCCCTCCCCATTTCCTCCTCCAAAGCCGGCACCTCGGCCGCGTGCTGCGCCCCAAGGCTGGGGTACACTCGGTCCCGATGTCCTGATGCCACTTTGTTGATCTCTCGCAGACCATCCTGGTTGGAGACAGCGGTGTGGGGAAGACGTCTCTGCTGGTCCAGTTTGACCAGGGCAAGTTCATTCCAGGCTCCTTCTCTGCCACCGTGGGCATTGGGTTTACGGTAAGGACCAAACCCTCAGTGCAGGGCTGGGTAACACTGTGCATCATCAGGAAATGACTCCACTGGGGTCAGTGATGCTAAGCTGATGCTAAGTGATGGAGAACTGGGAGGGGTTGTGTCACTGTGGGCAGAGCTCAGCCTGCTGTGTGCTGCTGGGAGTTGTGCTGGGGGCTGCTGGGCATGGAGGGAGTCTTCATGCTGTGGTGCCATGCCGTAGTGCCATGCCTGTTGCTCTCAGTGGTGCTGTGCCCATTGCTCCCAGTGGGACTGGGCCCATTGCTCCCAGTGGTGCTGTGCCCATTGCTCCCAGTGGGACTGGGCCCATTGCTCCCAGCAGCTGCTCACAAAGCGGTCCCGCAGCAGCCGGCCGTGCCCTGGTGTACAGCTCCAGGCCCTTGGAAGCTCAGGCAGATGGCAGCAGTGCTGGCAAACGCTCTCAGCCGCCATCCAGAGCTATTTGCAGTGCTGCCGCAGGGCTGGCAGCAGGGCTGGCACACGGCCCCAGTCCTGGGAGACAGAGACCCAAGTTCAGGACCTCACGTGCAGCCCCATGTGGCGGTGTGGCGAGGCAGGCTGGCTCCCTTGTTCAGGCCAAGGAAGCAGGGATAGACGCAGGGCGGTGCCCCCGAGAGGCAGAGGGCTCAGCCGACCTCCTCAACTCATTTGTCTCACGAAAAACGACAGCACACGCGGTGCTGCTCGGCCGGGCTCTCGCTCCTTGCTTGGGACGCTCAGAGAGCAGCAGCTCCGGCGGCACGCGGCCAGCTCAGCTCACAGCAGCGCTTCTAGAGGAACGCGGTGCTCCCCCATGAGCCCGAGTCCATCCAGCCCTGCAGCACGCAGTCCCGTTCCCTGTCCCCATCCAGACCCATCCACAGCCCGCTGTTGGTCGCGGCCGGCGATGTGGGGATGCTGGGTGAGCCCTGCGCGGTGCCGAACCCCCCAGCTGCGCGCAGCTCCGCGTGCCTCAGCTCCGGGCAGCCCCCCAGCAACACGGCGTGCGGAACTTCTACGTGCCCCCCGCTCGGCCTGAGCAGTTACGGGACTGGAAATACAGGTTCCATCTCTCGGCGTTTCCCGAGGGGCAGAGGAAGGGTTGGCTGCGGCAGGAGGCGGCGCCGCTGCGGGCGTATCTCTGCCATCGGACCCCCCGCGCCGTGCCCGCGGCTCCGTGGGCAGAAACGGGGGTGTCTGAACCCGGCGGGGCCGACGGATTCGCGCTGGGATCGGCCCAGCATGGGGTCGGAAGGACTGCTGTGGAGATGGGCTGGGGGTCCTGGGGCAAATCAATCCGAGGGGTTGAGGGCACCTCGATGGGCACTGCCTGCCGTGCCCCCAGCCACCCCTGCGGGACTTCTTCTATTCCCACGGTTGGCCTTTTCCCAGATTGTGCGTGAGATGAAGGTGATCCAAAGGTCCGTGGAGGATGTCGGGGGCTGTGTGAGGGTCCGCAGGGGGACAGGAGCTCCAGCACCCATCTTGTGCAAGATGCAGGCGCAGCACCTCCTCGCAGCCTGTGGCTTCCTGCTAACGGCCGCTGCTGGCTTCCTCTGCGCCTCGGGGCTAAGGGAGGGCCCGCAGTGCTGGAGTGTCCCCATCCTCGGCGTGGGCTTCGGGGTGAGCAGGGGCAACCCGTACCCTGCAAGCCGCAGCCCCCACTGATGCTGCAGCATCCCTGTGGGGCTGGATGCTGCTCAGCTGGGGGTGAGTGGCCCCTTCTCCCAGTTTGTGCTCTGGGGGCAGGGATCCGGCTGCACCTCCTCTTCCTCATCCCGCGTAGGGCGGTAACAGGGCCGGGGCACAGCCCGGCGGGAGGCACTGCCGAGGTGGAGGAAGAGGAGGAGGAGGAGGAGGGAGGGCCGGGACTCTGCAGCTCCGCTCAGACACACCATGAGCGGAGCGGGGGGCAACAGGATCCCCCCGGCGTCCCTGCAGGACTATGAACTGGCCGGAAAGGTGGGGGGCAACGAGGGGATGAAGGCTGGGGGGGGATCTGGGGCCATCTGCTTCATCTCGCTGCACTGGGAAGGAGCAGGGACGGGGTGGGGGGAGGAGTGGCGGGGGGTCCCTTTGAAAGAGGAACAGCATCTCACTGCCGTGAGGGAAAGGGCTGCGGTGGATGAGCACAGAGGGGAGCGCAGCATCGGGGCAGTGCATAGAGCTGTGCCGGATGGAGCAAGGCAGTGCCTGGCTGAGGCCTGTTTGCTTTGCAGGAGGGGACAAGGCGCCCTGTTTGCTTTGGTGTCTGTGGCAGGCAGGGCCCTGGGAATCCAGCAAGGTTTGCCCAAGCAGTGCACCGGCACGGGGTGCCCATGTAACCCCATACTCACGGCCAGTTCAAGGCTGGAGATGCTCTGGAGATGGGCAGGAGGCACTTCTCAGTGCTGCATCCCCACCGGATCCCTTCCCCTCTCCACTGTCCGCTCCTCTCCCTCGGGATGCGCTGTGGGGCTGCACTCTGGGTGTCCTACAGAAGGAGTGCCCTGGGGACAGAGGGACGCAGGGACGGGGCAGAGGGGCCGCCCTGCTACACCTCACCCTGCGCCCGTCTTGCAGGTGATGTTACTCGGAGACTCAGGCGTGGGGAAAACCTGCTTCCTGCTCCAGTTCAAAGACGGAGCCTTTCTCTCCGGGACGTTCATAGCCACCGTGGGCATAGATTTCCGGGTGAGAGCACGGCAGCCTGCCCCAGTTCTGGATGTGTGAGCTGGAATTCCCTGTTGAGGAGTTGTTCTCAGCAGATCCCGCTTGCTGAAGCCATCAGATCACATCAGATCACGTCCAACGCCCCCTCCTTCCCCCCTCTTCCTCCCCCCCCGTCTCGTTCTGTTTGCTGACTTCAGCTGAGCCGTCCTTCCGACAACGCATCGTTATAACATGCAGGCAGGAAGAGCCGCCCGCACCACGCGGGCTGAGAGCCGGGGTTGGGGGGGGGAGCAGTCCCGTGCCACGCCGTGCCACCGGGGTTGGCTGTGGGGCTGCCTCACAGCCCATCCTTCCCAGCCACTGTCAAAGGATGGAAACGCGGTGTGCCGCCCATCAGCTGCTTCCAGCCTCCCGAGGCACTTTTGGATTTCTCTCATCCCATTTTCTGAGCTGTCCCTCAACTGTTGTCATCCCCTTCTTGCCTGCATTTCCACTTCAAACAGTTCTGGGCAACCAAATTGTTTGTACTCATCCTTATCCCTAGAAGTGCCATTCTTTAAAAAATTCTGAAAATACCCTTTGGGCAAGTTGCCTTTTCCCTTACACCGCACCGGCCTCTAAAAGGAAGTCTCCGTGCTTCTGCATTCACAGCAGCAATTGCTTCACCCCCAGAGCTGCCTTCCCCACCCATTGCCCAGCCTGTGCTGGGGGTGGTGGGATCGAGGTTTGGAGCGGGAGCAGCCCCTGAGGCACAGTGCTTCCTGAGCAAAGCTTTGCGTGGGGCAACCATCGTAAGAGCAAACAAACATACAAATAAATACACATTTGTTTGCAGTTCATGCAAGACCTCCCACTTGCCCAAGCCTGCAGGGTTTCCCACAGCCAGGGTGAGGGCTGCAGGCGTGGGGCAGGTGCTGCCAGGCAGGTCGGTGTGCCTGGGCTTTGCTGTGTCATTAGCTGGCTCACCAATGGAACGGGGAGCTCTTGGGAGATGAGCAAGATCTGAAGCAAGTTGGGCAGCTCGGCTCCATGCCCTGAGCAGGGAATGCAGAGCCCTGCACTGGGCAGCTCCAGGTCTGGGATGCACGTCGTGCTGACAAACTCCTGTCCTTCTCTCCTGCAGAACAAGGTGGTGGCTGTGGATGGGGTGAAGGTGAAGCTGCAGGTGAGTTTTGGGAGTGGATGAGCAATTCCCAGCCGTGCTGCCCAGACCACACCGGGCTGAGCCTTGGGATGTCCCCTCCCACCCTCACTGGGGCGTCTCCCAGCAGATCTGGGACACAGCAGGACAGGAGCGGTTCCGCAGTGTGACCCACGCCTACTACAGGGATGCCCAAGGTGGGTTTGGGGTCGGCGGGGGCTGAGCCCCATACGTGTGCTGCCCTGCGGCATCCGTGCCCTCTGCCCCTTCCCTTCCAGCCCTACTCCTGCTCTACGACATCACCAGCAAAATGTCCTTCGACAACATCCGTGTGAGTGTCCCCACTGCCTGTCATAGGTCACAGGAGTGTCTGTCCCTGGGGTTGGGGACATCTGGGCTGTGTGGCACGAAGGTTCCTCAACGCAGTTCTTGCTGTCCCCACAGGCCTGGCTGACAGAGATCCACGAGTATGCCCAGAAGGACGTGGTCATCATGCTGCTGGGCAATAAGGTGCATGAGCGGCCTGGTCCTGCCTCACCTCCCGCCGTCCTTCCCTGCCATGCTGTCCCCATGGCCGGACGGGGCCCTGGGGTTCCCTGCCGGGCTTTCCCAGGCGCGGAGGTGACCCCAAAGTGCTGGAGGGCTGAGGGAGGCCGCGTTCCCGGCAGCCAGTGGAGGGCAGCACGGGGCTGAGCGCCGGGTGTGGGAGGTTCCTGGTACGGATGCTCCCAGTCTGGGATGCTGCTGTACGGGTTGTCCAGCTAGATCCCGGATGCACGTCGCCAGATCTCAGATGCCCAACCGTTTCCCACATTGTCTCCTTGGGTCTCAAATGCTGCCAAGTACACAGTGCCCAACTGGGAGCTGAGTTTTCCCCTGGTTGCCTCCTGGAATTCAGAATGATGCTTGGTACCAGATGTCCCCCTGGGTACTGGATGCTCCCTATCCCAGATGCTGCCAGGTGTCAGAACCTCAATGAGCTCTGCGTTCTCCTCCGGGCACTGCGTGTTCCTGGCTCCCTGAAGCCAGCTCCTGGAGTTCCTGGAAGCCCCCACACCCCCCCATGCTGGACAGGGCACAGTGGTGATGCTGTCCCTCTCTCACAGGCCGACGTGAGCAGTGAGAGGATGGTGAGGACAGAGGATGGAGCCTCGCTGGCCAGGGTGAGCTGAACCTGAACCTAATCTGGCCACATCCCCTGCTGCACCCCATGGTGCCCCAGGCACTGGCACATCGCTTGGGGACTTCATGGTTGTGCCACCTCCTGTGCTCCATGCTCTGTGTGGCACGGCAGCATAGCACTGGGACAGAGCAGGGAGGGGATGCAGGAAGGGTGCAGTTAAGAGTGGTGTTTTAGGGCTGGCCACTAATGGGCCTGTGCTGCCCTCGCAGGAATATGGGGTGCCCTTCATGGAGACGAGCGCCAAGACCGGCATGAACGTGGAGCTGGCCTTCCTGGCCATTGCCCGGTGAGTGCAGGGTGGGATGCAGAGCAGAGGGTGTCCCCACACGGTGACACGTCCCCACTGTCCTCAGGGAGCTGAAGCAAAGAGCGATGCAGCTGCCGGACGTGCCCCGCTTCCAGATCCACGACTACATCGAGGCGCAGCAGAAAAGATCCGGCTGCTGCGCCTTCGTTTGATGGGAATGGGCACAGAGTGGCTGCCCTGGGCACGGCTGGCGGGGAGGAGCACGGCTGAATCCTGCCCACGATGGAACAGAGGGTCACGGCTCTGTTCCTGCAGGGCTCTCAGCAGGATCAGATCCCGTTGCCCTGTGGGGCTGTGCCAGGATCAGCCCGAGTGCCCCAACCGCGCTGTCAGCCCAGCCGGAGGTCACGGTGATGCCACCGCTGTCCCAGCAGGACGCAGGGTGCAGGATGCAGACCCAGCGCCTGGCTCCTCCCCTGCGGTGCACTCCACGCTGCACTCCTCCGCCTGCACAGGCCCTGATCCGGCCCCGCTGCCCTCTGCAGAGCCGCTGGCCCTGAGCGGTGCCCCTCACCACCGTGTGCTGGGGTGTCCCTGCCTGTCCGCCCCGCTGCAGTTGGCACCACACATGCAGACACCCCCGCAGCACCCGGTGACCGCCGAGGGCACTTCCAGTACACGCAGCACTTTGGAAAAGCTTTGTTTTCCCCTCTTGCAGCTGCAGAAATTGGAAGCTTTTCTATTGTTATTTACTTCCCTTTGAGGGAAAAGCTTTTTTCTTTCTGGATGGGGCTGAAGCGGCCCACGGCATCGCACCCTCAGGCACTGTGCTGCATAGGGCATGGAGACGGGGAATATTTGGGTGTGCTGCTCAAGATGCCAAGGGCAGCTGCAGAGGGCACAACTCTGATGCGCTTGGGGTCAGTTGGGCACATCCATCCCCATGAGGACCCTCCCTGCCCCGGAGCCCCCTTCACCCCTGCACTCCTCTCGGGTCTTTCTTTGCAAGTGTACAGATTAAAGCTGGATATTTTCAAGGCTTTGCATCTGTCTGGTTTTTCTCTGCGTGAGAAATCCCTGCCCCGGGCCCTCCACGTGGGAGGCTGTACAGCACGGCAAGGAGCGGGATGTGGGGCATGCAGTGGGGGAAGAGCCCACAGCCCCCTCCTCCTCCCAGCGCTTGGCTGCGCATTTCAGACAGTCCAAAGGTGAGAGGGGAAGAATAAACACGGCCTGTTAAATTAAAACCAACCTCCTCCCCTGCTGTTCTCATAGTGCGGAGTCCAGCATTCCCCAAATAACTCTGTCTTCCCACCAATGGCATTGCTGCTGCCGCTTGGCTGATGTCTGCAAAAAATGCTGGAGAGCTTCAGCACAAGCAGCCGTTGGCTCTGCGCTGTTTCCCACCCCTCAGCCCGGGCTCTCCCAGCGCTGCAGGAGCTGTGCAGGGTCCTGCCAGGATTCGGCCGTGCTCTGTCGGGCGCAGATGGAGTCCGAAGGGGACGCAAAAGCAGCGCTGTCAGTTTCCTTTTCTGCTGCGTTCGTTCCTTATCGCAGCACCACGCTGCAACCAGACCCTATCGGGACCGGGGTTTGTTTCCTGAATGAGAAGAGCGTTCCCCAAAAGCGCACCCTTCCTCCCCTCTCCGAACACAAAAAACACCGGGAGGATTTCTCTGTTTGCAGCCCAAGGGGCCGCGCCGGGCTGACGGCTGCGCGATGCCACGGATTCGCCCTGGTTCTCCGCAAGCGTCTGCTGCCGCCATGGGATTCCTCTCGGCTGCGTTTCTCAGGGCTGAGCGGCAGCGGGGTAAATGCTCAGCGGAGTGGAGGCAGCGGCTGACCCCCCCTTACCCGCCCCGCTCCGCCCGCCGCTTCCCAGTCCACTGCCACGTGCTGCGATCGGGGCTCGCTGTGGACGCCCCGCCGCCCCCCGCTCGGTTCGGACGCGGCTCATCGCGACGCCAACCGCCCCGCAGCCCTCCAGCCTACGGGAAGAGACCGAGGGCAGCACCGCCCTCCCCGCTCGCAGCGCCCGCAGCCCCGGCTCGCCCCGCCCGACCCGGCAGCCCCACGCTTCGCACTGCCGCGACCTCCCGTGACCTCCCGCCGCTTCTGCTTGCGGACTGAGCCTCAGCCCCGGGGGTTCCCCGGCTCCCGGCCCGCGCCGGCAGCCCCAGCAGCGCCCGCAGTCGGCGGGCCGGCACCGCTCGGAGCGGTCGGGCCGCGCTCCCGCTTCCGCCGCGCAGCGACCCCGGAGCGTTCGGCCCCCGCGCCGCTTCCCCACCCGCGCTCGGATCTCCCATCCGCTCGGTGCGTTTCGTAGCTCCCCGTACGCTTTCGGCACCGGCTTGGAGAAACCGCGAGGCGCGGCAGCGGCAGCGGCGTTAGCGATGCCGGGCGGGGCGGGGGGACGCGGGGCGACCCGCGGGAACGTTGCGGCTCCGCTGCCCCCGCGGTGCCCGCGCCTTCGGGGCCGCGTTTCCACAACCCCGCCCACCCCCTATTTGCATAACAACGCCTCAAGCCGCCTATTTTTGCATAACCCCGCCCGATCGCCTTCCTTGTTCGGCACAGGGCCCGCCCCTCCCTCTCTAATTGGACGGCGGCCCCTCGGGCTCCGCCCCGCGCCATAAAAGCTGCCGCCGGGCGCGGGCGGCCTCAGACGGAGGGGTTCGGGTCGGGAGTCGAGGCCGCCATGAGCAGCGCTCCGCCGGGCCCCGCCGCGCCGCGGCTGTGCTGCCTGGAGAAGGGCCCGGACGGGTACGGCTTCCACCTGCACGGCGAGAAGGGCAAGCCAGGCCAGTTCATCCGGCTGGTGGAGGCGGGCTCGCCGGCCGAGCGCTCGGGGCTGCGCGCCGGGGACCGACTGCTGGAGGTGGACGGAACGAACGTGGAGCGGGAGAGCCACCAGCAGGTGGTGGAACGGATCCGTGCCGCCGCCGGGGCTGTGCGCCTGCTCGTGGTGCAGCCCCAACCCGAGGAGCAGCCGCCCAAGACTCACAGTGACCCCGACGGCGAAGTGCAGCGGGAGGCCCCGGCGGCGGAACCCCCGGCGGCGGAGCGGAGCGGAGACACCGGGGAGCGGGTGAGTGCGGGGCGGTACGGGCGGCCTTTGCTATCCTGTTGGGCCCGGCGGTCCCGGGACGGTGCACCCCGTGCTTTCCTCCCTGTTCCAGTCGCAGCACGACGGGTCGTGCCCCTCCTGTTCCGTCCTTGTGTCGCAGGAGGAGCGAAACGGGGTCAGGCGCGGGGGGAGGGGGCGAGGCTGATGGCGACTCGTGGGCAGGGAGTGCTGCCCGGTCCGTCCCCTGTGTCACCATCTGTGCTTTGGGAGCTCGGTTTGGTTTTGCTGTTGTTTGTGGTGTTTGCTCCGGGAGTTCTCAGTTCCAGCCCCCAGCCCTGCTGCGTCTTCACCTCCTGAGAGCAGGTGCCGGGTTGCCCCGAGGCTTTTGGCGTTAACCGCCTCTAAAATGCAAAAATCGTTTGGCAAGGGGAAGCGTTGTGCTGTGGCGGCTCCTCGTGTCCTGAGCTGCGCGGCCTCAGCCGCACTGTGGGGATGGGGAGCTCAGAGCCCTTCGGTGCGGACAGACACGGTTTTAGAATGTCGGCCTGGAGCAGCACGTAGGAGTCAGCGGTTGCACAAACAGAGCGATGCAGAGGGGTGAGGAATGGAGACCCAGCTGACCTTTCCTGCCCGCAGCAGTTTCTAAGGGACGCCTGAGGCTGCCGCGGATAATGCCGCTTTTTGTTTGCTTGCTGAAAACAAGTATTTGTTGTTGCGACCGAGGCGCTTCCTGGGAAGCTGTGACACAGAGCCGTGCTCTGCTCCTGGAACCCGCCCGTGGTGCCGACGTGGTGGCACTGCTGCGGGATCGGCGCTGAGTTCCGGATGGACTTTGGTGCTGGGCCGTCGTCCTGCGGGGTGAGGTGTTGCTGTCACCCGGTGCTGACTCTTCCCTTGCTGTAGGACGCGTCCTTCGTCGAAAGCGTCGTTCCCGTGGGCCGTCGGTGGGGTCTGGTGGCCACAGCGGTGCTCATCGCCCCATCTGGGGTCACAAGGCGGGGCGCGCTGCGTGGGAACGAGCAGCTCTGCTCCTCCAGCATCCTCCATATGTCACAGTGCCAGCGTCCCCCCCGGCCACCGAGTCCTTCTGTGCTGTGCGCAGATCGCTCGTGAGCTGGAAGAATTCATGGGGCCGTGGCTGATGCGGCCGGAGGAGCGCCCTGCCCTGCTGTGGGGCTGCACGCCTCGGTGCGCAGCTCCGTGCGGGGGTGGGACGGTTACCGTGCGGTTACCGCTGACAGTTTCTGTCGGTACGGGAGCAGGAAGTCGGTGACGCTGCTGACATTGCTGCTCACCCGCCTGCCGCCCGGGTGGTTTCTCAACAGGTAGCCGGAAGCCGTGGGGCTGGGGCTGGTTCCCAGCCCGGGGAAACCCGGAGCGGCCGTGCCAGGACGGCGCGCTGGGAGCGAGCGGGGGGGTTTGTGCCCATGAGCTGTGCCCTTCCTCCCCTTTGTGGGGATTCTCCCAGGATCGGTGCCGGCAGGGAGCACGGGAGGTCTGTGCGTGTCAGAGTCCTGTTTGCTTTGTGGGGCAGGGCTCGCCTTTATTTACATGCAGGCTTGGAGACGCATGCTGCCAGCGGCCGGCTGTCAGCGTTCCCGCTCCGTGCTGCTCTGCTCCGAGCGTTTAACGCCTCAGGCAGGATGCGATCCCCCCATACCGGGGTACATCGCCACGGCTCCCTGCCCTGCAGCTGGATGCCACCCCAGTGGGACGTGGGGAGCTTTGGGGCACCCATGAGGGCACCCACTCCATAGCAGGCATGGTGTTAGAGCCCTGGGAGTGGCACCGGGTGGATGAACGCAACTTCAGCCCTGCTGCTGGGGCTTTGCACCGCACGGGACCGTCCCCGGCGTTTGACTGTGGGCGGTGGCAGCCTGCTGTGTTTCTCCCCCCCCCCTCACCCCACACTGTATTTCCGGAGGCTTCAGCTGCATGGGTGTGCTTTGAGACAGCTCTGTGCAGCTGCTTGGTGCTGCTTCCACCACGGCTCGTCTCCTGCTGCCCAGTGCCAGCTGTGCCCAGTGCACGTGTAGTGCTCAGATGCTGAATGCAGTGCTTGCTCTCCCCTGCAAAACCCATCTGAGCCCCCCAGGAGTGGCTTGGGGTGTCGTGGGGGCAGCTGGGTGCATTGTGCAGGGAGTTGAACTGGGAAATGAATTAAATTTCTTCTCAAGCCAACTGTGCTTGGGAGCAGGAGTGGGCTGCATGAAAAGCAGCTCCAGCCCGGCGCTACGTGACGAGGATGCTGCAAGAGGCTGCTTTGCATCCCCTTTGTATGGGGCCCCAGTGCGTGTGCCAGATTTCAGGACCCGTGTGAATTTGCTGGCCTGGCTGTCCTCGCAGCCCATGTTTCTTTCTGAGCAAAGCTCAGATGGCTGCTGAGGGCTGCCTGCAGCTTGTTGCTGCTCACAGGGCTGCGAGGAGCTTCCTGCAAGCTGGGGCTGCGGATGCTGCTCTGCAGGTGTCGTTACTGCACTGGGAGCTGTGGGCACTGCGGGTGTTTTGCTACCCCTGAGGTGGGGGGGATCTTCCTCAGAACCCTCACCCCAGGGCAGCGAGTTCCTGTGCAGAGAGGGCCTCGGTCCCTCTGGCACAAGGGACCTCTGCTTGGAGGTGCTCCTGCAGCCATGGATAAGACTCGATGTGCTGCAGCTCTGCTCCCTCCAGGCTCTGCCAGCTCTGCTTTTTGGGCTCGGCTTTGGGATTAAGTACACCACGAACCACCTGGACCACGGCAGCAGCCATGCTGATGTGTTGCAGTCCCACCTCACGTCCCATGCAGAGCGCAGGGGATGCACTGGGCAGCTCTCGGCCAGCATGTGGGCACAGCTGGCTGCCGGCACGTCCTGCTGTCACCTTTGGTCCCCAGCTGGGCGTTGGTGAGCTGTGCTAACCTGGTGAGCCTTGACCCCACAGTATTGTGCAACAGGGACGGGGCTGATAGCAGCTGTGGGGCTGTCACACAGGCTGTGCTTATCGGGTGGCTGCTGCCAATGTGTCACCCTTGCCAGCGCCCTGTGTCTGTCCTTGGTGCCAGCCCCAAGGATCAGTGCTGGCCAAGGGAATTTCATAGTGTGATGTGGACGAGTAAGGAGCAGAGCAGGCATGAGGGGGAATTCCTGCGTATCCCTGGGGCTGGTTTGGGTACCAAAGTAGGACAGATAAAGGAAGAATAAGTGGCGAAACCCCTTGGTGAGGGATATTTTAAGAACTCCCGTGTGGCTTGGCCATTGGGAAATCCCTCCCAGTGATCAGGAGCTAACGATCAAGACAGTGTCATTATATATCTATTATCTCAGTAGGATGAGAGGTGATGGCTTTACATTGTGCCAGGAGACTCAGGTTGGGCATCAGGAACAATTCCTTCTCTCAGGGAGCAGCAATGCACAGGGAGCAGGGGAGCCCTCTGGGGGTGCCCAGCACTGCGGGGATGTGGCACTGAGGGATGTGCTCAGTGGGGATGGGCTGGGGTTGGATTCATTATTTTAGAGGTCTTTTCCAACCTTAATGATCCCATGATTCTACAAATATGGAACAGTTGGCCGGGGTGGTGCCTCCAGGAGGTGAATGTCCCATGTGCTGCTGCTCTGCTCCCGCAGGTCCTGGTTTGCTGCAGCTGTAGGTTGGGTGCTCAGTGCGGGTGCTGCTGTGAGTGCCGGGGGTCCCTTTGGTGCAGCCCCCAGGCAGGGAGTGATGCAGTCTTTTTGTCTGCAGGAGGTGGGACCTCTGGCCTGAGGCTCCAGCACGGGGTGGAGGTGGGTGCCTCCCCTCCATCCGGGCTGCTTCCTCCTCCACCTTCACCGGGCAATCTTAATCCCAAAAGGAAGAGCGCTGTCTGAGGATGTGCACAGTAACAGGCCTCCTTAATGGAATGCTGCAATTACTGTGCCCTGTGCCTAATTAGCTAGGGCCATGGCTCACAGGCTGTTCTGGCCTCCGTGCCCGGCCAGAGGTGCCCACATGCGGGTTCCAGGGGTCTGCAGCCCTGTGCCATAGCAGGGTGGGGTCTGAGAGCAGCCATCTCATGGCCATCCCTTCGCTGTGCCCTCGCAGGAGCTGCGTCCCCGGCTGTGCCACATCAAGAAGGGCCCCAACGGGTACGGCTTCAACCTGCACAGTGAGAAGAGCCGCCCGGGGCAGTATGTGCGTGCTGTGGACCCCGACTCACCAGCCGAGGCAGCGGGGCTGCGTGCCCAGGACCGCATTGTTGAGGTGGGTGATGGGGTCAGGGGAGGCCGGAGGTGTGGTGTGTCCCTGAGATACGGGATGGGCGGGCAGCGCCCGGGAGTTGCTCCGCTGGGGCATCCCCTGCTCTGAGTGCGGGCGGTGACTCAGAGCAGAGCCGCTCCACCCCTGGGTGCAGCCGGGCTGAGTCCCAGTCTGCACATCAGCCTCTGTCACCGATGGAGCACCGCTGTCCTGGGGCGGGAGGGCACAGATGTGAGGGTGTGCGGTGGCCGTGTGGGTCCGGGGCTGCCCCTGCTCACCACGCTGGGGACGGCCGCCCCGTGCCACCCATCCCCTGGCACTGCCCCGCTCCCCATAGAGCCCTGTGCTAATCACTCTGGGAAAATCTGCTTTTAATGAGGTTTTGCTGCTAATCCCCGCACGTCTCTGGACATCCGTGGGGGGCTGCAGCCGGCGCTGGGCTGAGGAATGTCCCTCGTCACTGTGATACCCACAGGTGAATGGGACGTCCGTGGAGGGCAAGCAGCACGCAGATGTGGTGGCGGCCATCAAGGCGGGTGGCGATGAGACCAAACTGCTGGTGGTGGGCATGCTGGCCGATGAGTTCTTCAAGAAGTGCAGGGTGGTGCCCTCGGAGGCACACTTGGCAGGTGGGTCGGGTGCCATCCCTGGAGCCGGGTACAGGGGGTTGGTTGGCACCTTGCTGCCTGGCCTGCAGCTGGCACATGGCTGTGGGGTGTGTGCTGGGCAGGGTTTATGGCTCTGCGGGTTACACTTTGACAGGACTTATGGCTCAGGGAGCAAACGGAGGGCGTGCGGGTGTCCTTCACTCAGCTCCAGCCTTGGTCGACCTTGGCTCCCTTCCTGCCTCTATTGCTGGCAGGATGCAGCCCTCGCTGGCTGCCCCAGAGCTGTTGTGCCCATGGCACTGATGTTTGTGGCCCTGGTGTGAGCCTGTCCCCACCTGACACCGTGTCCTCTCTGCAGGTCCCTTGCCAGAACCCATTGCCAATGGTGATATAGAGAAGGTGAGATAAATTCCTTTTTGTCCCTTCTAAATCCCACCTACGCTGGTCTGTAGGCATGGAGCCTGCAGGTTTGGGTGTCCCTCTATCCTTTGCCCTTAGGCGGTTGGGTGACCCGTGAGCCAGGGATGAGGCTCCACGCTGTCACACAAGAGCAGGTGCCATGCTGGGAAGGGAAGTGGGAGGTGGTGGCCCTCAGGAAGGGGGTTGCTTGCAGGCTCTGTCCTCACGATGCTGCGTGGCCGGGAAGGAGCCCTCATGCTTCAGGGAAGCAGCATTCCATCCCACAGCCCTCCTGCTGCTGCTGCAGCTGGGAAGTCAGGTTTAATCCTCCCAACCCTGCATGGGCAGTGCAGGAGGTGTTAATTAGCACGGAGCTCTCAGCGGATTACGTGCAGGGAGGAAGGATCTGACAGCTGCCAGGAGGGACGGCAGCAGCCCCGGGAATGGTTCCCAAACCTCAGCCCTCCCTTCTGCTCCGCTCCCCCAGGAAAACGGCGGAGAGCCGCGGCTGAACTCCGTGTCAGAGAGACCCCCCAGCCCTGCGCTGGCCACGTCCCCCGAAGGCACTGAGACCCACAGTGAGGTAGGGCTGGGCTGGGGGATAACGGCTGAGGAGGGGGGATGGGCAAAGCCCCCACGCCGAGGCTGAGCTCTTCTCTCTCCACAGCCCGACGCGCAGGAAGGGGACAAGCGCAGCTCTGCGCCCAGCTCCCTGCTGGACCTCGACATCCCGCTGGCCGTGGCCAAGGAGCGGGCGCACCAGAAGCGCACCAGCAAGCGGGCTCCCCAGATGGACTGGAGCAAGAAAAACGAACTGTTCAGCAACCTGTGAATCCGCCCCGGGCAGGGACACCGGCTCTCCCCCATCCCCTTCGTCCCCACCACCCTGACAGGGAGGACGGGGTTCGGGGTCGGTGAGCGTCCCTGCTGAGGATGGCGACGGTGCCCTGGGTGCTCCTCCAGCCCTGGCGTGAAGCTTTGTGCACCCGGCTGTGTGCAGAGCTGTGGGGAGGTTTGGTGACTCGGAGTGGCCGGGTTTGATGCCCAATGCTTCTCATCCCCTCTGCCAGCTCTTCTTCTCCCATCTCAAAACCCACTTCTGTTTCATCCACTCCCCCCTCTCCCCCCCAGATAATCTCCCTTTCTTGAGGCTCTTGGCGACTTTCACCAAGCCCTACACCACAGCAATTCCTCCTGGGGTTGGCACTCTTGACCTTGCAGTGTCCGTCCGCGATGTCCCCATCCCTTCATTCCTGTGCCCCCAGAGCTGCCCTTGGAGGCACTTGGGCATCCCACAGCCCCTGCCTCAGGGTTGTTTTGGGAGAGGAGAGGTGTCTGGAGCCAGCACAGCAAGCAATAATCGCCCCCTGTGCTGCTGCTTGCTCCCAGAGACAAAGCCGATCACGGTTTGCATCCTACACTGCTTAGTTCAGAGGGGTCTCAATAGACTGTCTTCTTTGTCCAAAATGAGAGGTTTTCCAATCACATGGTTTATTTTTTTTAAATGTATTTTGTGGAAAATTCTTCCCATGGATGTTTTGTTTCTGTGTTTTGCAATCAGGTGTTGTATTGTCAAGCTGAAGAGAAATTCTGTTTACTGGAATAAATCTTCCTGACTTCACGTGTCCAGCTGGAGGCCAAATTCTTGCGGAGCCGTGGATCCCAGGGCACAGTGCCAGGGGGACCCGGGGGCAGGGGCTGCAGGGCACCATCCCTTGTGGAAGGGGCTGTGCACAACCAGTGCTGTCTATGGGCAGACACCTTAAGTCTGAGTTTGTTTGAATGTAGCCCTGGAGGAGTTAAGCCACAGCGAGCTGACACGGGGTCTGGTTTGGTGCTGGGATGGAGTAACGGAGAAGGCTGGGCCGGTCCCAGTGTGAGTTAATGCCTTGGGACGATTAAAGGGCTTTAATCCCACAGAGGGGGGGCGGTTCCAGGCTACCGTGTGCCTGCTCTAATCTGCCCATCGTAGGGACGTGGCTGCCGGCTGGGCTGGAGGGAGGCAGCGTTGCTGGGGGCTGCCCAACCCCAAACTGCCCCCACTGCTCCACTGAGGTGTGGGGTGAGCCTGAGCACCGGGGCTGCCTTCTGAGAGCAGGTTGGAGGAGGGCCTGAGTGGCACCTCTGAGTGTTTTGCCAGCCCTGGGGCAGGGGCTGACCCCTTCTGTGGAGGATGGAGCCTGCAGCTGAGGGCTGTGAGGCTGCGGTTCCTGCTGGGCTCATACAGCTATTTTTAAGCCCCGTGTGCTGGGACAGCTTATGCAGCTCTGCGCTAAGCCCTCCTGCTGCAGCAGTGTGGGGGAACTGCAAGCGGGAGCGTGGCTCACTTGGCAACCTGAGGGCTGCGGGTGTGGATGTGTTGAGCCACCCTCCCTCAAGGGGTTCTCAGGGACAGACCCGAGGTTGTTTTGGGTTGCCAGGGTGAAGGCTTTTCCCGGCTGGCGGGGAGGCAGGGAGTGCCTCGGCGTTGCCTGGGCACCAGGGATGCCAGGTGCAGAGCTCGCTGATGCCGGAGCAACCACTGCGCTGGAGCAGCTCCCTGTGCCCTCAGGGCTACGTGGGACTGCGGCCTCAAAAGCAAGGCTCTCATGTGAAACTGAGGATGAGAAAACCCCTGACCTGGTCTGTTCCAGGTTGGGCTGGGCAATGGGAGGACAAGGCTGGTCTCTTACCCTGTCTCTTCCAGTCATTGCTGCTGCTCCAGAGCTGGGTGAGGGCCGGAAAAGCAGCTTCCAGGTGGAGGTGGATGTGAACCCACAGGAGATGTATTCCTGTGTGATGTGAGCACTGAGGAGCCTGGGCAGCCATTGTGCTGGTAGGGCTGCGTGCTGGCAGCAGTGAGGAGTGCCTAGGGTAGGCTAGGAGCTCATCAGCAGGTCCTGGGACCGTCCCCAAACCCTACAGCAGTCACACGGCGTGGAGCTGCTGTGCCTTTCCAGCATCGGCACCCACTCCTCACACGCACTTCCCCAGAGAGGACTTTGTCCTCCCAGCTCTTGAACAAAATAGCCCTCAGCCCCACCTGGCATCAGGAACCTGCAGAAGTCAAAGAAGTGCTGACGCTGCTCTCTGCTGCAGGTGAGAAGGTCGTCTTTGATTCTTCTTCCAACCCTGGGGAATGGCTGTGAGCACCCAGCCCTCCTACCTCACACACAGCACACTCAGGGTTTTAGGAACAGATAGCTCAATTTCACCATCTGTCTGCCCAGAGGTGTGTGTGTCCCTGGAAGCCCGAGGTCTGTGGCTGTGCTTTGTGCTGGAGCAGCACGTGCTGCTTCAGTGACCCCAAACACTTGCTTAAAAAGCCAGCAATGCTGCAGCACACAAATGCTGCAAATGCTGTCCAGGGGAATTCTGTGAATCCATCCCTGCCTGCAGCAAGGGAAGAAGAGCAGGAGGATTAACAGACCTTATCACTTTAATCTCACCTGGAAGTGGAGCTGCTCTTTTCTTTATCGCTGCACAAAGCTTTTACTACAATAAAATCAATGTTAAATACTTGTGGTTTAAAATACCACGACACACGCTTGGTTCCTGCGCTTGGTTTTAACGTTAGTCACAGGATGATTTTATTTAAATGAACTAAAATTGGGAAACTACAACTCACAGGTCCTAAAAATACTCACAAAGTAACACTAAAAATTCTAGAGTCTACCAGATAACAGCATTCAGATTTGCACAGGGATGTCATTATCTGATACCTTATAACCGGAACAAATCACTTCTGGTCTAAAATTAGCCTTTCTGGCTGCTGTTACAGTGGGAAAGCACCCAGGAGCAGCAGTCATCCTCCGTACCTTTTCTTTTAGCTTCCCTGCTGTGGGAAGTGTGCTGAGTGGGCAGGAAAGGTCAGATTAAATAACTGCATTAAAAGTCTGTCCAGTGCTAGTCAGACAAGAACCTCTTCTTTGGGAACAGACCTCTGATGCATCGCAGGCTGACTTACCCTGAAGGTGTCTGCTCCAGTCAGCAATGCTGCCCCGCTCCCCCAGCTCAGCTTACTGGAGAGCAGCACAACAGCTGCAGCCCTGCAGAGGAAGTCCTGAGCTGCGCTGAAGGAGGGAAGCCACCATTCTGCCTTCTTTCAGATTTGTCTTTCTTCTTCTTCCTGCTGCACTAACAGCAGACCCAAGAGATTAAGCATCACTTTGCTGATGGCCTGAGGTTTCCAGGTCCACGCACATAACACGTATCAGCATGCCAAAGCAGTTCTGAACTGAGCAAGAGATTTGGTCTCAAAAGCCCCCTGCAGCTGCCAGTTCCCTTATGTACAGATCACAGAGAGACTGAGCTCGGGCCTTACTTGACTTGTATTAGTGATTTTAATCATGTTAATAGTTTGACAGCTCCTCTCTTTGTAGTTTTATGTTCAATCAGCAGCCTTCAGGTGGACTCAGAAGGGCTGTGCTATCTCCCTGGACTGTGTCATCCTTGCTTCTAAGACTGATTTCCTGGCCCTGTTTCAGCTGAGCAGAGCGATCACTCAGGTGTTCCTCACTAATTCCTATCCCCTCTGGATCATCCTCCAGAGCTGAGAGGTGAACCAGCACTTTCCCTTTGATTGTGCTCACCCCCACCCCCACTAAAAGGGGTTCAAAGAGTTGCTGTAGTCTTCTTTAACTTCCAGCTAGATTGTCACCAAAGAAAGCCCCACTGCTCCCAGACTGCTTTCAGAGGCACCTGAGATTTTTATTTTTTAATCATTATTTAACAGAGGACAGATGGAGCTACCTGAGCACTCAGGCTTCCTCTGCAACAGTGACGAATCTCGCTCTGAGGGCAGTGGAAGTGGGAACACGGGTTGCTGCTTGTCCAGGAACTGGTTGTGCCAGGAATCAATTAACTGCTGGTGATTGGCCTCGCTGGAGCAGCACGTTAAAGTCATGGAGTTGTTCCTAATCAAGTCTGTGAATTAGTGGCTGTTCTCCAGGTCCAAACTTCAGGCAATATTCTCAGCTGTTGCAACAAAGTGGAAAAGTGACAAGATGACAAAGGAAACAGATCAAAACAGTCAAGTGCAGCCCTGTCATTCGCAGTCAGACCTCACAAGGTCCAACCTTTCCCTGAAACCAGGTTTGTGTCTGGCTCTATCTGTCGTTTTCCAGCACCCCAGCTGGCAGCTTTTCTTCAATGTAGTTTTTCTTCTTCACATGTTTTGTCTGGTCCAGGAGCCACTGTCTCTCTTGGTCACTGACATCCAGCCTCAATGTCACCTCTTGGAAAACGCTGTTCACAGAGACCTGTATCACACAGAAGAAACAGAGCTCCATCCCAACCATAGAACAAACGCTGCTCACATTTGGGTTAGAAGCCAGGCTGTCAACGCACCTCCTTAAAATGAAGCTTCTTGAACATGCAGATACTGGCTTCGTTTTCCTGACCAATCTTAGCCTCAAATTTGGTGATGCCTAGGTCTGTCACTCCTACAAAAGAAACCAGAAAAACAAAAATTACTGTTACCTGCTTGGCTGCCATATCAGGGCTGCAACTTCTGAGGCAGACGCTCCTGTTAATACCCTGTGTACATCACCAGGAATATGTGCCTCTAGATCACGTCACAACTTTACCCTTGCCTTGAGCCATCCTTACCATAGGACATCATCATCAGAGTCGCCTCCTTGCCAAATCCTCTGCTACGATAGCTGGGTTCTGAAAGACAGAGCTGCAGAAGTCAGCATCTTGTTACACGAGACAAAGCATCTGTGCTGGAGGCTTTTCAGAAAAGACCCAGAGCAGCAATGAATGCCATTCAGGGCTGAACGGTCAAGGTAACGCAATGAGAACAAAAAACTGCAGTAATATCTGTGATTCTGTGATCTGTCTACAGCTGCCTTTAGCCAAGGTGACAAAGATCCGAGACGGCAAGCAGAACCTCACCTGCAATCATTATTTCAATCTCGCCCAAAGTTGGATCCTCAGCGTCAGTGAGGAAGAGATTCACATCCCCCACCATGCACTCCTCATCCCCACGTGCCTGCTCAGACCACCGCTCCGTGTCCAGCACGATGAAGGTGCACTCTGGGGAGAACAAAAATACAATTTTAGGGCTGTTAAGAGTTATGTACATAGTACTGAAGGCTGAAAGTAAAGGCATGCAATGGACAAAGCGACAGCAGTTTCTATGTGTTAATAGTGAGGAAGTGGTAATAATTGAACTTTCCATCTCAAGCACACCTGCTTCCATCGCTAGAAATGGACATCACTAGAAATCACTGTCTGCCTATGCAGGCACTAAGGTTAGAAACAAGTATGAAAGGAGCATGGAAATCTTCATTCCCTGACGGAGGTCTCACTGCTTTCTCTTTCTGCAGCAAGTCTGGGCAAAGAACTGTTTGGTGCACAAGACATCAGGACTTAGTGATTCACCAGTTAGTCCTACTGCTGCTTTCAGCAAAGCTTTTAATGCCAGCTGAGACAAACGTTCCAGGCTGAGATCTTTGCCAGCCTTGTATTTTGCTGCTCACCGTACTTCTACAAGGCTTTTATGGGCAGTGATTCATTACCTGTAATGCAGCCAGGGAACCAATTCAGACAACACTCTCAACTAGGTAATTATAAAGCCATCCCGTTTCTCAGGGAAAAATACAACTCCCTTCCATGTTTTTATGACAATCAGACTGGGGAGTGGTGTCTGTGCAGCAGCTGATCAGATAATGCTGCGTAAAGCAAATCAGTTATCTTTGAAAAACCACAGAAGAAGGACACTAACAGCCCTGGATGTCTGTAATTCACTGAGCATACACTGGCTACAAACATGCCCTGGTCTCCCTAGAAAGTCACCACAGCTGTGCTCCCCTTGCTTTAAACTGCCATTATTCACTCCAAATACTGAAGATGAAGGAACCCAGACACCCACAAAATACAGAAACTCTAAAGATGAACAGAGTAAGCCAATGTGCTGCAGCACTGAGGCAAAGCTGTCTGTTGAGCAGAAAGCCAGCCTCACATCTGCTCTGGTTGCTGGCAAGGCCCCCTCAGCAGGCACTCCCAGCAGTGCCCTTCCAGCACAGAAAGGGACCCTCTCAGCCCTTCCACCCGCCCTCAGAGAACATTTAAGACCCTCACTGTCTGCATCATCCCTCCAGCTGCGCTGCATCTCGTACTCCTGCTCCAGGCTCAGTGGTTCTGAGGCGGTCAGGCGCTGCAGCTCCTCTGACTGCATCCACTCATGGTACCTGAAAAGAGACCCAGAACCAGACCGGCGGCTTAACGATGGTGCTGCAGTCAGATTTCCACAAGTGCTCCGAGGGTCTGCCCGTCACCTGTCAGCAAGCTGTTCTACAAATGCCGGCCTGGCATCCGCAGCACCTTAAAAGCACCTGCAAATCTCTTTTTAAATAAATAGGAATCGGCGTTCCCCTCGGGCATTCAGCAATGCCTGCTCTGTCTGAAGAGCGCCGTAACGCGAGCCAAGAGCACAGAGCCAGCAGCACCACGTTCCACCGCCTTTCGCACTGATTTCATACGGCATCACCGCGCTGCTGACAGCTGAGTACCGCCGCTCACAGCGCAGCGCCTCTCCCCGCCCGGCCGGCGCGGACCGGCATCAGCGAGCGGACATCCGGACACGGAGCGGCCCCACATCTCCCCGCAGCGCAGAAGCGAAGCCCACAGCGCAGAGCAGCGGGGCGAGAGCCGCGTACCGGGCCACGTGTGCCGGGCCGTACGGCACCAGCGTCACCTTCCCGCCCTGCAGCGCGGTGCTCTGGTTGATCCTCATGGCCCCGCCGCCATCGCCGGGCGGCCCGGGGGAGGCGGAGCGCTCTGGAAGGCGGCTCGGCGGCACGGGCTCGTAACGGACGGAGCCCGGCTCGTAGCGATGCCCTCAGAGCCGCCTCCCTGCGAGCGCAGCGCCCTGTCGGTGCCGGGGCACGGAGCGGCACGGAGCGGCACGGCGGGGCCGAGGGGGCGCTGTGTCGACGCGGACAGCAGCTGACCGCTACCGCACGCATGCCCACAAGCTCCGCTTCCTTCCCCGTCGCGGACGGTGACGTCATCGTCGCCCGATCCCCTCGGCGCGCACGTGACCGCACATCATCCCCCAATCGCAGGCGAGCTGCTTGCACCCCTCTTTCCCCATTGGAAACGGGCCGGTCACGTGTGCGGAAGCAGCGCCTGGCGGGCCGCGCGTGCGCCGTAAGAGCCGGGTGGGGGCGGGAGCTGTGGCTGCTGAGGTACCGGGGCGGGTCGGGGTTCACGGGGCGGCTGTGCCGCCGTGCCAACGGGGCGCCGCCGCGGAGCTCGGCCTCTCGCTCGGCCGTCCTCTGCTCCCGCCGCACGGCGCTGCTCCGCCAGGAGGGACGCGTGGCCGTTGAAGTGCGGGCGGCGGGTCGGCGCGGGGAGGGCTGCGCTTGGCCGGTGCCGCTCGGGATCCCGCCGAGCTCCCGGAGCCGCTGCTTTGGCTGCTTTGGGAGCCGCGGTTCCCGAAGCGCCGCCCCGCCCGTCGTACGGCTCGTCTCTGCCGCGCTGGCGGGGCGGCGCGCGGTGCCTCGGGGTGCCGAAGCTCCGCTGTGCCCCGGAGCGGCTCGATGCGGGCGGAGCGCCCCGGGCCGCGCTGTGCGCTTCGTGCGGCGCCGCGCGCGGTAGAGCCCGGCTCTGAGCGCCCGCCGCTTCTGGCCCAGCTGACGCCGCGTTGTGATTTTCCAGGTTAACGATAGCAGAGGTTGAAAACGCCGCCCTCGTTTCTGCGGTTCTCCCAGCCGTCTCGCCATGGCCGGCGGCATCACGGATACGGGAGAGCTCTACTCTCCGTATGTGAGTACCGAGCTCGGGCTCACCGCTGCCCCGCGTGCGGCCTCAGTGCTGCCGGCTGCCTGCAAATAACAGCGCGGGCGCGCTCCTGTACCGCAAGGGCTGCTGTCTGCTGAGATGTGGTTTTGAAATGCTTTGAAAGCAGCTTTGTGTCCAATATCTCTGTGTTCTTCTGCCTGCTGCTCTTGCACTCCGCTTCCGTCAGCACAAATTGTCACGTGAAGCTTCCTTAAAAGGGGAAGCTGTCGCATGGAAATGATGCTGTTTGACTTTGAGTTTGTTTAATGTTCATCAGGTTACTGAATTCTATCTATCTGTAACTGTTCTTTCAGTAACTTTAGTTTAATCCCCCTCATTTAAAATAATCAGACACGATATTCCTGCTGTGTGACGTCCTGTGAATGCACACAGCCAGTTGCTCCTTTGCTATGTTACCAGAAACGTGATTTTCATAGCCACAAGTGTTCATATAGTGTCAGCTCTTAGTTGAGTGCTTGCAAACACGTTTCCCCTTCTGAAGTGACCTCACAGATCGCTAAATGTAGAACTAGTACTGAAATCAACATTGCTGGCTTTCAAATACTCTGAAACGTTCGTCCTTATGTTAATGATTGAATTTAGAGTAATGGAGATTAGGCTACAGAAATAGGCCACAACTGAGAGAACAGAGAACAAGACAGTAACTGGGACATCTGGGCTCTAAAGGGTGGATGTCACCAACTCTTGCATCGTGGTAGTGTTCCAGGAATTGCATAGAGTCTCATCTCAAAGTGTAGAGCACTCTCATGTTTCCCTGAAGATGTCCAGCTACTCCACGTACACAGCATTCCCATCTCTGCCTACTTGACCGAAGTCAGAAACACCTCAGTGCTTTATTTTAGAGTCCTTCAGTGAAGTAAGTCACAGCCCTGGGCACTTGAGCAGGAGATGTGCTGAGGAATGACAGCTGTGCTAGCTGAATGAAAAGGACTTTCTGACAAGCTGCGATGGCTGATTTTTATCCTGGGAGAACCATTGAAAGATGACTCTGCTGTGCTGTTGGTAAATGTAGGACAGGAGCTCCTGCAGGATTTCTAGGAAGTAGCCTCCCAATGTTCATTTCTCCACACTCAAAAAAATGTACTCCGATGCAGCTCTTCGCTAACTCTTTCCTCTGGAGTTTCCTCCTATATTTAAAGCAACAACAGCAAACCAACAAATGTGGGGACATTTCTTGATCCTGACTTCAGCTCAATTTACAGTCTGAGATGTCTTCTCCAGGCACACAGTTGTGTTTTTGCTCCTGACTAGAAGAAAAATGCTTGCTAGGGATGGTGAAATACTTTCCTTTCCAGAAGCACATTACCTTTTTCAGAGTGCTGATTAGCTTGCTGGTAAAATGGCAAGCAAGCTATAAATTACAGTTCTGCTTGAGTAAGTCCTAAGAATAATGGAGAATAAGGCATTCTGGAAGGGAACTTTTGTATGTAGCCATAATTAGACTGAGGTCAGAAAATAAGGAGAGACCCAAAACCGTGCTGTAGAACTCTTCTGGTAAAAGGAATGGGTTTGAAAACAAATGAAAAGCTCACGTGCTTTCTAACTTTGAAAGATAGAAAAATACTTAAAGAATTAGAAAAACAGAGGGGGATATCAGTTTCACAAGTTTGTGCTGTAACCTGCTTTGTTTCTTTGGTTATCAGTGTCCTCCTGTGTTTATCTCTAACATGGGCTCACGCTTGTCTTGCTCGCAGTGACTGCTCTCTATTTAAGTTTCTCTGTTTGTGAGGTGATACGGATGATCTCTGGCACAGCTGTAAATTCACGCTGGATTATGTGGATGATTGCAGGTTGGTCTGGTTTACATGTTCAACCTCATTGTTGGGACAGGAGCCCTAACCATGCCAAAGGCGTTTGCAACTGCAGGGTGGCTCGTCAGCCTCGTTCTCCTGATGTTCCTGGGCTTTATGAGGTAGGATGTGAGTGTGTGTCCCAGGGCACTGGGGGTTTGGTTAGGTGGAGCCGTCGCAGTGCTGAGGTCTATGCTGCTTTTCCGAGTTATCCTGTCTCCCTGCTGTTTGAGCCCTGATCTCTGCAGCTGTTTGCTTTGGACCTTATTTGGAGGGAATCTAAGCCCCATGTCTTGTCTGATGAAGACTTTTTCTCTAGTCTAGAGTCTTTTGGAAATGTCCCATGCTTGCCTGTGTCACTGATCAATTCCCTAAACGTTAACCATGTTATAAGTTACGTAAGTTGATCTTCACTGTGATTTGCACGTGTTTTGCCTTGACTTCTGGCAGCAGTCTGGGTAGCTGTGAGTGTGTCAGGACAACAAACCCTGCACAGCTGGACCCCTTTATCCCCTTTATTGCCCTTTGTTGGGCTGAGATCTTGGAGCTGGTCTCATGACTTTCGTGCTGGCTTGCCGTGGGCTTCTGCCCAGATGTCTGCCTCCTTGCTGGAGCAGCAGGTGGAGCTGAAGACTGTTGATAGAGCAGTGATGTCCAAACAGCTTGGGATTCTCTGGTTATTAATAGAATTTCTTCTGGCTTGGATTAAAAATAAGAATAAAATCCCTCTTCTGCAGTTTGTAGAAACAGAATTTAGAAGTTTCTTTCTTATGGGTAACCAGTTCTGTCAGCTTGGATGTGCCTTTGATTTGGAGGCAGTGCTGTTGAAATCTATTAGGTGCTGCTCTATAGAGGTAGCCACGCTCAATACTAATTGTATTAATGTTTCTAAGTTCCCCACCTCAAAGCTGCATGCTTCACAGGCTTGATTAAAATGTAAACTGTGGCAGAACCAGTGACTGGTAGATTTGGAAGCAATCCCTTCAGATAGTTATTGGAAAATGTAAATTTATCTTAAGAAGTGCAGCAATAGCTGACGAGCCTTCAAGGTCAGCGGAAGAGCGCAGGCTTCCAAACCTGGCTACTAAGACCTCATCAAAATAAACTGAAAACACAGATGGAAGTATTAAGAGCCTTGGGAGCTGTGCTGCCCTGCTGCTTTCGTTCCAGTGCTGGTGCCTGTGACTTCCTCTTGCCCTCTGGGGACCCTTCAGTGCAAGAGGAAATTGCTAGGTGGCCCTCAGGAGAGGGCTGCTTGCCTTCATTCTGGCAAAGTTGAGCTTGATAAATGAGTCCCGTTTGTGAAACAGTGGGAAACCACTTTAAAGCTTTAAATAAGATTAATTTGACTTTTTTACTTCCTAACACCACTAGCAAGGAGTTTTCCAGTTGCTTAGTATCTCCTTATATCTAAAGAAACATGAATTTTTTTTTACTGCATTTTTTCTGTGGTTGAACACCCTCTCTTCAACAAGAGAAGGTAGCAGCACTGATGCTGATGAAATTCCTTATGAAACAGGCAGTGTGTAGGGGGGTGAGGTTGGTGGAAATAGCTTTGTTTGGTTTGTTTACTCCTGCAAACAATGAAAATTACTTTCATTTCAGCAGTAGTGCTTGACTATGGTTGGTATTAACTGAATCTCTCTCTCAAGCTATATGACTACTACTTTTGTGGTGGAAGCCATGGCTGCTGCAAATGCCCAGCTGCGATGGAAGAGAATGGAAAAACGCAAGGTTTGTGTGGGGTTTAATTTTCCATTTTTCTGGAGTTCTGTTGTCACAGAAGGGTTGCCTGAGATTCCTCCGTGTCTTTGCCTCGCTTCATTAGTAACTCCATTAAAGGAATAAATTTCTACTCTACTTAACTTTGCCCTGCAAAATATGGCTGTTAGTTCCCTGTGGGGTTGCTCGTTAAAGACAGGATTTTCTGCTCCAGCTTTGAAAAATCCCTTGTGCTGCTCACATCTCTTACTGATTGTGCTCTCCTTGCCCTGAAGCGTTGCTCAGTGAGTGTGGAGAGGTGGCAGCCAATATAGTGGTGCCATTTGGAGTGTCTATAAATCCTTGCTTATCTCAGGTCATTTAACTGGGACAGGCAGGAATGTCCTTGCTGCCAGTAAGGATGTATTCTAGGGAGTGGACGGTCCTGAAGAATGTCCTTGCTGTAAAATTGACTTGTGGCTTTTTGGATTCTGGTGTTAGTGGCTTTTCTGGGTCTGGGCAAGGTATAATTGCACTGATTTAGGTTCCTGCCTGTCTGTTAGTGGGCTGGAGTTATGAGATGGGCGTTTCTGCTCTGGCTGTGGCAATAAAAATGGTAGGACTTTTTTTTAACCAGTTCTGCAACTCTGTGGATCTGACAAGTTTTTTACCTGCTTGTGTCACATGTCACAGTGTGTATTGGACGTGTCGCTGTGCGTGAGACCTGCTAGCACAGCAGAGTGTCACTCACCTTAGCCTGCTCTGCTAGTACTCATTTCTGCTCTCTGCAGCATCCCAGGCGTGGGCTACGAGCTCCCTGGCATTGCTGCTGTTTGCTGGCCTGTCCTGCCCAGCCCTGTTGGGGATCTTTGAGATACTGGAAGTGAGACCACGGTGCTGGTGATGCTGTAACTCTTGTTGTGTTAGAGGAAATGTCAGCAGTGGTCTGGCTGATCTCTTCTTCCAGGAGGATGATGAGGATGAGGATTCTTCTTCTGGAGTGTCTGACAGTGATGTTCTCCTCCGAGATGGCTATGAGCGAGCAGAGACACGGCCCATCCTGTCAGTTCGTAAGTCCCTGCTTTGTGCTTTGACACCTTGTCTTTGCAGACTGCGTTCCGGTGGGCTCTGGGAAGTGAAGTAGGGCTTTTCTGTCCATTTTGCCCTTAGTTCTGTATATTTGCATCCCAAAGTCCTTAGCACTTGCAAGATAAGATTCATTGAGAATTCAGTTTACCTTCTGCAGTCTGATAAAGATCTTTTCTTTCTAAGTCACTAAGATGAAGGTGCCTTACTTTGAAAACACTTTGACTTCAGCAGTCATTGGACCACTGACCCTGCAGCTGTGCAGTGGTAGATGGTACATACCGACCTTCATGCTGTTCATAGAGCTGCTTGAGTGTCTTCAGGTAGCCTGCCTCTGGGTTTATTGGAGGACATGGTTGAAGCACTTCTTGTTTTTAACTTTCAGAGAGACGCGGATCACCAAATATCTTTGAAATCACAGAAAGAGTGGAGATGGGCCAGATGGCTTCCATGTTCTTCAATAAAGGTAAGTGATTCGTGTTTTTAAGTCCTTTCTGGTCCTGCTGTGTATTGTGTACATGTCTTTTCCTCAAATCTGAGTGCTCCTCAGTGTGGACTTGCACCCTGAGTTTCAGCTGTATACAGCAGTGGAGGTCACTAGTTCCATCTTGGTAGCACCTGAGAACAAGATGTTTGGTCCTCCGTGAGCCCCGTAAGCCTCAATCTGAAGGATAGGAGGCTTCTGGGGAGAGTTCCTAGGAACTACATGTCTGGTGGGAGGCTGTCACCAAGAGAGCTGCGAGGGTATGAGCTGCTGGGTTGGAAAGGTTTCCAGGTGAGCATATGGTAGGCAGTTGTCTTTTTTTGCCGTTAAGTATCTTTGGTTGTATGTTAGGGAGCAAGCTTGTACCTACACTGTGATAAAGCCATATCCATTGCTGTGTGTAATAGAAATGCAAGCTACAATTGTGAAACTTGGTGAAGAGTGCACTTGAAATGGTGGCAGAGCCAGAAAATCATCAGACATTATAGATGTGCAATTTTGAGCCTGTCAGGCCCCATTTCTTGTGGAAAGTAACATTTTCTCTCTTTCACTGGCCACCCTACAAAGACGTGGGCTGTTTTACTCCGCTGCATTATGTCATCTTTATACCAGTGTAAGACTCTTTCCTCTGAGGGACAGCTGGGCTTTAGGAGTGTACATTATTGCTGGTCTTCGGAGTCTGGTTGAAAATAAACTTGATTTCCCTGTGTGTTCCTTCTGGGCCTTTGTAAGCTTTGGTCACTCAGGCATCAAAATCCACACTGAATCAGAGTGCTACTTTTCTTCTTACAGAGGAAGAGAGGTGATTTGTCTGTGTGCTGGAGATCTAGAAGCATCCTGTTCCTAATCTTGCCTGTTGTACTGAGTTCCCCTGAATTTGGATGAGTTTTCTTGTGTTCCTTGCCATCTGTAAAGCGCTGCAGATGCTTCCCTATCCCTCAGCAGGATCTGAGTAGTAGTATTTAGGTCTTGCTTTGAAAGAAAGCATAATGTGGCTTATCTGTCACTGGGCATTCGGCTGTAGAGGCTTGCTCAGCTGCTGACAGGCTGGTGGAACACAGGTAAGCAAGCTTCAGAAGGCTCTTCTCGTGTGCTTCAGGAGGGCGTGAGGATGACCCCTCAGGAGGGCCAGGTGTTAGAATATTGCCTGCCTTGGTGCTAGAGGCTGCTCAGCCAGTAGAGGGTGCTGGAAATACGCAGCCTGGTGCTGGTAAACGTTTGCTAGCAAAGTGATGTAAACTGCTTAGTGTTCTGGATGTTAATCCCTCTTCTTAACGTTGCTTTAGCGAGTGAGCTGATTTTTGTGTTAAGGATCTTCCCTTGGACCAACTCAGCCCAGTGCCGAGGGATGAATCTCTGCAAGAAGTCAGCTGGAACAGCAGCAGACCACAGCTTGAAACGTAGCTTGTGAGAGGAGGTGACACCTGAGCACAGTGAAGGGTCTGGGGCGGCTGTAACTCACTTGCTGCTTTGCCTTCCTCTGTGCTTAGCAATGGGCTGTTGCTGAGCCTCGTTCAGACACACTTTCTGGTCTGCTGTGCAGTTGCAAGAAGGGATGAGTGAAGTACCTCCCTCTGCAGATCCTTGTGAGCTGCTTTCTGCTGAGGGTTGCACAGAAAGGCCCTGATGAGGACAATTGCTCAGTGACCAGTTGCTGCTGCTTAGTGCTGAGGAACTGGGCCACGCTTGGGAAGTCCTGGCTCCAAGCACCAACCTCTGCACTCTGATGGCTACCAAATGACTGAGTGGGTTTTTCCCACAACGTGCAAAGTGTAGATACAAAACCAAGGCCTCTGTGTCCGTGCAGCCTTCAGAGAGAAGGCTGATGAAGGCTTTGCAACAGACCTTAAAGCCTCTGATATCTATCCTCCTCTGTTCTTTTTTCTTGCTTTTTTTTTCCTTAAACAATCTGACAGGAGTTGAATCTGCAGTCCTGGGAGGTAAGCTGGGGATAAATCTCCATCTCAGACTGTCTGCTTTCTTAAAGGGAGCTGGTCAGCTTAGGCTGTGATGGTATGTATGCTCTTTCAAAAGAGCTGGCTCTGAAGGACTGCTTTTTGGTGTGGTGCATTTTTATTTTTTTTAATTTGCAGTGTTGGGTGCTTTCTTCTGGGACCGAGCAGTCATTTATTGCAGTAATGGATTTTGGACACATCTATCATGCTGTATCCCCACAGGAAGTCATCAATTTTCCCATTTTTTGTCTAGTAATGAAAGTATTGATTAGGGAGGATCAGTAGCAGTTTATAAAAGAATTGGCAATAAAGTCTTCCTGCCTTTGCAGGGGATGAGCTTTGTGAGAGGGCTGTCATCTGGGCTTCCCACCGGCGGTGTTGCAGCAGGGGTGCAGTGTGTGCTGGTGGATACCTGGCACTGCAGCTGCAGCACGGCGTGTTGTGTGAGCCTTAATACCTCCAGGGAATATCTGAGACCTGGCGTCAGTAGCAGACCCCCAAATCAGAATCTGTTCCAAGTCTGTTCCCGTGCTTGGTGGATCTCGTGATATCTGTCATACATCAGATACTTGTTGTAACATCCAACCCTTCGTAATGGAAATTGGAGAAAGCTGATGGTAACTTGCTGTCATCTTCAGAATGATGCAGACTCCGTAGCTGTGCAGTCGTCCAGAATCTTTCATAGAGCTGAGGGGGATAAAAACAAAGGGGAACCTATAAGAAATTGTCTGACTATATGTGGAGGGGGAATGTGATGGCAAAACACGTGGTGAAACGTTGGGGCTCTCTTGAAAGAACGGAATCCAAGAGTCTCATCAGTCATCTCTGATTTCAGCTGCTGATTTCAGCTCTCCATGCCAGTGTCTCCCTGAGTCCAGGCAAGGCTGTTCTGTGTATCCCATGTAAGATGTTCTCATTCTCACAGTTAAATGCAGAGCAGACTTAAGAAAACAAAACACTGGGGAGCAGGAGGAGTGTTTTTTGTAACACTGGGGCTGCAGGTATCAGTTCTTATCAGTTCTTGAGCTGCAACAAAGTTCCCTGTGCTGCTGATGTGACCCTTGTGTGGAGCTTGCTGCAGAAGTAAACCGTGGAGGGAAATTGTGATTTCAAGACCTTGAAACAGTTCTGTGGAGTGTTAATTTAGAGTGCAAAGTTCAAGAATCCCTGTGTACTGTATGTCAGTAGAAATATTTCCTTTTCCTGCAGTGGGTGTCAATCTCTTCTATTTCTGCATAATTATCTACCTGTATGGGGACCTGGCAATCTATGCAGCGGCTGTACCAGTCTCCCTCATGCAGGTGACCTGGTAAGTGTGCTCACTGCTGTGCAGTTATGCAGTACCAGAATTGAGGGCAGGGTTTGGTTTTGATGGGATGATAAGTCAGACTGGGATCAGCTCTGCCTCCTGAGGACTGGAGCAGACAAATGACTCAATGACTCGAGGCTGGGAAGGCGAAGCTGCCACATACAAGAGCTGCTCCAAGTTTAGCTGTTGTTGGATGTCTGAAAAGCACCTGACCTGATTTCCTCAGTCCTCAGCTGTGAAGTACTGCTAACTTCTGCACCTTGCAGACATGGGACTCGTTGTTCTCTGGTTTGATTGCTGTTCCCTGTGCAGTATTTTACCTTCTGTGTCTCTGGTTATGAGCTGAGAAGTGTGGTGCTTATCAACCCTGTGATCATTGTGACACTACTTGTCTCAGGCCCAGAGCTCACTGGGTAAAGCATCCAATTTCTTTCTGCTAAAAAATAACCAGTGAAGGAGAGTAGTTGGATTGAATCTGGGCTGGGCTGCTCCTGGTCTCAAGACTTGGAAATGGAAAAGTTTGGTGACCCTTATGTGAGCTTGAAATTTGCTAATTCTGGGTTTCGAAGTGTCTGGGGGCAATCAAGGGGTTTGCCTTTAAATGCATAGTATTCAGTGACTTGCTGTTACACAGTCCAGAAATTGAGGAGTGCATGCCCTCGTGGAGGGGGGGAGAAACATACAGGTTGGGCCTGTGACCGTTCCTCTTTCGTGAATGCAGTGAAGGGGAAGGCATCTGCTGGGAATTAATTACTGTCTTTTGTTTCTCCCTCCTCCTTTTCCAGCAGTGCCATTGGCAACCATTCTTGCAATGTTGGAGATGGCACAAAGTATAATGATACAGACAAGTGCTGGGGGCCAATTCGAAGGATTGATGCTTACAGGCTGTATCTGGTGAGTTTCTGAAACTGGTATGACCTTTATTTCCCTTAAAATTTCCTTTCTGCTGGGTGGGGTTCTTTTCCTTGAGATAATGTGCATGGAGTAACAGAGAATGTAAAGCTTCCAGTTCAGTCTGGCCTTGTTGGCCAAACACTTCCTCTCTAGCACGCGTGACGTGGCTGTGTTGTAGTTGGCTCATCATTAGAATAATCTTTCTGATCTGAAGTAGAGTTCTGTTCTTGATGTTTCGTATTATGTTGCCTAAGTGGGTGATGTGTTTGTGCCAAAGGGGTGTCTTTAGTGGCTGGCTGATGTAGTTGTTTTGAGATAGTTGTTCTCAATATACTCAAGTGTGTTCACCTCCTTTGAGTGCATTCTTTACGTGAATAAAATTGTTTACACTGCTGGAAAATCTGCTTTTTGAGAGGTGAGAGGTAAACAGACCACTTAACATCAGTGCTATGTGCTGCTTTATAATAGCTTGCTGTCTCCTTCAGGATTCTTCATAGCATCTCTTACTGTGCTGTGGTTCTGCTGTGAAGCCACGGGTTTCCCAGAGGATGACAAACACTGCTTGAGTCGTGTTTGGCAAAAGTTGAGCGCTCAAACCTAGAGATAAGTGTTAGCAGAGCAAAATGAGGAGAAGGTGTATAAGCAGTGCCTCGTGTGGGTTTTGGACGGTGGTGTTAGAGGTCTCAGAGGGAATTTTAAGAAGAAAGAGCAAGGAGTCTGTGTACGGAGATGCCTGTGTGTGAGAGAAATCCAGGGGCAAAGACTGTGTGCAGCCATTTAGCAGTCGCTACGTTTGGACATGCAGCAGATCACATCTGTGTGCTGTTGTAGCATTATTGCAAAAGTAAGAGCTGGGATTCAGGAGTATTACTGAATGTCAAAGCCCAGTTAATTATTTAAGAGAAAGATTATTGCTTTATTAAATTGTCTTGATCTCCTTCCTTAAAATTTCCACAAGAAGATTGAGGATTTCTTCCCTGAATCTCAATAACTCTGCCTGACCCAGCAGAATGAGCTAGTCAGAGAAAGCAGACATGTGTTAATTATTGCCCGTGTCTCTCAGATATTATGTCTATAATTCATGAAGATAATTGTTAAGACCTGAAAAATTAAAAAAAACCCCCACAAAAAACCAACAAAAGGAAGCAGTGGATGTGCTGTGAGTACACAGCCCTCGGAGGCACGTTTCCCTGTTTGTCTCCTTGTGTGGATTTGGAGAATAAATATCTGCAGAGTCTTTTGGTAGCGGTTAATCCTTCTGCCCTGTAATTGAGCGGAGGGTTTCAGTGCCTTTGTGCTCCTTCTTACGAGTGGGATGGATTGCTTGTGGGAGAGAATAAGTCTGTGGTGGATTACTGGGGGGAGGGTTGTCCCAGGGTCACTGCGATCAGCAGGCTGCCGGTATCAGCGTTACCTCTGAGCTGTGTGGGGTTTTGGGGGCTTAGTGGTCCATAAAGGATGATGTGGGAGCAAAATGAGAGGTCTGACAAATATTTCTTGGATATATAAGCAAGGCTCCAGTGTTCTCTCCCTGTTCTTTCTAGCACAGGGAACTGTGACTGTCTTCAAACTGTCTGAGCTTCTTATGTATAGAAGTGGAGTCTTGAACATGCAGGAGAAGCTGCAACCTGGCTGTCTGTGGGGGAAAAGAGACTGCAGGTGTGAGGTGGGGTGCGATGCACCAAGAGCATCTTACTTGGTTTTGGTCCTGTGGAATCGCATATTTGGAGAACTTGCTCTGTTTTCTTGGCCTTCATTTTCTTTTTAACATTTTCTTTTGTTGGAATAATTCTGCCTCCAGTTTCAGTGGACGAAGAAAGTCTCTTTTTGCAGGCGAAGCTCCCCCATGACAAGGGGACAGATGAACCCCGTGATCCCAAGAGAAAGCGTGTGAGGTTTTGGATCAGCCCTTCTGTCCCGCCGCCTGCCTCTGCTCCTCTCTCTGTGTCCCAGTGCTGTGTGTAGGTTTGGGGCAGCGCGGGGGGCGATGCTATCTAGAATCTGTTCCCTCTGAAGCAGGTCTCTGGATGTAGTGCTCTATCTCTTACCATGTGCACGGCCCCCAGAAGCCCAGTTTTGGACTATTTGAGGTTTTCTGCAAAAATGGTGCCAATAGCTCTCTTGTGCCAAGTGCCTCCAGTCTGCCAAGGATCTGTCCTGCCTTCATCCTATTGACTCTTTTTCTCCCGTCACTGGCTTCTTTTTAATAACGAGGGCAACAAAAACTATTTTAAACATCGACTCTTCAGCTGCAGGGAGAAAGGAAGAATGACTGATGTAAAAATCCTATTTCATGGTTTATTGTCCCAAAAAGCCACTGGAAGCGGTCTCTGCTCTGATCACTGCGAATGGGAGCTGAAGAACATACATAATGAGAATATTTAGACAGATTAAAGCCTTCTCCTGAGACTTGCTCGTCTGCGCAGCATCTTTATTGCTGCTCCAAATTTTCTCACCTAAGTGTGTCTGCGGAGTCCTCAGAGGCCACCGGACCCCTATTAACCTTTGTCTGAGCAAATGGTTGTCTTGCTACTTGTTTGTAAATTGCCTCGGAAAATAAGGGCTTACAAAGTAAATAAGTGGAGGCGAGTGGAGGAAATACTGAAATAATCTCTTGTTCCCAACCCATCTCTTGCTGCTGCTTTTTGCCTCCCCTTTGCACCTCAGGAGTCCTGGAAGGTCTGAAGGCTTTGCAGGGCGCTTCCAAGCCTGGCAGGGCCAGAGCATGCAGGGCCAGTCGGATGGGGGGAAGGCACGTGTCTCATGGCCCAGGACACTGCTGAAGGCAAGCACTGATTACAGTTGAAGCAGATCGATGGGTTTCTAGCTCTGCTTCCGATCATCCAACACTGTCGTGCTCCTGGTAGCTGAGTCCTGAGTCCCTTGGCTGTTCGAGTGCCAGTGCTAAGGGCAGCATTCCGTCCTCTGTGCTGGATTCATGCTTCAGTGCAGTTTCTTAATCATCCTCTCTGTAAGGTCAGCTGAGTGTCTTCTGTGTAGGGGCAGCGGGTTTAAGTTTCAGATCTCTCTTCTAGAAGACTTCTGGTCTTTCTGTTGCAGTTTCTAGAAAGCAAATACTGAAATAAAAGACTTAATCCTGGGAATCAGCAGCCATTCAGAGCGTCTGATCCAAAATGCTTTCACGACCTGGCAAGCAGTGCCCTTCTGCACCGGGGCAGCGTTGTAGCTAAAATCTCCACTCTCACTCAACCCTCCTTTCCTGGCAGTTTGGGATGCGGTGTCTTCCCACAGTGGGAAGGAAACGGCTTATTCTCAGGGGGAGCCATACAGCTTTTGGGAAAGAGGCACTGGCGCGGGTGCCCCGGTAGCCTGGCTCAGTCGTGTGTCAGAGCTAGCAGTGCATCTGTTCTGTCTGAGTCTCTGCTGGTTTTGTAGCTGATTGGGAAAGGGACGCGGCATCCGCTTTTACACGTTCGCAGATGCTGCAGCATCGCAGGCAGCCCAGCGGGTGTGGGCAGGGCGGAGATGGGAGCGCAGATGGTTTAATGGAGATTATCCCAGTCGGAAACGTGCTTTGCAGTGACTAAAATGAGCGAGCTCGCCGGCACTTACCATCCCTCATCAGAAGGGGACAATGTCACCCCAGCCTGGCGCTCTGATCCGAATGCCGGGCTGCCGGAGCGGGGCTGGGCTGCAGCCACGTGAGGCCGCGCAGGGGGGCAGGAGGTGGGATGAGGACACGTAGCATTGCTTGGTGCCAGCAGAACTTAATTGGCAAATGCAAAGGCTGAGCTGATAAGTGTTGATGGCGGTCTGTCTCCATGTGCCCGGCGCGGTGCTGCCTTCCCGGCCCCCTCGGCTGCAGGCGGGAGCTCCCTGCTTTGTGCCTCAGGTTCTCCTCGCTGGTGCGCTGCATGTGAGCGTGCTCCTCCTGCACTGTGCGCAGGTACCCAGAACTTTTATCACCTGAACCTCCCAGTGGTTTTGAGGGACCCCTCGCAGCGATACTCAAACATCCGTGCTTGATGTAAAGCATCTCTGGCCAACTGGGAGTTGAAGAAGCGGAGTGGAGCAATGCTGCAAATCGAGTGCATTTCCCAAGGACACCTGGGTTTGCTCCGCTCGGTCTCTTTGCAGCAAGTGCTTCTCCTCTGGCCTGCCTTCCTCAGCTGTGCCCTGCAGCAGCATCCGGCAGTAAATGGGTCACAGCTGCTGCCTCCTGGATATTTATTCTTACAGGTTGCGCTGTCTAGAGCCCTTGAGAACCAGCAGTGGTGAAGGTAGCTGCTTCGGAGGCAGGTGAGATGTCTGGAGCAGAAAGGGCTGATATCACAGCACGTCAGTGAAGGTTTGGGATGCCTTGAGCTCCCAGGGTAAGGCTAGGGGAAGGGAAGCAGGCTGCTGGAAGCCCACCTACTGGTAGGAAGCCATCATCTTGTTTAAACAAATCTCTCAAGCTGTGGTGTTACAGCTTACAGTGAGGATAAGGATGCAGCTGGGATGCTGTTAGCACGTTACCCAGTGTATTGTACAATAAGTCCTTCACAGTAAGACCTTCTTGCCAGATTTATTATGTTATATTCTCCACCACAAACATTCTAATGTTTTTTATTATGATACTGGTACGGAAACAGAAACAAATGTGCAAAAATGACTACTGCCTCTATGCGTAAATCCTGTTCTGAAAGCTTTGAAAGCAAGGAATCTCCTCCAAAGCATCCACAGTACTGTGCCATTTCTGTATGCACAGGCACCTGGGCTTTGAGCTGTTACTGGGGCAGGAGAGGAACTAGTGCTGCATTAAGCATAAATATCAGTAACCCTAACTGTTTGTTACAGATGCCTCAAAAATACAGCTTTGCTTGGCTGCAAGCCTGGTCCTGAGGGCTGATTGAAGTCCTCTCATGGCTCCCAGCTAGTCAGCTTCTGGAAAAGGAGGTCGGTTAGTTACTTTTCTTTGAGGAAGGATAGGAGCCAATTCTGTTTAAAATAAATGGTGCCTGGGTGTGGAATAGGAAGGCAATTCTCAGCATTCTTATTGTGAAACTAATATGGTTGAAATTGGCGCACAGCCTTGTTAATATGGCATAAATCCTGTCTCCTTCATCCTGGTCTGTTCTTCTTCTGTGGGCTTGTCAATAAATCCTCTCAATTGCTCACTCATCATGTGGCTCTGGCAGACAAACCAGCTGTTTCAGAGAGTTTCCCAAATACTTTCTGTTTCCTAATGCTAGGGGGACTTCAGGTAGTAGCTGGTCTTACAAGTAAGAGGTTTTCCCTGGCCTGACAGGAGGAGTGGCTGAAAGGAGCATAGCATTGTGAAGGTGGAATATAGACTTGTTTGGTGACGCAGAGATCAGCTTCTGGTGTGTGGGTGGGTTTTTGTTGTGGTTGGTCTGACCTTTTTGTAACCAATTGAATTTGGACTAAAAGAAACATCTGGTAGAAGGCACGTCTCCCTGATGCTGCAGCTGGGGAGGAGAGCAGCCTTTGGTATAATGGAGGAGAAACTGCAAGATTGAAGCAACTAACTTTAAAGGATTAGCTTGTCTCTTTTCACAGCAAAATCAATAGTGCAGGGGACTGAAATGTGTGTTCTGCACAGAGCTGTCTGCCCACCTCGTGGCTGCAAGGACCCTGTGGGAGGAAGGAGTGCTGCTGGGCTGCTTCCTGTGTGCAGACACTGGCTGTGTGCCTGGCCAGATGTGCTGCAGGCACCACCAGCCCAAGGGAAGCCCTGGTGTGACTGGTAGAGGCCACTGGTGAGCTCACATGCTTTGCTCCCACATACAGGAACATTCTGCACACTTCAGAGCCTGACTGGGCTTATGTGATGATGCATGGTGGGTATAAGCCTTAGCAGCAAATCCTAACAACAACAAACCGGGTAAAGAAGTAGCTCTGGACGTCTGTTTGCTTTTGTGCACTTCTGCAGTTCTGAATTTGTAGAAGCCGTTTATTGTGTTTGAACTACAGCCCTTGCTGCCCAGCAGAGACATTCCCAGCAAGGCTGAGAGGCCACACTGCTGCTCTTCCAAATAAAGCTGTCCTTGCAGTCAGCTCACCTGGGTAGCAAGGCGCCAAAGCCCACGCTGTTCTCTGGGTATTGGAGCCCAGTCTCTCCTAAATGGGGCAGGTGTCAGAACTGACAGCTGTTTGTGAGCACCGGCTCTCTGCACGGGTTGGAAGGGTTTTAAAAGGGCCTTTTAAAATCCCTGTTCTGGGCTGGTCCAGGAGGTTCCCTGATCTGTCAGTTTGGGAAAGTTATAAATGCTTTCCCCTGTGCAGTGTTATTTTGTGCAGTGGTAGTGACAACATCCTGAAGCCCGGGGCTGGATGGACCTGTTCAGCTGACTGAGCACTACCCTGGGAGGTTCAATGCAGGCCTTTTTTTCAACAGCATATTTTCCAGTGTTTTGTTTGGTGTTTTAACACCAGTCTTGTTTCAAAACAGAGCTCCGACCTTGCTGCCTGCCTGGCTTCATCAGCATTTTCATCAAGTAAGGCAGCAGTCCTGATCTTTCCTCCACTGAAATTTTCATTAATTCCCTAATATACAGATAGAAATTACCAGGCTGCAGAACTGTGTGGTTATGCCACTCCAAATGTTGCCAGAGGCAGCGGAGGGAAGAAGCTCTGAACAGAATGATATCTCTTTAGGCTCCTAAATAAGTCTACAACTTCTTAACATCCTCCTAAATTGCACATTATGTCTGGTTGAGATCACTGACGTTCTTGTCCAAAAATGTGGATTTTTGGACTACATCAGCAAATCCCACACGTGGCTCATGCTTCTGTAAGCAGGACTATAAATACAAATAATGCAGCTGGGATTTATCTTGTAAGTTGAACTCGGTATAATACTCTCAGGCAGATCTGATCTCTGAAGCCTGTTGCACCAGCTCGGTGCGTGCTGCAAGGCTCAGGCAAAGCAGCAGGCTGGCAGTAAGCAGACTGCCTGCTTGCCCCGGGCGACGTGGCTTTCTCTTGCTTTTGTGCTGCTGCAGAGTAGTTAAAGCTGGGACATTTCCTTTTCCTCCAAGCAATTCCTGCCTGACAATGCACAGTGATTGGGATGATGCTATCCGTGAAATTGCATCCTCGGGGCAGCTGGAGAATTCTGTGAAATTCAAGAAGTTCCCGGGGGTGGGAGGGGGTGGGCAAGAAGTCAAGGGGAAAGGGACCGTGATGGCTGAGTGACAGAGCCACCCACTGTGCTGTGGCAGACGGGTTGGTGGCCTCAGGAGCCGTCCTTGCTGATCCCACGTGCCCTGTAACCCTGGCACTTCAGGGACTGACATGTTTGCAGGGCCCTCTGTGCATCCGTGTCATGCTGGCCCGTGTCTCTCTGGATGTGTGCTTCTAACCCAGGGGCTTTTGGGGTCGATACCGACACAGTTTGAGTTGCCAGTGCCCTGAAAGAAGAGGCAGTGAATATGCAGGGATTTGGCGCAGTGTCTGTATGGTAATGATTGTGCCCTCAGACTTCATCGGCGGGAACTCATCAATTTCTCGTACCGTGCTAACAAATTGGGAATTGGGTAGCCTTGAGTCCCCCGGGGTCAGGGAGGAGGAGGATGCCTGTTTTGTAGCCTGCGAGAGGTCACGGTGAGCTGGTGATGGAGGGGGGGTGCGGCCGGCCCTGGCTCTGCAGCTCCACTGCTGTCCTTCCAAGTGTCACAGAGCAGCCACTCCGCTCTCCTGCATCCATCCACTTTGCTGCTTCCCTCCTGCTTGTTCAGATGCAATTAGGAGATGCAGAGTAAGGGAGAGCCAGGGGTCAAGGAGGCGCTGAAGTGATTACAAGATGCTGCAAATGGTGTTGCCATAAATACTGCAATGATGAAAAATTAGATGCCAGTCACCTCGGGGTTGTTGCTGGCCTCCATCTTTCTCCTTTTGCAGAAATGATTATTGAATTGTATCTACCCCAGAGAGTGCATGCAAGCTTGCTGCTGGCTATGATCGTACATATCCAGGTGTGCCAGGGACTGCAATCCTTGCACTGAATGACTTTGTGCCTGGGTTTTTTCAGTTTAGGAGGAGGAATAACTAGTTTTCCAGGATTTTCTTTCCAGACTGAAAAACTTAAAGCTCTTACCAAGGCTGGGCCAGCTTTTGAAGCCCTGCCAAGGGTCAATGGGGAGAAAAAAGCCTCGCCATGTACTTGCTTCCACCCAGCTAAGTAGCTTTGGAACTGCAGATGCTTTCTTGTGTTGTGCAGGAAGTCTTCCTTTGGAAGAAGCACTGAGAGCACTGCCACAGGGATCACAGGACGTAGTGTCTGTGTAGGGTGCTGTGACTGCGGGTGGGTGAAATGCCACCTCCTTTGCTGGCAAGAACTTGTGTCAGCGGCTTAGCTCTCAGGGATTCCTGCTCCTGCCTTAGCAGGCTGCGGAGAAAGGCGGGTGAGGACTCGTGGTGCTGGCGTGTGCTCGTGTGAGTTATGAGTGTGAGCCGCTGCCAGGTGTCCCAGGAGTGGCACGTTAATTACTGGAGCTGCTGTGGCAGCAGATGTCTGCTGTAGTCAAAGCGTAACCGGCCTTCTTTCCTTATCCATAAATATCGCTTGTGGGATGTCTGGCAGCTGAGTCCTCCTTCCGTGGTGACTTCGTTGCTCTGTGGAGGGATCTGGAAATTAAAATCCTTCTTGTGTCTCAACTTCTTTGAGCAATCCTTGTTGTGTTGTTGGATTCTCTTTTCGACAGACTTGAAGAGCTTCACAATCACTGCTGATAACGTGCTGCCTGTCAGCACAGCCCCAGCTTCCAGCCTGAGAGGTTGTGGGTCTTCAGCTTTATATTTCTTCGGCTCTCTAAAAAACTCCTTCCTGACCAATCAGACTCCTTGCGTGTATTTATATTTGTACTGTCCTCTGCAAGGGGTAAAGCTTTACCAACGAAAGCTTGGATGGCAGCCCTCAGTGATGTGCCATCTGGCTCCTTCCGTGGAGATATGAGCTCATGCAGAAATGCGGCCTCTTGTCACAGGAGCAAAGGGGAGGAGAGGGGCAGAGGGGGCAAACGATGCTGTGCTCCAGACCCTTCGCTCTTGTTGGGCTTCAGCTGAAAACTGCTGAAGCCTCGGTGCGAGTGCCTGGAGCCTGCTGCTGGGTATTGTAGTGGCTGCCGCACCTTGGGCTGTGTGCAGAGTAGCTGCAAAGAGGCTTGTGGGTGAAGCTGCAGGTAAAGAGTTAAAAGTTCTGCTTTTTTATTTCAAAGCGAAATAAGAGTGAGGAAGGCATTTCAGATTTAATGGTTCTGTCCAAAGGCAGCCCTAGAAGCTCCCCAAGGATGTGAATAGGAGCACCAATTCATAAGCCTGTGTCAGTGCAGGTAAAGTAGCTTTTGGGTTTGGCGGTTTTTACCTCCCGTGATGTCTCTGTAGACGGTCTGGAGGAGAGCACCTGACTGAGAGCAGAGCCCCTGGGCTCTCCTGACATCTTGCTTGCATAACTACAAAGAGCAGACTGGTTTCTCGTATTGTTTTGTCCCTTCTAGAACTCATCTGGGTCGTGGAGTAGCTCTGAGCTCAGGGACTTCTTGCAGAAGCAGAAGGGGTGTCAGAATTGCTGACAGCACATATGAAATGTCGGCTTTTGCCTACAGTGTTCAAGGAGACCTGTGTTGTCTGAGCACTGAATCAAAGCAGCCTTCCTCTGGGAGGTGCTCATTCAGTAGAGCCTGTCTCTCTGTCATTACCTTGCTTTACAGGGATGTTCCGTACCCGTAATCCTGCATGAAGCGTTCGGTTTTCCAACCAAGGTGACAAAGTCTTCCGTTCAATAAACCAGTAACTGTTCAGATGTTCACCAGAGGAGTACAACTCCGGCTGTACAGATTTTGGTTAGCAGCACTGTTACTCGCTGCCTAAGAAATGTAGGCACTGCTGTCTGGAGAGGTGGAGTTGTTACTGTTGTGCCATGAGCAACGTTTGTGTGAGATGCTGGCACTGCTGTCAAGGACAAGCAAAAGCCTCCAAGGGAGAATTTGGAGCGAGCTCTGCTGAATAAGGGGGAGTGCTGGGTAGGAATAGGAAGGAAGGGGTGGCTGGGCTCAGCCTGAGGGGAGGCATGAAGGAGAGAGCGCTGTGACATTTGTCCCCCCCATGTTAAAGCTGAGCAATCCTCAGCCACGTACCTGAGACCTTTCACTCCATATTGGTACGGCAGCTTTGTGCCACTCAAATACATTTGTCCACAAATTCTCCGACACTTTTTACCCTGCTCGAGGAGTAGCTGCTTCTTTCAGTGAAGTTGGTCTCCGCTGTTACACTTTTCTCAGGTAAATTTCCTGCTTCTGCTGAACCTGCCTGGAAGTTTGCAGGTTCTGAATCAACAGAAAACAGTAGCTACTGTTCTTAGTTCACTGCTTAGCAAGCGTCAAGTGCAGATGCTAATCTTGCAGATGAGTCTGTGGAGCCTGAGAACAAGCAAGTTCTGATGGCAGTAGTGAAAGAAGCTGGTTTTTAGTTGGTACTCTTGCAAATGTATGCAGGCCATTGTGCCTGAACTGCTGCATCTGATGCATGAATCGGCTCAGTCTGGGGTGCTGATCGTGCTTCCTGAGCTGGGTTGGCTTTTTGTGTAAAAGCTACATTCTGGGAAGCAGATGAAAGCCACTGAACTACTGAGCTGTACTGGTCTGGGGTGCTATATGTGCTCTTCAGGTCAATAAAGAACCTGTGGAGTGAATGCAGCCCTCTGAATTTGGTGTAAAGCACATCTGTGTAGACTGAAAGACTCCTGGTGTTATCTGGGCTGGTGGTTGAGAGCTCTGGTGGCGGTCCTCTTGGCTGAGACTGAGCGATTCAACAGGCTAAGGTCCTGTGAATGTTTCATCTTACTCTTGCCTTTTTGAGATAAGCCAGTAAGCAAGGTTAGGTAGCCAAGTTTTAACACAAGGGCTTTAATAAAATACACTTTTATAAATATACTTTCAAGAATATGTATTCCAGGCAATGGAAAACCCCAGCCAGCTCTCCCTGTGGGAAGGAGACTCGGGTTGCCCAGCCCGCATCTCAGATTGAAACCCTGGGAGCTGGCAGGCACAGGGGCTGGGGGAGCACAGTGCCTGCTGTGTTTGTGTGCCTTGGCCCAGTGGAAGGAATTGGTTTTTAAGACCTTGCTAAGGGCACAAGCAGGGTGATGCATGGCTCATGGCCTGGGAGCCTGCAGGGCAGAGTACAACTCCGGGGGATGAGCTGCTGTTCTTTTGTGCTATTTTAAACTGCTAATTTGTTGGCTGAAAACACTGGTAAAAGTGAGAAGCACCTGTAGTTAATGTGCTGTACCTCCATGCTGTTTTCCAGCATAAGGAAGAAGTGAACCCTCCCACATCTTTGCTTTTATTTGCTCTATGTGCATTCTGTGCCCCCCGTGCAGCAGGCCTGGCTTCCCCTGTTGGGTGGGGGAGCGGCTGGGGATCGTTCTCAACTGCCAGCCATGGGAGACAACACAGGAAGCTTAGACTGTGCTCATTCTGCCTTGGGTTAATTTGCTGAAGTTCGGGAAGAGAATGATGAACTCTTTAAGCTAGCTGAAGAGGTGAACTGGAAATGTTTGGAGAGCTTCTCAATCTAAGAGCTCTGTGCACTTGACTTTCGGCAGGGCTAACCGGTGCAGGGTCTGTGTAGGCATCAAGTTGTTTGAATTGTGCATCTAATGAAGCACTCCATTAATTACATTCCTCTGGGGAAAACCTTGAGCTTAGAAAACATCAGGTAGAAATTTTGGTATATGTCTGAGGTGCTTATTTGGGCTTACTTTTTCCTTGGGGAGAAGTTAGGAAAGTAATTAACTTCCCACGTAGGAAGAGCATTTCGGCGCCTGGCGCAGCAAGGCAGAGAAATCAGATGTCCTCGTTGCAGGCACCGCAACTCTTCTCGCCCTGCTAGTGAGGGGTGTAGGTAGGCCTCCTGGCCTGGGACGCTTCTGAGGTTTGATGAGATTCAGTCTAATGCAGGGACTGGGCCTTTGCCCCACGTGTCCTGGATATTGAAGAAGAATTGGATCCTCCTCCTGACCTGCGCTGGATCTGCACACAATTTCACTTTGAAGGGATGTTAATCTTGATGTTTAATGGCATCTTCTGCCCTGCCTTTCTCCTCTCAAACAGTCCAGTGTGCGCTGCGAGTTCCTTTCCTAAAAGTGGATGGCACAGTCTCTGCAGAGCAGTGCAACCCCATCTCGTTCTGAGCCTTAGCATCGTTTGCATTGATCCATGAATCCGTCTTGGTTCCCTAATAGGCATCAAGTGGAAAAGATAATATATTTCTATTGCACTTGAACTCATTTCTCGGTTCTTTAGGACCAGTTCTGAGATCTGGAAGAGAAGACACTGCTCATCTTAAAGGATGTGGGAAGAATCTGACCTTTCTGCTCGCCTCCACCGTGCCTTGAGTCATAGGGCATGCAGAGAAGAGGGAGTGCTGGAAGAGCTGCTCAGTGGATTTGGCTGTTCAAGACATGCCGAGCTCTGGAGGTTGCTGAAGATAATTACAGAAAATGGAGTGGAATTCCTTATACTTTGTTGGAGTATAAAGGAGACCTAGGTTCTTCCAGCAACTAACAACACTTCTTATGCTCTTCGGTAGTTGGGCCCCAAATCTCCTCTAATGCAATTCTTTGTTCAGTGCTTAAGTCCCAGCTGTTAGGTGCTCAGTGATATCTTCTGTCAATTCTTGATACGGTTTGAGGTGCTGTTTTGCCAAGTGGTTCTGGTGCATTCTGATTTGCTGGGAACACCTGTTCCTTAATTATCATCATCCTTCCTCTGTCTCTTCTGTTTCAGCTCCTTCTGATGTGTGAGCTAATAACATGATCTGAAAGGAGGCTTGGAGCAGTGTGTGCATGTTGAGAGGTGGAGTTTGAGACAAATTCATCACAAACTTGAGAGTAATTTCTGGTAATAGTTTATGTCTACTTTGGTTTGCTCTCGGTCCTTAAGCTGCATCTCTTCAGGCTGAAGTTTGTCCTTGTGTACTACCCTGAGACCAACTGTTTGTAGGAGAGGATGGAAGGAATGGGGAGTTTGGGTTCCTGCTTAGAAAAGAAAGGAGCAAGAGGAGGAAACAGCATGGAAGGCTTATAACTGACTGATGTGCTTTTGAAAGTGTCACAGTAGTTAAGGTTGTTGTAGCTCCTAGTCTTGTCAGGCATGCCTATCGTGCTGTGCTGTGTGTGATTTCAGCACTTGCTCCTTGGAGCCTGAATTATTTCACTAATCAGAATTCTGTATATGCTTTGTCTCTGTTTTTCTGCTTGCAAAAAAAAAACCCAGTGTCAATGATGGCCCCGGGTCAGAATGTCTTGACCGAGCAGCGCGTGAGACCCGAGGGTTCTTTCCTCTGGTTCCCTTCCTGGACTGACTTGAGTCATCTGAGAATACTTGTGATGTGAGGAGTTTCCAATTTGCCTTGCAGATGTTCTCAGACAGTCTCAAGAGAAGTTTCTTGGGGTCGTACTAGTCTTAAAATAGCCTGGCTTCTGTTCTGCTGCTGACTCTGTCGGGGTCGACAGAGACCTGGGGGCTCTGCAGCCTGCCCTTTGAGTCTTAGCTCTTCCCTTCTGGTGACACCTTTTGTTGGGAACTGCTTTCAGAAGTCATGAAGAAGAATTGTCTGTAAATATTAAAGTTGAGCATTTGTCTTTAGAATCCCTTTCACATTCTGATCAAACCTGCACAACTGTGCACTGTGGCCTTGTAGATACTGCTTACATACTGCTTTTGGACCTGCTGGTATTGCTGGCTCACAGCTGTGCCAGCTGATAGTCCAGTCCATGGGTTGCAGGAAGGGATCTCTTTTGCAGCACCCATCTTGTCTCTTGTCTACACGTAGCTTCTCTCAGTTCACGTTCAGACCTCAGTCAAGGTCTGTCATTTTCCTGCAGTAAAGCTTTTTCTCCCTTTTTCACCCTGGATGAGGCGGGGCTCTGGATGCTGCACGGAGTGTTGCTCCTCCAGGTGTGGGCTGACAGCGTGAACGTGTTGTGTGCTGCAGGAGAGTGCTAAACAAAACCTGTGCAGGATATCACAGTCTTAATGTTTCCAGTTCTGGTGGATGTATTTTACAACGCTGCTAGAAGAGGTGCAGCAGATGGGTGCTGCGCTGCTCCCCAGTTAAGCTTGCTGAGACTCACTGAACTCAGCAGACATCCAAGGGCAGTGAAGAGACTCCTCATCAGTATGCTGAATTTCATTGGATGAAGTTCTTACGACTATCTGTTTTTTTTCCTCTTTGCTTTACACAGGCTTTCAGCATCCAAGTCAACAGCTTAACTGTTAAGCTATAAGCTTCCTGCTGTAAAACATGCAACAATGTAGGGAAAACCTTTTTATTCCATTGTTGTTCAGCCTCAGACACCTCGAAGCTAGCTATGTTAATGCAAGCAGTCTGGTCACAGCTATTGCTATCCAGACCTAAACTGAGCCTGTACCTGGACAAAGAGGCCACCTTTAATATTTAATGTTCCGTAAAACTGCATTGAGAGCTTGTACTGAAATGTGTCAGTAAAGACATGCTGTAGCAGTGATAGCAGGCAGCTGAGAGCCAAGAGAATCCTATGCTCTGCTTCTGCCTGAGGCATGTTCTCTGATACCGAGCAGTTTGCTTGACCCCTTGTATTGCAGCCAGCCTAGCTGTAAAATTAAGCAACAAAGAAAGCTCTGTGACAGACAGACGTGTCTGGAGGTGAACTTTCAAGGCAAGCTTTGCTTTACTGATAAATTCATCTTACTACCAACACTTCTGTTTTTTAACAGTGCATGTTTTCTGTTGTCCTTCCAGGCAGCATTCACTCTTCTCTTGGGTCCTTTTACCTTCTTCAATGTGCAGAAGACCAAGTATCTTCAGATCGTGACGTCTCTGATGAGATGGATAGGTGAGTCTTGGCAGGCCCCCACCTCTTCACTGTAGGTGGAACCTGAGTCATGCTACTGATGCATCTTTTTGGCAAGAAACGCCTGTTTGGAAGCAAGCATTTGTCAAAACAAAGTCTTTGAGGAAGACTGCCCAGACTTGATATCCCCAGTGAAACAAAGGAATTTTGTTCTAGGATGAAAATTCTGATTGAAACAAAATATTCTCAATCAGATGCAATCTGGTACCTGAAGTTTTAACTTGGCTTAAGTGAGAGGTAGAGGGGATTTGGAAGAGTCTCCTGTGTCTGGGCTAAGTATGGTAACCACTAGTTACAGTTCCAGCAATGAAGCGTGCATAGTTCTGATCTGAGAATTAAAAGTACTTCTGTAAGAACGTCTGACCTTTCGTCATGTTTGCTTGTCTAAAAACTGCTAAACCGACATACGTTGTCCTTGGGAAGCCCCACTCTCACTAGCTCTCCAAAATCTTACAGCCAAGCACTTCTGAGTAGACAGAATTCCCCGAAGGGAAATAAGACATCAGTGTTGGCGGTGTTGTTATCATCCAGAGATGCAGCTGCCTGATATCTGGTTTGTATGTGTACGCAGCTTTGTCTTGGTCTGCGTAACCTACGCAGGGTAACTGATATTCAGGGCTAACAGCTTTACAGCACCAGTAGCCTTTTGGGAGGGTAGAAGTCTGCTGATTCATGGGCCCAGACCACCTGAGCACACGATGTTCTGCTTGTACCCATCGCTGACCTGGCTTAGGAAGAAAAGTTGATTCTAAGACTGTTTCCCACCACACACACATATGACCTGACTTCAGCTCGGGGATCGTGTTCCTCTTCCATGAGTTCAAAGGCCTGTAATCCTGTTTGGAAATGGCTGGCAGTCACTGCAGCGGCATAGAGAGCCTGTTGCAGTGAGTATCTGAGATGGGGTTAAGCAGTCATCACCCAGGAAGATGAGGTTGGGTCTTAGGCCTTCAAGTCTCGGATGCTGAACAGCTTGAGTTAACAAATGCTGACCTCACATGGTGTGAAAATCCCAAATGTCCATTTTTTTCCCCATTATTGTCTGGGCGCATGAAAGCTTTGAGAGCCCCTATGTCCTTCAGAGGGAGGGGTTATCTCATTACGGGGGTATTAAAGGAAGTTTTTTAAAAATGTAATCTCTTCAGCATGCTGGCCTGTTTCCAATCACTCAGCTGCCTCTTTCCCGGTACAGCCATCAGTCAGACCTCATCCTGTCTCTGTGACAACCTGATGCCTGTCTGCTCTGCCACTGCATTCCCTTGAGCTAGCTGCCTCTAGTAGGAGGATTGCTAAACCTTGCCATAAATGCAGAGCTGCCTCTTTTCTATTGCTTGATGGAGAGGGACAAAAGCAATGTTTGGAGAAGTGTAGGAGAAATTCATGCTTTAGCCTGATTGATTCCTGCGTCAGTATGCTGGAGAACAGCTGCCCCAGATAATGATATTTAATGACCCTGACAGCACCTCAGTGGCTACTTAGAGCAACAGATCCCGTATGTGTACAATGAGGGATAGATTTATTAGGAAAGACGATTTATCAAGCAGTCATGTGATGCAGGGAACAGAAAAGCTCTAGTTGCAGACTCTGGGATGAGTCCCATGCTGTTTAGATTTATCAGGCTGGCTTCTCCTGTGTCCTCACATCACCTGCTGCATCACCTCCTCCTCCAAAAGCTGGGCTGAGACTTAAACATGGGTTGGTCTTTTGTTGGCTCTTCGAGAGCTTAGATCCTGAAGAAAGGCATTGTCTGGTGCTTTGCGGTCCCTTGAGCTTGTCCTGCCTGAATGCTGATGGGCCAGATGTAGATTCCTGTTCAGGGATAACCTGTGCCTTCTCTTTGACTTCCTCTGGTTGTGCTTAGCCACGTGATGCTAAAGGCAGTGCTTCAGTGAAGCACTGAGCAGTAGTGCTGGACGCTGGAGCTGCAGACCAGCTGTTTGTTTTGCTGGGTAGAAGCTGCTCTGTGGACGGTGCCTGCTGTACACCCTCTTCCCCAGCCCGGTGAAAAGCCCTTGGATTTCACAGCAGCAGCGGCTGATGTAAGGCTGCGCTGCCTCAGGTGTGCTGGCGATGAAGATGACAGTGGCTGAGGATAGTTCTTGGCAGCAGGGAGGGCTTGCTGTGCGTGAAGGTCATTTCTGCTAGCGTTTGTAACGTGTCAGCGCTGCCTTTGAAAGTTGCTTTCCCTCCTCCCCTGATCTCAGCGATAATCAAATGTCACCAGCCTCTTCCCAGAGCCTTGTGCTCATCGCAGGCAGCGCATCGGCTGACGGCCTGCAGCGGTCTCTCGCTACACCTCTTGGACAGGAAGAATTTCGCTCTGAAAAAATTTGGTCTTAAACACTGGAGCCTGAGCTGGAAAGCAAAAATAGGCCAGTTTGAGGAATGTGGAGATGCAGCAGGGATCAGCCCTGCATCTGGCATTTCTCATCCCAGGATAAGGCACTAGCAGGACAGGCACCTCTGAGGCCTCTATAAGGAGAAGGTTGAAGGAGGAGCTTGCAAGCCCAAGTGCTCTTCCACTAGAGAGCCAAACAGATGGGCTCCTGTTGTTTGGGCCTGTTGAACGCAGCTCATCTGGAAACAAGGCTGGCACAGCAAGGTTGTTCCTGTCAGAACTGATAGGAGCACAGAGGGTGGATCTGCTTCCCCAGCTGGACGGGGCAGGCAGAGGGCTTCCGGAGGTGTGGAGCTGCTGGCGATCTTCAGAAGAGTAACAGCTCAAACGCTGGCTCCAAAACCAGCTACCGCCTCATGGAAGGTGGTTGAGTTCAGTGCGGTACTCGGAGCTTGAACTGCTGACTTATCGGTTCTTAAAGGTCTTGCTTTTCTTTGGACTTGGCCAACGTGTATCTGTTGGCCTACACCAAGCTCTCGTCACGTTTCCAACAGTGAAAGCTTTTGCTGGCCCTTCCTTCTGCCTGGTCTGCCTTCAGGGAGACCTCAGCAATTGGAGCACAGGTGTAGAAGGAGCCAGCCTGCTCTGCATGGAGGGCTGATCAGGAAAATCACTGCTTTAAATTCTGGTAATGATGCTTACGGTGAAGCTTGGGTCTTAGTTAGGGACAAAACTTTCGTTGGCTCACTCGGTTCTTGAGCAACGTCACCAAGAGCACAGAGGGCCAGGGCTGGGTGAGCAGGTAAGTGTGTCAGCAGTGTGAATTGTCTGCTTGCAGTGGGGAAGATTCCTTCCCCAAACTGTAACTTCCTCCTTCCTCCTTTTCAGGTCCCTTCCTCCTGTCAGCCTTGGGAAGGTGTGGAGTTGTTAGCCCAAGCCCTTTGTTGGCTGTGGAGCCTGTTCCAGGTCTCTTGGTACAGCGGTCATCTGCAGAAGGCTGACCCGACCAAGCTGCCCGGAAATTACAGCCGTTGGTATTTTCAACTTTACTGGTTAGAATTCAGGCTTTTTTCCTTCCTGAGGGCTTAAATCTGTGGTGGTGACAAACTGCTCCCTCCAGAGACTTGATATCCTGCTATTTTTTTCTCTGCCTTCCCATCAGTCCTGGTCTAGTAGGCAGTGTTTGCTGTTTGCTTGAGGAGTTCGCCCCTCAGTGAATGGAGCTGGAAGCAGTGAGCTCCGGGGCTCCCAAAGCAGCAGGCACAGCCCTACCTCTTTGCTACGGGGTCACAACTGCCTAGCAGCATCAAAGGAAGGGACATGGATTAAGAAAGATTCCAAAAGGGGACGTGGATTGGGGGAGCTCAGCAGCAAACACTGGGCTATTGTGCATTAAGCAGCTAACCTGATTAATTGCAGCCTGTTACAGGGTGAGGTGCCCAGCTCTCTAGGTGGGGACTGTTGGCTTTAAAGACATTGGTAGTGTGATTATTGCTGCTGTTGTTGAATGGTCTATGGCAAATGCTGCCAGACTGTTCCCACGTGGGACATTTGCTGCTCTTGATGCTGTACTGTAGATATTAAAAAGTATTGTATTTTAATAAAGAGACATTTTATAGGGGGTTAAACTGGGTTTGGTTGCTGCGAGCTCAGTGCTCTCTCCCTGTAGTACAGTTGGACCTGGTCACATTTGTTCTAGGACCTGCAGCCCTCAAGTCAGATCACTCTCATCGCTGTCCAAGCAGAGATCTCAGTTTTGTGCAGAAATTAAATTTCCTCCCCAGGCTCTTTTTTCTGGCTGGTAAGGTGGAGGGAAAAAGTACAAGAGTAGCCATGAGGCATGCAGTGTTTTCTTCCTCCTCTGCAGGGTATTTGATAGAAGTCTCCCAGGGAGGAAATTAGGAAAGAGCTCTCCCAAGGCATTCTGGTGAGGCTGCCTTCCCTTTCTGGTCGTTTCTTTGATGCTTCTACTTTCTCCACCAGAATCCTGTGCTTTAGAGGACTCCTCAGCACTTCTCTGCAGAGCACTGGTCTCAGACCATTACGCTTTGTGAGCAGTTCTCAGCTGTACTGTCACTGCCATCCTTAGCAGACTTAACTAGCCGTGCACAAGTTGACTCAGTACAGAAACCTGGATTCGCTCTGCTGTGTGCCTTCAGCTGCAGCTCTGGATACTGGGGATTATTGCAGAGGCTGATGTAGGACGGGGGAGCAGTTACCTGAAGTCTTGCTTGCAGTCTCCTGCAGGGAGATTATCCTGCCAGTGTCTGCAGCCTTCACGGTGGCCTCTGCATCCAAAATGGAGCTTTCTGCTGCAGATGAGTGGGGGGCCATTAAATCTCTGCCCCTTTTGCAGAATGAAGCATACAGGAGTGTCAAGGAAGAGGGAATTGAGCTGTAAATCAGGACACTGTTGCACGTTCAGCTGGCTTAGGGGTTGTGACACGAAGTAATTTTGAAGAAACTTGTTCTCATATCCTTTTTGGAATAGAGAAAGCTGCTGCCAGAGCCCAGGGTAAATAATTTACTAAGAAGTGAATATATTCATGAAGAGTTAGTTAAAAGGCAGTGCTTCTGTCATGCTTGCTCTTGGTCTTGTCAGTTGAGGAGCTCATTTCATGGTGTTTATGGGGGGCAGTGGGGTGAAGCAGTGCTGGTATAAGTGAAAGAGCCTTGTTAGCTTCAGATGGAGATGGAGAGTGACATGCGGTGCTGGATGGGACCGCTGCCATCCCACATGAGGAGCTGATGATGTTCCTGAAAAGAGCACTTTATCCAGGCAGCAGGAGATGAACTGATGGCTCTGAGCTGAAGAAGAGGAGCTGGAAACGTAGGGATTCATCCATCCCTAGTGCTGCAGAAACATCTGGGTGATGGTGCCCATGCAGGTTTTTAGTGTGTGTGAATGGCAGTATCCGAAAGGTGGCAACAGCAGAGCGGGGCTGGTCTCTGCCCTCTGGTGACGGGATGAGGGGAAATGGTGTGGGGTATCTGGATTTCATGGAGCGTGAACTCTTTGCTCCAGTGCCTTTCAAAGAAAACGTGCAAATGCTTAAGTTAGGTTTGTGGTGACACTGAGGTGTGCTACTCCTTTCTCATAGGAAAGTAAATTCTCACATGGAAAGAGAGAAGTGACTGTCAAAGCTAATTAGTAAGGCCAAGCCAACGGCAGAACTCAGAACAGAGTCCTCGATACAGGCTTTACGGTGCTTTGCTGAAGGTGACCGGAGGAGAGAGGACAATAAACTATGGGTATTTGGCCATCAGAAGCAAGCAAAACTCCTTGGCTGCTTTTCCCTTCCCATATGTTGAGATAAAACATCTGTGATAAACACCAGAGTACAGAGCAGGTTTTCTCCCTGTGAGCTGTTACTGGTGTCTGGAGCTTGGCTGCTGGGCGCCGGGGGCGCAGGGCTCCTCCAGGCTGACAGCGGCTGTGGTCGTGGCAGGGGAGGCTGCTTGTAAATCTTGCTTAGAGCGTTGCAAATACTGTCCCAGGCAGCAACGAGAAGGGGAGAGGTGATGTCTTTAGAGCACGGAGGCCTTGCTTAAACACTTTTGACAGCCCAAAAGTCCTGGTGGTGCTTTTTTTCTTCCTTTGTTAATAGAATGAGTTCCACCCAGCCCAAAGCCAGGGCAGCAGAAAGCTCCTGAGTGGTTGCAGCAGGAGTTACCACAGCCTGGTGGTGTGGGTGAGACGGCAGGGCAAGCCATGGTGCCTGGGACTCGGTGCTTCAGTTTCTGGCCACCCTCGTCTTGCCTTCTGGTAAGCTGCGGCACGTTTCTGTGACCTTCGTGTGCTCACGTATGGCTGTGCCACCCGCCGACCAGCAGCATTCCCCTGCCATGTGGGCTGTGCCTCAGGCTTTGCAGCAGGGAGGTGAAGTTGTCCCTGCTGTCCATTAGAGGAAGAACTGCACTGTCCCACAACTTTGGCTCGTACCTTTCTTGTGGGAAGTAATTTCCCTCTTCTTTCTGACATTTCTCTCTAGAGAATCGCTGTCTTCAGCGAACAGATCCATCTTGTTTCCCCATAGTCTCTGCTCTCATAAATCCTTCATCTTCTTGGAGGCTGTTTTAGTCTCGGTCGTTGCCAAGTCTGATCCTTAACTACTCCAGCTCCCACATGTGAGTGAGCAGATCTGGTTCTCGTATTCTCTCTTTACCGTTCTTTCACATAGATACCTCCTCTGAAGGTTGGAGAACTCTATCAGTTGTACCGAGATGTGCAGACTGTGCCGGTGTGCACAGAGAGCTGGAGGTCATAAACAAGTGAATGGATATGGCTTCCACAGGAGAAATCAGATAACTGACTTCTGAATTTAAGAATCAGCATCTTAATTTCGAGATGCTTGGTTTTGCTTGCATGATGAACTTCATCCACGCTTTAATACTTCAAATGCCAGAGCATCTGTAATGTCCGGCAGTGCCAGCGGGCTCTTATACTTACCCGTGGTGCTGGTGGAGGGCAGCTGGCTCTGAGGTGGGAGACAAAAGAAGTGTCCTGGGAAGGCATCGGTGCGGAGCGGCCAGCACAAGTATTCGCCAGGGACGCAGAAGGCGCAGCTGTCCCGGCGTGGTGCTGTGCTGTGCGGTATGTAGGGGGCAGCTGCTCTTGCTGGTATGCCTCCTCTCCTGCATTCTAATGTTAAATTAAACGAGGTCTCTTCAGTGACTCTCAGTGGTCTCTTCCTTCAGCTTGGAGAAAGTTCAAGACCAAGGCTAAGATGGAGAGCAAACTTCTTACTTCTCTTTGGGCTCCTTGTAAGAGAATGAGCCTTGGAAGCTCAGGAAAATGTTCTCTTGGAATCCATCATGCCGCCAAACGCACGAAAAGGGAAGCAAGTGGTGTGCTTTGTGAAAGGGCGATTCGTTCTCATTATTCCCTGGCATATTGATTCTCCGCTTCGACACGAGAGCTCTGTCACCCCGTCAGGCGGCGGAGACGGATGGCTGTGCCTGCTCAAACAAATGGCCCTGCTGGGAGGGGAGCAGCGAGGCGTGGGCAGCGATGTGGGCAGCACAGCACGGCATCTCCAGCCCTGCAGGGGATGGCAGGTGATGGTCTTGCTGGGCTGCCGTCGTGGAAAGAGAGTAGGAACAGTGCTGGAGAGGGTGAGACTTGTGCTAGCTGTCATGTAACCTTTGTTCTGGCAGGCTTTTTTCTTCCAGTAACTCTTCTGCTCATGCATGGTATGTAGCTCATTGCCTCTATGCTTCCTAGATCCACTGAGCCCATCCCTGTTTTAACTGAACCTGGTGTTCTGAAGGTTGAAGATCATCGCTGAGCCTGGGAGGTGACGTCTGCCTTCCTGGGATCACAGAGGTATCCAGTGTCATGTATGGCTCAGTCTGGATCTTCTCCGTTATTTTTTGCATGCTGATAGACAGAGGTAGGTTTCCAGGTGCAGCATCTCAAAAGCGTGGTGTTTTGCCAGGGATGGAGGAGAGTTAAGCTAGAAGCCCATTCTGAGCAGTGTTGCTTCCAGGAACCTACCACGGTGGATGAGAGAATGTTTCATCCTTGGACTTTTTACTACAACAGCCTTTCTGCAGAGAGATGAAGCTCGTGTATGAGACAGCATTCACCATTTGCAAAGGTGTTTGCTCTGACTCTGCAAAACAATCCGTAAACTCAGAATGGCTCGATTATCATCACTGCTTTTCTGTGCAGCTTTTTCTGTCAAAACTGACAAAAATTCTGTATTTCTAATATCCTCAGGCTCCCATATTTCCCCTAAGTGCTGCTACTGGATGTGTTCTCATCCATATTCATCCTCCTTCCACCTGCAAGAGCCACAGCATAGCTGTCCTATCTCTGATAGATCTGCTCAGTCTGAGAGGAGGAGGCAGTGTTTCCTCCTTGGAGAGCTGGACGAGGGGTCTGTAGGTGAGGCAGTGGGGCAGTGGTGATGGCACATTTTTGCCTTTTTGCAGACCTTTCTTTTTTCCCTCACACATTCTCATTTACATCCTTCGGTTAAAAAGATGCTGAAACCTCAGGGTGGTCAGAGAGACGAGAAGAAGTGTCCTCTGTGCCTTGTGGGCTGCTGACCTGTCTGTGGTGTGTTTGGAGTGTCCAACAGTTTGAAAACCAGGACAGAGAAAACCCTCAATTGCTTGTTAAGGACTTGTACAAAAATAACTATAATAATAATGGTGTAAAACAAGGCTTTCATGCAACCTGCTGACAATCCATCGTCACCTTCTTGTCTTTGCTGTGGTGGTGATGTCTGAAGGGCTTCTGTCCCTGGAGCGTTTCCTACGTGATTTGTGCTAATGTACAGGGTAGGTTGATGCTCTAATGGCTCCATGTCTGACTTAGCAAGGGCTCTTTCTGGTGAAGCACCACTGCTGGACGGTTCATGTGGCAACTGCAGGTGACCCAGAATTGTGGTGTGAGTGCCTTCAGCCTTCTGTCCCAGGTGGAGGAGGATGTGAGCAGGAGCTGTGTGCGCCTGCAGGTGCTGTGCTGCCTCTTGTCTGCTCAAAGCTGTCTGTCAATCAGAGCCTGTCATCTTCTTTTCATCTTGATTTATCACCCAGCATAACTAGGTTTCAGAGTTTCATTTTGAGCTTGCCTCCTTCCAGGGACAGGCAGATAAATCTGGCATGCAAATGGTTTAACTCTCTTGTTCCAGGAGCAAGGAGAGAGACTCACCTGCTGCAGGGAGTGAGGAAATACTGCTGTCAGGGCTGGAACTGGGCAGCAGCAGCAGCTTCCAGGTACCCAGCACCATCTCTGTCAGGGGGAACGCATCAGCAGAGCACAGCCTGACTTCTTGGAAACAGCGTTGGTGCAGATCATAGTAATGGACTGTCACTCTTCATAACTTCAATTTCTGATAGGTTTAATTTCTGAAAAGTATTTAAGGGAAAAAAAGGGACACAACAAAGGCGATATTAATTCTAGCTTCTTAAGCCATGTACTCATATCCATCATTTCAGGAGTCCACCGGAGACCTGATCTGTCACAGCTCCCTACCACAGCAGCACACACTGGGGCAGAGGAGAAAGTGGGGGTCTCTGGAAAGAGGCTCTGAGAGCAGGGTGTCAGCCTGCAGCTTCCTGACCTGGTGCTGTTAGCACTGGTGTGGAAAGGGAGGTTTGAGCCAATGGTGAGAGTGAGCTGGGAGACGGAAGTGGGTCAGCCATCACTCCTGCTAGGCAGGCAGGTGGGAGTTGTGGTGCGGGGAAGAGGTGCAGGACTTTGCAGTGCTGCCTGGTGAGACGCTTTGCTCGGGAGGGCGCAGTAAGCACAGCTGTTCTCTCAGGGTGCTTCACTTGCTGTTTGAGGGGAGGCAGTGGCAGTTGCACGCATCCAGATCAATGAATTACTCTTCTCCATAGCCCTCTGTAGCTGGACTTGGGAGAGCGAAGAGTGCCCAGCCTCCCGAGGAGGTCTGCCTCTCAGTGCCACAGAGGAATAGATTTGCTGTCATCTCCCCAGCGCAGTGTTTTCAGAGATGTTAGACGTTCCTGTCACTGGGAAGCAGTTGGAAGTGAGAGGTTTCCTGAGGCAGAGGCAGTAAAAGATGAAATACAGAGTGAAGCTGGGTGAGTGCTGAGCGTGAAGCTGCTGTTTGAAAGATGAGGAAGGAGGAACTGAGTTTTGGAGAGCGCTGAGAGCGTGCAGGAGGGAACAGTGTGCAGTTACGGTTTTCCTGGTGTTGTTCTGGAACTGCTGCTTCTGTTCCCATCCGTGCTGAGCCTTCCTGCCTCCAGCTGCCCATGTCAGGCACAGAGCAGGTGGGTGTCCTCCTCGCCTCCCTGTACCCTGCCTGGCTCCTGGTGCTGCCTCCGAGGGCTTGGCCATGGAGCTGTCTGCTCTTCTGTTTAATTTCTCTGTGTATTTATTTATGACATTCAAAGTCATGCGTAATACGAGTGTCAGCGTTTTTGGTTTTTTTTCATTACCTGATAATTCATGGCTGTGCTCTGATGCCTCAAACCAGTGCAGGAGACAGCTCTGTGCGTGCCACAACAACCCATCCATTGCCAGCGTCAGGCTGTAAATTTTACTGTTTTGTACCCTGCCAGGCAGGTTTTTTTCCCCTGCTCCTTGTTAACTCCAGCTGATGATCATCCTTCCCAGGTCGACATGATTTTTGTGATGCCAGAATTAGTTTTCTACTGTTTTTATGTGCCGTGCTAGGAATAATGGTCTAGCAATAACCACTTCTGGCTCAAATTTCCACCAGCAGAGTAAATAAGGGTATTAGCCCAATCTCCTCAATTCATTTTGTCCGTGGCACGTCACTTTGTGATAAGCTTTGTGAAATGTTGTTAGGCTATTCCGTGACATAAGTGAAGGATAGACAAGCAGACTTTGTGCCTAGAAGTGATGAATTTTAATAGCAGTCTTTCTGAGCTGTCGTGGTCCCTTCCAGACTGGCTCCTCCACCCTGGGATTAACTACAGACAGCCTGGAAGTGGCTGCCTAGTTCTTGCTCTGTCGTGCTTGGCAGATTGCAGGGACAGGAAGGCTCTGTAGTAGCTGCTGCTCCCTTCTACCTGCTTGGAAATATTAGTCCAGTTGCAAATGTGTAGGAATGTTACTGGGATTGGCTCTGCAGCTGGGCTTCAGCTTTTCTTCTTCTAGAGGTCAAAGCTCAGACACCTCTAACTCACTTCTAAAAGGTGATGTTTAGCCGAGGTGTGGCAGAAGCATCCTCAGACTGAGACCCCCGAGGGAGATGTTGATGGGCTCAGCCGGGTTTGCTCTGGGTCCTTCAGGAGCTTTATTCTAACACAGTGACAGAGTTTGTAACCTCGGTTGCAACTGAGGTGGGAGAGTGAGTACCTGGGGAGGGAGACGCCTGCCAAAGAGAGCCCGATGCTTAATGTTCTGACTAGCGCTGGCAGCAAATCCTGATTAACTCCTGTGCGTCTTGTCTTTGGTGCAGCATGTTCTCCAGAGATAAGGAGATGCTGCTGTGGAGTGGGAGAGCTGATGCCAGGTCCGCCAGTGCCAACGGGAGGAGGGCTGTGGGGAGCACGGGCCGGGCTTGACCTGAAGTGTTCTCTCTCTCCAGCTTTCATCCTCATGATAATTCTGGCCCTCATCCGCATCAGCAGAGGCCAAGCAGAAGGTCACCCGGCCATGGCCCAGCTGTCGGGCATCCGCAATCTCTTTGGGGTGTGCGTCTACTCCTTCATGTGCCAGCACTCCCTGCCATCCCTCATCACGCCCATCTCAAAGAAGAGGCACGTCAACAAGCTCGTGCTGCTCGATTACATCCTGATCCTGGCTTTCTACAGCCTCCTGTCCTTCACTGCCATTTACTGCTTTCGCAATGACACCCTCATGGACATGTACACGCTCAACTTCACCAACTGTGAGATCATCGACGTTGCCTTCGTTCGCTACTTCTTGGGCCTCTTCCCAGTCTTCACCATCAGCACCAACTTCCCCATCATCGCAGTGACGCTGCGCAACAACTGGAAGACCCTTTTCCACAGAGAAGGGGGCACCTACCCCTGGCTGGTGGATAGGATTGTCTTTCCTGCCATCACGCTGGTCCCCCCGGTGCTGGTGGCTTTCTGCACCCACGACCTGGAGTCGCTGGTGGGGATCACGGGAGCCTACGCTGGGAATGGGATCCAGTACCTCATCCCGGCTTTCCTGGCGTACTGCAGTCGCAAGGACACCCAGCTGGTCTTCGGCAGCGGGGCGGTTAACAAACACCTCTCCCCTTTCCGGCACACCTTCTGGATAGTGTTCGTACTCATATGGGGCTTTTCTTGCTTTGTGTTTGTGACTGCAAACATTGTCCTGAGTGAGTCTAAATTCTGATGTGGGGGTTGTGTGTGCTCTGCTCTTCCACCCTCCCCAGGACTTTGAGGGAGAAGAGGCGGCGTGAAGGGAAGCCTCCGGGCCGTCGGCGTGGCGATGCAGGTTGGACCTGGACACAGACTTCCTTCACTCCAGATTGAGTGCGGAGGGATTGGGCTCAGCCTCGTCACCATGGTTCTCAGACCCACTGTCCAGGCAGCCTGCACGCCAAACCAGCGTCCAGCCATTTCTGCCTTCAGCTCTGTTTGAGCATCACTCTGTTCTTACACTGACTCTCTTCTGATGCTGCAGGTTTCAGTGCGAGGAGAGCAGACGGCCTTGGCTGCTCACTACAGTAATCAGCTCCATGTTCTTTCTCCCCTGGGCAGGGGCTCGCTGTCTGCAGTCCTGCAGGAGTTTGGAGGCAAGGAGTCTCTTCTGTCTGCTGAGACCCCCGCCAGCCAACCTCCTGTGCCAATTTAGGGAGGAAGGGAGAGTTTGGTGTGGGGATAGTCTTGGCTCTGAAGGCTTTGTGCTCTGTTACGCTCGTGTTTTTATTTTTTTCCAGAGATATTACCCTGTTTGTGCTCCGGGGAAGGATTGCCTGCTTATCAGAGCTGGATTTCTCCAGGCCAGGAGTTCACTTTCACACTTCTCATCCTGTTCTCCTTTGCTCTGGCAGCCCCAACCCCACGGAGGAGTGCAGGGATTTTGCTCTTCCTTCTGGGAAGGAGAGTGCAGCCTTGCTTCCCTTGCCTCCTGCACGCTGCTCAGTGAATCCAGCTGGCAGAGCCCTTTTCCATTCCATACAGTACAGGCCAGACCCCAGCTGCAGCGGTCAGGGTTTGTGTGGGCTGGGAAGGTGCTAATTACCCAGTCCTGACACGTGTTAGGCCTGCAAGAGCTCTGGCTGTGCAGGCTGATGCATTTCCAGCCTCCTGTGCTGGGTAATTAGCCTTGAAACAAGGTGGGTGTTAACTCAAGGGACTGGGCTGGTGCCAACGGGGAGAGGCTGTGCCACGGCTCAGCTGTGCGTGCCTCTGTGCAGGAGCTGAGCTCCCAGCATTGCAGGGGAAAGAACTCTGGAACTGGTCCTGTGCCTCCCTGCTCCTCACAGCTGGGAGGTGCCATTCTGCTGGTCCTGCTCTGCTTATCTGAGCTGCCGACCTCCTGGGCGTTTCTCTGCATGCTTTGGCTGCCTGCTGCATTAGCCAGCCCGTGCTGCAGGTAACAGTTGCTGCTTCTGAGGCTCCCGTTGGCCACCAACACAACACAGTGACAAACGGTGCTCGTTCCACTATTCTGAGCCCTCAGGCAAAGATGGTATGGGTTTTTTAACAAAAGCAAGAACTTCAAAAGTTTTCACCTCAAATATTTTAAACCCTTTCTCCCCTCGCCCTCATTAGACAGGTTCAAAGCCAGGTGTGTGTCACTTCTGTTACATCCTCTTGCCCTCTGCACTTGCTGCAGTATTAAGTGTTACTGAGATTTAACTCTCAGCTTTAACGCAAGCTTTGAACTGCAGCTCTTTTTAATCAAGCTCCGTTTTCAAGTAGGACTTTCTGGTTTCCATATGACCTGAAGTGCTCCTCCTGGGAGACTGTGCAAGTACCTGGAGCTGAATAAAAACACTTGATGGTTTCTAAAGCAAAGCCCTCCACCTCTCCAGCCTGAGCGCTGTGTGCGTCCTTGCCAGGCTGCAGGGGGAGGATGTGAGGGGTCTGTTTCCTTCAGCTCCATCCTGAGCAGGCACTGGCAGCCCTTGCTAGTGAATTTAAACATCCCCTAATGTTCCAGGGAAGCTGATGTGGCATCTTTGGTGCCAGAGGAGCAAGATGCTTTGCAGGTGGCTGGTGCCTCATTTAGGAAGAGTGGCAATAGCTGTGCAGCTTGGAGAGTAAATTCAGTGGGCAGTTGAGCTGGGGGCGTTCTGTGAGACGAGGGGCACACAGCTGCTCCCTCCCCTGCCTGCATGGTGTGGGGGATGGCAGGTGCTGTGCTGGGGCGTGCTGGGCCGTCCCGTCCTCTTGCAGCAGCTGTGAGCCAGGCAGAGCCAAAGGAGGAATTTGATGCTAATGAAAGCAGCCTTCAGAAGGCTGGAGGGGCTGCAGGGGCCGCTCTTCTGTGTGAGTGCACAGGTGTGGCTTCACAGAGGAGGCCGCTGTATTTCCTACTGCACCGCCCGCCCTTGGCTGTCGCCTCCCCTTCTGCAAGGCGCTCAGCTCAGCCTTCAAGTGCCGATTTGAATTTCTTGTCTCCACGTTTCATCGCCCACCAGAGAACCTCACTGAGCGACGTTCCTTTGCCCCCGCACATCCTCCCTTCCCTGCTCAGGGCTGCCCTCCAACTGGCCGTGGGCTGAGGCTGCCCAGCCCCTCCAGACACAGCAGCCTCAGTTTCCCCTGCTGCCCCCTGGGGCAACCGCTGTCTGTGCCAAAGCACAGTCGCTCCTGGGCCCCGCTGTGAGCCCCACCTCTTCCAAGGGCTGGGCTGTCTCCTTTGCTGCTCTAGCTCCGAAGCTGTGCCTTCTCTTGCCTGCCCTGGGCGCAGCTCTCCCTGGGCACGCGGTGGGCTGGGGCTGCGGGGCCTGGCAGCGGGCCGTGCTGTGGCGCCCATCACAAGTAGAGGAGCTGTGGTCCCCGAGGAGTGCAGGAGCTTTTAGAAATGAATCACCCCGAAATCCCAAACACCTGCTGTCCTTGAGCAGCAGCAAAACCAGCCTGTCCCAAGAATTGGAGCCATTGAGGGAACGCGGCGATGGCGAGAGCGTTTTTCACACAAAACATGACATAGCGATGCCTTATACTGGTGGGAGGGAATGGGAAGGGGTGCTGAGCGCAGGGCGCCGCGGGCTGCCAGCCCCCTCCTCAGCCAGCAGATCCATCATCGTTGGGCTGTCACACAGACATTTCATTAGCACAGGTTCTCACGTGGTGCTTGGCCTGAACGCAGTCAGTCTTCAATAAAAAGGGATTCGAACAACAACCTGCACACGTCTGTTCTGCCCGCCCTGCGCTCGCCCTCGCACAGCGCGTCCTGCAGGGAGCACAGGGGATGGGCAGAGGGCCCTCGGTGCTGCTCCATCAGCTGCTGCCTGCGAGCTCCATTAACACAGCTGCACTTTGCCCTTCTCAATTATACCTCCTCACACTTAAAACCAAACAAATTGAATTGCTCCGCTGCCTCGGGCTGCAAAAGCAGTTTCTGCCAACAAATTTATTGTCGCCGTAAAGCGCGGCTTGATTTATGTTAAAATATTAAAACAGATCTTTATGATGGAAATAAACACTTCTGCTGCGACTCTCTCCGAGGACCTCACAGGCAGTGCAGGACGTGAGGGTTTGGGCAGTAAATCTGGAGGCCAAAGTGGCAGCGAGGAAGGGTTCAGTCTTCGGTGACGCTTTGCAAAGGAATGACTGGAGGAGGGGAGGGAAAAACCTCCATCCCGCAAGGCGAGCTGAGCTCTGGGGGTGGTGGCAGCCGCCCCACACCCACTATTCCCACCAGAACCCAGCTGGGATGAAAGGTGTGATGGGGGCACCGATGGGGACGGCTGTGGGGCAGCGGCACAACCCCTCGGTGGGCAGACAGAGCGCAGCCCAGGCAGCAGAGCCGGCTGAGCTACAGAATGATTGATTGCAGCATTCTGTCAGGAGGAAATCACAGTGCTCAGAAGCACCCAACACGTGCACAGCACCCCACATCAGCGCTGCAGCCACGGGGAACAGAGAAAAAACGATCCGTTTTCCAGTAAGTGTATAAATGAGCAGTGCAGATCTGGGGCCGTGCTCACCCCATGGGCCCCATCCCCAGTGCCTCCTCCTGCAGGCACCCCGTGCCACCCACTGCCACCCCATCCCTCCCTGCCCTCCACCTCCTGCAGCGAAGTCCTTCAATAAAACATGAGGGAAATGCATTTGGCTTCTGCTGAGTCACCAGGGATATAACTAATTGATTGAAAACGTGGGCTGGGGAGGTTTTTCTTTTGTCCTTACAGCCCCCAAACCCAGCCTGGCCTTGGGCACTGCTGAGCCCAGGCAGAGTTACCACACCACGTGTACCATGGACTATTTGGGCCACAACGCCGCAGTTTGGGGAAAACTTCCCAGGACACCGACGGTGACAGCCTGTCCCCACGGGGCACCCATTGGCCAGAGCTGCCCCTGCAGCCAGGTGACAGCCCAGCTCGCTCCCCACACCTCCATCCAGCACCACGGGTTCATTTATCCATCCCTTCCACTCTCCATAGCCACCGCTCTGCCTCTCCAAGAGGCTCTCAGAGGGGCTGCCAAAGCAATTAAGTGACAATTGCAATGATAAATAAGTAACAGGAATAAAAATGCTGGCACGTGACAGCAGCCAGGCTGGGGGCGGATGCAGAGACACTGGCTGGATGTAACCCAGGCCAGATGGATGGATGGACAGACAGATGGATGGATGGACAGGCCGTGCCAGCACGTTTGTCCTTGGGCAGAGTGTCCAGCTCTCCCCAGGGCTTTGCTACCACCTCCGTGGTGCAGTCGTGCCAGCCTGGCTGAAAACAGGCCCGTGTCAGCCTTGAGCTGGGACAGAAAAGGGTCTGTGAGCCCAGGAGGGCGTGGGGGCAATGGCACAGCATAGCAGCAAGACCAGCACAACAAGAAGGTGTTACAAAAAGAAAAATGCTCACCCACCTCTGAAGATACAGGCTCACAGAAAAACTCCACAAAAGAGGGATCTCCAGAAGAGATCCTTCCCCAAAGGCAGCCAGCCCTTAAATGGGGTCTGAGAGGTGCAGCCGGCTCCACCCCTTCCCATCACACCGGTGAGTCGCCTCCACCTGAGCTCCAGGCTGACCGGGTCTCTTCTTCCAGGCGCTCAATCAGTGCTTCAGGCTGTGACTCAGCAGTTCGCACGCAGCCGGACGAGCTGAAGCCAGCAGGTTGCAGCTGAGCTCAGTCCGTTTACCCCACATCCTGCACTGCAGTTCCTCTCCCATCTTGCCCTCAACTCATCTCACCGGGGGCAGCCAGGCACAGGGAAGTGAGCAGAGATGGGGCTCAGGACCACGGGCATCACTGCGGCTGAGGGGACAAAGCCAAGGGCAGCAAGAGGCTCAGCAGTGGCGCTGGAAGAAGGGTCCCCAGCCAGTTCAAAATGTCTCTTTAATGACCTGGACAGGACGCTTGGAGTCCCTCGATGAAACCAAGACAAAAACATGGTGACAATGAGTTTAGTGTCCCCATGTCCCCAGCCAGCCCTGCCTGCGGGGAGAGCCCAATCCGGCCTCGAGGAGGCTCCTTTGGCCTCCAAAGTGAGCAGACCCGGTTTGGAGCATCCCACCGTTGGTGACTGGAGGATGCTCGAGCACGTCCAGGAGGAGCAGCCTGGCGCAGGGAAGGTTAGGGCGAAGGGCGCTCGGCTTCTCTCCACCCAGACCGGAGGCGAGCAGGGAGCAGCACATCTCTCGGAGCCGCCCGTGCCCCCATCAGACCTCCGACTCCAGGCTGGAGACCCGCCGCCAGGACCCGCCGGCACAGGGACTCGTCACCCCGCGGGCCGCCAACCGCTCCGCGCCCACCGCGCGCGGCCAGCCCGGCTCCCCCCGCCGCCCCCAGTCTCTGTACGCTCCGTCCCAGCGCCCCGCCCCCCGGCCGCCCCCCGGCACCTCGGGGTGCTCGCGGGACGAACGGCCCAGGTAGAGGGGCGGGTGGGCGTAGGAGTCCGCGCAGGCGTAGGGCGCGCACGCGGTGCCGCGGGGCTTCTGCCGGCACGCTTCCCGGTAGGACGGCAGCCGGGCCAGAGGGGAGCGCGGCGCCCGGCCCGGCCCCGCCAGCCGCCCGGCGGCCTCGGGGCAGCGCGGACCGCAGCCGTGGGCGGCCTCGGCTTCGGGGAAGAGGTCGGGGACGTCGCCGCGGGCAGCGGGTGGGCGCGCCCCGCATCGCCGCAGCCCCGCACCGCGATGCTTCTCTCCCCGCTCCCGCGACGCCCGGTCCGCGCTCGCCCGCCGGCTCGGCTGCTCCCGCTCTGCCGCGGCTCTGCAAGTCCTGGCGGCTTTGGGGAAGGAGCTGCGGGCGCAGGCGGGGGGAAAGGACGCGTTCCCCGCCTCCCTTCTCGTCTCCGAGGCCGGGAGCGGCCGCGGCGCCGTCCCCGCGCCGTCCCCGCGGAGCAGCGGGGCGCTGGGCGGCCGCTCCGCCCGCCTGTGCTCCCGGTAGATGTCCGGCGGCGGGAGCTCCCTGGGAGGCGTCGGGACGGCGACGGGAGCGCCGATATGGTTCCCCATCAGCGCGTGCTCCTCGAAATCCCCGTCCGGCGCCGCCTTCGCCGGGAGGTGCGGGAAGGAGCCCGGGAGGTGCGGGAAGGAGCCCGGGAGGGCTCTGTCCGCCGCACCGCCGCCCTGAAAGTTCACGGGGTGAAGGACGCGGGGGGTGCGCTCGCTCGACCCTCTCCATCTCTCCTCCCGAGAGTCCACGGGGATGGGCAGAGGCAGCCCCCGGGGCGGCCCTTTGGGCGCGTAGACTCTGCGCAGTCTCTCGGGGTGCGGGGGGCCGCAGAAGGGACCCCGGTGCGTGCCGGTGCTGTTCTGCACCACGAGCTGCGGCGTCCTGAGCGAGAAGGTGGTCTGGAGGCGCTCGCTGCGGCTGCTCCAGTCCTCGATGGTTCGCGTGGCGTGCTCCAGCGAGCCGCCCACGCTGGCCGTCGACACCATATCCTTGGCCGCCTGCAGCATCTTCAGCACGTTGGCTTGGGCTGAGCTCGCCGTCACGTCGGGCGTGGGCGCCCGCCCCGGGCTGCCCAGGGTCTGCACCCCGCTGAAGCAGCTGTAAATGCCCTGCGGAGACAGCGGGGAGACCGCGCCGTCAGCAGAACTGCGTACACAGAACTGCATACAGCCCCACCGTGAGCTGGCGCTGCGGGAGGGCTGCGAAGAGCCAGGGGTTGGCCTCGATCAACTGAAAGCTCATCTTGGACCGACAAAGCCCCATCCCCACCGTAGGGAAGTTCCTGTCCCCTGGCATCTCCCCCCGCCACACGGAGCCAGCAGAGACCCACGCCAAGGCTGTCCCTCCCGGCGCCCCGCGGCGAGGCACGCACCCTGCTGATGGCCAGGAGGAAGTCGAACTTGTGGGACTTGGGAACGCTGTGCCGCAGCTTCCAGTAGACGAGGTGCTCCCAGGCAAAGACCAGCAGGCTGAGCCCCATGGCCACCAGCAGCATGTAGAAGACTCCGGCCATGTTGTCAATATCCAGCTTGCTGCTCATCACTTCGTTCTTCTCGTTCTGACAGATCCCCGACAGCCACACCGTCTCCAGCTTTTGGGTCTCACCTGGGACCAGGCACACACAGGGATGGGGTAAAAGCCTACCATGGGCATCATCCCCCCAGCACAGCCCCTGCCTCTCCTTACCCCACCATGGAGGTGGAGGATAAAATCCACCCAAACCCCAGAGCTGCTGTCATGGAATTAGTGTGGATTGGGTTGGGTGGGACCTTAAAGATCACTGGCTCAGCCCGCATTGTTGCTCATCCATCTCCAGGCCCTCTCCCATCTCATCCCTCTCCAACCCATCCCCTGTTCCCAGTTCTACCCCCCAGACCTTGCATATGGCCGCCTCTGAAATTTTCTCAGATTTTGCATATGGGATTTTGCAGCCCTCAAGAAGAGCAGAGAACCAGATTGGGAATAACCCAATCCTGTGGTTGGAGAGGCGTCGATGGGTTTTAACATCACCTTGAAGAAGCAGCACGACTTCCCCAACCCCTTAAGGCTACCCTACGATGATCCATGGATCAGGGGCTCTGGGCACGCACCATCTCCCAGGAATTGCAGCAGGGCCAGGTCAATGGCCCGCTTCCAGCGTGAGTCCTTCTGCAGGGCGATGCCGTAGCCCGTGGTGGCAAACACCTTCCCGCTGCCAATGGTCACCAGCTTGCAGCCCTCGTCTTTGCCCGCCATGTAGTTGAGCACCGCTGCATCGTAGATGAAGGCATCCAGCTTCCTGCCCACCACCGAGAGGGCTGGGTGAGGGGGGCTCCTCAGGCTGGGGGCAGATCCCTTTCTGGGGAGTTGTGCCCCTTTCAGTTGGCCGCATCCCAGGGCGGTACCCTTCGGAGGATCTCAACCTCATCTTGGAGAGTCACAACCCCATCCAGGGGAGAGGAACCCAATCTGGGGGGGATGTGTCCCACCCGGGGGAGCTGTAGGAAGCTCTAACCCAACTAGGAAAGCCTTATGGACCCACACCACCCCAAAGTGCAGAGCTGTACCCTCCAGGTGAGCCGTGCCCGAACTGGGGAAGCTACAGCTCACTTGAGGGGGCTGCACCCCAGCTGAGGAATCCATACTCCACCTGGGGAGCACTGGATCCCATCTCAAGGAGTCATATAGGGCCGTACTCCGTTTTGGGGACCCATACCCTGCCCAGGAGAACCATACCCCATTTTGAGGCTGGTGAGGGCATCCTCCACAGAGCGCTGGTTGTACTTCACCATGTGGGTGTGCATGTCAGGGTAGTTGCTGCGGATGTTCCTCTCGGTGCTGCCGTTGGGGACGGTGCCGAAGCGGAACGGGGGGTATTGCTCCTGCGGCTTCTGGAACTGCAGCGGGGAGCCCCGGGTGGCAGCGTCACGGGGAGGCCACATCCCTGCTGTGTCCTCAGCATCTCCCCCCGCCAACAATCTGTCCTCCCGTGCATGCACAGCCATGCAGCCCCTCAAGGGCTCCCCACCTGGATAACCTTAATTTTGGACGGGGGGAGAAGAGCCCAACCTGCACCTCACCTTCCTGTCGCTCAGCCCTGACACGGTGTCGATGTACTGCTCCTGGATCATGAAGGCCGCCAGGTTGGCGGTGTAGCTGGCGAGGAAGATGACAGCGAAGAAGGCCCAGATGAGCACCATGATCTTGCTGGTGGTGCCCTTGGGGTTCTCGATGGGCACGGAGTTGTTGAAGACCAGAGCCCACAGCAGCCACACCGACTTGCCGATGGTGAAGGTGGGACCGCCCGGCCCTGGTGGGGACAGGGGGCAGAAGGACAGGTGTCAGCACGGGGCTGCATCCCCTCCCAGCTCCCGCCTCTCCCCACTCACTTTTGCCACTGGTGAGGTTCTGGTTGTAACCAACAGGGCTGAAATACTCGAACACGAAGACAGTGACGGCCACCACGGTCAGACACATCACAAACATCATCACCCACACAGCTGGGCTGTAGGGCTCTGCAAGGCGAGAGGGTCTTCCCATCAGCCTGCCGCCTCGTCCATGCGATCCGGGTCGCTCCTGGTGGTGGCCCTGGCCATGACAGCAGGCCTCTTTTCTGTGCCAAATGCCCCCGGTGGAGATGGGGCTCATCGGCAGGGAGGTGCGGCGGTGGCACCACGGGATGCAGCCCCATTCCTGCCGAGCAGGACAGGATGCCCTGTGCATCCCAGGGCCATGGAGCTGGTGAAGTGACCCCACACCTCCATCCCTCATGCAAAATACGATGAGGAAAAAACAGTAATAACGGGATTACTTAGGGAAGAGACAGCCCTGACGGCAGCGGCGCAGCCTCCTTCCCCGGTGAATTGCAAACTGGATTTTTTTTACGTTGTTAAAACCAAGCGCTATTTCCAACCTGCAGACTGGGCTGAGCCCACCCACACTCACCCAGGAAGGCAGAAGGGGAGACAGTGCCATTGCTCCTGGCCACCATCACACTGATTCCAGTCTCCACGAAGGGCACGGAGAAGTCCACGATCTCGGAGCGCTCCTCGTTGATAGTGAGGGATCCAATGGCCATGTCTGCACGCTTGTAATACACCTGGGGGGGCGGGTGGCCTCAGGACAGGCAGAGGAGGAGGAGGAGGAGAGCCAAAGGCACTCCTTCTCCAGGCCAGACAACCCCACCTCCCTCAGCCCTCCTGTGGGAATCACAGAACCACTGAGGTTGGAAATCCCACTGAGGTCTCCAAATCCGCCCCCACTGCCCACATCCCTCAGTGCCACATCTCTGCGGCTCTGAACACCCCCGGGGGGCTTCCCCACTCCCTGCGCCACTGCATCACCCCTCTTTGGGAGCCGTTCCTCCTCACACCCCACCCGAGGCAGGACAGCTGCCCTACCTCACCAATCATGCCGTTCCACACCCCGCGCACGATCTTGCCGTGCTTGCCGTTGGTCACCAGGTAGAGGTCGTAGGAGAACTTCACCGTCTTGGCCAACTTCTTCAGGATGTCGATGCAGAAGCCTTTGCAGCACAGCTTGGTGTAGGGGTCTGCGAGGCCATCACTGCTGAGACCGCGCCGAGAAAAATGGGTCAGGGTTCTGCAGAGGAGGCACAGCCCTGAGCTGCCCCTGTGCTCAGCACTGCGCGCGCTGTGTGTGCGAGGAGGTGGGCTCTGTCCTCTGCAGAGAGCTGGGAGGGATGGGAAGGGAAAGGGGGAAAAGGAAAAAGGGGGAAAGGGAAAATGGGAAAAGGGAAAGTGAAGGGGAAGGACCCACCGATGGGCTCCCAAAGCCCCAGGGGATGAGGGCTGAGCCTTTCCCAGCACCGCTCCAGCCAGCAGGCCGCACGGACCTCTCCTGCCGTGTCTGCAGCCCCATCTCAGCAGCTCCCAGCCATGCCTGGGGCACACAGGGATGCAGTGCTGCCCACCTGGCCGAGGCGTTGGTCTGCTTGCGGCAGGGCACGGTGTTGCGCACACAGACGCCGGTGCTGGGGTCGGTGTTCTCCACGATGACGAAGGGCCGCTCCTCCAGCGTGGCCACCGTCAGGTGCCGGTTGTCCACCACGGGCTGCAGGAAGGAGCCGTAGCGGGGCCACACCGGGTACTTCATGTGGATGATGCCGTGCTCCCACTTCCCCACCTGCCCCCAGGGAGGACAGCGCATCGTCACCGCCGTATGGGGACCCTGAGCGTCGTTGGGCAGCAAGCAGCACGGCGGGCACTGCCCAGCTCCCACCCCCCACACACATGCATGCTTTCCCCCAGTGACAACAGGCTGAGGTTTTCTCTCTTCCCGGGGCCGTGTGCACAGAAGTAGCCATTTTTCACTCGAAATGCTTTTAAACCGGAGAAAGCACCTCCAGATGGCTTATTTCAGGTCTGTGCCTGCGTGGCCAGAAGCATCAGGCACAGCCTGGAGTGGGGCTGGCAGAGGAGCAAGGGATGAAGCAGCTGTAGGGTGGGGAAGTGCGCACTGAGGTGTGCAGTGCTGCACGAGGAGGACTGAGGATGAGGGAGATGCGACTGTGGGGAGAAGTGCCACAGCCACAAAGCCAAGGGTGCTGCTGGCGTGCATGGGGGACCTGCAGGGTCCCAAGTTGGCAGGGACAACACCAACGTGTTGGTGTCAGCTGCAGGGCTCGCGTGGCTCATGCTGCCCCCGGGGCTCCTACCATCTCCCAGAGCCGGTGCTGGTTGAGCGAGATCACCACCATGGTGGGCCTGACCAGGTAACCGCCCTCGTTGAAGGAGAAGTCCCTGTGCTCCCACGTCACGTTGAGGAGGTGCCTGGGGGGCACAGCATCCAATGAGCCCAGGCCCTGCGTGTGCCCAGCTGCCCTGCCTCCAGCCAGGGTCCCAGGTCCCCAGAGAGATGCAGGATGGGAAGAGGAGGCCCAACTTAGCCCCTGTGCAGCAGGGAGCTGAGGCAGCCCTCCCTGCATCAAGATGCTGAGGATGGACCGCTGCAGGTGAGGAAGGGCAGAAGCACAGACGCTGCCACAGCGGCACCGAGATGCCACATTTGCAGCACAAAGAAGCCCTCAAAGAGTTCTAAATCCCCTCCTAGGTCCCCCATGGGTAAGGCAAGAGCCGCTCCAAAATGCCTGAGAAGAAGCCAAGCGAAGAGGCTCCAGCTGCAAGCATCCTCTCCCCGCACCCCTCCTCCATTTCCCCATTCCCCAACGCAGTGCACACCAGCGGTTCCCCAGACCTCACCGATAGAAGCTGGCGTTGGCAGCAGCAGTGGGCGCCCGACAGTCCCGTCCCACATCCGGCAGGAAGCCGTGGGCTCGGAAGAAGCTGGCTGCCCCCATGGCAATGATGGCCACCCCGTCCCGCACCTTCTGCCGCAGACTCAGCTTCCAGCTCTCTGTCACCACGCTGATGAGGCCGATGGGGAAGGAGGTGGGCGGCAGCTCCATGTTGCCCACCGTGAGGCTGGGCACGATCCAGATGTAGCCCGGCCCCACCAGCCCAGCTTGTCCGGCCATCTCAAAGAGGAACTCAGCCTCGTCCCGTGAGCAGTAGACCAGGAGCACCTGGGCATCGAGTTGCCGCAGGAGCCGCTGCGTCCTGGAGCTGCTCCGCTCCTGGCTCATCTCGAAGGTGAGCACATCCTGCAGCTCCCAGCCGAAGTAGCTGGCGTCAGTGAAGGAGCGAATGAGCTCCAGGAAGATGTTGTAGCCCGGGTAGAGGCTGGTGATGACGGCAAAGGAGCTCCAGTCGTATTCCTCCAGCACCTTGAAGATCACCTGGATTTGCTGCTCGATGGAGACGCCCAGCTGCAGGAAGGCTGAGGTGGGCTCCTGTGGGGGAAGGAGGGCTCAGGGGGTGGTTGTCCCCACGGCACGGGGCTCCCCACATCCCTGCAGCTGTCTGAGGAACCACCAACACAACTATGAGCTGCTGTGGTCCATGGTCTGGAGACACCCAAAATGGGGCCAGTTCAGCCCCACAGTTTCCGCAGAGCCGTGGGCATCCCAAGGCACAGGGTTGAGGTCTCTCACCTCGTTGACCAAAACCCACCCAGCAGTGCCCAGGGAGGACCGGTCGCTTCCTGCATGGTGCTGGGAGCAGCTCCTGCGCCGCTACCTGCTGCCGGCTCCACCGCCCGCCCCACCTCCTCGGCCATCTGGCCTCTCATTAGCAAATCTTAATTGATTTGATTCTGTCTTAAATGATGCAGCGAATGGCATTTTCAGAAGGTCGCAAGCAGGCAGCAGTGCCTCACCACGCAGACTGCCTCCACCTTCGGGTTTTTTTCCTGATGCTCCCAGAGGGGTCTGGGCAGAGGGGGCTGCCCCTGTGCCACCCTATGGATACCCCTCAGGGGCAGCTGCAGGACAGCCAAGGCCACCACACCTCCTGCCACCCAGCCATGGGGAGCTCAAGGAGTTTGGACTTAGGGTTAAGAGCCAACTGCCCCAAGCATCTGGGGGAGCCATCCCGATGTTTGCCTCTGCTCTCTTTGAGCAGGAGGTGGTGGTGCCATCCGTACAGCCAGCACCAGGATCCCTAGGAGCCAATATGGGAGGAGATGACCAAATCCTGCCTGGACACCCAAGGAAAGTCCCTCTGCCCTGGCCAATAACCACCAGATGCCAATCCCAGACCCCAAATAACCAGCAGCCAAAGCCTCACCTTGGGGCTGAGGACCACTGCAGAGCCCCCGCTGATGCTGATGATGGGGACCTGGGTCTGAGAGGAGATGAAGTCAAGGATCTGGGCCACTGCTTCTGTGCCAACGTTGTCCTCGAAGACAATGCCGTGGATCTTGCGGCTGGCCAGCACGTCGCAGATGTGGGTGAGGAGGGTGCTGGGGTTGGTGTTGTTGACAACAACGGTGATGGGGTGGATCTCCAGGGGCATGTCCAGGAAGCTCTGGGGACTCAGGCGGGAGCGGATGTGCAGCGGGTAGGACGTGCCCCCAAACACCACGGCCACATTGACCACTGGCTCTGCAGGGCCGGGCAGCAGCACATCGGTGAAGGCAGCTGAGCAGCCCAGCACCAACGACAGCAGCAGAGTGTGCGCCGGCGCTCTGCCCATGTCCACCGCCGTGTCCCTGCGAGGACGGACACAGCCCTTCACACCCATTCATCTGTGGGGACACTCCCCACGCACCACCCCAGCAGTGGGTGACCCCAGCGAAAGGGGGGACTCTCCTCCCTTGGAGGCTGGATGTGGGGTGGGGATGACCATAGGCCTGTGCCCTCCAGCTCAGCCCCTTCGGGAGTACAGCGGTGCTGTCTCCCAGTGCCACGTCCCTTACCCTCATCCCCAGGAGCCACAAACCTTCCCTGACCTGTTCCTGCTTCCCTCCACCACCCCATCACCATCTCGCCGCCACTTTGCCCTCCTTCCCATCTAAGCCACATTAGGATGCTCCTCATTGCCTGTGGGCAGGGACAGGGACAGCAGCAGGAGGTGCTGGGAGGAGCTGGATGCTCCCTCATGGCGCTCTCCACGTTGACAGTCACCTGAAATATTTACAGGCTGAAAGCTCGCGTCTCCCTGCGCACCCTCTGCAGTGCAGTGTGGATCCCTCACAGAGCCAGTGGGGCCAGGATGCGATGGGGCAGAAGAGCCCCTCAGCTCCTGCTGCTGCTGCCTGGAAGGAAAACCCCCAAAGGAAAACCCCCCATAAGCTGCTCACCAGCTTTAGCTGCGTTGTACCCAGCTCAAGTACCCAGCAGTTCCTAAAGAATGGAGGAGAATGAAGGTTCCCTTTAGCTGCCTGGCATGACTGGAATTGCAGGGCTGGTGGGCCGTTCGCAGCAGCCAGTCTGGAACACCAACCCCAGCCCTGAAGCCCCAGGGCCATCAGCCATGTGCCAGCCATAGTGGCACTGCATGCAGCAAGATGCCAGCTGCCAGCCGGCGCTTGGAAATGTCACCAGCAATTAAAAGCTGCTGTTGCTTAACGCATCCTTGGCACAGAGAGAGAAAGTTTGGGGTCTGTGCTGGGGCTGCCCCAGGGACCCCTCTGTCCTGTGACACGGCACAATGCCACTTGGCGCAAAGCACTGCCAGCATTTCGGACTGAAAATACGTGAAATAACCCAAATTAGTGCCTCTCCACGCACCTGGTGTCACAGCGCAGGGTTGAGCTGCCGACCCCACAACCCCTTCCCACATCCGTGCCCACTGCAGCAGCCACAGTGCCGAGGTGAGGCACAGCCCTCGGTGACCCACGCCGATGGTGTCCCACACGATGGCACAGCCCGGACCGCACCGCGGCTCTCGCTGCAATCCCCGGGTATTTTTAGTCCCACGATAAATAATTCATTGGGAATCCGGCACCAGCCACCCGAGCAGGGAGGAAGGGGAGCAACGCACCACCCAAAACAAACAGAGCCGCTCTCCCGGCAGCTCTGTCGTCTGACGGCTCCTCAAGGACACTGAAATACACCCAGGCCTTCGCTGCAGCCGAGATTTGCTCCGCCAGCCGCGTGGCCACGCGCATCGCCCACAGCGCGCCGGCACGGGACGGCCAAACCCAACCCAGTGTGGTTCTGCACTGAGCTCCGGAGAACCCCCCAGCAGCCATCAGTCCACACAGAGAGCAGCACGGCCCTCTCCAAAAGCCAAGCGCTGCTTCCAAAGGGGCTGCTCACGTCGGACTGCAACTGCCATCCAAAATCACCAACCTGTATCACAACGGGGGGCGGATTTGGGCAAACGGGATCAACGTCGAGCAGCATTGCCTGGCTCTGTCCCCACAGCACGGTGACAGCTGCAGAGCGAGGAGGTGGGCACGGCACAGAGCTGCTCAGCCACCGCTCAGACCAACAGGAGAATAAACCCAGCAGTGCTGCTGAGATGGTGCAGAGGAGCGGGTGTGAGGTTGGGCCTTGGGGGGACAGCGGGGTTGGCTTGGGGATTACCTGTGGGATTGGGGCCTGAGGCTGTAGCATCGTTTCTGGTGCCAGAGCAGCCGGTGCAGCCCTGAGGATGCCAAAATGGCCGGGATTGGAATGCAGAGCTCAAGGAGCCGCCTGGGCATGGCCAGCAAAGCGCACCATCAGCCTGGGCCTTGTAGGGGGTGGGAAAAGGGGATCTGAGGGAGAAGGCACCAAACAGCAGCAGGGCTGCTCGGGGTTGGGGACCAGGCTGAGCCCTGCAACTCCACAGCGCTGGGTGGCACAGGGCAGAGCCCACAGACTGGGGACCCCACGCTGACAGCAGACAGAAGGGCTGATGTGGGAGCGAGGGATGGGGCAGCACCAACACAGGGCTCACAGAAATCTGTTCCAGCCGTGCTCTGAGCCTCGTCTTCCTCCATCTCCCAGAATGTTATTTTAATGCAACAGGGAAAGTTCACTTCTCGCTTTAAGACTCTTTTTGCTTCTATCCATCCCTTCCTCCCTGCTAGCAGCCCCAGCGCTGCGGGGGGGGGGGGGAACCGTGTGGATGCTGTGACCTCGGGGAGGGGAGGAAAAAAATCCCGAATTGCAAAAATCCCTCTGGAGAAAGAGAAACCTTATCTCAAAAAGAGCATCGGAGCCCGAGAACCACAGCGAGCGGGAAGGGGCCGGGAAGGACAGCGGGAAGCGGAGCCGCGCGGGGATGCGGGGGCACCGATGGGGCCGGGAAACGCGTTTGGTGCTGCGCAGGTGAGGGGCAGCCCTACAGGGACCTCAGTGAGCCCCTGAAGGGGGGCAACAGCAAAACCGCCCCGACCGTCCCCGCCGGCTGCCCGGAGACGCAGCGCTGTCTCCTTTCAACCTTCATCCCCCGCCGCCCTCCTCCTCCTCGCAGCACCAGTTGCGGGCAGGGCCCGGCGCGCCCCGCACACACCGAAACGCACCGAAACGCAGCTTAAAAAAAAAAAAAAAAAAAAAAAAGTCGGATGTGGATTAACCGAAAACAAAAGCGAGCGGCGGGTTATGCAAGGTGCGCTTATATTTGCGCTTCCCCCTAAAATAGACCCATCCCCATTTCGAGATGATGAGAGATGCGGCTGTGAAATTTCCAGGAGACCCCCCAGAAAACCCCAACTCACCGCTAAAAGTTCCTGCCGAGCCCGTCGGGGGCCCGGCCCCCCCAGTCCGCCCGGTACTCACGGGAGCAGCGCCGCTCCGGCTCCTACATGCCCCGCTCCGTTCCCGGGGGCTCCTCCCGCTGCCGCCCCCCGCCCGGGGCAGCCCCAGGGCACGGTCCGGCCCCGCTGCGGCCGTGGGGTGCGAGGTGCCAGGGCGAAGGGGGGGATGCGGGGTGGGGAGGGGGGGTCCGGCCGTCGGTCCCAGACTCGTCCTTGGAGGAGGAGGAGGAGGAGGAGGAAGCGCTGCAGCTGCGGCGGGAGGGAGGGATGGGAGCGGAGGAAGGAGGGAGAGGGGTGGGTGCGCACGGGGACGGGGGGGGCCGAGCTCAGTCAATGCCAGCAGGTGTTCCAAGAGGACCGCTGCCCCCAGCTTCATGCTCGCGGTTCCCCGGTAGCCATAGCCGGGTCGGGACGGCCGGGGATCGGGGACGGAGGCAGAGATGCGGGCACGGGAAGGGAGGGCAGGAAAAGGAGGGGTTGGCAGAAGGACAAGACATATGTCCTCCCGGCCCCTGCCCTCTGCCGAGCCGCAACTTCGCCGCTTGGCTGCGGTCCCCCCTCCAAATTCGTGCTCCGGGCGTGAGGAGCCAAAGCAGCAAAGCTCCCCCACGAAAAAAATAACCCTGCAAAGTGGCACAGCCCACGGCAAGGACCCCTTCCTCTCCCCGGACACTGCCCCCCTACAGCCCACCCACAGAAAGAATCAGAGACTGCCCACGTCCCCCCTCAAACACGGACACCCCAAATACCTTCCAGCCGTTTGCTAGCTTAACCACTGGGAACCGTCCTGCTGCCCATCGCGGTGCCCCCCAGCCAGCACGGAGCAGCCCCGGGCCCCCATCCGCCGCAGGGGGGCACAGGGAGCGCAGCCCCCGCCGGCAGCAGCAGCCTCCAGCTGTCGCCAGGGCCCGTATTAAGGCATCAGCTGATCCCCGACACCGCTCGGGGGGAGAGCAGGGGGAGCCCCGGCAAAGGCAAGGGGAGATGGGCAGAACCCCAGGGGGTCCCGTTGTCCTCAGGTTGGGCGCTGGGTTCCCCTCGGCCCCCAGACAGCACCAAGTGCCTGCAGCACCCCGGCACCTCTGGAGGTGGAAGTGCCCGGCCCGGGGACACGGCCACCCCTGAGAGAGACCCCCGTGGCACTGGGATGCCATCACCCCCCCGCCTGCAGCACCATCACATCCCCGTGCCACCAAACGCTCCCCCAGTACCAAACGCAGCCCAGCACCCATCCACGCGTCTCCTCATGGAAAGATCATCTCCAGAGAGGTTTCAGCCCACACCAGCCCCGCTGCTGCTCGCAGTGAGTGTAGGACCTCCGCGTGCCTTTCCCCAAGGCCAGGGGCTCCGGGTTTGAAAGTGATGCCAAAACAAATGGAAATTGTGTTTTCCTCTTGGCTTTCACTTTAACCCATTTATGAGCAGCAGCCTGGCTGTCTCCAGGACAGCTTGCTCACATCTCCAAGGCGTGAGCATTCTGCAGGGCTTGGGGTGTGCGCAGCCCCTGCTCGGTGTGGGCACGGTGCCACTCTCGTGCTCCAGGAAAAGGAGAGGGGAGGCTGAGCAACAGGTCACTACCTCCTCTCCTCTACCCATCAACAGGCAAGGCTCACCCTTGTTTTCAGCACTGCAGAAGAGAAAGGGCACCCAGCTGCAATTAACCCTTTCACCAAGGGCTGGGATGGGCCTTGCTGGAAAGCTGGTCCTTCCCACAGGAAGCAGCCCTATTCCCACGCCATCCCATCTCCATCCCATGGGTTGTTTCCCCTCCATGGGTTCACACACCCACCCGGGCACAGTGAACAGCTGGGTACATCTGGAGGGTCCCTGCAGCAGGGATGGGCCTACAGTGCCACACGTGCCAGCCTGACAGCCGTCTTTTCTCTCCTCTGAAGGTATTAAAATAAAATAAACATTTTTTTTTTTCCTGTTAAAAAAGCAGAATTCCTGCACCCAACCTGCTGCCATGGCCGTGCCCTGAGGTTCTGTAACAGCCCCAGCATTCGGCACTGACTTGCAATCATCAAAACCACCTTATTTCAACACGTGAATAACACAAATCCTTCTTAGATCTCCTCTCCAGAAAAGCACCCTAGTGGTTATAAAGGTCAGAGCAGAACAGAAGCACCGACTGCACCCTGGAGGAAGCCCTCAGCCCTGCCAGGCACGGGTTGACATTTCCTCCAAAGAGAAAACCTCTCATTTCCCCACTCAGCACCGTCCAACCTGGGTGTGCTGTGCTCCCCCTCTTTTTGCTGGGCTGGGAGGGCACAAAGCTGCCCGCCCCTCTTCTCCTTCCCCTCCCACACCGCTGTGCATTACCCCAGCATGTTCTCAGCCCGCAGCACCCCATCTCCCCATTACCTTCCCCTCTGTGTGCTCTGCAGGAGGCTCTGCGTGCTGCTCGCTGCCCGCAGCGTGCGCTGACGGCTCCTGGTGCACAGCCACATCCTGCAGGGAGGGCTGCAGAAACGCAGGAGGGCTGTTCTGGGAGGACAGAGCTGCTCCATGCATACCGCAGGCTCCTTGCACCCCACAGCAGCCCCAGCAGCACAGCCGTGGGTCCCTCTGCCATTTAACATTGCGCCGTCACCTGAGCCCTGAGGGTGGCACGAGGGATGGTGCCGGGGTTTGGCCCCAGCTCTGTGCCTGTCCTGCTCCTGCCAGCCTCCCCCAGAAGCGTGGCCAAAGTAAGGGCGGTCTGAGCCCATCCATTGCTGAAACTGGGAACCGACCTTATCCTTTCATCCCAGGGCTCATTTAACAAAGGAATGTGTGCGAGGAGCACCTTCATGGGATCACTGCTCTGCCCCTTAAAGGCATTTGGGGCTTTGGTACCCACACCGAGCTGCCCCTGATCCTGGCCACCAAAAACAGAATGGAGACAGAAAGTGAAGCAGAGCTGGCAGAGGTGGGAGCCAGGCCGTGGGGATGGGACTGTGCACACACCATGGCCCCCCTCTGCTGCCACACATCCTTCCCGCTCGGTAATTAAGGGAGCTGAAATAAATAGGGAGGGCTTTGTCACCACAGGGATAATTCCTCCTCCCAGGTGGCGGCTGCCTGCAGGGCTGCCCCAGAGGCTGGAAGTGGAAATTTCCCAGAAAAGGAGGAAATCACTCATTCCTGGGGTGTAATCAACCCTCGGCCTCCAACAACTGCCTCACCGGTCCCTAAACTGCGCCCTGGGGCAGCTGCTGTGCCTTCCCAGAGACAGAACGATGAGCTCATCATCTCTGCTCCCCTCCCAGCCCCGGGAAAGCTCACAGCACCGAATCCCACGGAGATGAACCCCAAGCGGGGGCATCCTCCCACTCCATACAGGTGCCCCACATGGCTATGGGGCCAGTGCAGCTTCACCGGTGACAATGGCATGGGTGAATTCCAGTGGCACAGTGCCTGTGGGGCTTCTCATCCCCTTTCTGGCTTCAGGCTCCCAGAAAACTTACGGGAGTGCAGAGCAGTGGAACACTGAGTCTTTAAGGGCAGGAGGTGAAATGTGGGTGCTCTGAGAGCTCTGGGGCCAAGGATGCACACGGAGTCCTTTTGGAGAAGGGATGAGGTTGAGCCGAGAGGAACTCATTCCCTCAGTGCAGGGGGAAGGGAAGTCGGGAACCCCAGAAACGGTGCCTCGGCCCCACTCCCACCTGGGGAAGCACTGGGAAGACGAGGAGCCCCTCCCCGAGGCTCGGAAGGCTGCTGGAGCTGTGCTGGGCCAAAGCGCTGAGGTCAGTGCAGCAGAGCCATCTGTTCCCCGCCAGCAGCCCAGCCCGGCTCAGTGCAGCAGCCCGGCGGCTCTGCGGGGCTGGGAAGGCGCAGCCCCCGGGGTGAGACTCATCCATTCGCCACACAGCTGAGAGGCTTTTTTCCCAACATTTTCCTTGGTGGCGTGAGCTGGTTTCTAAGCGGCAGCTTACCTCCCTGCTGCGGGGCCGGCAACCTGCCCCCAGCCGGTCTGTCTCACGCCGGACTATATTACCTGTGTCCCGGGTGCTCTCAACGCTCATTTTAGGAGGCCGGTTTCAGCAAGCAGCCCCTTAGCAAAGCCAGCGAGATCTCCGAGCTCATCCCGGGCGTAACTTCAGCTTCCCGGCCCCCTTCCAGCAGCACACAGCTTCACTCACGGCGTCGCCCGCCCGGCTCTTCCCCGCTGCAGAGCCGCTTCTCCTCCGCGGCTGCTCGGGACGTCGGGTCCACGTGCTGCTGGTGGCGAACGCAGCCCGGGGGCTGCAGGCACGCAGCCCTGAAAGCGACACCGTGCAGCAAACACCCGCAGAACGAATTCTGCCGAACAGCAGCACCCGCTCCCGGGAGCGACCCGAGCCGCCCGGAGCGCGAGGCGGCAGCGCGGCCCCGTCAGCCCCTCTCGATCCCCGTCACCGGCCGCTCAGCGCCACCTAACGACAAGGACGCGGGGACAGGGACCGTCCAGAGGCGTCCCGGAGAGACGGACGGAGAGCCCCGGAGACGGGGATGCAGCGGAGCGGCCGCCTGGGGCACGGGCGAGCAAGCGGCAGGAAAAGGGGCAGCTGAAAGTATCGAATCGACGCCACCGTCACGGTCCCTCAGCCGGCCATCGGGCTCCATCTGTGCCCCGCTGACTTCGTCACACAGCTGTCAGCAGCCCTGCACAAACCTTTCAGCCGACTTCTGCATTAAGACATTGGGTCCGGCAAAGGAAGATTCACCCCTTAACCTGTCATCACAGCTCAAAACTTATCCCAAAGCATCGCCTGCCTGGAAGAGCCACTGGCTGTGCTCAGAGCAAGCACCACAACCTGTGCCACGGCTACAAAAGCAGCTTAACATCAACATTCACAGCAGTGTGCAGGAGAGCTCTGGGCAAGAGCCAGCCCGCTGCTTCCCCATACCCTCAAGGCAGCCACAACGGCCCCTTCGCCACCACACTTCTGGCTCTCTGCGCAGCCCTTCACCCTCACCCCCCAATTCCAAAGCGCCTGTTCGCCTCTGAACCCAGAGCTGATGTAATCTCCTGCTTGAAAGTTCAGCATTAGGACGGCATCAGCCCTGAGACCTAACGAGAGCCACATCACACAAGCAGATGTTCGACAAAAGCTTTATTGCTCGTTTGCGTACGAGCTCCCAGTACCACATTTCCTGAGTTTCTTAATGATCTTGCAAATAAGATTTAAATAGAAAAGGAAGGGAAAAAAATACAGACAAAAGAGAAGCCACTGATCTTTCTTGCCTAGCCTGGGATCACAGACTGGCATGGGCACACAGCACCAGGATAGGGGTAAATCCTCTGCCCCGGGAGGGAATGTGGAGGAGATTGTAGCTAAGCGTGGAACTGAGACAGTCGCTGCCATCTGCCCTGGCTTGATTTACCCCCTGCCTCCATCACGGAGCCCAGTTTGTTTTTATATGCAGCCACAAGCAACAGCCGTCCTCACTGCTCACACAGGTCAGTGCTGGGAGCAGCTCCAATCACAGAGGTGACCGCAGCGGTCAGGGACAGCGTGGGTGGCGGTGGGGAGGGGGCTGTGCTGGCCTGGCCTCTGCACCACGGATAAACAGGAGATTACTGCTCGCAGCTTGTAATCTGGCTTAAATCCTGACACCGTCACCACGGTCAATTTAGGCTAAGAGAAGCATTTAATAAGCTTCAAAACACACAGGCAAAAAATCCCGACCAACAGTGAGCAAAGTGAAGGGGAGCAAGGCACTGCTGCGTGATTCAGCTCCAGCACGTACCAACATAGATGGATCTTCTGTGATCCAAAACAAGGCAGTTACGCACCTGTTATCCCATTTCACCCCACAAGCTAGAAGCCAGGCTTTGTCAGGGTTTAATTGTGGAAGGCAGAATGCAAATTAATGCCCTTGTCTGTTGGGTTTAGAGCTCCCAACAGGCAGACAGCAAATAGTCCCTCCCTGCACAAGAAGAGCTGGCTGACCCTGGGACAAGCTGCAGCAGACACACACCTGGCTGGCAGCTCCTGGGAACAAGGCAGTCACAAAGGAGCCAGACTCAAGTGGCAGGTCCAAATTGTCTTTCCTGGAAGGGTTTATTTTAAAACAATTATTATTAAAAAAAAAAAAAGCCTGCTTACACATGAATGACAAGGCAATGAAGTAATCTGGCTTGAGGCTTAAAGGGGAGGCAGTAAGACACAAGAAAGTTTCTCTGTGCTTCTTGCCATGGGTGTAGTGTCAAGCCAAGGTTCCTGCCAAGCACGCATCTCACCTGCTCTGGCCAATCTGCCAATGCCAGCAGCACCCAGGCAACACAGATCACCCCTAGGAGCCACAGCTGGCTGCAGAGATGTGGGGCCAGCCCACAGCCTCAGCTGTTCTGAGTCACTCACTCAGGGAACACAGAGTTCATTGTTACCAGAAAGTCCTCAGTGCCTCAGACCCCAGAAGGTCCTGGTGCTGCACCTGGACAGTACTGTGTGGACCATCCCTGCAGCTTCAGTGGCCGATCAGTTGCAGCATCTCCTGAGGATCTACTATCTTCTCCCGGGGTTTGCCAGCAGCTTTCCCTCTTGCCACTTCGGCAGCATCTATCTTCTCCCAGTCCGAGAAGGAAACAGGACGGATCCCTGGGGTGATGGTGAGAGACAGGACTGAGACATCAACCAAGTGAAAACGAGTTCAGCCTCACCTCCCCATTAGCAGGGACCTGATGTGCAAGCAAACCCTGCCCTTTTCCAACACAGCATCGCACAGGAATAATAATTCCTAGCGCCAGGAGGAGAGAGATGCGGGTTCCAGTCAAATCTGATTAGTCAGACCTTTGCGAGCCGTAATAGTGAGCACAGCACCACCTTAGGGGACAAAACACTTACAAAACACTTCCAGTTCACTGTTAAGCCTCAGACAGTTAAGAGGCAAACGCACACTTTAATTGAATGCCTTTAAACACTGCAGCAGTAAATGACTCTCTCGGGCATTTTAATCTTTTCCCCAATTTGCCTGGAAGGATTGCTAGGAAAACCAAGAGCAATAACTTATTGTCTACACCACTGACAGTGACACTGTGTCCATGGCCCATGCTGCTTTTAATGGCCTTTCCCAGAAAGTGGTCATTAACCATAGCAATGATGCTGATTTTCAGAGAATCCAAGTCCTACTCTCCCGCACTTCAGAGCAACAAAATAGCAGCACAACCCCTTTCCCTGCTTGGCTCCCAAAGGTGGCACGTTGGACTCACTGCCCCAGGATACCCAGGTCCAGGATCTGTCTGCATCATGCTTCATGCGAGCTGCTACACAGCCTGACACACACTCACCTCGACTATGCAAGATGCTACCCACAGCCCCAAAGCCTTCTCTGGAGACGGACACATCCAGCACACCCCCTTGGAGATCCTCCAGCACAGACTGGGCAGTGTCAAAGCTGTCATTCATGGTGGTGATGATCACACCCACAGGTCCTCTCTTCACCCACCCACTGCAGTACAGACCTGCATGGGCACACATAGCAGCCAGGCTCAGTCTGGCACATGACCGTGGACCCTCGCGGATGCAGGTTCTTGCCCTGTGCCAGCTTTGGATGTCACATCAAGCTGCAGACAGCAGCACAATGCACCCCTGCTCTGGGGACAGAGTACAGTGCTCTGACAGTGCTGTCGCAGGAATCTGTGTACCTCCAGACTAGCACCAAGCAGCCAAATGGGCTGTACGGCTTCAGTAACAAGACTCCAAGGCCTAATAAAACACAAAAATAAACATGTCCTTCAGAGCTGCTTGCTAAAAGCTGCATGCCTCTAATGTTAGCTGGGACCGGGACAGGTTTTTAAGTCTGACAGAAGGAGCTGATTTTCTGTTCCGCTGCACAGCTGCCGTGTACTGGCGCCCTCGGTGAGCAAAGCTTCCCAACATAAAGCCCTCACCACACCAGCCATGCTCCACACACATCCAAGGCGTCTGTGGATACCGACCTGGAACACCCATCACTCTGCCCGAGCTGTTGGGGATAACGCCGTGCTGCGTGTCGAAAGGTACCGCAGGGTCCAGGGGCAGGCTCCGGTAGCCAATGCTGCTGAGCACCAGCCCACACTCCAGCTCCTCCACGTCTCCAGTGGGGACAGCTTTGGCAGACTCACCTAAGCCCTGGGAGAGGGAAGAGGCTGCTGACTATAAGACAATCACCAGACGCTTCGGGTACCCTTAATCCTCAGGGGAACTGCTAAAGGCCCTTCTGCAGCAGTGATGGGAAAGAGCTCCCTTTAAAAATGGAATGGTTCTTGGTGGTAGAACCAGCTTCTAAGGCAGCCTACCATGAGCCTCTCCAAACAGTCAGAGGTTGTGAAGTCATCTTATAGATAACAGCTGCCAAGGGCTACAGGGATGTACTGCTCTATCCCCAGCACGGCTGTGGCCAGTCTGGCACCCAGGAGGACCCCTGTGAGCCGTACCTCCAAGCGGGTCAGGGCCATGCGGACGCCCCTCACCCGCGTCCCATCAGGGGTGGGCAGCACCTCCTGGGGGCTACGCTGGAACTTCAAGCCCCACAGCCGGGGAATTGCTGCCTGCACCATCGCTGCCTTCTCCCTGGGCTTTTCCAGGGCCGTTTTGACCATCAGCTCAGTCAGTCGTTTCCTGGGCCTGGGGGCATCTAAGAGAGAGAGAGACACCTTCAGGTCAGAAAGGAATGTCAGCAAAGCCCCTCGGGACACGGCATAGCCACATCAAGGCAGTTTTCAGTGATGTGTGAATGTCCATTTGGAGTTTGTCATGCAGCAGGGAGTTCAGCACCTTTGAGATGACAAATGGGAAGTCAAAGTGACCAGGAGAGCTCCTGAGGCTTGAGGCCAGTGGGACACACAAATCAAAGCTTGTAATGCTGCTGTCTTGCTGGCACTCAGAGGCAGCAGCCTGTGGAGAAGAGCAAGTCTCTGGACATCCCTGAGCTCAGTGTTTTTTCTTTCTCACTCTGCAGGAAGATTTTAAATCAAAAGACTTAAGACCTCTCATGCAAGGCTCTCTCAGCCATCCCAAACCTCCTGCCCTCATCACTCAGACAGCTACTATATTCCAAGAAACGATGCTGCTGTGGAAACCGAGAAATAGGCTGCTCTCTGTTCTTTGAGGCCTCCCATCACTCTCAGAACAAGCCACACCACCTGTCTCTCACATGCCATGCACAAGATAAGAATTTCTCTGATGCACGTTCTGAGCACCTCCAGAACACTCTAGAATGTTTGTCTGTCGAGGTGAGTCCCTGTCTGGAGGAACATGACACGCTTTCCTCACCTTTAACAGCATTTTCGAGGCCTGTGAAGTCAGCGGGGTTCAGGACAGGTTGGGTACCAGGCAGATTTATCATCTCCCGCAGCTCCTGGGAATTGCAGGCAGGGAGATGTTACCTCTGATGCAGAGATGCCATCCAACAGCCCCAGGCAAGTCCGGACTGGGAGCCAGCAAACGGCTGCAGGAACTAGGACACCCAGCCTCACACATCCATTGACAGACTGCCTCTCCCCACTCTGAGAAAAAAAAACACTGCCCTCCAGCACCCTCTCCAGAGAGAGAGAGAGAGCGCCTTACCTTGATAGTGAAAGCAACTTGGAGAGGTCCCCTTCTCCCAGCCAGCCACACGCGCTTCACCTTGCTGCAGGCTAGAGCTGCCAAGGAGCAGTCAGTGATGTCTGTCTTCTGCAAGACAAAGACATGTGACAGGAGAGCGGGATGAGGTCAGATCTGGAGGGAGCAAGATGAAGCACAGCCTCTGAAGGTGAAAAATCAGCAGAAAAGCAGGCTGTACGTACAGAGCCTGGACAAGGATGGAAAACAAGTCATCCGCCTTTGCACAAAGCTATTTGAACAGCCAGACCCTCACCACTGAACGCACTTTCTGAGGCTGCACCATGCGACAGGTAATGAGCCAACACCTCACGAGATTGCCCCAGGCCACTCACCACATGCACATGTTAACCACGGGTCTAACAGAGCAAAGCCTTTATTTTGGAGTGCTTGTAGTTTCGTTGGGTCATTTCCCACTTCAGGATATACGGGCACCTAAGTGAAACCCACTAGAATACACTGCCTAAATCAATGCCTGCTTGACCCAGGCAGCTCCAAGCACAAACACAAAGAACTACTACTCATTGCCAGAGCCTCCAATTTGTACTGTTGTTTTTGTTTTGTTTTTTTTTTTTGTTTTTGTTTTTAATTTAGACATTAATACAGGAACTTGCTGCACAGCTGTAACCAGCTTCATGGCAGCTCTCTAGGAGGGAGAGCCCTTGTTGCTACCATCTGGGGCAGCAGCTGTGCAGAGCAGCCAAAGTACACCAGCTGCCTGCAGGGGAGCACAGCAGCAGGAGAAGAGGGCCACTGGCTTGGACCAGCACACAGCAACCAGCGTGTCCAGTGCTGCCATCAGGAGCCAGGCTGCGGCCCACAGCGACAGCAGGAAAAGAAGCAAACAGAAGAAGCCTATGGTTTGGTGGTAGAAAAGAACAAGGAGCTCCTCCTTTAATTCTTGTAGGAAATAAAGCTCAACTTTTTAGGTACTAGAATGGCTCCATACTTTAGTTCATACCTTATGGATTGTGGGGCAACGGCTTTCCCTGGTGAAAGAGCCCAAAGGCAAATAGGGCTCAGGAAGCATATTCTCAGCAGAAACAGATCTCTCTCTCCTAACAGTTGGCTGAAACCAGAGAAATCCGGCACCCACCCAGCAGAGAGCAACTCTGGGTCGCTCTCCACCTTCATGGCACCCCAACTCACCCTGAGGAAATCCAGTGGGGAAAGGAGGATGCGGGCGATATCCAGAGCCACGTTGCCATGGCCCACGATCAGCGCTGTTTCACAGCTCAGGTCAGGCTTCAGCTGCAGGGAGCAAAAGGCCCTTCCATGAGCGAACTCACCAGGCCTCCACGACATCTATCCCCCTGGACCCACGCCTACCACCCGAAGTCCCTTCTGTGGGTCCCCGTGTGGCCTGGCCAAAATACACTGCCAACCTACAGAGCCAGTTAATCTGCTCTCACTGATGTGCAAATTGTTCACAATTCTACCATCTAAGAAGGATTTAACGTGGTTCTTGCTAATCTTTTGCAATTGCAGGCCTTTCAGGATTTAATCTGGAGCTGGATGTCAGCATTCAGATACAGCACGGGAAGGAAAGGCAGGGAAACAAACCGCTGTACTCACATCCCGGTTCTCAGGCAGTCCATTGTACCAGCCCACAAAGGCTCGGGCCGAGTAAACCCCAGAGAGGTTTTCCCCTGGGATCCCCAGAACCCGGTTGTCCTCGGCACCATAACTCTAGGAACACAGACACAGTCAGAAAAGCTGGCACGTGCAGGGTTTGATACTGAAACACCAGTCTGCCCTTCTGGCCGCTGCCAGGACACTCCATGGCTGCCCACCCTCACTCACCAGCACCACGGCATGGTATGCCTGCTGCAGCTCTCCCACCGTGACGTCCCTGCCCACGGTGACATTCCCGTAGTAGGCACAGCGATCTGAACGTGCAGTGTGTGTGAACGTGTTGATCACATTCTGCCAAGATCAAACAAGATCAAACGAGCAACATTATGTCCAGACCACAGCTGGTCCAAGGTCCACACTGACAGGAGGTCCCTGTCCCCATTCCTCTCAGCCTTGAAATGTTTCTCCCTGTCTTTGATTTGCTTACTCTGAGGCTCTTATCTATCAGCACTCACAGATAACTAACTCACTGTGAGGCAAACAGAGAGGCAACTTGGCACAGTTTCCACCTCCCCTTGTGGAAACAAAAATCTATTTTTTGCACCCACCTGGAGGAGATGGGACCATTTTAACACCTTCAGCCCCTCTCTGAGTAAAGCCTGCTGTAGGAGAACACCCCTTCACAAGGTGAGGCTTGCAAGGGAGCCCTGTCAAACAACCCCTTCCATTCAGGGTGCTGCCTGCCAGACCCTACTGGTTTCAAGTCTTCCTGAAAGCCACTACACCAAGGGAGGACAGCAGTCCAAGTCCTTTCTTCTGAGTGACTGAGGCTATTCAGCAGAACCACTGCTGGTACAGCCAGAGACAGTGGAATGGAACAGTTATCCAAAGCCAAGTACATACCTTATATCCATACTTCCCATTTTTCAGATAAAAAAATGCATGCATTTTGGTCTGGCAATCTCCTGAGATTAAATGGGGTAACCATCACAAAATGTTGCTGTATCTGGATCTCCTGTGTCCTCCCACTGCAACCACCTCCACCTCAGATACAACATCTATCTCTCCATACAATTCTCACTCACTGCAAGGCAAAGGAAAATGACTGATTTAAAAGAGCTCCTTGATTCAACTTCTCCTCACTCAGGTATGCACCTACATCCCAGCTCCATCATCCCAACAGCAGACCCACATTTTTCCAATCACTGACACTGAGTGCAGTCTGAGCACACCCAGGCGAGGGCAGAGCACAGGAGGAGCAGCCAGTGCCGGTCTGCAGCACTGCAGGATGAAGGCAATATCCATCAGCACAGAGTGTTCTGGCATCCACCACATCTCTGTACAACCTGTTCCAGTGCCTCACCAGCCTCACCATAAAAGATTTTTTCCTTATATCCAACCTAAATCTACTCTCTTTGAACTTGAAACCATTTCCCTTTGTTCTATCACCACATATCCTGCTCGAGAGTCTGTCCCCTTCTATCCTGTAGCTTTCCTTTGGATACTGCAGGCCACTATCAGGTCACCTCACAGAAGAGGCCTCACCAGCACAGAGCAGAGGGGCAAGATCACCTCCCTGCCCTGGTGGCCACACTGCTTTTGATACAGCCAGTGCTCCTTGCTCTTGTTCTAGGCCAGTCTGAACAGTGCAGGGAGCCAATCTCAGAGCAGCACTTGCCATCACACAGACTCTGTGTTTCTGACCCTGTATTCAGAGCCCTGAAGCCAGTTCTTGTCTATCTCCAGGCCACAGCCTCAGTATGGGCGAAGAGATTAAGGCTTTGAAGACACTGAAGGACTACTCCAGCACAACAGCCCCTGATCAAAGTGAGCCATGAGGCCAACTGCCTGGCCTGCACTCACCACCACGTTCAAACACGTGGGCAAGGGAAGGAAGTCAGCACTGACCTTCACTTCAGGGTGATCTGGTGCCACTCCAAAACGGACGAGCCCAAATGGAACAGGCAGCTTCTCATAGATGTCCACTTGTGCCAGGTCATGGTGCTAAAAGAGAGTAAAGGTTAAGGAATGAGGATAGAAAAGCCTCACGAAGCCCAGCAGCTCAAGAGAGACACACACTGCTTGCCCACTGCTGGGGGAAATGCAGAGCAAGAGGGAGTGCTGCACAAAAATCCTGTAGCCAGAAACTGGCGAAGAAAAGGGAAGTCATCTGTTCCAGATTCTTAAAAAGGTCCTTTACACACAAGCCATGACCTGATCCTGCCAGCTCAGACTGCAAGACGCAACAGAGAATGCAAAGCCAATAACTGTACCTTTTGGGGGCTCTCTCCTCACTCTCATCCCACAGCCCTGCTTCTATGCTGACCTCGTGGCTGCCTTGCTTGGCAAAGGGCACCAAACACAGCCCCCTCCGTGCTGGTGAACACACCAGGCTAAGATGTGCCAAGAGCCTGAGGGCACCCTGAGCTGAGTCACCTCCAGGTTTGGGCCAGAGCTTTACGTAGATGTTTTGCTGTAAGGCTTTTGTTATCTTTTATTTTTAGTCAGCTTCTTCCTGGAGATTAGGCAGCCCTGAAATTTGTCCCTGAGGCTTAGCAACAGCTAATTTCCAAAATATATCACCGACATCACAGTGCAGTTTAATGTTGGGGTTAAGCTGATGTACCTCTGGTCAGTACCAGCAGTTCAGTTTTATATTTCAGTCTCATTTCCCATCAGGGATTAGCTGAAGCGCTAACACCCGCAGGGCAAAGGATTACCCTTCTGCCCCACTTCAGGTGGAGGAGGAGTCAGGAAGGCAGGGGACGTCACCTGCATTGGTGAGCAACACCCCTAGACAAATCAGATCTCTGCTGGTTATTTGATTCTAGAGGAGTCATAGAATTCTTAAATCATTTCAGTTGGAAGAGACATTAAAAGTTCATCTATTCCAACCCAAAAGCAAGGAGCAGGGACACCTACAGCTCGATCAGGTTGCTCAGAGCTCCCTCCAGCCTGACCGTGGGCATCTTCAGGGAAAGAGCATCCACCACCTCTCTGTGCAGCCTGTGCCAGTGCTTCACTACCCTTACTGTAAAAAACTGTTCTTTATACCCAATCCAGGTCTCCCCTCTTTTTATTTTAAAACCATTTCCCCTTGTCTTGTCACAACAGACCTTGCTAAAGAGTCTGTCTCCTCTCTTACAGCCCCCCTTTTAAATACTGAAGGCCTCTCTCAGTTGTCCCTGAAGCCTTGTCTTCTCCAGGCTGAACAGCCCCAGCTTTCTCAGACTGTCTTCAGAGGGAGGCGTTTCATCCTTTGGCATCACCGAGTCGTAACTCACAGCAACACGGCCAGGCGGTATTTTGGCCCAAATGACCCAGGGGCAGCGCTGCCCGTCCCAGCCCTACAGAGAAAGGGTGACTCCGCAGGGCCAGGGCTGCTCAGAGCTGCAGTAAGGAGAGGTGCCCACAGAACCGCCCCCAGACCCCTCCGTCGGCCCCAGCCCCGGCCCCGCTACCTTCAGGATGTGCTGAGCCGTGTAGAACCCCGCGGGACCGCTGCCCACCACGCAGATCCTCGGGGCCGGGGCACGCGAGGACAGCCAGCGCCGGAGACCTGCGAGAAGGGACCGAGCGGCTGAGGCCGGCCGAGCCGCGGCTCCCAGCCCCGCACCCGCCCCGCAGCACGCACCCGCACAGGCGGGGGCCGCCATCGATCGCCTCGCCGGTGGCGGAGCGCAGCCCGCGGCCGCGTTCTCGGTCCCGGCGCACCCGAGGCGGAGCCGCCCCGAGGCCGCAGCCGCGCCGCCCCCCCGGCCCGCGGCCTTGGCGTTCTCGGAGCCGCCCCCCGCCCCCGCCCCGCCTCGCTCCCTCATGTCGACCCCCGAGGCACGTGGCTCCCTGGGCTCTTCCATCGCGCTCCCGGCGCCCCGCAGCCCGATGCCGGTCCCGATGCCGATGCCGATGCCGGTCCCGGTCCCGCAGCGCAGCCCCGCTTCCCCCCGCCCTGCGCCCCTCACCGGCCCCGCCGCCTTTCCAGCACGCGCCGCCCGGTCCCATCCCGCTTGCCGCCTCCCCGTCGACCAATGGCGAGGCGGTACTTAGCATAAACCCGCCCCCGCGGCGCGGGCAGCCAATGGAGGCGTGCGGCTGGCCGGAAGGGCCATAGAGAGGAAGGGAGGAAAGGGCGGGCTCGGCGCCGTTCTGGCCGGCCCTCTCTATGGGTAAAGCCTCCACGGTACCTCGGGCAGGGCGGGAGGCGCGGTTAGCGTAGCTTCGGCTCCGAGTGGCATTTCTTTATTTATTTTCGACAGCGATGAGCTGCAAAGATGTCCAGGAGAAGGAGAGCTCAGAGACGGGTTATTAAAGCATCCTGCTGTGCAGTAAAGATCGTACTACTAAACCCAGAGCACGCACATCATCCCTGGAAAGGAAGCGGCAGCACAGAGCCGCTCCAGCCCCGCAGAGCCACCATTTCATCTCCTTCTCATTTCCCAGCACCGGGCGCAGAAGATGCTTACGGGTTGTACAGCTGCCAAGGCACATAGACAAGTACTAAGAGGGCTTTTTAAAAGCAATTAAGGCTGATTTCACCGCTAGAAGCTAGTTCTAATAAGGGTTATAAAAGCCACATGCTTTCTCATCTTGGAAATTGGTTCCTGCTGCGGCAGGCAGCTGGCCCTGCACTTCATTGCTCCTTTCACACAGTTGCATGGACAAGAGCAGCTTCCCACAGCTTCAGAGGACATTCGTACCTTCAGCATCATTGCCCCAATCCCTATAGTGACAGCACCCACAAAAAGGGGCAGAAAGCAGGGGTGCTGAACACAGGGCCAGGAATCTCTTTTGTAAGCAGAAGCTGAGCATCCCCAGCACCGCCCAGGCTGGAGAACTGCCCCACAGCCCCCCACGTGGAATCCCCACATTAATTGTTCCAATGACGAAAAGCAGAAATAAAGATCCACTTCAACACCTTGAGCTGAATCTGCCAAATCCATGTTCCCAGAAGAGACAGATTCCCCCATCCCAGCCAGGTAAAGCACAGTGGCAGTGACAACCCCTACCCCCCCGCATCTTTCCACAACTCCTGGGCAGCACACGGTGACACAGCCCCGCCACCTGCTGCTGCCATCGAGGACACAGCCGTGGGGCTTTGCTTCACCCTCCCCAGGCATGAAAGCAGTGCGGGTAGAAGCGAACCCTGTCCATAAGCAGCTCCAGGGGGGCACAACCCCCGCTCAGTCCCTGCACAGCGCCTGCTGCTCAGCATCAGGACACCGGGAGGAACATTTCCTGCAGCCAGTCGGCCCCAGCTCACTGGATGCCCACCAGCTCTGTGATGGGCGGTGCGTGGACCATCAGCTCCTCATACTTCTGCAGGAAGAGCTGGAGCCTGGAGCCATAGGTGTCCTCATTGTAGGGCAGCCGCTTCTCCTTCAGGTACTGAGACACCACAGGTTTGATCTGTGGAGACAAAAGGACTTTCTGCATTTGCAGGCTGGGCCAGAGCACGGCCCTGCCCAGAGGAGGCAGCCATCCCCTGTGGGGCGCGGGAGGGTACATCAGCTGCAACAGCTTTGCTGTGAAAATTAAGAGGAGGCTGGTATCCAATTGCAGCAGTACAGGGAGTTCCCCTGGCACGTGCCTTTGTAGAATTAGGATGAATTCCTTAGCGAGGCTTTTAATGAGGGTTGGCCCCACATGCTCCCACTTGTGCCTGTGTTCATCCCCATGTGATGGGGACAGGAGGGACGAGGGAGGCTCCTACCCACCCCAGTGTGACATGAACTGCCCCACTGCAGCCTCCTCACAATAGCTTCATTCTCATCCGTAAATGAGATTGAAAATGAGGTGTTATGGGATGGAAATCCCACCTTTGAATCTCCGCCAGCCAAGGACAGCATCCCAAATTTTCAATGCATCCCTTGAAGCAAGAAGGATGGGCACAACCAAAACTATAGGAGCCCGGCATGGACCCCAGGTGAAATCCTAACAGTTTGCATGGTACTTGAGATGCATCCCACGTGGAGAGGCAGGAGGACCCCTGCACTATGCTGTGGCAGGGACTGACTCACCTTGAGGCACATGTTGTCAGACAGGCTGGGGAAGAGGTGGTGCTCCACATGGCAGCTGATGAGCGAGTGGCCGAAGCACCAATCAAGCAGTGCATTGCGGGGCAGGTTGAGCACACCCAGACTCATCTGCTGAATGCGCTTGGGCTTCCGATCGGCTGCGAACATGGGGAGGCCGATGTGCTGCAGGAGAGGCACACTGGGTCGTTCCACCCTCCTATCCGTGAGCCCACAGCACACACAGATCTACCGCCCTCAGGCCCCGTGCCCCTGCAGAACCCCAAGCTGTTGTGCCAGCCTCCTCCCTCCAGCCCAGGAGCTGCGTCTCCATTTGCATCTCCATATGCAAAACACACCAACACCCCAGCCCCACAGGCAGCAAAGAGACATCACCTGCCCTTCCTGCTCCACCATCCTGGCTTTCCCCTTTCCCCCTGCAGCGCTCCCATTACATCAGCACAATGGAGATTACAGCCAGGATTGCTCAACCTGAGCTGATGATAGTCTGCAAGGTCAGGCTCTATGCCCAGCACCACTGGGACCTCTGAGGGCTTCATTCCCACCTGGAATATGTTGACGTGGATGTAGGGGTGGGCCAGGAGAGCGCGGGTGAGCAGCATGCAGAGCAGGGCAGACCACGGCGACTGGAAGCCCGAGACGTGGCGCAGCAGGCAGTAATGGCAGCACAGCCCCAGCGACATGAGGCAGACAGTGCGGAGAGCGGCCCTCTTCTCCACGTTCCTCAGCAAGTCTGTGCCAGGAAGAGAAAGAACTGGAATGCGGTGGTGGCCCATCCACTCTTTGTCTCCCCTACTCCCAATCTTAGTGACATGGCTTAGCAGGGGTGGATTGGGGTTGGACTTCATGATCTCAGTGATCTTTTCCAACCTCGTGACCCTACAGTAATGCTTATTTTGGGGGCTGGAGGTGTCCCCATGGCAGGACCCCATCCCTGCATTAAGGTAGGTGACACTTGAGCTATAGCATTTGGATGTATACTCATCTGTAGTGCCCAGTGACTGCCTCCACTTCCAGCTTTGCCCAGGGGGGCAGTGCTCCAATAGCCTGGCAGTAGTTCCAGGGCTCTTCTCCCTCAGTCATTTCTCAGCACTATTATTTCTTCCAAGTCACTGCTTTGTCTGCTCGTTGTGCCCCATCCCACCCCCATGCACACATCGAACACCACTGCGATGCTTCCACTGACCCACCCACCCAAACCTTGCTATGGCCAAATATCCAAATTAAAGGAAAACAAATTTGGAGCACTTTAAGCTCACGTGAGCTTTTGTCAGAGCTTTCAATGCTTGATCAAAAGAAACTCTGAAGCATTTCTGAGCATCAGCAGAAAGGAGAGGTGTGAGTGAGCTCAGCATGCCCAGCATCCCAGCCCAAGGCACACACCTAGTGCAACCAGGGGGGTTATGATGGGCACAGCGAGCGGCGCGATGAACAAATAGACGTAGCGGTTCAGGAAAGGCAGCTTCCAGGTGCTGGAGTCCCCCAGGCCAATGACATTGGTGTAGCCATGGTGGAGCTTCACGTGGTTGTAGCTGGCCTGCTCGGCAGTGAATGCTGAGCAGAACTGGGTGAGAGAGAAAGGTCGAGAGGTAATGGCCTTAAGTTGCACAATGGGAAGTTCAGGTTGGGTATTAGGAGAAATTTCTTCTCCGAGCAGAAACCATCCCCACCACTCACTCCCTTCCGTGGGCAATATTCCCAGCGCTCAGTGGTGAGGTGCTGATGGGATTTTTTGGGGGCCATCAAATCACACTCACCTCAATGAAGAAGACAGCCCACACTTTGCCCCAGGACCTGGACTTGGTCAGGGCGTTGTGGCTGGCCAGGTGGCTGCCCTTCACAGCCAGGGTGTGATATCCCACGCCGAGGATGAAGACACCTGCCAGGAAAGGGATGGCGTGGGCTGAACGCAGGCATAGAAATCCTGTGGAAAAAGCCCGGGGCAGGAGCTCAGTCATCACTTCTCTGCTCACAGCCAGGACTGAGAGGTGTTGCCACACTAAAACACACTGACTGCTGCCCTAAACTTGTTTTTCAGACATAATTATAGGTAATGGAACTGCATCCCCGCACAGCACCCTTTGTGGCTGAGCTCCCAGCTGCGATGGCAGCAGACACGGCTAGGGAGGCACCCAGCTGTCCCCGTCCCAGCAAGGGAACCTGCACACCCTGACTGCCCAGCTTCAGGTGCAAACCAGAAGAACCCCAGGATGTGTGCAAGAGAGAACAACCCACTGTGAAAACCATGGTGCTCTATATGTTGGACAGACTTTGTGCCTACATACATTTACAGACTCATCTAGGACAGGACATTTCTGGGGACAAAGACAGTTCTGTGATGATTTCAGCAGCCCCAGGTGTTCAAAAGCAGAATCAGCCCCGCGAGTCCAGCCCAGCTCCCCCTGCACCCACCGTTGCTCAGGGCATCCACACCCAAATCCCGCGGGTTTCCCTGCCCAGCTGCTGGGCACACACAGCTCCTCCCCACCCCAGTTCCATTTTGTTACACAGTGCAGGTTTCCAGCGAGGTCAGGATGCCCCAGCACAGGGCAAAGGGTTTATTGCAGTTTTGTTACATCTTGACAGGCTTCCAACACAAAGAAAGTCCCTTGCTCCCAGCATCACCAATGTGAAAGCAGCGAGGAGGCAGCGGGACCCCCATGGGGGGGGGGCTCTTACCTGCTGGCAGCGCTAGGAGACTGCAGCTGAGGATGCAGATGTCCACGCCGTGCCTCTCCCACCAGCCGCTGCTCCGCACCACCTCCTGCACTCTCTCTGAGAGCTCGGCCATCAGCGCTTCCCCACACCCCGCTCGCTGCAGGGCCCCGCACGCCTCTTCTCCCCGTCCAGAGGTCCCATCTCCATCCTCCAGCTCCGGCCACAGCTCCTCATCCTCCGCCATCACCCCCGTCCCGCCGACACGGGGAGCCGGCTCGTCTCGGTGCGGGGTGTCCCGCGTCCCCTCGCAGCCGGTGACGCCGCAGGGACGCCGCCCGCTCCGCCTGGCCGCACCGCCGTCCTCCAGAGGCGTCTCCCCGCCGAGGACGGCCGGCGCACGGCAGCGACGCTCAGCGCAGAGCCCGCAGCCCCCGCCGCCCGCGGTGGCCTCGTCCCTCCCGTGTCTCTCGGTCCCGAGCGCTGCCGCCGGGCTCCGCCGCTCCGGCTGGAGGACGAGGGGAAGGGCGAGGAGGAAAAAATAGCGAGAACGATCGTATAACCCCGAAGCCGAGGGGGGCGAGGAGGCGCAGCGCCGGCCCCGCACGCAGCTCTTCCCGGCGCCGCGGAGGTGCGGGAGGGAGGAGCGGGGCCGGCCGGGGAGGAGGCTGAATGCAGATGAGCAACCGCAGGAATCCGCCCGCTGCCCATCTCGGGGAGGGCCGGGGACGGGATAAAGGTGGGAAAGTGACGGAGAGGCGCGAGGGGATGCTGAACAGAAAGGAGCCGAGAGCCAGAAACGGCCCCAGAAAAGCCAGGCAGAGCATCTGGGACAGGGGATAGGGCTTCGTTTCCTCCGGAGCCCATCCCGGGGAGAGCATTCCTGGGAGAAAACCGGGGAACAGTGAGCTGCGGAGGAGAAAATGAACCGCACCACTGTGCCTCTACTGCGGCACCGACACCCACGGGTCCCTCCTCTTTTCTGTGCTGTTTCCACGAGTTTTGTAAGAACTTCCTCCCTTCCATCACTGCCTCCCAGAAATCACAGGGACTGAAAGCTCCTGGGACACGTGCACAGAGCCCCTGAGCCCTATGGAGAAGGGCTGTCAACCATCACTTCGTCTTCGGGGCACTGGAATTTATTCTTCATTTCTCCTCACCAAAAGCTGCACCGTCTCAACGAGAAGGCATTGATCCCCCCAGACCCCACAACGCCAACACCTGCTTTGCTGCACCCAATGCTGGGCTGCTGTGGCCCCAAACTGGGATGGGCTCTGGGCTCAGCCGACCCCTGCAGTGACCCACAGGGAGGTGAGCCTCACCCAGCACTGCACCACGTTCTGAGCCCCAGGGGATCCGTGTCACACCTGGAATAATTAAAAAAAAAAAAAAAAAAAAAAAAAATCACACGCTGCAAAAGGGCAGAACCAAGAGCACACTGCAGAGCTGCTGGAAGAGAAAATCTAGCAGCTCTGCAGTGTGCTCTCTGCTCACTTTGTGAAAGTTTCCAGTCACTAAACGAAACTCAGCATCCAGAGCCCCAGCAAGCCTCAGTGGGCAACTGACCAACGCCCTCATCACTGGAGGAACAGAGCAGGAGTTTATCCCACTCGCAGCGTCACCACCAGAGGACGGTGGCAGCACAGTGAGAAGCTGCTCTGAGTGCTAGAGGGCGAAAGGTGAGCTGCGGCACAGCTAACCATTGCACAGCTGCAGCGTGGGGCAGCACGGATCCCGTGGCAATGTTGGAGGAGGAGGTGGGGATCACCATCAGGTCCGGGAGCAATGAGAGGCAACAGGTGAGGTCGGACTGTTTGCTGCAGGGATTTGGTGGGCACCAGCACTGATTGGCACCAACAAGTTAATGAATGACCTCAGGTACGCATGGGGCTCCCCAGCTCAGGATGAATGGCACGGCTCCCTTTGCTGCTCTCCCTCCTCCCCCTTCCCAGGAGCCAGGACAGCGTCTGACCTGAACAAAGGGAGATTTCCAGTTAAGGACTTGGAGTCTGCAGGCCTACATCTGCTTCCTCACTTCCCTGCAAAGATTTATTTTCAAAATGAACTTTTAAACCCTGGTTTACATCTTGCTTTCACTATGTACATCCAAGCCACACAACCTCACTGACCCCAGCAAGATTTTAGGGATGAAAGCAAAAGATAACATGCCCCCATTCCCACCACAGAAACAAACACCTCCAATTTTTCAGGAAAAAAATAAATAAATTAAATTAACACAGTAAAGACCCACAAATCCCCCAGCACACAGCAGGACAGCAGAGATCAGCGTAATCCCTGGCTGTGAAGCAACGAGCTGCCAGCTGCCATTGACCTCAGACAGCACATCACCAGCACAGGGTCCCACGAGCACAGGGACAGAGTCTTCTTCAGCCAAATGGGGCATTCACAGCCCCGGAGCAGTGAGTTTGTAGCAAAAACTGCAGCAATTGCACCCAAGGGACAAAAATCTTCATCTCTGTTCCACGTACCCCATCAGCACAGCTCAGCTTTCCCTGCAGTCCTTCCCTTTTTTAACACCTGGCGTTGGATGGGGTTTCCTCCCTACTTCGAAGTTGAATACACGTGGGCAATCAGCTTAATGAGGAATTAATTACCATTATCCCCTTCCCAGCAGGCAGAGACTGTGCACCATCATTTGTCTGGAGGCTTTTCCTGGTCCTCAAGGAGCAGACGCTCAGGGGTTGACCATCTCACTTCCAAACCTCCCCCCGAGACCCAGCCCGGGGCACGGAGCTCCACCAGCTTCGCCTCAGGGCCCCCAAAAACCACTCCACGCCCCCCCCGGCTCTGAACAGGGCTGGTGGGGGAGCAGAGCTGCGAGCACCGTCTGGGCACCCCGAATCTTCCACCCACGGTGTGAAGAAATGTCCTTGGAGCTGCTTGAAAAGTCTCTGCGCAGGCACCAGAGGGAGTCACAGCCCCATTGTACGTCTGCAGGTGGTCACTTTGCCAAAACCCCGATGCAGGCGGCCCCAGAAAGGAGAGTGAGGCTGCCACCCCGTGCCCCCAGAGCATCTGTGGCTGCTCCGCAGCTGCCCTTGTGCCAGAGGACACCCGTGTTCCTTTGGTGGAAAGGACTGGGAAGGGGTTGGCCCGGGTCGTTCACTTGCCCTCGTGCTCCCAGCGCTGCCAGGACACGCTGAGGGCTGAGGCGCTGTGCTTTGCTTCAATAAAACCCCCCGCCGCCCCGGGCAGCCCAGCTGTCTGCCAACACGAGGCGCACACGGGCGCTGCAGCTGATGGAGGAATTCTTGTCAGCGCTCTGTCACTCTGGAAGTGGCTGCGTGCCATCACCATCGTGGTCCCCATGTCCCCCAGATCCAGCATGGGGACAATGGCAAGAACAAAACCCAACACAGCAGGGACAAAGCGGAGTGACCGGCAGCGGTGTGAGCCAATTGGTCATTGCACCAATTTGGTGGAAATCACCCAAACCCATCATCCCTTCCCAGCCCAAATAACTCCCAGGGACTCGATGTGCATTCACCACCTGCCCCTGTGGCCACCATTACCAAAACGCCGTGATACCTTACCTGGACCACCCTAATACCATTCCCAGACCATCCTATGCCATTCCCAGACTGTGTTTTCCGTTTTATATATTAGCTGTGAATAAAGAAGCTGTCATCCACCCCCTGCTCCATGCCAGCTTAATTTCAAAAGCCTGGCTGGAGGTGTCAACTAATCACAGACTTCCTCCACTTAGCAGCTCAGGGTGCAGGTGATCATTAGTTTGGGTGCCTCTGCTGCTGCCCCGACCGAAACTGCTTGCCCCCACCCCTCGGTCCCCGGTGTCATCGCATGGCAAGGTGTTACTCAACACAGGGCTCAGGGCAGGATCCGTCCCGCTCCATGAAGCTGTGCTGCCCAGCTCACAGCTGTGTCCATGAAAAGGGGGAAACCTGGGTCCACCACCCCAGCCCCATTTGGTTGCAGAGATTTGGGGCGAATCATGGGGAGGTGACCACTCATTTGGCAACACCTGAGACATCTGTGCTGCTGATCCCCAAATCTAAGCCTAGTTTTCACGCAAACTTGGCACTACCCGGCCCTGACCCTCCCAATCCCCAGGCTAATGGGATGGCCACACACACGTCCCCAAGGGCACTACGTGGCATGCAGCCACCCACGCGACACTTTTCCCACCTGCAGAGGCTGCCAGCTGTGTCTGGGAACAAGGGACACGTCCAGCCTGCTGGAACAGAGGGACATGGGCAAGGCACACCCTGCAAGACAGAGCTCCAAGTGTTGGATGGATGCACCCAAATACGATGCACTCTTGAGTCTGGGATGGCACAGCCAGCACCCGCATCAGGGACAGCCTGGTGCCACCCTACAAGGTTATTTCTCAAGGCCACAACAGGCCAGAAGGGACACAGTGTAGAACAGCGTCCTGCCTGGCACCCACTGCCTTTGTCCCCAGCAGTACCCGGATGTGTCCGGCTGCCCTGCTGTGTTTGCTGTGCCTCAGTAACACAGAGATAAGCCAAGGCCTGACCGGAATCTCTGCTTTGACTCCATCTCTGCTCTGGATGGGATCATGAGATCCACACAGATCTCTCACCGAAACCAGAAATAACTGCAACATGGAAATCTCCCCACTCGTTACATGGACACCCCAAACTCTCCTGGAGCCGCCCAGACGTGCAGCTATCAGTTGGACAAGGAGCCGCTTGGAGTTGTCTCTGCACCCGGGAGGGGCACCGGCGCTCGGCCACGGATCGGTGCCACCCTCAGGTGCACACAGTGCCTGGTGCCATAGCCGGGTGCCACCCGGCAGAGGGGAAGCAAGGGCATGCACGGCCGTGATGTAATCTTGCCCCGGAGGCCGTCCCTGGAAGGGAGCGAGCTGCCCGGCCGGGGTGGAAAGCCAAGGCGCTGTGTCATTCCTTCAGGCTGGAAATTTGGGTAGGAGCCAAAGGGCTGCCCAGATCACACCAGGCTCCGAGAATGTGTCCCAGCCTCGGCAGGTCTTGCGTGCCAGTACCTTAATTCCATCTTTCGGCCACTGAGGAAAGGCAACAGTCAAGGTAACAGGGCGGGGGAGAGGGGCTGCTGTCAACTCCCTGCTCTGCCCACTGACAGCCCTGGGGATGCATGCAGCCAACAGCCTGCAAGACTCGTCCGTCTCAGCAAAAGGAAGAATTTGGCTGAGCTGCTCCCAGCCCACCTTTCCATGGAGCAGCCCAGATTTTGAGGCAGGGACAGCCCACCAGAGCTGGCTGTGTTTAATGTGGGTGCTCAGATGCACTTTGCCAGCCATAGGGATAACTCACACACGGGCTGGTAGGGATTTCATCAGCATGGCCAGACCCATACAACCAGTTAGCTTGGAAAAACAGGGACAATTCTAATGACAGCTTTGGAGCAGTGGTGCTCTGGGTCCCAGCGCTCTGCAGGAACATCTGGCAGAGCCTGCAGGAAGCTGTGGGGCAGCCTCGGCTGCAGGCCCAGCCCTGTGCAGGGTGAAGGAGACATCCCAGCTCCCATGTTTTGTAGCTCCTAGGAATACATGAACACAGAACTGCTGAATTTTGCAACTAGGGTTGCAAAGCCGCTCATTCTCCCCAGCCCCAGTTCTCTAGCTTTCCCCCTAGAGCTGCTGCAGGCGAATGCAAGTTGCTGTGTGCTAATCCCAGCCTGAGGAACGGGGAGCCACCCTGACCCAGGCAGCACTGTTGCTGGATTACACCACTGGCTTCATCCAGAGCCGGCTGGGATCGGGGTCAGCTGCAGCTGCCATGCTCTGCGGGCTGCGGGAGGGCCAAGTGGGGCAAAGCAAAAGAGGGAGGAGGCCCAGGAAAAGAAATAGGGCTCAGAATAGAAACCAGGTTAGGGCTACACTGTGGGTGGCGGGAGCAGGTATTGCTGGCTGCCATGCCAGCCCTGGGGACCGCAACCTCCACACCAACCTCAACAGCGCAGCCAATGCGATGCCATGGGAGCACGGCCATGCAGCGGGCCTGAATGGTCTTCACCCTTGGGTTTTGAGAGTCTTCCAGCTGGAGGGCACAGGGGAAAAGGGCTGCAGGAACCCGTGCGCAAAAGGAGTGAAGGCTCGGCCCTGAACCAAGCCCGAGTGCTGGGGCAGCTGGATGGTGGAAAGAGAGAACTGAATAGCAGGGAAAAAAAAATCATCAGATGTTTTTTCCTCCTTTCTTCCTGAATGGGAGAAAGAACAATCAACAATGAGCCAAGCGACGCAGATAAGCCTGACCTCCCTCAGTGTGGCGAGCGTCACCGGGCTGGCACTGCCCCGAAGCACCGCGGCTCACACGGGGACATCGGCACAGGGAGCCTGCGGGCAGCCAGCGCCGCCCCACGCGCCACATCTGCCGGTAAGCACAGGAGCTGACCCACGGCCACGGCCCTGCTGGGCTGCAGCCAGCTGGAGCTGGACACGGGTATGGCACGGAGCTGATAGGGGCTTTACCGATAAAGGCTGGAGGCAGTTCTGGGAATGGCTCCGCTGCCCGCCCCCAGCCCTGTTCCTCAGCGCGATATTGCCTTCCGGCACGGCGTAGGTGATGTCCTTGGGAAGCAGGGCAATTTGCTGGGAGGGCAGTGACTAAGGGGTGAGTTCTGTTGGAAAAAGGGGTGAAGCTGAACTCTGTAGAGGTGATGGGAAGTGAATACGTAGACTCGGGCTGCTCAGGGAGTTGTGGCTTTCCTGAGCCATGGACCACTCCAGGGAAGCCAAGTGTGTCACCCAGGATCTATCCATCAGCTTCAAATCACGAGAAAACTGCTTCCATAAAATCCATAAAAGGATGAATGCTGCACATAATGCCAAACACCATCCCCATGACCTCTGTTTCTCCCAGACACCAGACTATCGGTGCCCCCACTTCATTCCGTGTTGCTCCATTCCCAGTAATTCAGGGGAAGGACAGCGTTAAAACGGTGCTTTCATTCAGCCCTCAGATCCAGGACCCACTCCCCTCCCCAGCAGCCCAAAGCCCCCCGGAGGCACCCGCAGCACCCACATCACACACAGGTGAAACCAGTCCATGCTGGGCACACGTCCCCAGTCATGGCACTGGTCCTGGCCAGGACAAGGCAGACTGCGCCCATCGTGCTCCTGCCCAGGGAGCCAAGTGAAGCCGTGGGCTGGGTGAGTAATGCCCTGGGCTGGCTGCCTCAAATACTTGGGGCTGATCTACTGCCTGCATGCCAGGAGGCGATGACTGCTGGCCAAGGTGTGGATGCCTTCCTGGAGCTGCGAGCGGGGCTCAGGGCCACATCCCAGCATCGTGCTCACGCTTCTGTGCCATCACTCATCCCCTTGCTCAAAGCAGAGCCTCCAGCCCCCAGCCAGGATCCTGCTGTCCCCCACATCTGCTACTCCCAGGAGTGGCTCTTGGGGACATGGATACCACCACACCTCCCACCAAAGCCACTCTTTGGTCATCCCACGCATCCCTCTGGGGATGGCCCTGGGTACGACTGAGCCCCAGGGGCTGCTCAGCCCTCGCAGGCTCTGCCCCAGAGCAGGAGCAGAGCTGTGGTCACACACACTGGCGCTGCTGCCGGTACCCTGCCTACACTGTGTAATCTCTTACATCAGAAGGCACCCGGCCAGCTCCTGCCTCCTGCCTGCGCCGGCACCGCAGCGGCTCCCAGGGCCCAGCACTCACAGTCCCACACCCTAAGGATCCCTAAATGCACCTCCACGGGGTGCGCATGGGACACCCAATCCCCACTGGGACAGGAAGGTGTCCTCCCTCTCAGGGCACACACACAGCCGCCATCCCTGGAGTCTTCTGAAAGCACAAAAGAAAAAAAAAGGATGTCTTAATTCAGTATTTAATTTCTTTTCTATTTTTAATTTAAGAAACTTTGGTATGGGCATACTGAGCTGGCATCTTCCTCAAGCGTGGAAACCCTGGGCCCCTGTATGCTTTCCAGACCCACACAGATGGGTTACGGGTGCTGGGGCAGCAGGGCAAAGGCATTCTGCATTGGGTAGGACACAGTGCCAAGAACAGCGCACATCCTCTCGCTTCCTCTTCCCAGCCACGAGCTATATGGAAAACCCCCGTTGAGATCTTTGCCTGGAGGTGCAGTGGGCAGTCAGTTCACAGCACGCAAAGGGGCCGTGCAGGACGCATGGAGCACACGCTCAGGATCCATGCGTGTGTTAGCATGAGCGGCTGAGCTCAGGGCATTGCTGCTGGACATGGGCTGTTGTCCCCCGGGCCTTTTGATCGTCTCTCGTGGGATGCAAAGCACTGCACGGTTTGCGCCCGACTCCCTTATGTAAGAGCGGTGGGGATCAGCCCTGGTTTGTAGGTCAGAAAATGGAGGTGCAGGGCAGGTAAGGGATTGGGCTGGGTCAGCCGGTGAGTCAGTGCCAAAGGAGGGACCGGTGCGGCGGAGGCTTTATTAGCAGCTGAGGGGTGGAGCGAGGCTCCCAGGCAGTGAAGGTACAGCCGAGGCGCAGCATCGGCCCATCGGGTCTCGCCCTCTCGCCTCGTGGCCCCACGTCCTCAAATCCCCGACCGTCGGCCATGCAGCCCCGCTGCCCCCAGTGCCACCCCTAAGGGCATCGGAGCTGCCCGCGCCTGCAGCCCCGCACTGCGACACGGCCGCAGCAGTGCCAGGACGCCAGGGATGGAGCAAGGTCAGTGAAACAGGTTTCTCCTCCTCCGTCCCTCGAGCACGGCGCTTTCATTCGCCCTTCCCTGCGCAGGTTGGGAGCTGTGGACTTGTTGACAGCGGCTCTCGTCAGCTCTGTTATTGAGCTGGGATGGGGCTGGACGTAGCGGCTCAGACAGTGAGCGGTCGCCTTGTGCGTGTCCCCATCTGGGTGTCTTTGCTGCGGCTCTTCAGATTTGTAAATCTTCCAGATTTGTAAAGATTCTTTGTGCTTGGAGACCCCCGCTGTGGGGAGGTGGGTTCTGGAGGACCAACCTCCATGCCACGGGGCTGGGCTGCAATAAGGCTGTGGGGCTGCCTGAGCTCTTGGTGCCAGGGCTGGGGACTGGGAGTGGGGCAAGGACTGGGGTCATCTGGAAAAGGCTGAACACAGTACTTAGGATAGGAGCCAGGATCCTTCCTCTGCCCCATTCAGGGTTTTTGCCCCACTCTCCTCTGCATTTCCCTCCTGCGCCTGCCACCCGTGTGCACCGGGATGGGGACACACATAGGCAGCATTCCCAAAATACAGCCTGAGCTGGCTGGGGCAGCACCCCACAGACACAGCGGGTTTGGCTGCAATGCGGCCAGGCCAGGCAAGCCCCAGTGAGACAAAGGGATGGAAGCAAAGGGGCGCTGAACCTGGCCCGACCCGTCCTTACACCTCCTCCAGGGCGCGGGTCCCTGAGCAGGGCAGGGGTCCCAGGGACTGCAGTGGGGGACAGGGAGAGCTGGGAGGTGATCTGCTCTTCCTGCTGGCACCAGGCAATGCATGCAAGTTGGAGCTTGGTGTGCTGCACTGGGGAAAATTGTTTCTAATTGCTGCTGAAGTACATCTTAAAATGTTAAAGAATTCCCTGCAACTCCCCACCAGCCTCGTATGCTTCTGCAGAAACAGCTGTGTGCCACCACCATGGGGACTGAGCAAAGGGATCACAACCACATCTCCACAGCTGCGGAGCAAACATGTGCTGCCATTACCACAGCAAAGCTGAAAGTCTCAGATCAGGCATGTGCTTACAGCTGGGTTCCCATGCTCTCCGCTGCAAGGCAGGAAGTTCAGGCTGCACCCACCTACGACCAGTGCTGTCAGCCCTGCTCTGGCCATGAGGTGAGGTGCTGGGATGCAGACATTGCTCTGCACCAGTGCTGTGCCCCCACTCCCCCAGGATGTTCCATGCCGTTCCTCAGCGCTCCTCCAGAGCAATCTGGGAACAGCACTACTGGGGAGCTCACTCAGAGGGAGAACCCATGTTAGCATTTGCGAACTGTGTGAAGCAGACCTAGAAAATAATTTACTGTGTTCATGCTCACAGGTGCATCCCCAGAACCTGCAGGGCCAAACACAGCCCCAGCAAGAGGGGTGGCATTTGGGGCCACATCCAGCCCTGTGCTCTGATGGGAGCAAAGCCGTGTGCAGAGGGTGCTCTGTGTTGACCCCCCCTCCATCCCGGCCGTCCCCTCCCGTCTGCACACCATGTTACTCAGCTGTCCAGCCAGGAAGTGAATTCCCAGCAGGATGGGCAGGAAATTGTTAAGCAAATGGTGTGCAATGGTGCATGCTGGCCTGGCAGGTCACTGACCCCAGGGCCGCCCTCTGCCTGGCACTGCTGTCGGTCACCGGCTCCTGGTGCGGAGCACAACACAGGGCTGTGGGCTGAGTGCTGCTGCTGCCCGGCCTGCAGGGGTCACCGCCAGCTGTGGGACCCACTTGGTGTCCCACGGCCTCTCCTGGCTTCCACTGTGGTACCTGGGAATTAGGGATGCTGCATCTTCTGCACCACTGGGGTAGGGAAACACATGCCCAAACACAGGGATTTGTCTTTGCTGATTCAGCATGGAGAGCAGCGCAAGGAGGGCTGGCGTTTAGGACTTAGGGCGTAAAGGGATTTGGATTCACGGTTCCTGGCTGGGTCTGGTCACCCCAGCGGTGGCTGGTGTTTGCTTGCAGGCAGCATGGGGCCAGGACAACCCGCCTGCTGCCTGGGTTTCTGTTTGGGAGGGTATGGAAGGGTGTTCTCCAGGGTGTGCCAGCCCTGGCCTCCACCCTGCTTTCACAAGAACCCACTCCAAAAGGAGCTTGTTGATCTTGGTCGCAGAGGAGATGCAGTTTGTAGCGGTGGGATTTACCTGCCAGGGCCTGGCTGTGCCGTGGGATGGGGGACAGCCACGTCCCCGCATCCCAGGGATGAGCAAAGCTCAGCTCCATCCCCAGCCTTGCGGGATGCAGCAACCCAGGGTGAGCCGCCTGCTGCAGGACGGGGGACATGGAGCATCCTGCCCTGCAGGGCTGTGGGAAATGACACAGTGGGAAATAGAGAAGCTACGGCCAAACACCACAGCAGAGCTCAGAGAGCATCCGTGTCAGCGCTCAGGTTTGGTCCGTCTCTGCAGTTGTGGAGGTGACCACGTTGGTCTCTGAGCACGGCAAACCCCGGGGCTTCCTGGGACCTGTCTGTCCCGCGGCTCTCGGCGGCACATCGCTCTTCAGCTCAGCCTTCCCAGCAGCTCTCTGGAGCAGAGCCAGGTCGGGAGAGCGGATCTTTGTGTTCCTACAGCCTGACAACAGCAGCCACTCCGCGCCTCCGCGGCGCGGCCCATCGCGCTTCCCGGGTCGGACCCAGCAGAGGGAGCTGCGGCACCGGGAGCTGCGGCACCGGGAGCTGCGGCACCGGGAGCTGAGCACCATGCGCCGGGATGCTCGGACCGGGCCCCACTGCACCCAGCTGTGATGCCCATAGGTGCTGCCCCCAGGCCTGGGAAGTTCTGGGTGAAATTCCAGGCTCAGCTCCTGTCCTGCAAGGACGGGACAGACACATTGTCCGTGTTGCAACAGGCAACAACCCAACAAAACAGCATCTTCATTTCAGATCATCACGCTTCCCACAGCACAGGTCAGTCTCACAGACACGCTGAGCTCCACTGGCAGAAAGCAGGGCTGGCAAGTCTCAAGCTGAACAGCCCCAAACCAGCGTAACCAAAACTTCCTTCCAAACCACAGCATCAAACAACGGACCGAAGCGACAGAGGACCAGGAGACACAGCTCCACAGCTCCCCGCTCCTCTACCCAGTGCCCCAAATCAACCACTTGCTCAAGAAGGAACAGATGTGATTGTTTATTTTGGGTCCCTTGGAAAATACCATCACACTGCTCCTTCCTTTCATGGCTTCATGTGCTCTCAGGCCCACACGCATTCCTCTGGTGAGCGAGAGGGGGTGGCAGCTGCCTGGTTCCATCCCAGCAGCCGTCCTCCATCGGGTACCGCTGGGAGCATCTCACGGATGGAGCAGAATGGGGGAGCAGGAGGGCAGGGCACAGGGGTGGACAGGGACGGCTGCAGCTTTCAGCTGCCCCAGGAAGAGAGTCTCTGGCTTGTGATTTCTGGCAACTTAGAACTGGGTTTGTTTCATTAAAAAAAAAAAAAAAAAAACAACCAGTAAAATGCTGCTGCTGCTATCTGCAAAAGGAAAGAGAAAAGCCTGTCAGCACCCTGCAGGTCCAAGACTGAGCTGTGCTGGAAGCCAGAAAAACGAGGAAGAAACACACAGATTTGTGAAGGATGGGAAGCAAAAGGAGCACAGTGGTTGGGGTGTCAGCAGACGTGGCAGCGGGGACACATGCTAGTAACTTCAGTTCACCTCAATGGCAAGCATGCAGGCCTTCAAACCAAGCCAAACAAACTCTGGAAAGGCCATAAAGTAACAGCTCCAACCCAGATAACGCAATCTCCAAAGATCTCTGAAGATCTGAAGCTCCTGGGGAAGGACTGCCAATGGCACTGGGCAGTGCGCTCAGCCGGCTCCCACCGGGAGCCATCATTACTTCTTTCAAAAGGTGAAGAGTCAAGGCAAGCGTGAGTGTGGTTGGAAATCCTAGCTAGGGGACTCAGAAGAATCAGACCACAGAGCAGCCTGCATTCATAAAGGTTATGAAACAAAGCAAGGACTTCACATCCTGCCCAGCCACAAGGGCTGTTGAGTAATGAACTAATGCTATTGCCACCTCTCTGAACTCTCATCATTTCCACACAAGCAGGAATTTGCTCGCACACAGAAGCACTGAGGTTACCTGGACTCCTGCTTTTCCAAGTGAGTTGAAAAGCAGACCTTACATTATCCAAATCTCCACCCGCCGAAAGGTTTAATCGCTCAGTGGCCCCATCTCCTACTTACAGTTCAGTGTCAACAATAACGTCTGGCCTCTCCAGAGTCTGCCGTCTCCTCTGGATGGCATCCACAATCTTTTTCCTGGGGCCCAGAGGGATGTTGATACTCTTCAGGTCATTGTCCGAACATAGCATGAGGGCCTCCAAGTCGATCTTTTCCTTCTTCAAGATAGAGATGAACTCAAACATGTGCAGGGAAGCCAGGAAGGTCTCCAGGGGGCTGGTGTCTGGCTCGTCGTCGTCGTCGAGGCCCAGCTCCACCTCGTCCCAGGGCAGCTCCTCCGCGTTCCTCTCCTGCAGGCTGTTGGCACTGCCAATGCTGTCGTTGAGACTTGGCGAGCGCTGCAGGCGGCCGCGCAGTTTGACACCTACCCCGTCCGCGCCGCCCTCCCCCAGCACGCCGGCGTCCTCGCGGCCGATCCCGAAGAGCCCGCTGCTGACGTAGTTGCGCCGGAACACCATGGTGCCCAACCCGGGGCGGTTGAACAAGGACTCGTGGCCAGAGTCGGTGCTGACTTCTGAGTGGGCCGAGTCCATGTGCAGGCCCGGGTCGCTTATGGCACGGGAGACGGTGTCCTCGTCAGTGAGGAACATGTCCCGGATATTCCGCCGAGTCCACTCCTTGGGGCTGGCGTACGTGCCCTGCTTCACAAACATGACGTCGTTCCCCAGCTGCAGGCCGGACAGGGACCGCACGCTTTTCCTCCCGTCCTCGTAGATTTTGAACGTCCCGTCCACCTGCTTCTTCTTCTCCAGCTTCTTTTGTATTTTCGTCTTTCCCTTGGCTGTGCCGTGGATGGTGGCTTGTGAGTATGGCAGAGAGGTCACCATGGACATGTGTTGGAACTTCTTGCTTAAGGTGCTACTCGAATAGCTGGAGAAGCTCATGGTGTCTGAATTATCCAACATTTCCTTTCTGTACCTTTTCTCCATCCTTTCGTGGTGCTTCTTCTGCAGCTTCACACAGTCCTTGATCCTCCGCTCGGCGTCCCGGAACGCCTTGTCCTTCAGCTTGCTCACCAGCTTGGGGTTGAGGCTGCTCTGCTTGGCAGCGATGGAGTCCAGGTAGCGTACGCACTCCATGTGCCCCTTCATGGCTGCCATGTCCAGCGGGGTGTGGTAGTCGTTGTCCAGGCACCAGATGTTGGCCCCAAAAGAGATGAGGAAGGAAAGGCAGTTCAGGTGGCCGTTGGCTGCCGCCAGGTGAAGAGGTGTGTTCCCCCAGATGTCGCATTTGTCTGGATCCCCCCTAGACAGCAAGGAAAAGAAGTGGTTAGCACGCTGCCTCGACTGACAGACTGCTGAGAGATGTCCTAAAGAATGAGATACTGAAGGCATGCAGGGCGAAGCAGATGAGAATCTTTTTCTCATCTCCCACAGCCTGGTTTTAAGTCTTTTGATGGGGCATGCGAGGCCATGGAATCATGTGCCTGGCAGACAGACGTACAGTAATTCCCATGACTTGAATTTAGCTCTCAGGACATTCATGTTCCTGTGTCAAACCAGTTTTTGAAGCAAGACAGGCCAGGTTCTGATTAGCCCAGAACTGAGATGAAAGGCTGATTCCAGCTCAGAGTTTCCAACCTCAAACATACCACTAGGAGTTATTCAGATGCCATCTTCAAATCTTCATTCAGATTGCACAGAGACATCCCAAAATGCTCCTCCACACACCGCAACTTAAATGGGACTCCACGTCATCCCACCACAGTAGGAACGCCACCACAAAAGGGCCACCACATCCTCAGCACAGGCTCCGAACGCCGCGCTGCACCTTTGCACCTCTTTGCTATCCGTGCCAGGGGAACCTAGAGCAGCAGAGGGCACGACTTCAGGAGGGGACGAGGGCAAGGCTGTGGCACCGCCTTGAGGTTGGGGTTCTGAGGGGGTTGCCGTACCACACATGGTTTCGATTGCACGTTGGTATGAGCACATCCTAAGAATCCAGTTTCAGAGAAAGTGCAGATAAAGTTTCTGCACTCCTCAAGAGTTGGACACGTGATTAATGCCATGAATGTCTCTTCCCACATCGTGCCCTGTCCCAGCTGTGCTGCTGGGGCACAACTTGCCCACACCTCCTGCCTCCCTTGATGGGACAAACACAAATGACTTGGGAGACTTTCATCCTTCTGCCCTTCCCCTGTATCTATGATCAGCTGAAATGAGAGATGGCTCGAGCGTGTGTGCTAACGATATGCAGCCAGCAGTATCTGTCAACAGAGCAGCCTCCTTCACGAGCATGGATAAGGCAAAGCTTTCTATGAAGGCTGCATGGCTCCATGCAGCTCCTGCCCCACTCCCCTCCGCCCTTCCCCACGGGCTCCGCAGGAACCCAGCATTGTCCCTTCACCACGAGGTCCCCGTTAAGCAGCAGCTGGTCAAAAGGCTCAGAACTGTGTAAGGGAACTGAGCCCCACAAACCCTACAGGATTTATGTATTCAGAGCTTTAGACATCTCTCAAAGAAGCAGAAAAAGGCTGCAAAGATGAGGGGGCTGAGAGGAGGAGGATGGGGAGGCTGTGGGGCTGAGGGAGCCATCAAGGCACCAGGAGAGGTCCTGCAGCAACACCGAGCTCCCAGGAGCGGTAACTCCCCAGTCCTCCCTCCCACCCCTGTAGTGACATGTCCAGGCTGGGAAATTCATGGGCAGGATAAATATTTGATGATTTGCAAGAGAGGAGTAAATTATTGATGTGGCTGGATTAAAGAGCCAGCGAAACTGGAACTGCTGGGGATGGTGGTGGGGTCCAAGGGCACGAGAGGGGCCGGGCACGTATGGGGATCTGTGATTCGGATGGGCACTCGGCAGTGGGCTCAGATGGATCAGCTTTGATGCCCAAGGCAAGCTGCATGGATGCTTCACCATGATGTACCTCTCACGTCCGCCTGGTGGCAAAGAGCAAAGCCAGAAAGCTCCTGGGGATTCACATCTGAAGGTTTACTTTGCTCATCCTTTCATTGCCTCTGAGAATAAACGAGGGGAAAGAGCACCAAACCCAGCTTTCTCTGGACATTTCCACTGGCTAGAAGCAAAACTTATAGTGCAGAATTATATCCTTAGGTCCCTTTGTCCCATGCATGTCTGCCAGAGGCACTAAAAACAAGGAAGGAGCAATGCTGACTCGCAAAGTAGACGTGTTTGATCTGGATAATGACGAGCCCTTCCCCCGGTGGGAGCCCATCTGCCCAAAACTTCCCCTCCAGGGCACTGCGCATCGGCAGATGCTGACTGCAGGGTCCACTAAGCGGGAACACATTTTAATAACAGGTGTGAAGCACAGTGCTTCTCAGCTTCAAAGTGTTTTTGAGTGCTGAGTCAACTCCCATAATCATCACTATTAAAAAAGCTGTTAATTGAGCTCCTTGGGTGGATGTGTGCATCTCCTGAGTCACCGCGTTCTCCCCATGACACGCACGCTCACTCCCTTCCTGCCGGTTTTCCCCTTCCACTTCTCCCCTGGGACCCCAATTAGCTCGGGATCTGGCACTTACACACGTCCTCCCCTGGCCACATGTGCAGAGTTCCTCCATAGCAAGGGGCTGGCTCATGGCACACTCAGGTGTGGGAAGGAGTGGGGCCTCTGACTGGGATGCAGAGCAACCCTGGGTTCTGCAAGGCACGTGTCGGTGTTTTGTAGGGAGAGCAGAAAATCATTCGCGGCTTGAGGAAAAACCAACCAGCTTCAGGGCGATGACGTAAGGAAAGCTTAGAAACAAGCAGAAAAATGAGCGTGGGACCCAGCACGGAGCCTGAGGTGCTGCACTGTAAGCTTCGCTGAGTCAGGGATTCAGCTTTTGTCCAGTTCAGGTTCCACACAACCCAGCACCAGATGCTCCACGTGGGGTTCAGCTCAGGGCTGTGTGCGGCGCTGATCGCGCTCCATCCACTCCTGTGCTCACCCCAGGCTGCACCCCTGAGCCCCCGCTGCCACGGCCACAACGCACAGCGCTGCCTGTGGATCTGTACAGCAGAAGGAAGAACCCACAGCTCTGTGGGCTCCCCCAAGCCAAGGAGGTGCTGCCGGCAGAGCCCCTCAGCTCCTGGAGATCTGGAGCTGGACTGACGCCCATCACTGCCGCAGCAGTGCATAACAGACCGTGCTGAAGAATGACGGCCTCTGAAAATCTGCAGCACTAAATGCCAGCCAGCCTCTTTTCCCATCCATTGTGTTAATTGAGGTTTTTTTCCTTCGCTGGAGCCCAGCCGGGAGGAACAAAAAGGCTTTTTGTGTCGCTAACAAGAAGGATGAGCGCTGCTGTCCCCTCTGCCCAGCCCCTCCAGCAGTGACACTGAGGCAACGGTCCACCGCAGCATCTCTCCACCGCCCAGCACTGGTTTGGGGCATTGGGCACTCTCAAGTGCCCCCAAAATCCCAAATCTCCCTTTGCTCAGCACCATTTCCCCTCCCCAGCACCCCGGGCTGGGAGTTTTTCTGTTCTTCAGCACGGGATGGAGGGGTGAGGAGGTTTTGCTGCTCTGTGCGTAGTGCTGGGCATGCAGAGAAGGATGCCTGCTTTGCCCTGCCATCCATCACCTAAAGGGCACCATCCCTCCGCTGTGCTATTTTCCCTGTCAGCAGCAAATGTATATTAGACCATTAATTAAACAGCAGCCAAGCTGCACTCAGACACATCCAGCAGGATTCAATTTAATGTGAATTTATAAAAGAGGCTCCCGTGCAGAACTGTAAGCCTTGAGTTTGGTGGAGGGCACTGATATGTGGGTCAGCACCAAGCAGGCTTTGGACCCATCCTCCAGCAAGGCTCCTGGCTGTCAGAGCATCTTCAGAATCCTTTCCAGCAGCAGTATGTGCCCAGCCTAGAGGTAGCCCAGGGCATCCCCTGCTGGGTTCTGTGCTCAGAGCACGGCATTGCCCTCTCCCCAATGGACATTCCATCCTGAGCTTTCCTCTGTTGCGACGGGTACCAAAGGACTTCTCAAAATGGATGTGCACAGCCCTTCTGGCTCCGAATTCAAAGAGAAAATGCTTTATAATGGAAGGGCTGTAGAGTGTGATAGAGCTCTGCCTGTGAACGCAGCCCTTGGGCCGAAGTGGACCAAAGCATCAGGAGATGCTGAGCCCAAAACAGGAACAGCGGAGATGTGGCTGATCACATACAAGAGAGCAAACAGCCCAGCGTGGGTGCAAGCAGAGAAGTGCCATCCTGGGAGCTGACGGATGCCTTCAGATGAGATGTTCAGCAAAGCTATGCAGAATGAATACTGACATGTGCTCCTGGAGGAGGTGAGGGGAGAAAAGTGAGGGAGAACAGGGGAAAACAGGAAGGAATCTATCTATTCTATGAATCGGGTGCAGCACACCTTGTTGTAGCACAGCCCTTGCGCAGCTTCACCCCTGCACCAAAGCACAAAGCCCTTCTGGAACCAAGTCCCTCCCTTCGTGCATCCAACCAGCAACCCTCAGAGTTGGCAGCCCCAGCAACCCTGCCCCTGGGTCATCTGCTCCTCGGTTTCCTGAGCTCCAGGTGCAAAGCAGGCTGCTGGTGGGGCGCATCCCAACCACGCTTTGGGTAGGACAGGCAAGCATCACCCGCTGCCAGCTGGCACAGCACACGTCCCTCTTCCATGTGAGCATTTTGTGGGTCAGAAGTAGTACTCGTTGCCTCTGTCCCCTCAATTCAGAAGGGCTGGCTTTGTGGCAGTGACCCAAGGTGCCAATGTTTTGGCTCTGCCTGTCCTTATAGGACCTGACTCAGGGCTCCCACAGGGGAACACAGCCCTACCTGGGAGTTACAGAGCGAAGGGCTGGTTATAGGGCCAGAGAAGCTGGGAAAACCCAGAGGGAGCGTAGAAGAACAGCAAGGAGAGAAGGACGACAAGTAGGGAACAGGAATGAAGGTGATACGGACAGCAACCATCACTTTGTAGGACAACTGCACAGGGAAGGGGAAAGCCGTGGATCGCACTGCTCTGCCGCAGGGAACCGCGCACCCTCCAGCACTCACCCTCTGCTGACAATGAGGCGCAGGGCGTCCAGGTTGCCATGGTAGGCGGCCCACAGGGTGGGGGTCATGCCATCCTCATCCGGCGAGTTCAGGTCCTTCTTGGTGGCTTCCTTCAGCAGGTCCAGGTAGCCGTCCCGGGCCGCTCGGTGGTATTGGTCATTCATGGTGTGCAGCGATTCCCGGGCGAGCACATGGGTGCACAGGGGGCTCAGGGAGTGGGCATGGGGAAGGGGAGCTGCCAGAAGGGCCCCGTCACCTCGTGCAGCTCTGCCCTTAGCAGGACACCTGAGAAGCGCAGGCAGGGAGGCAGGGACTCCTTCCAACCCAGCCACGCTCTCTAGGGCTTCCCCTGGGTCCTAAACACCCCCCGGCACCTCCGCCGGCTCTGCAGCACAGTGGAAGCTTCAATTAAGCAGCATTGCTGCACCAGGCTCAGCCAAGTGCTGTGGATGTGGGGTCATCCTGAGACAGCCTGCCAGGTCTGAACGTCTCCTAACAGAGCAGGCAGAAGGTGTCACGGGATGAATCCTGCCTGACGCCCCACACACCTGACCTCAACACGGTCAGCAGGGGCTGATGAAGCAGCAGTGAGGGCTCAGCCCCATCACAGCAGGGACACGGAGGGACCCCACGACCACATCTGCTTGTGTCTGAGTACCTCTGCCACGACATGTTGGAGGGGCAACATGAGTCCTCCAACACCTTTCATGCTGACACCAAATTTCTGCGGGGAGCTGCTCAGTGCCTGGGAATCTGCTCTCACAGGATTCCCAGGCCCGAGGCACCCTCTGCTGTTAGGAGGTGCCAAGATGAGCCCGGATGTTGCCCAAGGCACGTGGCTGTGGCAGCACATTGTATCACCCAGTGAATCCTAACCCCTGGGCCACACCATCAGGGAGGAGGAATTTCCTGCTCCTCTCCATGCTGAGCCCCAGCAGTGCCCTATGGCAGCAGGGTTCTCTGCCGGCCTCGTGCCCGGCTCCAGGGGTGGCACGGGATGGGCTGGGAGCGGGGTGAGAAAGGGAAGGCAGCCCAGATCAGCACCAGGTGCAGTGATTGAGCCTGGGGTGACGGCGCTGAGTCCCCCCGCAGGTCCTCTACGGCTCGGCCATCCGTCATGGATGCACCGCACGCAGAGCTATTTGCTGCCGGGATCCTTCAGGTGAAAAGCAGTCTAGTAATGCCTGCAATTCATTACTGAGGTTATTTAATGATTCCTGGACTATTACTCGCTACGCTTGCTATTACCATGCTCTGTGGTGGCTCCCACGGGAGACCGAGAGTGTTGCCCAAGGCAGGAAACGCTCCTTCCTCTGTTTCCGCTGTCAGCGCAGCTCCTTGCACACTGCACTTCCCTGGAGGCATTCAAGGCCAGGATGGACGTGGCTCTGGGCACCCTGACCTGGTGGTTGGTGACCCTGCCCATGGCAGCGGGGTTGGAACGAGATGATCATTGTGGTCCTTTTCAACCATTCTCTGATTCTGTGCACAGTCCGCAGTGCCCACATGCTGTGCGGAGGCTCCGGACAAGGCGAGCACAGTGTGTACGGAGAGCTGTGCCAGCCCTTCTTGCTCCCTGTCCTCTTCTGGGCAGCCCAGCTGCAAGTGCTCCAATGGTCCCAGCTGCTGACTGCCAGCCAGGGTCTTCTTGCCATGAGGCAGTGCATCTCATAAGCAGCTGCTTAGAATCGAGTCCCCAAATAAAACCAGCGGGGATCAGTAGAAAGCAGCTGAAAAGTCATCTGTGTTTTAACGGACTTTCCAGCAGGCCCCGTACTCTTCCATCTTTGCTTACAGAAGTTTCCCACTTACTGTGAACGTGTCGGCCACGCGAGCAAAAGGAACGCAGCAGCGGGTCCGCCTCCACGGACCGATTTCAGGCGGTCCTACGCGGAGCCAGGAGTCGGAGCTCACCGCCCCAGCTGGGGGCAGCCCACGGCGCGGCGACAAAGCGGCGCCCTCGGCTCCGACCCCTCCGCGCTTTCTGAAGGCAGAACGCACCACGCGCAGCTCCCGCTCGCCGCGCCGCCCCCGGGGGCCGCGGACTGGGAACGGCCCCGCTCGGCACAGCCGCACAGCCGCGGGGTGCGGTGGCAGCCGGTGGGGGGCAGCAGGGGAGCGGCAGCGCCGCGTGCGAGGCGGCAGGGAAGGAAATCGGCCGCGGAGGTTTCGTTACCGAGGAGCGAAAGTCGCCCTGCGCCGCGTCCCCTCGTCTCCCTGCCGAAATGCAGCAGCAAAGTCGCGCGGAGCCCCGCTGAAGGCTCCCGCCCGCCCCAGCCCGCTCCCGCCCCGGCTCTGTGTGCTGGGCTCGTTTCTCCTTGCAATGGGGGAGGAAAAGCTCCCAGCGGGCAGCGAAAGGCGATCCCACCCTGAAAGGCAGCGCGTCGGCGGAGGGGAGCGGAGATTCCCGTCCCCAAACGCTGCTGCGCTTTGGTGCTAAACCTGCCTCCTCGTGGGCGTCGTGGGACGATACTGAGCTGCCCTTGGCAACGAAAAGATACAAACACAAATTTCTTCTTTTTCCTTAAAAACATTCCTGTGCGGGGCAGGCTGGGAGCACGCTGACGGGAATGGCACAGGGTGAGGCACAGTGTTTGCTATGCTTAGTTAACCAGAACACCAAGCCCAACTCCGTCAGCAAAAAGTTCATCGCCTAAAGTGTCTTCTCTCGAGAGATGAGAGATGCTGCAGTGAAATTCGCTTGGTTTGGTGGCTTTGCTCTGCCTATGGCAGCTGTGACCCTGCGGCCGAGCGGTCGTGCCACGCTCAGCAGTGCTCTCACCTCATGCCCTCCTCGGGTAAATAACTCTTATCTCCTCATCTCTCATACTTCCCCAAAACCAGCAATTGCCCAAAATGGATCGTGTGAGTTTTCCTGGGAAGTCCACGAAGCACTGCTGTCAGCTCCAGACATGGTATAAATCACAGAGACATCCCAGCGGGTATAAATTCTTTGACTGATCGAGCTGCAGCAACAGGGAAACCTCTCCAGCAGCCCAGCAAGAGCAGGGATTGGATTCCAGGCAGCAAAGCAGGTCGGTGCAATGCTCAGTTTGAGCAGTCACTTTGCTTTGTTTCGGGCTTTTCACAGGGAATTGAGGTGCTGAGCCTGGCACAAAGGGCCGGCAGAGAAGGCTCACGTCACTCTTGCAGGAACTGCTGCAAACCACAGCGTGACGTTCTGAGGGCTCCCGGGGTTTTCTCATCTTTCCTTGGCCTTCTCCAGCATGACATTTTTTCTCAGAGCGTTCAGTGGTTGGCACGTAGAAGTCAAACCACATCGGACGTTTGCCCCAGGATATTTGATCTTGGGAGTGCTATCCTGGTGTCTTTCCAGTATCTTACATCAACAAACATCAGTATATACATTGCATGGCAAATTAGGCATTGCTTTGTTAAACAGACCTGTTATCTGCCCATGCAAAAGCATCTTAAGCAAGGGGAACCGGGAAGAAACAGTTTGAATATAAGCTCATTCTTCTTCTTGCTCCTCCCGTCTCAGACTTTTGCGTTCCTCTGACACGTTCTCTCCTCCTCATACCGTGCCCCATGTTGGTCCAGCCCTGGGCTGTTCAAAATGAAGTGACCTCGTGCTCACGGTCTCTCCCCCAGCAGCATTCCCCCTCAGCTGAACCATGACTGAAGAGCCCGTGCGGAAGGACAGTGAGATCAGACGGTCCAACTCCATGGGCTGCGGATCCAAGGATGACAAAGCCAGCCTGGCTTCCAACCCGACGATGTCCCTCAGCCCACAGCCCCACCAGCCCTCCGCTCCAGGCTCCAAGGAGGTGTGGAAGAAGGGCGGCCGCATGTTTTCCATCCTGCTGGCCGTGCACTTAGCCCTGCTGGCTTGCACGCTGGTGAGCAGTGGGGCTTTTGAGAGAATTGCCGTGCACGATTACGATGTCTTTTTCCTGCTGACTGTCATGATGCTGATAGTCGTCATATGGATTATCTTCTACCTCGTCAGCACCTCCCGGTGCCCAGATGCCATCCTCTGCAAAGACTCCCATGCTGGACCCATCTGGCTGAGAGGTAGGACCTTGGGGGTGAGGGCTGGAGGTGAGACCACGAGATGTAGAGATGACCTCATGCTCATTCAAACCTTTTGAAGTGTTTTGAATGTATTCCATAGCAGGGGAATCCCAATTTAGCACAGCACTGAGTTAATTTCACAGTTTACGTAGTTTCGTCAGGCCCAAGAATCACATCTTCTCCATAAAGCTTCCTCGAGCACAGCTATTACAGCTCATCTCCAAGCAGTGTGTACTTACAAAACACATCCTTCTCCTCCTTAATCCGTGCAGGAGGCATTGAGAAGATGGCATATCCAGTCTATGGCATGTCAAGAACCATGGTGATGTGGCACTGAGGGACATGGTGGGGATGGGTCAGTGGTGGGACTTGATGATCTTAGAGGTCAATTCCAACCTTAATGATTCTATGGTTATACGAGCAGTTCGTGTGAGTTTTAAATATTACACGAAGGAACAACCAGCAGGGACACAACCTTCCTTCCCCTGTGCTGGGCAGTAGCATCACCTGCTCCTAGACCCTCAGCTGCCAAGTCTCTCTTTATCCATGAAGGCCCTTGGTACTTTATAACACCAGGTTCCTCCCCAGACTTGCAAGTCCTGTTAGCTCCAGTCAGAGCAGAGAGACGACTTGGATGACTTTCCAAAATCCCTTCCAGCCAGAAATACTTCATGTGATTCCAGTGGTGCTAAGATGCCTTGGGTGGTGGGAAAGGAAAACTGAGGTAGAAATAAAGCCTCTCCATGGCAATAGTTCATCCTCTTCCTTTCATCCAACTGCATTAGCCTATGCATGCAAACACCTTCTGTTTGGTTCTGGTTCTTCAACAGGAGGCCTGATCCTATTTGCTATTTTCAGTCTCGTCATGGATGTGTTCAAAATAGGATATTACTCCAGTTTCTACAGCTGCCTGTCTGCAATCAAAATAATGTACCCCATCGTGCAAGCAATATTCGTGGTTGTACAGGTGAGACGGCTGATCTGCCCCAGGGAAGAAACTCCAACCCCAAAGGAAGAGTTCAACAACTGAGGTGGGAATAGGGTTTGGGCATGGGCAGAGCAGAGGCAGTGGCAATGGGCAGGAGGAGCAAGGAAAGAACAGCCAGCATACAAAATGGCCAGGACTATGGGTTAACAGCCACAAAGTGAAAGAGATCCCCCCTTCAGAATGATGATTTTCTTGCAACTAAGCTTTCTTATTTCTCCTCTTGTCCTTGTCAGACATACTTCCTGTGGATCTCTGCCAAAGACTGTGTCCACGTACACCTGAACGTTACCAGGTGAGCACTGCTGCTCTTTGATGCAGAGGAAGGAGGTCTCTGCAAACCTCCTGCACTCATACAGCTGAGAGGCAACAAGTGGATAATCCCATCTGCCCTAATGCTAGCCCAAATTCAACCTGCTGAGCACCCAGCTGGCCCCAAGTCCCAGCTCAAGCAGTTGAGGCTTATGATGATGGACTGAGCAGAGCTGGGATCCAGTTCAAGGATGTGAGCGTTACTCAAACAGATTAGTATGAAATAAATCACTAGCACTAAGTAAAATCCTTCTTTCCTGGGAAAGATAAAGATGCAGTAGGTAAGCCTCAGGTTAAACAATAAATAAGATCTTGTTCACTTTTGCAACACCAGAGACCATCTCAAACCTATTCATCCATTCTGCTGTTCAAAAGCAACAAGAGGATTTGGGCTTTGCTAATTCTCATGAAGACGGACACAAGGTAGGAAGAGAGCGAGAGCAGCATAAGAAAAGTTTGGGCTTTACAGCCCTGACCACTAAAGCGTCCACAAACCTCCTCTGGCAGTTCCTGCAGGCCCTCTGACTGCGCGCACATCTACTACGTGGATGGGAGAGATGTGGCACGGAGCCACACCTTGATCTCATCATCCTCTTCTTTCTGCAGGTGTGGCTTGATGCTAACTCTGACCACAAACTTAGCGGTGTGGATGTCAGCGGTGACAGACGAATCTGTTCACAAAGCGCATTCAAAGCTGAAGAAAAACACAACGGAGGAGCTGTTCAGGTGGCTCCTGAAAGGTAATTCCCTCATTTGTGAAGCCAGGGTCCAGGGATTGATCTGAAAATCAGGTCTTACCCATTTTCAGGAGGCCCATCTAGAGCTGCTATGTTAGCAGCCAGGTGATAACGTTCATTTCCTAACAAAGAGATGGAAGAGTCAGGAAGGTGGAAGGGTTTGGACAAGTGGAGTGGGAATGAAGAAGGGAGGGAAAGAAGGATCTAACCTGCTGCCCGCCTGGCTTCTTTGGAAAAACAGGAATACCAGAAAGCTGAAGTAGATGTGTCCTCATTTCCAAAGCGGTCACATTCTTTTGTTGGCTTTGTTTTCTCTGACCCAAAGTGTTCGGTTTTCTGGGGCTGCCAACAAGGCTGGCTCCCCGCCGTAACACCGCTGTGTCTGTGCTTTCATCTTCTTTCAGTGGGAATGAGAAGTGACTCAACAGAAGCATGCAATTGCAACAGCCAAATCTGCCAGATCTTCAAGAACGGCTACTTCTGGCTGTACCCCTTCAACATCGAGTACAGCCTGTTCGCCTCCGCCATGGTTTACGTCATGTGGAAGAACGTCGGGCGCTTTATAGACCACCACTCCCACCACGTCCAGCACCTGAAGTTCAAGCTCTTCCGAAGAACCTTCTTTGTGGGCATCGTGCTGGGCCTCATCATTCTGGTGGGCGGCTTGGGGGTCCTTATCGTTTATGAGGTGCAAGTAAATTCCAGCACCGAGCCCAGCAAGAAGAGCCAAGCGCTCACCATGTACTACATCTTCAACATTGTTTGTCTGGGCCTGATGTCCCTTGTCTGCATTGGAGGCTCTGTCATCTACCGCTTCGACAAGAGAGACATGGACCGGCACAAGAACCCGACGCGGACGCTGGACGTGGCGCTGCTGATGGGGGCTGCCCTGGGGCAGTACGCCATTTCTTACTACTCCATCGTAGCCATCGTGGCCAGCACGCCAAGGGACGCCATCAGCGCGCTCAACCTCACTTACGCCCTCCTCATGATCGCCCAGCACACTTTCCAGAACATCTTCATCATTGAAGGCCTTCATCGGCAGCCCCCCAAGGAGGACCACAAGCACAGCTCTCCCCAGAAGGAGCTCTACGGTCTCACCTTTGTCAACGTCAGCGCGGTGTCCCTGCGGGTGCCCGACAGTGGCAGCGCGTCGGCACCGAACCCCGCACCCAGCACTGAGGGCAGCCATCCTTCCGACCTCGTGCGGTCCCTCATGGCCCCCAAGAAGATCAACTGGCGGAGGAAGCTCTTAAGGGAGATCTCCATGTTCCTCCTGCTGTGCAACATCATAGTGAGTACAAGCAGGGAGAAGAGCTCCTCGGGGTGGGGGAGGAGGGAAGCGAGGAAAGGAGAAGTATCTGTGCACTTCCACTACACAAGCAGCGGATTAATTTGTACCTGTGAGAGCAGGCAGCAGTAATTCCCTCATCACTTACAATAGCAGCTGCCCTGGAGTTCAGGTATTTTAGGCTATGCTGGCAGAGGCCGCCCCTTATCAACAAGAATATAAGACGTTGGGTGGGTCCAAAGAAAGCATCTACTTTGGGAGCTGAAACTAAACAGTTATCAAGGTCCCTTCCAACCCAAACCGTTCTGTGCTCCTGTGTAGAATGACCAGAGGTAAAGCGTGGGCTTTCTGGAGAAAAGGCAGCACGACTTTTCTCAATACCCACGGCCTGGAAGCCCAAGCCTGGCCACCTCCAGAGGTGCCGAGCTGCACACTGCATCTTTGCAGAGCCTCCGAGCGCCCAGCTGGTCTCACACACTGCGACCTCAAACCGACCGTTCGTATCAGCAGACAAGGAGCAGAGCGATGACTCCCACGCAGCCAGATACGCGCTCGGCTGAGCCCGGCTCACTTTGGGCACACACAGCTGCTTCCAGCTCAGCCCCGCTCCTGCCTGCTCCACCCGAGGAGCCGCAGCCTGCGAGCACAGCGTGCCCAGCCGCGTCCCTTAGGGCTGTGGCACTCGGTCCGAGGCACAGATTGCAGTTCTTTGGGTTCAGCAGACCATACCCGATCTTGATGCCAACCCGCGCTCCTGGCCCGCGCCAGGAGGTTCTCCTCACCTCTCAGTAGCCGTCAGTGCGGGTTCGTGCTGTGCTATACGCCTTTCTCACTGCAGTGTCTTCTCCCACTTCTCAAACAGCTCTGGATCATGCCAGCATTCGGCGCCCGGCCCCACTTTGACAATGACACAGAACTGAACTTCTATGGTGATTCCATGTGGCCGGCCATCGTGGACATTTGCCTGCCCTTTGGGATCTTCTACCGAATGCACGCAGTGGCCAGTTTGCTGGAGGTCTGCATCATGTCCTGATGAACTCTCACAAGGAAGATGAGAGCCTCCTCAGCCCACACCTTCGTCCCCCGCGTCCCGAGGGCTCCTCACCACTGCCTGAATCGTGTCCTCCTGCAGTGCCGGGGCATTTCTGAACTGTCAATGAAGATCATCCCAATATAGCTCCAGATTTTATTTTTGCTACGTGTGTGTGGATGTTCATGTGAGTGTGTTTGAAGTTCTTAGACCTAAAAGAAAAAAAAAAAAAAAAAAAAAAAAAAAAAAAAAAGGAAGGAACCAGAGTAAGAGGATGTTAATTACTCTCAGTTCATGCAGAGAATCGCCTTCCTCCGTAGAGCCCATTCACCCCACGCCCCCGCTTTACTCTCCCAGGGTGCTTGGCCCCTCGGGCAGCCACTGCCTGTGCAGAGGGCTCAGCTGAGGAGTGAATGGCAAGGGAAGGGAAACCACTGCACTTCTGGTACGGCCAGTCAGAAACCACCCACTGCCCTGCAGATGTGAAAAACCACCACTGCCACCCGAGGCTCTGGGAATGCTTTGTCTGCCCTCTGCCTCGCCTGTCCCCACCGCCCCCACTGAGCCCCAGCACAGCCCTTCCCCTGCAGAGCAGGGTGGGTGCTGACGGCTGCACACTACAGGAAGGCTGAGCACAGGGCTGTCCTGGCACTTTTCCCCCCTCATTTTCCTGAATCAGTGCTCAAGAGCCACGAAGATCATAGGGGCGAGGCAGCACGACGAAGAGGTTTGTTTTTCTTTTCTTCTTTTTTAATAGATTTTTTTTTTTAATAGCTGAACCTTTTTGTACACAAAATTATTTATTGATGTTCACTGTAATGCTCAACTCCTGGAGGGTCCCTCCGTGCCCTGCAGTGCAGAAATCATCCCACCACTACCACTTTCCCCTCCACCTCCTGCGCCCTCAGGGCAGGACTGCAATGCACCACCAGTCCTGGAGGATGCGGGGCCCATGCACACAGCCCCAGCACGCACCTCCGGGCACCTGCAGCTCTCTGTGGGCCGTGGCATCGCAGAACGGGTTGGGTTGGGAAGGACCTCAGGAATGACCCCGTTCCACAGCTCCTTTCCGTGACCCAGGGCTGCAGGTGGTAGGAATGGGCTCACTGCACTGCGCAGAGCCCAAGCAGAGCCTGGGGCTGCCCACGCTGCCTGGAGAGGTGTGTGCCCAAAGGGCACAGCTGTGCTTTGCCTGCACCCCAACACACCCATGGTTATTGTTCACATATAGAGTGCTCCAGAGATGGCAGAGATTGAGCCTTTTCTTACAGGTGTTTGTGTGTGCGTGCATCTGTCAAAGAAAAATGAAAAATGAAAAATAAAAGCAGATTGGGATACCTGGCATTGAGCGGAGTGGTTTTCCCAACCTCCCTGCCCAGGGACTGCCTGGATGCAGCTCCTCAGGTGGATCCTCCCCTGCATGGGTCAGGGAGCTGCCCCACTGCCCTTCCCAGCCCCACGGACCGGCTCTTGTTTCAGCATTGACCTGGTAAGGATAAGATCTCTGCCCAGAAACATTACCTTTTCTAAAACAAAAGCTCTCTCAATTTCGGCTGCAGGAGCCACAGGTTATGGCAGGAATGAGACACACGTGGGGCACAGACGTCACTCTTACGTACGCCCTTGCACTGCTTTACCCCACACTGCTCAGGGGAATTACCACCTACAAGCACAGCTCTGCTCCTTGGGGGCACAGCGGGTTTCCTCCATCACACCTCAGGTTCCCCAGCCTGGGCACAGACCGGTAACTGCTGGGGCTGAACGGGTGCAGGGGGAGACCCACTGCAGCCCCCCCCCACAGAGCCACAGAACAGCTTGTGTTAAAAGGGACCTCAAAAGACCAACCCAATTGGTGCAAGGTGACAGGGCAGCAGGAGCCACAGCACCCAACCACAGGACATCCCACTGGGATAAATAAAACCCTGGGAACGCTGCAAACCGCTCCATCCACCGCTCCATCCTACACTGCAGCTCCTGGGCACAGCAGTGTCTGTCTCTGGAAGACAGCCCGATGCAGTACCTGGAAATGCAGGGATGCCATCAGTCGAGAGCTGCTCTGTCCTTTGTTCGCGTGTCCCTGGAGATGCCTGCAGAAAGCACCGCTGTAGGCTTCTTCTTCCACTCCTGGAGATGGGGACACTGAGGCACCTGAATGGGGAGAAGGACAGTCCTCCAGGCGGCTGCTTAAGTGGCAAAAAATGAAGAGCTGCAGGAAAGCAAAGGGCTTCAAAGGGCTTCTCATGTCATGTGAGTTCAGTGGGAGCTGAACCCACCAGCACAAACCCAGCAGCCTGAGGCCAGTGTGGGGCCTGCGTGGAGACAGGCAGCAAAGAGCAGGAAATCAGAAAGTGCTGCTCCAAAAAGAGCAGGGAAGGTCATAGGAAAGGTCACGGGCAACGACCTGAGTCATCATCCCAGGGCTGCCACAGCTTTCCATCCCCTCCTCTGCTTCTTAATCATCTGTTATTAGAGGGCGAGTTTTGTTTTATTAGGGGAAGAAGAAGTCTTTTATCGGGGTGATTTGCTCTGAGGCGTGTCGGAGGCAGGGGAGGAATCCAAGTTAATCATTGCTGTCTGTGTTGAGCTGGAAGTGGATGCGGGCAGGGGGTGCGGATGGGGCCGCAGCACACGGTGGGGCTCAGCCCTGCAGCAGGAGCCCAGCAGGGCCAGGGCAGGGCTGGGACAGCACTCTGCAGGGCTGCTGCGTGCTGAATCTCCCACCAGAACCACCCGAATTCCAGGGGAAGATCCACACGACCAGCGGGGAAAACGCGGCGCTGAGCATCACCAGCACAGAGCCTCGTGGGCTCAACCTGCCCAGCTCTGACGGTGCCCCCAGTGGGTGCTGACCCACGGCCCTGCAGGAAACGTCACTGTCGCGGTTATCGGCAGAGGGAAAGGAGGAAGGGTGTGGGCTGGCCCGGGAGCCGCAAGGCACGCAGCATTCCTCAGAAAGCCCTTGGACAAACACAGCCGCTGGGCACCAACCTCCTTCCTCCTTGGCTCCTGTTTACAGATCCGCTTGGCCCAGCCTGGATGCTGTTAGTGCTAAGCGCACAGATAACGCCAATAAGCACCTTGTTGATAGCAGAGGGGCAAACATCACTGATAGCATTCAGCTGCTTGCCCTCAGCTTCCCAGTAAAGGCAGCTGCTCCCACACAGTGATTGGAACTGCCTGGGACTGACCCAGTCGGCTCAACTCATCCTTCCCCATTCAGCCCTGCTCCTGCTTACTTAACGATTGCATCTCTTGGTTAAGCTTGGCTCAATACATCTAATTTAAACACCTGCCATTCTGAGAATCGCAGAATCGTTCGGGTTGGAAGAGCCCTCCAACGCCATCCACCCCCCCAGCCCCACGTCCCTCAGTGCCACATCCCCGCAGGCTCAGCACCCCCAGGGTTCCCCCCCCCCCCCGTGCCACCGCATCACCACTCTTTCCAAGAAACGTTTCCTAACACCTGAGCTGAACCTCCCCTGGCACAACTTGAGCCACTGCCTCTCACTCTGCCCCTGTGACGGCTCAGCATGGAGCCCTGATCGGCCCCACAGAGACCTGCAGCACCGAGTCTCACCTGAGCTCCAAAGCCAGAAGACACGCCAGGCTTTGAAGTGCACCGCCTCTTTGTAGCCCTGGTGCACAGCCCCGTTGGAGAAAACCACAGGATCACACCCGGCCCTGGTGTTTTCCTTCAGGCCCTTCTTTATTGGAAGAACCTCTAATTTCACCCAGTCTTCCTCACCCCAGGGTACAGACTCCTGGCTTCCATTTCCAAGCTCAATTCAATTTAGGCTGACGAGTACAGAAAAACAGCCAGATTTGCTAATGCCTCACATGCAAGTCATCGGCTTTGCTCAACAGAGAGCCCAGCAAGTAGCTCTTGGGAGATCCCTGTTCGCTACGGAGCCCCCAGGCGGGGTCACGAAAGCAGCCAGCAGCCCAGGGCAGCCCGATGGTGCTCAGGGAGCAGCGGCGCTTCCTTGCTCCTCCCAGCAGGATGGAGCTGCTGACGCTTCGGGGCATCTCCCCATGGGGAGTCCCAAAGTCCTGCATCAGATGACAGCATCCCGGCTCTGCCCCACGAGCCGAGGGTTGGGTTGGACGTTGAACACCACCGCTTTACCGGCACAGCTGAGCCACCGCGGCAGCTCCGGCACATGCTGGGCGTTCTCACCTAGAAGAAATGGGCCCCTTTTGCTCTTGTTTTCCATCCCTTTCGTCACATCCCGGCGCATGATAACCCGTGCTCCCCCACCCACTCCACCCGCTGTTGGGCTCTTGGAAGCTTTTCCCAGCTTCACCTCCCAGCTCACGTGTTTGGCAGCTGCAGGCAGCAAGGTGCTGCTGGGGGCTCATCCCGGGACACGGAGAGCCCCTCTCCTCACATCAGGCCAGGCTCAGTCAGAAATGCCAAACGCCTGTTTTGAGCCGCACAACCGGAGCAATCAGCTCACCACAAATCCCAACCAGAAATCAATGCGACACGAGAGGGAACAGTGACAGCACAGCTTGGACCCAGAGCATCCCCAACCCATGGCTGAGCCCATGGGGTTTGCACGTGAGGATCTGGTTCTGAAGTCAGCATTTACAGCTCAGAGCCGTCCACCAAATCAGCCGCCTCTGTGCCAAAAATCCTCAAATTGGTGCAGTCCCCACTTTGGCTGGACCCCGAGCTTTGTCTTTTGGAGCAGTTGGGGTACCTGTGCCATGGGTAAAGACACAAAGTAGCGGTACACCAGAGAAAAACCTTCAGAACCATCCGGAAACAAAGGAGCAGGGAGCTGGAGTGGATGTTAGCCAAAGCTAAGTGCTCCCATCTCTGCAGCTCAGAACAAGCTCACACCACGAGATTAGCCTTGAACTTGCTCAAGCCATGGCACGAATTAGTCACAGGGGCTTGTGGTTTTACCAGTTGGCACATCCTGTGCCAAGGCTGCTGGCATGGGGCAACCCAGCAGGTGCATAAAGGAGCCGTTTCCCATTGGCTGCCCTTGTCAGAGACGAGAGCGTCTCGCTGACTAATTAATGTAATGACAATAATAGACCCAAAGTAAACAAGGTGGAAAAAGAAAATCGATGGGCTCGGAGCAGAGGCCGCACTGAGCGGGGAGCAGCGCTGCCGGCACCTCAGCCCGGCAGGAGAGGCACGGAGCATCGCAGCAGCACGGCTGGGAGGTAAGGACAGCCGGCTGCTCACGGCAGCACTCGGTCGGGGCTTGGGGCCACAGCGAGCAGCTGCCGTGCACAGCATCGCCTGGGCACTGGGACCTCCGCGATGTGCTTCCTTCTGGTTCTCCTGCCCCTAAAGCAGGGCAGGAGAGGGGAGAGCCATTGCTTCTGTGCTCGTGTGAGAGCAAAACAGGAGGAGAGCTTGGGCAGCAAAGAGGGAAGGGTTTAGGGTCCATCTCCGTTAGCAGAAGTGCACTGAATCCCTGTGGACCAAAGGCAAACAGCATCTCGGTGTGCACGTGAAGGAAGAGGGAAGCACTGAAATTTAAACCCCTTCTCAGACAACTTCCGCCTCAAAGCCCCATGACAACTGCACACAGTTCCCACCCCAACGCACCCCCAGTGCTTTCAGCGCAGCTGCAGCCCCAAGCAAACGCAGCTCCCATACCCTGACCCCGTGGGAAGCAGCTCTGCCCCACTGCTGCTCACGGCCAGAGATCACCCTGCCATGGGCAAATCTTCTGCTGAGGTCTTTCCCAGCACTGCACAGAACAGCTTCCAGGCTGTGGCCGTTTATCTGAGCCAGCCCCTCAAAATGCTCTGGATCAGCTCATGGCTCTGTGCTTTTTGCTCTGTGCTTCAAGGAGAAAAAGAAAGAAAACCAAACGTTAACTCTGCTCTATTCTCAGCCTCTGGGAAGCCAGGCTGGGTCTTTTCCTTGCAGCTTGGTTAAACACCCTTTATTCCCCTCGTCGGCTCTGTCACGATTTCTGCAGCCATATAAAGAACCCATAAGCACAAGGAGGAGGTTGGCCCCACCAACCAGAACCAAACAGCTCTGAATTTTAAAGCAGGTCTGAGCTTGCTCTTCATTCCCACCTATAACTCTTGGAGCAACAGAGAGGAGGAAACCTGAACGTGGGGCTGTGTGTGGAGGTGTGAAAGGTGAGGATGGGAAACTCGGCACCTCTGGTCCCAGCAACTCCCAGTGCCGGTGGGGCAGTCATCAAATACCCCTTTTAACACCCGTGTCTATTGACATCTTTTGGCAACGTCACCTTTTTCCCCCACTACTCTACAACGACCCGTCCCCCAAATGCCAAACCTGGGCTAAGCCCTAATCTGCTCCCCCCGCTCCCCCAACTCTTTCTATAACCTTCCTTCCCCTTTAACCCCTCTCTGCTGCAGGTGACCCCAGGCAGCCCAGCCATGCCGGGCAACAAAGCCTCCAAGCAAAAGCCCTGCCACCACTGCAACAGCAGGTTGGCCTCAGCCTCAGCCCCACCGGGCACCTCCATGATCCACTATGAGAAGTCGTGGCTGTACCGGCACTGCTCCCTGCAGCAGAGGGACAGACAGGCTCAGAAATCGGGGCAGCTCTTCTCAGGGCTGCTGGCCCTCAACGTGGTGTTTCTGGGCAGCGCCTTCATCAGCAGTATGATTTTCAACCATGTTGCCATCACGCTGGCGGACGTCTGGATCCTGCTGTCCATCCTCAAGGTCTTGTGCCTGTGCTGGATTATCTACTACCTGCTGGGCACCAGCCGGCAGCCGCACGCTGTGCTCTACCGGGACACCCATGCTGGGCCAGTGTGGATTAGGGGTAAACCCTTTAGTTCATCATCCCATGCCTTTCCCTTTCCTCCCAGCGCTTGGAAAATACACAGGTTCTTCCCTCGCCACTAAGAGCATGGAGCCACAGGAGACGGAGTCAGGGCTTTTCCAGGGCATAGCTTGAGCCACAGGGAGGAAGGAGAGCAGCCAGGAGAGCCCTGAACTCAGCTGTCCTCCATCCTCCTGAGCAGCCCCACACTGCGCTCCCTTCTCAAAGCACAACCTCAGCTCAGCATCCGAGCACAGCAGCTCCGCGCTGCTCTCCTTTCGCAGAGCAGCACAGCGGGAGGTTTCTGCCCTGTGAGTCACATCCCAGAGACACACTGGCTTCCCTGGGAGCTTTCTCACACTTTGTGGGATGCCACTTTTCTAAACAACCCTGCCTCTATCTATTAGAAAGATTCTAATTAGTGCAAGCCTTGATAATTAAGTGTGGAGAAGTGAAGGGAAGAAAGCTGAAAGCTGCCTAAGGACCTCGTGCAGTCAGAGGGGAAAGGGGGGAGCAGCAGAAGGGTCTCAACCTCTGCAGGGTGGTGCTGCAGAGCCTCAGCCTCACCTTCACCCCGGGGTATTCAGAAGGTAGAAACCATCACCTGCCATCCACTCACCGCCGTCACTCCAGAGCGCACAGAAAAGGCCAAAAACTCCATTCCCACCTGCTATCCAAGCGCAGGTGTTGTCCTTATTGTACCTTGTGTTGTCCCAGCACCTTATGCCAGGCTTCCCCTCGTCTCAAGATCAGGAGGCCTCCAAGCAGACAGCAGCCCTGCTCAGAACCAGGAGCCCTCACTCCCCATCCACACTTGGATGCTCCACAAACTCATCTCTGTTTATTCACTTCTGCTTTTGCTGTTTGCCCAGGGTCACTGCTGCTGTTCGGCACTTTCAGCATCCTCCTGAACGTCTTTCAGATCGGCTACAGCGTCATTCAGATCAACTGCAAATCCAAAGTGGAAATCGTGTTCCCCAGCATTGAAATCCTGTTTGTTGCCACACAGGTAACTCACACTCCCCGTTCCTGGCAGCTCACACTGTTCTCTGTTCTGTTGCTGGGGTCAGGAAAGGGAGGATGCTCAGGAAAGGGAGTGCAAGCATGCTGGAGCCACGTCAGGATGGCAGCACTTGTTCCAGGCTGCCCAGGCACACACCGTCCTGCCAGGCGGCCACGTGGCTCTGCACTGCCCATCCCTGCCCCCGCGTGCAGCACTGCCAGCTGCACCCCTCACGCTGTGCTTGTCATTGATCTGCAGGCGTTTTTCCTATGGCATCACTCTAAGGACTGCATTCAAGTTCAGCACAACCTCACCAGGTATGAAAAGGGGGGGAAAAGAATCCTTCTGCTTCTCTAAAGCAGCTCTTTCTTTCTGTTTGTTATCCTCCTCATCTCTGCTAGACCTTCACCCGCCCTCGCCCAGAGGGCACAAACAAGACCCAGCTACGATCAGAGCAGATCATCCTCCTTGCATCCACTCCAGCTCTCCCCTTCGGTTTGCACTCACACCCTCAACTGCTACAAAGCTCATTCCTCTCTCGTTCCCAAACACCCTCCCACCGCTCACGAAATGACTCCTCCAGGGCGTTGGCTGCCCTGCTCCCATCACCAGGAGATGCCCCAGCCTTCCTTCCCACAGCTGCATCCAGGCACAAGCTGGTGCCACCAGCGAGCTTGCTCTGCTCCTCCACAAATGGGAAAGCCACGCACTACTGCCCATACACAGAGCAGAGCCAAAAGCACGACGTTTGTGCACATCCTTACACCTTAAAGCAAGAAGCAAAGGGCGGCACTCCAGTGCAGGTGCTCACACAGTCCGGTCATAAACCATCTGCACAGACAGGGCTATAAAAGCACCTTTCTGCTCCTCCAGGTGCGGGCTGATGCTGACCATCGCCACCAACCTTCTGCTCTGGCTGCTGGCGGTGACCAATGACTCCATCCACATGGAGATCGAGTCTCAGCTGCGAGAGGTGGAGCAGCGCCTGGCAGGCAAGGCTCCTTCCCCCACATCCCTGCTCGCGTTCGGCTGACGCAGCGAGCACAGCAGTCCTCAGTCGCAGGATTCAGACAGGACAAGCAGCTCCTCAGAATTCTGAGGCTCCCCGTTATCGGATGTTGACCATCTCCCTTCTAATAGCTGCCTTCCTCTCCTTAATCCAGGCAACGAGACGGACTCGTGCGCGTGCCCAAACACAACCACCTGCAAAGTCTTCCAGAAGGGCTACATCCTGCTCTATCCCTTCAACACCGAGTACTGCCTCATCTGCTGCTCTGTGCTGTACGTCATGTGGAAGAACGTGGGGCGGCGCATCAGCCACCACCACACTGCTCACGTCAAGCCCAAATTCAAGCTCCATGGAGTGGTCTTCGGGCCACTGCTGGGTGCTGCCGCCGTAATCATTGGGATCTGCGTCTTCATGATGTACCAGATCCAGGCCACAGGCTCAGCCCCCAATTACCAGGTCTTCGTGTTGTATTATTCCTACTACATTGTGCTCCTGCCCCTGATGTGCGTGGTTGCAATTATTGGGACAATCATCCACACTTTGGAAAAAAGGGAGCTGGACACCCTGAAGAACCCAACCCGCAGCCTGGATGTGGTGCTGCTGATGGGAGCAGCCCTCGGCCAGATTGCCATGTCCTACTTCTCCATTGTCGCCATTGTGGCCACCAACCCCAGGGACATGCTGAACAGCCTCATCCTGTCCTATTCTGTCCTCCTCATCTTTCAGTATATCACCCAAAACATCTTCATTATCGACGGGCTCCAACGGCAGCCATTTGTAGCAGCGGAGGCCCAGCACACAACGCACGCTGGGCAGCTTTCCGCGGTGCCAGAGCTGCCTGGTGAAGGGGCGACAGCGCCAAGCAGCGATCAGGAGCGCTCACAGGCCTCTCCCAGCAAGGAGGAAGAAGCGAGCGAAGAGCACAGCCGTGAAGCCCACGAGCAGAGGCGAGTCAGCGTGCTGGAGCTCGGGCAGGAGTTCCGCAGAGTTTCCCTGTCCTACATCCACACCTACTCTCACCTGAGTTGGAAGAGGAAAGCATTAAAGGAGATCTCCTTCTTCTTGGTTCTTTGCAACATCATAGTAAGTATTGCTTTCTTTGCTACATCACAGCTTTGCTAACTTGTGATACCAAGACAGACGTGCATCTTTTTGGGCCGCCATTCTGAGCAGGAAAGCTTTGCCCACTAGGATTCATGTTTCTGGGGAGTTGAGACAAGGCTGCTTTTTCGTTAATGCTCCATTCCCAGAATTTCAGGCTCCCTCTTTTACCTCAAACATGGCAAGGCTTCCTGGGAATGGGAAGGAGGCAACCAACACATCCTTAACAGCCAGGGAGTTGTCAGACTCACTAATGGTGCTTCATGAAATAGCTGGGGAAACATGAGGTACCAGCGGTGAGCCCTCATCATCACGTCTCCAGCAGTGGAACTCACCCAATAAAGCAAACTTTGCTTTGGAATCTTCGATAAATGTCAATTTTCATTGCAGCTTTAAGAAAGGGAAAACAATTGGCCAAGTGAAATTGTGTGGAAAGACGAAGCTGCCTGGGGCAGAGTGAGGTCAGTGTTCGGTTCCCAAGAATTTAACCACGTTAGACTTGTAGCAAGGAGTCGGCACTTTAACTTTCCTCCTCTTCCCACAATGAAACCCCCCTGCTACTCTTGCAGTATTCCTACAATTCCTTGAGCCAGCACTGAGATGACAGAGCAAGATGAGAGTTTGCCATCCCCCGATGTGTGTGTTGCTGTTTTGTTTTCCTTACACCTCTTTAGCTGTGGATCATGCCCACGTTTGGGGCTCACCCCGTGTTTGAGAACGGGCTGCAGAAGTCGTTCTATGGCTACTCCACCTGGTTTGCCATCGTGAACTTTGGCCTCCCACTGAGCGTCTTCTACCGCATGCACTCCGTCGGGGGGCTCCTGGAGGTGTACGTCTCAGCCTGAGCCAAGCGAGGCTGCCGTGAGATGGGTCTGAACAAAGATGCAGTAAGCAGCAGCTATGCATGTGGAAGTTCTCAGCTTTTTCTCTCCAGCTTCTGTTTTGACTTCTCCTTGCACAACATCACCATGAGCTTCCAAAGAAAGGAGGTGGTTTTGTGTTGCTGCTTTTTTTCTCCATAGAGAACAGAATGAAAACTCATTAACAAGCTGCATTACTGCTCTACAGAAGCATGCTGGTACTTCTCAGCATCTGCCAGTGGATGCTGTATGGTAAAAAAGTGGGACTTTATCTGGGAGATTTCAGCAGCAGCTGGTAAAAGAATGCAAGAGCAGCAAGGGCTGACCTGCACGGCACATAAGTTCAAAATGCAGTCAAGGACCACCAGAGCCTCACCACCGCTTGCCAACCACAGCACAGGAAGGCCCTAGCAGCACCAGGCACTCTAGAAGCACACCCAGTCGTCCGCAAATGAACCAAATGTACACTTTTTACATGTAATGTCCAAATGGATCGTGATGCTAGCAGTCGCTGTAATGGCCAGCACGGGTTAGTTCTGTTTGCTCCCGGTGCTGACATCCAGCATACCAACTTGTGCTAATCTTGTAGGACTCTGCTGCACTGGAACACCGCACTCCTGCAGCTCTCAGTACCAAAGAGCAGGACAGGCCTGCAGGTTTGCGCCATTTCAGTGCAACTTTTCCCCCTATTGAAAATGGAAGCAATAACATTACTTTGCCTTGGTGAAAACAAACGCTATTTCCTCTTTCAGGCGCTCACGGTCTCAAGTAAGGAGTGCCACAGAAGTGCAATGGCTGATCTTTACTTGATGCCACTTACAATGCTCTCACCTTTGCATTAACAAAGGTCCACCCTCATGTGCAGAGCCAGTTCAAGAAAGACCCCCTGCACCCACTGCCAAGCCTCCTGCGAACCCTCCTCCATAAGCTCCACTTATCCCCCAGCTGCTTTGCACATCCACAAGCACTTCACAACATCACACGGAGGATTACAGTTACGTGGTGTCTGACCAGCAGCTCCATGCGCTCCACAGAAGATGCCTGCTTGAAAAGCACATAGGAGAGCAACGGGGCTTAAATACTGTGGGTTTAAGTACAGACTCTGATGAATGAAAATAAAGACAGATCGAGAACTTAGGTGTGTCTGGTGAAATCTCTTCTCTGTTCTTCATTCGCTAAAAAGCGGCCTCAAAAAAAACAACCGAGCGCTCAGAGGTCAGACAAGATTTAAGGGCAGGTCCTTGTTCACAGTCAATCCATTTTTTGCCGTTGAGATCTTTCGTAACCTTTACCCATGGCCAAAGTAGCAGTGCAAAATGCATCCACATTATTAGTTCAGATCGCCTGTAAATCAGTCCCAGAAACAACGTGGGTTTAGGATCACAGCTACAGGCATTTCTTGGCAACGTTATTTTCACCCCACTCAGGAACCACAGAACTACAAACTCTGCCCACGTTACGTTGCCCTCCTCATAACTCAGCTTTCGGGCAGTGAAAGCATTCTCCGAAACTAAAAGTGAGAACGACTTCATGAGCACGAACTTTGCCCACTGAGAGCTTTGACTTAGGCCTGTGTCAACACATATATGGCATGAGAAATAACAGCTGGATAAATTAGGCTCCAGTAAAGTTAATTATTATTCTCATTCCAATCTGTACCTACAGGAGATGCGTGCCAAGGTCTGCCCCTTACAAATGATACAAAAAAAGTTTCAAATCCACTCCCTAGTTTTTGACAGCATGAGGACAAGGAATGATTTACTTCATGAGAAAACTCACAGCCTGGTTGTTGGTTTGTTTTTTTTTTTTTCCAAGTGATATAATAGCTAAAACTCTGTTTAAGTTACTAAGCCTCCATCAAGCCAGTGACTTGGGAGGCTTCCCTTTGAGACATAATATTGAGTCCCACAATTGCTACAAACAGGCACAGACTGAAAAGGATGTTGGTGAACAGGACGAACTTCCTGAACACATGAAGAGCAACAAAGCCCCCCTCCAACTCTGACCCAAGGCCACGTGGACCAGATGCAGTGCTCTATGCCCTTCCCTAACAACACCCAGCTCTAGCACTGCAGATATAGGTAAGAAGCCCACAAGAGACAACGGTAAAAACCCTCCTCCAGGCCAAAGAGAAAACTGTAGTCCAAGGTTTCAGCCCTTTCACTTCAGAGGATGAAATTTCAGGCTCTTCACCACTCACACTCTGGACTGCACTGTGTCTACATCCAGGGGGGTAAAACCACGAATGCCAAGTTTGCCAACAGGCGCTGCAGCCATGATCTGTCATCTGTCAACTGAACGCCCTCCGGAGCTACCCCAGGGCCAGGGCACCTGCCTGACAGGTCTCAGCTGCACAAAGATCCCAGCACACAGTTCACCAATTCAGGTCTGATCCAGTTCCTTTTCTGTACCTCTGATGACGTCTCATGCTGTAAGCACAGAAATGGACAAAAGTGCACAGTTCAGGCTCGTGTTTCACAGCCTGATCTTCATCTGTGATGTGGAAATTCCACGCGCCGCAGAGGAAGCCAGCACGTGGTCCCATAACAGCACAGCTACCCAAGCATGAGATAAGCAACATTACAAACCTCTCTGCGAAAAAAATAAGCCATATATTGCATGTTTCAGATAATTTTTATCTTTCACTCTGTAATTAAGCAAACAGTTTACAGTGCAAGTTGATTTTCACAGAACAAAGATTAGACTCCAAACACCAAGAAAAACAAAAAATGTTTCCAAAGGAACTCACAAAGAAAGAAAGCAGAAAAGATGGAAGAAATCATAGGAGTCAGTAGATCCACAGGGGGAAGAGGCAAGCACGTGGGACACAAGCTGTCCCGCTCTGGCTGTGAGCTGTGAGTGCCATACAGTCAGAGGCCGTCCCCACCAAATCATATTCTTATATACGAGAGATTCCTATTGAAACAGAGATCTCACCCTGCTGATATCCAAACAAAGACTGCATCAGGATGAGTGTAGTGCTAAATAACAAAGCGATGGAGATGGAACAGGGAAGGGGTGAGGAAATTAACCTCTATTTCTCATATTTCTTATCCATCAGAAAAACCATCCAGGCTTCATTTCAGCTTTCAGCTGCCCTAGGACTGCAGGCTACTTTCAGTGTCAGAAGTGGAGACCACCTGCCTACAGACCAGCAGGTGCTGGTGGAACACTACAGCAGCACTCTCTCCAGGAGATGAAAGCCACGCTGCCGTCACGCTAACTGCAACACGTAGGGAAGGGCTACACAAGACTGCACACCCTCCCTTACTCAGGAGCAAAAGACAGTTTCCAAGGAGTGATCTCACTTGTCTGTCATAGCTTAGAACAGCTCATGGCCCAGTGACCCCCCAGGCTGAGGACCAGTGCAGCAAGGATTAAGCTTTGGTGCAGAGGTCATGACAGGACCTCCGGCACTGCCTTGTCTAAAGGCCTCACAGGCCTAAGGCAGCAGCCCCTCTCCACATGCAATTCAATGACTCCCAGGATTACCCCACCTACCAGCGTGCAACTCCACGCTGCTGAACCATGCCAACAACAGCCAGTCTTCCTCTGCTTCTTGCTCTGCCTTCCCAGACTTTCAAGATCTCATATCTTGGTCACTAGCAAAATGCCCAGAAGAATCAAGTTTTGCCTCAGCACTCACTCTCCACTCCCCAGTGACACGGAGATGCTTTTCCTCCTACAGCTTCCAAATTCCTCCCACAACTTCCCTGAGAGCCATTCTCAACTTCTGGCTTCAGACAGTAGTGTGCAAAACACCCTTCTGCTCCACAAGCAGAGTCAGAAGGATAAGGTTCCTCTCAAACCCAAGTGTCAGTGTCCTTTCAGACAAATGCTGAAGTCCAACAGAGGTTAACCATCTCTTCTTGTTCCTGCTGAGCCGGTCCATTCCTTCCTGGATGCTTATGAGAATCAAATCCAAAGTGACACACACACACACCACTGCAACACTCGGCCATGAAGGACAGGTTGCTGGGCCTGGAAGCCAAAGAACAACTACAACCAGAGTGCCACCTACTAAAGGACCTCCTCTTCAAGCAGCTTTCCAGAAAAGGAGTAGAGAGATTCAGAGCTGAGACACAAATTTTCCTTCAGTAACTTCCCCTTTCATTTGGATTGGAAAGATTTCCCTAGCAATATACAACTGAGACATCAGGGAGACACCTGCAGTCAGAAGGCATGCCTCAGAAGCACAGTGGAGCCACTTCCAAACCCCACTGCCTACAGGAATAGCAGCTTCTCCCTTGCACCCAATTTACAGTTAGTCTTTTCAATTAAATGCTGACACTGACCAGGGCAAGGACTGTCTCAAAACAGTTTCCAAACCAAATCCAGGAGCAAAACAATAACAGAAGAGCTAAGAACAGTCTGACTTCTAGTGCAACCACAACAATGGACAATCCCTTAGACATCTTTCACCCAGGGTTCATGGTGAAGGGTAAAGGAAGAGAAGTGAGCTGGGGGAGGGATGTCCACACAGGTCCCAATTAAAGCTTTAAATGACAGGGAGGTAAATGGAGTGATTGTCCTTTTGGTCTCCCATCTGGATGTGAAATGCAGGAACAGCTGTGATGAAGCAGCACACAGCAAAGTCTTTAGATCCAGTGTATTTCTCTTAGTAGAGGTAAGTGCTCTCTTAGACTCGCTGAATTTCAAACAGCTTCACATCTGTGTCATACCAGATAGGGGGATCCACATTCCTAGGAGAGAAAGACAAGATTTACTTTACTCTCTGTGGCTGGGTACATGGAATTCAAATCTTACAGCCAGGATTACAGAAGCTGGCTACACAGAATGCCTTCAGCTTTGCAAAAAAAGAAAATCACTGGTTCAGACAGTGGCCCTTAAATGGATGACAATATCTGTAAGATTCCACAAAGGCAGAGCTTTGCATTAAATTGTCACACCATCCCCTCTAAGTTGCAGCAGGGAATAGAAAATCCACAAAATCCCAATCAAGCACTACTCCCAGAGCAACTTCCTTCACATCTCCCACTCAACTTCTGGAGCACCTAATTCACCCTATTCTTTTCTAGAGGAAAAGCCTCTTTCTGTCCTCTAAATAAGAGATAATCTTGAGCTGGCCAAGTGCCTGCAATTCTCTCTAAAAAGCCTGGAAAAGATCAAGTCAGACTGCATCCAGATGGCTTACCTCAAATAAATAACACCCCACATGTAGGTCCGGAACCACATGGCAGTGCCTGAGTTAGCCTGATACTTGCGAATGAGGATGGGGTGAGGGACTGGCAGCAGCCCCACCAGTGTGCCATGCTGCAAGAACTTGAGGATCTCTGACTCATCTGTGAGACCCCTGTAAACAGACAGAACAGGAATATAATTGGCACAGCCACAGAACTTCTGCAGCACAAAATATCAGCCTAAAGAAACACACGTGCTGTCAGACTGTGGCTATCAAAAACAAACATCCTCTCCACTGACTAAGGAGCTGAGAATGCATCAGAGAACAAGAAGCCTGACAAACAAAATAACACCTCGGCCAATGCTGCAAGGCTTTCAATTATACAAGGAAAGTACTTACTTGTCAATGCAGATCTTCTCCACCTGAGGGACCAGTACCTGTAGCAGCCGCATGATGGTCTGCAGAGGAAGCTTTGACTTCCAAGACATCACCTGTGAGTAGCAAAGCCCACAGGGAAATCAGTACACTGCATGAGTAGTTTTCCTACATGTACCTTCACTGTTTCTACAACAAATTATGTTTACAAAAATCCAAAGGTGATGGATGAGCTGAGCATGCAACAGCAGCAGAATAAATCCCGGAGCAATAGAACTCAGAGCCACTCAATGAAACTACCGGGGCATCGGTTTAACACAGATAGAACAAAATACTTCTTTGCAGCTGATCATACGCTTCTGAAGCTTTGACCAAAAGTTGAAGACTCTCCCAAAGAAATGTGTTACTCAGAGGAAGTCTCTGCTTTGGAAAAAGGGAAAGTAAATTTAAAAAAAATAATACAACAGAGAAAGAGAGAAGAGGTTTGTGGGTGGAGCAGAAGTAATTTCTGCCACAACTCTTTCTTGTTATTTATTTCATCTGTTCAGATTTCCTTACCCAGTCAGGAGTTGGGGTCCACTGTCCACTGGAGGATGCACTGGAGAGACGCCGTCGGTCCCGCTGGGGATGTGACACTTCCTATCAGCAAACATTATTTAAAAAAATAATAAAGTCACACGTTAGAGCGAGAAATAGAACTCACTGTCTGCTGAACCAATTTTTCCAGAGCACTGCTGGACAAGACAAATCAGTCTGACCCCAGAACAGATCAAACCCAAAAGCCTCCACTTACTGAAAATATTTGCTTTGAATATTCTCAGAACTTCTCAGACCTCTGTACACTGAGGTACCCCTCTGGACTTTTCAGTGCCCTTCTTGGAACATTCTGAAGAGTGTTATTCCAAGAGTGGGCTCTCAGCAACTCCAAAACACACCCTCTCAAGGAGCAATACACTCATGCCCCAACAGGAACACCATCACTGAGTGACCTTTCAAAGGCTCTGGCCAAAAGTTCACAACTCATTAATGCTTTCTTCTCTCCATCATTCTGGTTTCATTTCTCTTGGATAAGAGATATCACTACCACCCTGACTTTCAAGGTCAGCCAAGGAAACATCCCAACATTCATGATGGAACAGAATGAAAGCCCTTTAAAAATCACTATCAGTCTCTGCACAATGTAAACACGGGCAGGCTTTTCCCTTTGCAGTACAGCTTGACCGTTCATTACCACTGTCTACACCTGACTTTTCTACTAAACAAATAGGATCAGCATTTCCTTCCAGCAGCTGTTCTACACCTCCACACTCTGCGTCACCAGGACGTCACTGCACAGACTCATTCACATCACTCTGCAACCAGAAACAGCAGCTTTGGGGCAGAGCTGTGCTGCAATCCACTGGAAGCTAACAGTGCTCTGCAACCGGGGAGCAGCTCAAACCAGCTGCTGGACAAAGACATGTAATGACCCCTGATTCTGTTTAAGAGGCTGCTGGAAGAAGAAAACTCTTCTCCTTCAAATTCTCAGCAAAAATCTCCCTTAATGACAGCGTTAATTGCATGCTTGAAGACATCTTGCTGAGCACGGTCCTTGGGGGCATCAGGGAAGGCCAAGGAGGATAACTAAAATGGATTCCAGGCTGTTCAAGATTACTGTTCATTCCGGTTTATTCAAAGACTAAATGGCAATATTGTTTTGCCATGTCTGCAGACAAAGCCTTACTGTTTGGCCTCTGTGCCCTGTCCCCATCAAGATTCTAAAAATAAAATTCATAAAAGCATAAAAACTTTTATCTCCTTCAGATCACTCTTCCCTCTTCCTCTTTCCACATGTCTCCCACAGCCTCACCTCCATTCCAGCTGTCACCCAACAGCTTACAGCCAGCTGATATATTTAGAAGAGGTGACATGGAATTACAATGAAATGTGAGGGCTCTTCAACATTTCACAAGAAACATTTGAAATGTTTATGGCTGATAAGGGAATTACATTGCAACAGATAAAAAAGGAACTTAAGTCAGTCATAAAAATGAGGATCCTAAAATTCATCCAATGTCTCTTATTAGTTCATCTTAACTCAGTAGGTTGGAGTCAGGACAGAACACAAAAAGACAACACCATTCAGACAGTCCAAAGCACCACAATCCCTTGAGACAGCTGCAGGCAACCTGAGGCGCCATTCGAGCAGTGATGTTCCTCCCAGTAGCAGATCCCACACCCAATGCTTTACTGCCCTTCACCTCCTGTCTGCTTTATGGCACCACGTTCAGACACACAAAGAGCACTGCTGTAGTCAGGAAGGGCAACCATCCGCGGGACCAAAGATCTACACGCAGAGACACACAAGCAAACTCAGCAGGGAGGACCAGGACACAGAGGTGCTCCCCTAAAAGTGCCTAAATAGGCAGTGCCTGCCCTTACCCCACTCCAGGGCTCCCCGTCACTCGCGGCTGAGGGCAGGTTACCCTCTGGCAGAGGCTGTGAAGACTCGGGCTCCAGCGAACGCATGGTCCCATCCTCCGACACCTGTGACTTCTCTGTGAGCTTGTCAATCCCTGTGTTCAAAACACAAAAAGCTCAGAAGTACAAGTGAGTTAAACATGTCTTTCTCTGCCCTACCAAGCATAGACACTCCATGCATCAGCTGTAATCTGAAATGCTCTCCTTTTAACAAGAGCAGCAAGATGCAGCCTTGATCTCATCGCCCCAAAGGAGTTCACTTGCCCCTGGGAAAATACTCCTTGATGCAACAAGGACACAATTTCACATAAATACTGTTAAATTGAAGCAAGAAGTCAAAATTATGAGAAAAGGTCACATAGGCACCAAATCTGAGACAGCATTTCACTTTGACCTGCCCTCAGCTTGGATAAACTGACCTAAAACTGAGACTGAAAGGCAGTAAGTCATTCACAGACGTAAACTCTTAATCTCTTCCCACACCCAGTGAAAGGGTGAGTCCTCCGTACCTTACAGCGAAAACAAACTTTTCTCCTGTTACAAAGATAAACTAATGCTGACCTGGAGTAGCCACCAAACTTGTCTTCAGCGTCCCCGGCTCAGCAGGGGCAGCAGGACGCGACCCCTCCATGGAGGCTCCGTCCTGGGAGTTGGTGCGAGAAATCGGCTCAGGAGATTTCTTCTTGCGCTGCAGACCTTTCTGGATGGACTGTGAGTCCGTGGGCAAGTTGGCCAGCTGGTGAAATACGTTCCGCTTGCGGATAACAGCATACACCAAGTTAGAGTTCCCTGGGAATTACAGAAACAAAATGAGGAGAGAAGACTCAAAGAGCTCTGCCAACACGGCCTACCTCGCTGGCAACACGAAGCCTGGCTGTTGAGACCTTGCAAGCTCACAAAGGCAAGGGTGCAAGGAATAAAGAGCAGAGTTATGTAAACTTCTATCCATTATAAAGCCATAAGAATATCAAGTTAAATCTTGCCTAGGCTGGAAGGTTGACAAGAAGCTGGTTAGAGAGTGATATTCAAACACGTGAGAGAGAAAATGACACTAAGGCATATAATACCTGTTCTGGAGGAAAAGATTCAACGTTTTTCCATTTTCAGTAAGAAGCTCACAAAGTGAGGCAGGGGCACTCCAACTGAGCAGAAATAGGAGAGTCAAAAGGCCCCAAATTGCATAACCTCTACAGTAGCAGGAAACAGAATGAAGCCATCATTTAAAATGCAGTATAAAATACAGTCACAAAGGCTGTTTCAGGATCTGGAATCCACCACTTGCTAGTGTTCCAGCGGGTAAGAAGAGTGACTACTCCTGATGTGTGGTTTTAAAGCAAAACATTAAATTCGAGCAGGGAGAAGTAAGAGCTCCTAGCAGGCTCAGGGACCTCACTCTCATTTCCTGGAGCAAAACAACTGTCATGCCTTTAGGGGGAAAGGATAAGGCACTTCCTGGAGAGGCAGTAAGTGCTGGAACTTTCTTTGGATGGAACTGTTTGGTCTTCAGCCCCCCAGGTCTGACAGCAGAACTGACATACTGTCAAAGACATAAGGAGATGGAAGTTGTTTTGCTCCCTCAACTACTTTGTTGAGCAACACGAGCAGTTTCACAGCAGCATCCAGCCAGGTAGTGTTTGAGCCTCATGCACTCCCTTTCCTTTCTCCTTCCCCTCTGTCCACCTCATTTTATGGACTGTTAAGGCTAAGCGTATGCTGACAAATTGCTGCCACCTCATTTTGCCCTGTCCCAGCCCTGGTTACCTACTAACCCAACTTCTTGATCCCAGACAAGTCTCCATGTGGTTGGTTGTTACGTTTCTTCCCCATTCTCGTTAATTTGCACTTTTTCTGAATTTGCATATAATGTTCTCTTGGACTAAAGTAGCGTAAACCCACTGAATATAGAGGTTTCTTACCATCAAATTGGTACTGAATGATGTTGTTGAAAACTTCCAGCAAGAAGAAAACGAGATGGTGGTTCTGGACAGCAGAGAACAAGAACCAGGTGGTGGAGAAAGCCTCCAGGAGATGCAGTAACTTGTTAGCAGCCACCATGGAAAGGGACTTCAGGTATGGAGACACTATGGAAGGCAAACACAAAAATTAGAGATAGAACCAGGGACCCACACAAAAACACCATTTAAAACACCACTTTTGCCATCTCCTCATCCTGCACTACTGGGAAAGCTTCACAAGATGGCTGAGCCTAACAGGGTTCTACAGAAACATTTCTGAAAATAAAAGACCCTAAATAGCTATACGGACTAACAAAAGAAAATGCGTCTGCCTTCAGAATTTCTCGTGGGGTTTTTTAATACACCGGGGCTTATGTCCCTTCTGAAAATCTTGCACAGAGCCACCTGAACATCTGTAAAACCCAAGGGAAGACAGCGTCACTGTGGGGATGTGGCACTCCCTGCTGGAGAAGAACAGCCAACGCTGCCAGAGGGCTGGCAGGAAAATGCCTCTCTGCCACCCCAGAGCGGCTCCAGGAAGCCTGCTGTCATCCTGTCCCACCTGACACAGCCCAGGCAATAAACCTGAAGACAGCTCTGATCTGCAGCAGGCACCGCTGGCACGGGATAGAAATGGTCACAGCTTCCATCAGTGGTCACCGACACTGGTAAACGTTGACTGGCACAGGCAGGAATGCAGGGAGACAGAGCGAGAGCAGCTGAGCCCTCTGTGGGTTGCTACCCCATGCAGCAGTGCTTACCGTTCACAATGATGGTGAGCAGGCAGTCAAAGAGAGGCTGCAGGCGCTGATGCCCACTAGTTATGATCTTGTGAAAGACCTACAAGCAGGGAAAAGAGTTCTTGAGCAAGGCAGAACCTTACTGAAAGCACCCTCTCAACCAAAACCAACGCCACCCCCACACTAATCGCTTCCTGACACCATTCCTTCCTAGGCAGGGCCTTGCATACTCCACAATTACACAGGTGGAGAAGGCTGCTCTCACTGCGGACTCGTGCTCCAAGAGCAGAAGCTTTTATTTACAAGGAGTCCTTTGGGGATATGATTACTGCTATACAATACTGCAAACAGAAACTGACCGAGCTGTTCCAAAATGCACAGCCAGCCCAGGACAACAGTAAGTTACCAGGAAGTAAGAACTATTTTCACCTCCAGTGGATTTTTGGCTCTGAACCTTAATGATAGCTGTTTGACATACCAAGGAGCTAATGACCTCACGTCTGATTTTAGTGCAAACTTCCAACTCGTGTTTGTTCTGTATTTCTTAACTACATGCTCAGAGGCATGGAAATATTCAGCTGCCCCACAGCCCAGTCCAGACATTTCCACTTTTGGCCTTCCCAGCTCTAGCAGGCATACATACACAGTACACAGCATAATGAAAACACAGATGATCTAAAACTAATGAAATGTAATAGCAAAACATGTAGCATCGAGAACAGTTCCGGCAGGTGGATTCTTCCTCCTCCCTCTAGTGGTAATCTCCTTTAGAAAGTTTAATCAAAAGCTGCTGAGAAATTCCTCCCTGACAAATAAGCACCAACATGCCAGAAGAATACTGCACAAGACCAGTACTGCAAAATGCACAGCTGAGTGCTGGCAGTACTGGGGCCCTCATCACTACCGACTGCAAGATGAATGAAACCCAAAGCTGTGGGCTGAGCCTGGTAAGGACATTGCTGTCCTCATTCTGTCAAACACGTTCCATGCAACTCTGCTTACTTGGGACAGAGCCAGCAACACAGTCAGATTTCCTGGCTTCAAGTCTGTTAGAGATCATCCACCCATCCCACTGCTCCAGACTCAGAGTCCTTTAAACACCAGTTCAGCTCCATCCCAGATCTTGTCGTGCAGATCTCAAAGAACATGTGGCCCCTGCCAGACACATCACCTCAAGTTAACAGAGGATGATGAACCACCAGTGTCTGGATACACCCCACACACTTTCTAGCTACTCGGCGGAAGGGTAACCTATGAAGGATCAGTAAATTGTTCTGCTTCGTCACTCCGCTTGTGGAGGTTTTGAAATAAGGGTTAAGAGGGAAAGAAAAGAACTCGTAGAGCTACACTCACTATGATGAGCAGATCCGCATGAGTCCCTGTGAAGACAGGGATGTCCATAGGCACTCGTACAGAGTACGGCTTGTTCAGTCGCACCCCAAAGTTACGCTCCCCACTGAGAAGCAGGAGGATAAATACCCCAATGTGCATCAATCCCACTCGTGCTGCAGAAAAACAAAACAAACAAGAAAAACAAAAACAAAAAACTATCACACCGATGCCAAAGGACTGTTGAAAACAGGAGGGCAGTGAGGAGCGAGGAGAAACACAATGGGACTGAAAGAGAAGCCACAGACACCAGAGTATCCTCGTAAGGAACATCCCACACAGAGCTCCTTTGATTGCCAGTGCCACGTCTGCCTCAAGCCTGTATGGAGCCAGTACAACACAAAGTCTCAGGTAGATTACGCTCCTCGTTATGTTCTTGATGTAAATTACTGTAGTAGGAAAGATCTGACTTTTTCCAGCAGTCCAGCATGGTGTTGTGACTAATTTATATCAAAGGCAAGAGAAAAATCACTCATCTTTTCCTCTTCTTCTTAGGATTAGGGAGGCAGCTTTTGACACAGGAACTCAAAAAGCGTTAGCACGTGCTAAGGATGTCCTTTCCATGCGCTGTGGTATAGACCATGCCCTGCTTCTGAGTCCATTACAAACACCCATCTAACAGAACTACTCCCCCTATGCCTGCAGAAGGCTTGGAACATGCACTCAAGCAGCAATCTCAGTGGTAGGCAGGAAGCATCTTAAAAACATTTTAGCTCAACTGATAGGCATAGATCATTCCAAATAATGAAAATAACCAACTTACACTGGTCTGCTCTGGCATCATTGAGAAAATACAAGATTGGGACAAGGATATCCAGAACATCACTGCTCTTCAGCACAAAGAAGAGGAATTTCTGGGAAGAAAAGATTTCAGCAATCTTAAGAACATCTGGTTTTATCCACCATCCAAAGGGCTCAGACCAGGTAGCATCAAGCTGGGCAGTCTCTGACTCACATCAGAAAGGCTGGGATGTGCACTAACACTTTATCTCCATTATCCGTAGTTATTTTAATAATTGCTCCTGCACTTGGCTTCAAGCAGTGACGTTCAGAGCTGCAGCTCCTCTCACCAGCTCTCCCTGGAGCCCAGCCCACCAGTCCCAGCCCACCCAGCTGGAAGCAGCGCTGCTGACAGGAGTATCACAGTCAGTGCTCGCTACCTGCCCCATGACCTCCCGCCGGAGCTCAGTCCAGCCAGAGCCACACCAGGCTCTGGGGATCAAGCAAGGATGGATAAAGCTCAACAACAAGCAGCTCCACACCTTGTTGAAGTCACAGAGTTTCCAGAAGAGAACGAGAAGTTCCTGATGGAATTGGATCTTCTTGGCAGAGTTTGGCAGGTAGGTCTGGACCAGCGGGTTTGATAACAAACGGGCCACTCCTTTCAGGATGAACTGGAAATCCTGCCAACAGACCAGGAAAGAGACTGCGGTGGGTCCAGGCTAGCTCTATCAGCATGCAGTCAGACAGGAAGTAGTTCAGGACTGGAGCACATTACCTCCTCTCGATGTATTCTTGAGAGGTAATTCACAAATAGATTGTCTGGTCCTGGAGGCTGTGTTCAAAGACAATAAATGAAATGCTTACGGAATTACAAGATTTAGTCAGAGGCCAAGTGTAACCAGTAGCTCTAGAAGCTCACATCTCTCATTTAAGCTTTGCTCTCTGAGTGATCCGGTTCTAAATGCTAGGAGACAGAGCACTTCCAGAATCAGTAAAGTCAGGGAATTTTTACTTAAGTGCTCCTGATTCAAGTTAGTGACCAAAACCTTCCGGTTTGGTCACCCATGGTTGCTTAGTGTCCTACAGGAAAGGAAGAGGACTGGGCCAGAGACAGCAGTCTAAGGAAAGGAGCATTGCCATGCCCTACAGATTATCCCTGCATTCAGTAAGGTTGGTATAAGAGGGTCACAGCATTTGGGAAAGCAGCAAATACCCAGGCTCACTCACATCCACATCATCCATGGCCGTGCCAGTAGTTGTGCCATCCACTGTGGGACTTGAACTGGTGGAGCTGTCGTAGTCCAAAGTGACAATGAGCACCTGGGCTGCCTCCTCCACCAGGGGCTCACGGTAGTCAGAGAAAAGCAGATGATTGTAAGGAATCCCATAACCCACCGGATCGTAGGCACAGACGACATTCAGGAGCGAGGTGAAGAGGGGGAGTGCATGTCTGGGCAGGAGAAAACATTCTCAGAAGGCAGAAGCAAGAAGCAAATGGTGCTGCCTTGGGGAGAGACAAGCATCCTTCCCCAGGATTTTGGGATCATAGCAAAAGACCAGCACCTTCTCTAATCCAGCCAATTCTAATCTATGACAGTGACCAGTGATTGAGCAGCACAGGGACAAGAGCTGACACTTATCTTCCACTGGTCATCTGGACTAAAGAGCTAAAAAGAAAGGGAAGTTAAAAAAAAAAGAAAAAAAAGGACTATGTGGTCTCAGAGAAATCCCATGCAACAATATGAAAAAAGAGACAGGATCTTAAAGCTCTCCATACTCCATAAAGACCGAACTGTGCGGCCCCCGATGGGCACCTGAAAGTCCCAGAGGAGACGATGTCAGCAGAGGGCAGCATTCACCTGCCACCACCACAGCAACTCAGTGAAGTGCCACGCCACCATTCCCACCAGGGAACAGGATCTACAGCAGGGGAATGCATCTGCCTGTCCCACACGGCAAGGACTCTATCAAATTTCAGCCATCACCTCGCTCGGTTTTGCCCTTTGCTGATGAGGAAGGTTTCTCACTAAGCAGAGACACTAATGGGGATGCGAGTAGGACATGCTGCCTCCAATAGCTAGGGGCTGTTGTCCAAGTCCTACGGCCACCCATTACCAACATACTCCTTTGGAAATATTTCAGTGTATTTCTCCTTCTAGCACTCAGCTTTACACCCTCACCTGTTCTCTGTAGAGCAGAAGAACTGCACCCAGGGGTTGGTGTTGCTGCTGTCTGAAGATGGAGGCAGATACATGGCCTCAGAGAAGCAGGTCAGCAGCAGCTTAAGCAGCTCTGTCCTGAAAGAAGGGAAGAAGAGGCCAAGTCCTGGGCTGAAGCACAGGAGGCACAATCACCACAGCAATGTATAAGAAAAGCTCCGTCCCATCTAAAAAGTACTTTCTACAGAAAGCTGAGTCCATTTCATCAGCAACATTTCATTCATAAGCTCTGATCAAAATGCTGCCTTTTGAAAACAAGAAATACAAGGATCATTTTGACTGTTTCTATCACAGACACTTCAACTCCCATGTCATACTACAAAAAGCTACTCAAAAGCACAACCAGTTTTCTCTTTGCTGCGTGACATGATGGATTGGAAAGGGGCAAGGGCCCTGCGGAAGTCACAAGTGCCTCAAGAAGCAAGGAGAGCCCATCTCCACAAACATCCCAATCTCCTGAGCCCAGCTCCATTCTGCCTTTGCAAACCCTCTTACCTATTCAAGTCATGAATGTAGTTAGGCTGTGGAGAGTGAGCAAAGCCCACTCCTGCCTCCCAGATGTACTCACAGCTGTCAATGGAGTGAACATCTTCTGCTGTGTCCTATGGAGAGAAACAGGAGGTCAGAGCACAGGCAAGTGCAAGAGTTGACAGTGGTTACAGATAGCCAAGGCATTTCTCAACAACAGGAAAAAAACCAGCAGAGATGCATCCTGACACTGGAGCTGAAAGTACCAGCCTCACTCAGACAGCACCTACCCAGGCACTGGGCACCACGCAGAACAAGGTTCTTCCTCCAGCATGCCAAGGCACAGTGCTAGCCACCTCCATTAGAAATTGGCACCCAGCACCAGAAGATCCAGGATATATTTTGTTCTAATTATGGGATATATCATCACCTCCTCTCTTTTCCTCCACATCTCATGAAACACAGTGCAAGTCAGGGTTTCCCCTTCGCATATCAAGAGCATCACATGGAGATACAGCACTCACTCAACACCTCCACCTTATCTCAGAAGGCATCACACTGATTTTACACACATAACATGGTGCAAAGGCAAGAGAAGCAGAAAATTACCTCTAACTTATACTGAAAGTGCATAATGCTGTGACTTGTTTTTTCAGTGGGTAAAACAAGAAGGTAACTGCAAGTACGTTCCCTCTTCCAGTAAGAACCTTCCCAGCTCCTTGACTGCTACTGGCACAACTCCCACACTCATGCTTTGCAGCCTGAGGTGACAAACCATGGCAGCCTGTCCTTCTCTGTCATGGCCAGTTGAGCTTAGGTTGAAGCAGCCTTGTTGAGACAAGAAGCCACTGCAAACCACACACTGACCTTCAAAAAAATGACTGGAAGAAAGGGCCCAGAAGAATATAACATACTTGCATTTAGTACCCTTGGCATGCTCTGTCTGTCTCTTTCCTTAAGTTTAATTAAGAAAATTCTACCACCAGCCTTTTTTACTTTCTTTTCTCCCTGTAACTGGGGAAAGCAAACCAGAGGACTGTTTTTAATTGCTCTGAATTCCTGCTGCATAACTTTCTTCCCTCCCACAGTGGTAATGATCTCACTGAGGGCAACCAAAATGCACTTAGCATGCCAGCCACAACTCCCACAAAACCAGTATGCTGACAGCAGCTACTGCGAACACAGAATCAACTGCAGCCTCCTTGACAGTCCTTGCTTTTCCTGCCTCTCTACTCAGTTCCTACAGACAGGTTGGAGCTCACCCACCATAAGTTCCTCATCCAGCTCCGCAGAACAACTCTTAGTAAAACTGGAGCACCTAAGATCTCCCTCCACAATCAAACTGACAATGAGAGGAACAAGATGCTAAAGATCCCTGCTTTACTGGAAACAAAGGAGAGCAGATGCTTGCCAGCATGACCACATTTTCCTGACAGGCAAGCTGTAGAGCAGGGGAAAACACTAGCCCCTCCAGCTGACATTCACCCAGCTATCCCAGAACACCTGTTTTAGGAGACACAGACACCACCCACTGAACACTAAACACTGATCAGTGTTAGTCACCGTGTGTTCAGGCCCAATGACTCCATGTTTTCCTGTCTGAAGATTTGTAAAGAAGCTGCTGGGGTCTTCCAAGTCCCCCATCATGCATAATCTATCTCTGTGTAGATAACCTCATGATTCAACTCACCACCGTGCTTCTCCGGTGGCTTTGCACAGTGAAATCGGGACAGAAAAGCAAATCTGCAACAGCAAGGAGCAGCGACTCAGCCAGCGGCCGGGCATTTTCATCATCTTCATCTCCCTAAATGTGAGAATTGTAAAAGAGTACTGTTAGTACAGGCTTAGCAAAGATCATACATTAACACTATTAAGCAGCAGGAGAAGATGCACTCTCCATGAATACACAATAAGTTACAGAGGAACAAGAGGGAGAAACGTGCAAAACCCACTCAGGAAAGGCAAGAAATTCCCCCCTGGAGAGTGATGCCTATATGGGAACAAGGTCTTTAATGTGACCAAACAGTGGATATAGCATTCCAGCCTACAGCTCTTAAGAAAACAGAACAGCAGCACTGCACGCTGCCACATGGAGATGCATTGCTTACGGAGGACGAAAGAAAGGAATCACTACAGAGAAGAGTGTTTTACAGGAAACGAAGCAGGCAATTTGCACGGTGCAGAGATAGCAACAGGAGGAAGGCAGGCAGCAGTGTTAACAGGTGTAAAATCACTCAAAGTCCTGCATGGACTGCCCAGAACTGGAAGCCATAGAAGAGGGAGAGGTGGTGCGCAGCTCAGCAAGGAGCCACCTCAGCCTGCCATGGCAGAGCAAGCACGACAGCAGAGGGGATTTTGTTGTCTCCAGCATTCAAAGCAATCACTTCACTCATGGATGGCTACTTCTCTGCAACCGTTGCCGCAGGAAACCCTGCCAGATGCTGCCCGTCAAAGAGCATCCTGGCTAGGAGGCCTCCCCCACCACACACAGGTGCTGTAGGAAAGACAGGGAGTGGGAAAGGCAGGAGCTCATCCATCTCTGCCAGGCCGCACAGCGCTGCAGCCACAGCAGGCAGCTACCCGAGATAACAGTCTTGTGACTCCGACGTCTGCCTGAGCAACTGCAGGGAAGACACCATCAGACAGATCCCGGATGCAAGAAGCCCAGAGAGGACAGATGAAGCCATCAGGCAGCAAAGATGCTTCTGCCTGGGCTAGCATTAAGGTCCAAGGGGACTTCTCAATCAAGAATGATCTTTGCTAACAAAGCCTCGGCTGCCAAAAAAAAGTCCCCACAGGCTCTAGGAACCACAGCATCCAAAAAATGGGAGACACATGAGCCAATAGTTCTCAGTACAACAGAGAAGGCACACAATTTTCCAGCAATCTCTTGAAAGATTTGTGTCTTTTTTAAAAAACTGTCACACACCCTGATCCTAACCACAACACAACCCTAACAGACCCTGTCTAATCCCAGCAACCTGCTTAGAATCACAGAATCACCGAAGTTGGAAAAGACCTCTGAGATGATCCAGTCTCCCTAGCACCAATATTCCCCCACTCAGCCACGTCCCTCAGTACAACATCTCAACGTTTCTTGAGCGTTCTTGGACCCTCCAGGGACGGTGACTCCCCCACTCCCTGGCAGCCCATTCCAGCACCTGAGCACTCCCTCACAGAAGTATTTCCTAACGTCCAACCTGAACCTGGCACAACGTGAGGCCGTTCCCTCCCGTCCTATCGCTGTCACGTGGGAGAAGAGGCCGAACCCCACCTCACCACAACCTCCCTGCAGGCACTTGTACAGAGCGATAAGGTCAGCCCCGAGCCTCCTCTTCTTCACACTAAACCGTCCCAGCTCCCTCAGCCACTGCTCATAATGCTCCAGACCCCTTCTGGACTGCATCCACCCACCCCCATTCCTCAGCCTTTACAGGAAGGTCCCGTGCTCCAGGGCCAGTGCAACTCATCACTGCGTCACGGGGCAGGCTAAGGATAACCACAGATACATACTAACTGTCTGGGCATACCATCATCCTCTTCAGTTCCAAGGGAGAAATCAGCTTTCAGTCAGCACAGCAGCTGATTAGACATGACCACCCTTCCCATGTTCTTGGGGCTTTATTCATCACCCCTTGCCAGCCAGCTCAGCTGTTTCTTCCTGACAGCCTGTAGGAACAGCGGTTTCCAGCAGGGGAGGTAAGAGCTTTATTAGTTTGTTTCAAATTAAAGGTCGAGCTTGCTGTAGCACACATCTCTCTCAGGCCTACATGCAGGGAATACGGGGAGAGAGCTTTATTTTGCTGAGATGCAGTAAGGGAAGAGCGGGCCCAACATGCTCCAGATTGGAAAGGGCTTAAGAGCACCCGGTGTGCTCCTGGGGCAGCTGCCTGGCAGGGCCCTGAGAACAGGGAAGTGCAGAGAGACTCGAGGGAATTCCTTCACAAAAGCAAGTTTTTTTACAGCTAAAGAGCCTAAAGACAACTGTATCAGAAAACAAAACATTCCTCTCCCCAGTAACAGCAGTAGGAGAAGAGGTAGTGGCCTTAAGTTGCACCAGGGGAGGTTCAGGTTGGATATTAGGAAAAATTTCTTCTCAGAAAGAGCAGCGATGCAGTGGCACAGCTGCCCACAAGGAGGGGGGGTCACCACTGCTGGGGGTGCTCAGAACCGTGGAGATGTGGCACTGAGGGACGTGACAGGGATGGGCTGACAGTTGGACTAGATGATCTTAAAGGTCTTTTCCAACCTTAATGATTCTGTAAGAGATTGAATGATGGGACAATGTGAAGCACAACAGCCCCTCTGGCATCCAGCAGGCATGATGCATCAGGAGGGCTGCACTGGGCTGGATCACCTTGGGGTGACCTCACCACTCCGAGGCAGAGGAACTCTCTCCCCCAGCTGCTGAACAAGGTGGAAGAGCAGTTGTAACAGCAGCCTTGCTGGCTCAGGGCATCAGACACCAGGTGTTTCTTCCCAAAGCAGCAGGATCTAGCAACTCCACAGTCAACACTCTCCAGCACTCTCAGCCTCTGCAGGGATCACAGGTGGACAACCACCCTCCCAGTCACACAGATCACACAGCAGAGTGCTGCTAGCAAAGGCCTTCTTTTCCCCTTCAAGTGGCCTCAGGCAAAACAGATTAGCACAAGGTTTGTACTGTACCAACCACTGCCAGCTTCCTGTAAACCTCCTCCAAAACACTGCATAATTATGTACACATAATATTCAGGGGAAAACACGTATTTCAGCACAGTCATGCTGACCTGCAGATTCAGAAATTTCCAGGAGAACACTCTTCATGCATAAAACAGTAGTTGCCAAGGGAGAAAGCAGGTAAATATGTATTCCTAGCCTACCTCAGCTGTGCTTCCAACAGTATTTCTCTTATTTGCAGAACATGTTAAAGCATTTAATCCTGATCCTTTTCACATTGATTTCAATTCACACTTCCCACGCTGGAAAAGCCCCCCTCACATTACCAGCTCTCTCCTACAGATACACACCCAAGTGAAATCCCCAGATGACACAGCAACCTGTGCTGAGCAGAGCAGCTGAGAGGGGAAGAATACCAAGAATCAAAGAAAAGAAACTGACTTAGAAGATGCCAGCTAGTTTCTGCATAAACAGAAATAGCAACCAGTGCAGTTGTCCTCAAACGCTTCCCTTGCTTCCTCCCGCTCACCCTCCAGAAAGGAGAATAAGTGCCAAGAGACAGACCCCTCCTCGGCCAGCCCCGGGGACAGTTGACCAGAAGAAACCTCTCCAGTCTGGGTCCTCAAAGATGTAAGGCAGGATACGAGTGAGGAGCCGGCTGCAGTTCAAGACGATTTGTCTCTCCTTCTCTGTGTGGCAGCCACTCTCTGCTCCCTGCACCAACTTCTCCACAGCCTGCAGGAAACAAAAGGCAGGTAGCATTAGCATCGACATGAGCAGAACTGCACAGCTCTGACCTGCTGGTGACATCTTCACATAGATTTATAAGCATTGCTTGGAATCCATTTTCCCCAAGTTCAGTAGTACAGCCTCCACTGCTGTTTGAAACACTGGGGTAAACAATCTTCAATTTCTTCTGTTCCACCACAAGAGATCTTACATGTTAGGGTAACCCACACAGCACACATGTTGCGTGGATAGAGCCACAGCACCTGTGGGCTCCCTCCAGCACTGGAAGCAGAAATAGTACGAAGGATTCACCATGCAGCTTTTTAATTCCCGGGGCCGTATTCTCCACTTAGTTTCACAGCAGACTGTCTGGGTCACTGACTCTGATAGCCTGCGTCACTGCCTTAATGGGCACGTAACTGCTGTCTGCACAGTCACAGCCCATCCACGCACAACTCTGACTGTGCGTAAATATTTTTCCAGGCACATTTATGACCCTGCACAGCAGGGATGTAGGCTGAGTCTCCAGCCACGACTGCAGATGACATCTCAGCCATGCTGCTGTGCTCTCCACAAACACGCAGGGCTGCTGGGTCCAATGTCACACCACACACCACACTCTGCTTGGCAAAGGTCAGGGCCTTCAGACGGCAAACGTCTGCAGGCTGCTCTGACCACGACACCTTACGATCCACAGCTCCCAGATACACAGCACTGCAGTGATCAGGTCTCCCAACACAACCACTTCCAGCAGGGAGAACAGCCCACATTTTAGCCTCACTTTTTGTAGAAAGAAGACACAGAGCCAAAGGGATTACTTGGTCAGTTTAGATCCCCCCAACTCTTCTCAATTCAGAAACTGCTGCTTGTCAGAAGCCAGGAGACAGCACAGAGGAAGAACTGTGGTAAGCTGAGAGGCAAGACAGTTATCACCGGGGAACAAGCAAGTGCAGTATGTAGTGCAAGGAGACAATAGGGCACCAATCCCCCACTGGGAGCCACAAGACTCATGAAGGGACACCTCCTGCCGGCACAGCACTGAAGAAGATAATGCCATCCTTACCTTGTAACACAGAGTCGCCAAGTTGGAAGGCGATTCCTCTCTCACTGCTCGGATCTCTGCAGCTGGCACAAGGGCAAAGACATCCTGCACTGAAGTGGCTGTGTCTGCCCAGAACTGGTCCCAGAAGGCATCATCTGTTGCCTCCACAGGCTGTGGAGAGACAGACAGAGCTACAGAGGCAGAACCACCACCACTTGAGCTCCAAACATTAGTGCAACTGGATCGGGGATGTGACCATCACCGCAGAGAACAGAAGAGGATAAATAAAATAACGTCACTTTATATTCCAGATTTTTTCGTTACCAGAGCCTAGGCTTCCAACAGAGCATTCCCTCAGCACCGGGGGTGACAGCAAGACAATTATGTGACCAAGTGCATCAGACTTGGACACTCCGTGTCTTCCACAGAGTCACAACATACGCAAGGCCTCAGCCTGGCTGCAAGCTGGGGTACATGTGCACAGTTCTTCATTAACACACACGGTCTGGGCTGCTGTCACGTGCAACACACAACAGAATTACTTCTGTTGTAACCAAAGCCTTGGGGAAGCAATTGGGGATGTCCCATGTTAGGGCACAAACACAAAGACCCGACAGACGCACCTGAAAACACTCAATAGTGCAATTGAGTTGATCTTTCTGAACCAAGTATTTACTGGCAATTGGACTCAGGGCAGCCAGCAGCAGCCACAGGCTTACCCTCAAAATGCCCTAACCGTGCACGTCGAAGTGAAGTGGAAGGAGGAGGTCAAGATAAGCAATCCAGTTAGGGTCACATCCATGGACTAAGTCTGTCCTCTCGTACCTGGGAGCACCCCTTGCCCCATGATCCAGCCTCAGCCCCACAGCAGCTCTACAGCAAACAGCAGCTCTTGTAGGTGATGATAATCAGCACTGTGCTGGGTCTGTCACGTCAGATGGAAAAGGGGCAAATCCACAAATGCATGTTTAACTTGAATTATTCCCAGCTCCACGTAGTAGCAGAAAGCACGTCTGCTTCCGTGCTGCGGTTCTAAACGCAGCCAAGATGCCACGCTGGAGAGAACAGCTCATTCACAGCTCTGATGCTGAGAAGCGCTGCATTTCTCCCCTGCATCTGAATGAGAAGAGACGGCATCACCTGAACTCACAGAAGGCGATGCGTCACCAGCACCGGAGGGCAGCAAGCGAGAGGAGCCAGCAGGCGGCTGCCAGACGGGTGCAGCAGGTTACTGCCCTCAGGCTCTCCTCCTACGTGCTCCTGCACCCGAGAGGCTCACGGCTCATCCCACTCCTTTCTGCCCTGCAATGAATCAGCCTGAGCCACTCTCCACTCAAAAACAACTCCACGAGTTAAAGCATCTTCTCAAACACTGCTCTGATCCGAAATCCACTTTATTTTATCACCTGGCCAACAAACCGCATTCCCACCAAGCCCCTTTTCAAGAAAGAGAGACTTTTCCTAAGGGATCCAAGACGACTGCTCCTCAGAGGGACCTGTAGGACAGCCACGCGCCTTCAGCTGACTTTCAGCAGAACTCAGCTTCCTAAGCATGCAAGAGAGCTGCGCTACCTTGCAATGTGTGCACGAAACACCTAAATGGAGAGAGGAGAAAAGCTATTTGCCAGTCAGATCTCTAATTACGCTCCTCAAAAAGAGACAGCTATTTGGAAACGCGATCTACATAACGCAGGAAACATCCTCCGCTCCCTACATCCCTTCCAAACCGGGCACCACAGTCGCAGGGCTAACTGCCACGTGCACCTACTGGCTGCTTGCCACAGCCACTCCCACCGACAGCAGGAGCAGCAATTGCTGCTAACAGAAGATCATGCATAAGTCATGGCTTCACTCTCATCTAGCGGGGAAGAAGAAAACCATTTCCCTCCAATGTGCACAGAACCACTCTCTGCCCGTAGCTTCATTGGAGGCTGAACACAGCACTGCTCTATAGCTGGTAGCATGACAGCTACGATGGATTAAACAACTCTGTCTCCAACAAGAATTACATGGAGACAGAGGAGCGCCGCAGCAATCACCCGAGCTGCAACGTTGGATGCTGCAGCAGCGGCAGCAATGCCTGCCATCTTGGCAAGCAGGTTTCACTGAAACACCATTTCTTTGCTTCTTAATAGCTGCATTAAGTCATCTCCCCATCCAACAGATGGCATCCCATGTACAATCCTAGGATTTGGTACTGACTCACCCGCAGCCCTGCAGCCCCCCAATCTAATTAACTGTCTGGCATCATAAAGCTACTTGATGCACGTAATACTCATCTCCTCAAAAGAACACGGGTGGATGTGTTAAAGCTGACTGTATTCTGTGTACAGCATCTCCCGAGATCTAAACATCCATCTCCTCGTGCTGAGCTCACCCAACAGCCTGCACCCAGCACACAGAAAAGGGAAGTACAGCGACCTGGAACAGCCTCATTCGCTGATCACCTGCTGCTTGAACCACGTCTGTACCAAAGGAAAGAGCTGACTGCAGCACTGACTGCTACTGCGAGCACAGCAGGCAGCATTAAATGGATGTGACGTCTTACAGCAGACAAGGGAGATTTTTATTTTTGCCTTCAGTTCACCTCGACAAGGCTTGAAGTCCTCCCATTTGCACAAAGGCAGAATCAGTCCTGCGGACACTTCCAGACTTTCTTTCCCCAATCGTTACAAATCGGGGGTTTCAGATGCTTTAAAACGTGCCATCCACACGCACTGCAACAATCAGAAAAGGAAGCTGTGTGAATTGCAAGCATTTTGCCAGCTTCTGAGCAGCCCTGAACAAGCAATCCTAAGCAAACAGGATACGTCATGGGAAGAAAGATCACAGCGCAGTGCTGACCGCTTCCTATAAACAGGAAAAGGTCCCAAAGCACTGCCTCCCCTGCTTGTTACTGTCCTCAGCCCAAAGCTGTTATCATCTCCACTTTCACATACAACTCCTCCTCACTTTTCATATAACCCCTCACAAGCTCAGGCAGAGTGAGCCAACCTCCCAACCAAGAGTTCTCTGCACTACACCTTCACATCCAACACCTTCATATCCAGCACTCATTCCCCACTGCCCCTATTGGAGGACCACGCTCCAGCCTTCACTTCTTGCCACCATGCTGACCAGCCCAGATCTCGAGGCATTTGGGGTAGGGACCATCATTCTTCTGGGACTCGAAGCCCTAATTTCTGACCAGGCTTTTCCAGACTGCACTGTACAAACTCAGAGAGTAAGTAACAGCAGTGAGTAACAGCAGTGTGCTCCTTTCCACTCAAAGGAGGCAGAATTTAGAGCGCAGCACCAGACTGAGCCCTAGGAGATCAGGCAGCCCTGCAGTTAGCGTGAGGCAGTGCAGGTACCTCTTGCGAGCCTCTGTGCAAAAGCAAAGCCCGAGGTCAGATTTATTCAAAATGTTAATAAGTAGCAGGATTTCATTCTTGCTGCAATGAGAGCAGCCCCACACTGCTCTCAGTGCAGAAGTGATGGTTTGTTTGTTTTTTTTCATAGGATATTTGAGCCAGCAGGGGAGAATCAAGGAGAGATCCCAAGTCTTTTGCCAGGCCTCTGCTCACAGCAAAGGGAGCTGGAAAATGTCATTTGTGGAGTCCTGGCATCGAAAGCCTAAGAGAAGAGTCAGCTATAGTTTTGGTTGTAAAACGATGATGTCGCTTTTCGTCAACCCAGAAGACTTAGATACTTGCATACATTCAGAAATAGGCTATTCAGAAACTAATCTCTCTCTAAGCATAATATTTACTTTTATCAGGCTCAAATTAACAGCACGTCATAATATTGCATTTGTGCATCAAGGAGAAAGGACTGGAGTCCATCCCTTGTGTTTGATCCTTTTTGCCTCTTTAAAAGCATGGGCACAGCTGGCACTGAAATCTAACAAGCTAGTTCCCAAGATCAGAACTTCTCACCTTCCAGCCAGTTGCCTGCAGAAATCATTTAATCCCCAGCTAACTGGGAAAACCAAGCATGTTTCCCTCACAGCTGGGACTCCCAGCTTCAGCCCCATGCCCACCACCCACAGCCCACAGCTGCCATGCAGGCAGCACTCCTGGGGGCACCGAGGGAGAGCCCACACATCCCATATGATAGGGCACTCCTATCTTACTGTTAAATTGATTAGGAATACTCTTATAGATGTGGGCAGCATACAGAAATACATGCATCATGTAAGCAAGCCTTTAAACCCATTTTTCTGCCAGTGACCGCTGTTATACATTTGTAGCACAAACAAATACCCTTCCTCTGGTACATTGTTAATCACTGAAATTGTTCCGAATTGATCGCTCTGAACTGATTTTTCTTTTCTAGTATTTTTACATCTTCAGAGTTTCTCTTTGGCAACCGAAAATCAGTTCCACTTTTTTTTGCCCACCCTTGGCTTGACTTTCAAGATCTAGGCTCCACGTGTGCTACAGGCACTGAAGCGTTATGTTACTGATAATTTTGTTTGTTGGGTTTTTTTTTTTTGATGTTCATGTGAAACACTCATTTTAATCAATGAAAACTTATAGATTAAAGAAAAATTAATTATGCCAACTCCAAACTTTCACCAGTGAGCAAACACTGTGTGCTGCTGGACCGCTTCCTCCCCTCAAAGCCTTCCCAAACACGGCACAGCACGTTACTTAGCTCGTGCTTTCATTTTACCCAAGATCTGACAAAAATCTGTTTGTCCAGTTACAAAACGAAGGAGAAGACTTAAAAAACAAACAAACAAAAAAACAAACAGACGTTGCCGAGAAAGCAAAGTGTGTTTTAAGTTGACAGTTTCGAAGTGGGGATTTGACTCCATCCATCGCCGCCGCTCGGATCCAGGCCCCCGCGCTGCACGACGGCTGCCGCTGAGCTCCCGGGGCCCCAGCAGAGCCCGGCCGTGCGAGCAGCGGTGTGTAAACATGGGAGCGCCAACAAACACCCGCCCTTTTTCCACACGGCACTCGGGCTCACCTGGCCCACAGAGACGCGAAATGAGACCAGACCAGAACGACGCCGTCTCTCCTTCCTTTACCCGGGGCCCCATAGAACCTTCCTTCGTGCACACGTCAATACATGGGGGAGGGAGCTCTGCTCCGGGCTGGCACCAGGAGGCATCGCCCCGCGCGGGCTGTGCTTTGTGGGCAGCAGGTGAGACGATCCCCCCGGCGAGCGCAGGCGCCGAGCAGCCGGCTCTCATCCGCTTCTCCCGGCCTCCCTCGGTAAGCGCGTCCCCGTACAGAACGGCCCTGCAGATCTGACGGCACCCCAAAGCGTTTTGGCAACCAAAAAAGACTCGGAGGAATTCCTTCAGATGTTAATTCGCCTGCTTCTCCGTTTACGCGGTGTTTGCCCTTAAAAACCCGTTGTGAGGCTCTCACAACCCCGTCCTGCAGACACAAGCGGCGAACGCAGCTTTACAGCGCGGAGCCTCTTCCAGCCTTACTTCTACCAGCGCATCCCAGCCCTCGCTCCGACTTTTCGCAGACCTCCTTCCCTCGCCCTTCACCTCTTTCCACCCACGCTCCGTTCTGACGTTATTACCACCGTTACCCCTATTTCCTCCGCATCTCCGTCTCCGCACAGCTGCAGTTACGGCCCCTCGGCCGGAGGCGGCTCAGAGCAGCGCGGCCGTAACGCCGTAACGCCGACCGCCTCCCGCCGCGCTCCTCCACCGCAGCTTGCGGGAGAACGGCGTTATTCCGCGGGCCACGCGCGGGGACCGCTTCCGTGCGGAGAGCCGCCCCGGCAGCCCGGCTGGCAGCGTCCTTTCCGACCGGCGTCACCCGCAGCGGGCGCACAAACGCCGAGCGGATCGCGCGGCGCGCCCCGACCGGCCCCGGTGACGGCACAGCTCGACCCGCACAGCCCGCCCCGCACCCGAGCGGCCGCCATCCCGCAGCACCGGGCTGCCGCGGAGCTCGGGCCCCGCCGGCCCTCGGCCGCCTCAGGGCGGCTCCTGACATGGCGGCCCCCCCGCGACATGGCGGCCCTCACCTGTGTCTTGGTGGTGAGCTGGATCACGGCCTTCCTGAAGTTCAGCTTGGAGTCCGCGCTGCCCATAGTGCGGGCTGAGGCCCGGCACAGCCTCACGCCGCCGCTCCGCCTCGGCCCGCCGCCTCCATCCGTCCGTCCCGCTGTCAAACCCTCGCGGATCGCGGCTCCGCCCCTCCCCGCCCCTCCTCCCTCCCCGCGCCGCCGTCCCTTCGCTCCCTGCCCGCCCCTCCATCCCCTGCTCCTCTCCCTGCGCACCGCTCTGCCGATTTTCCCTTCCTCCAAACCTCTCTCCCTGTCCCCGGCTCCCTCTGCCTTCTTCCCCGCGCCCTTTTTCCCCTCTCCACCCCCTTCCTTCAGTCCCCTCTCCTCCTCACGCCCTCTGCCCGCCCTCGTTCTCCCCCTGAAGTTCCCCTACCTGAGCCGAGGACGCTTCGTAACCCACGGGCCGGAGGCACGGGCCTTGCCCCGCACTGCACGCCGCTGCCTTTACAGCCGTCCTTGCCGTTTTCTGCCCCGAGCAGGCCCACTCACACAGCAGCGCTCTGCGGGGCGCTGAGCTGCAGCTCGGCAGACCTCATTTCTTCAGAGGAGGGCAGGACTGCATGGTGTTGCGGGAGCGCACGGCGCTGGCCCGCTAAAGCAGGCGGTGGGAGCTCTCACTTGTTGGCATGCAGCCGGTACAGAGTCACGCAGGATCGACTACATTGAGTGACAAATGGAACCACCCAACATTTCTCTCTTATTCCTTGTGTTATTTTCCTCCTCCGCTGCTGCACACGAGGGCCAGGCACTGGGCATCGCTTTAACCACGCAGAGACCCTCAGCTGCCATCGCAGCGGGGTTGGGGCAGCTCTCTGGTGCAGATCACATCTTTTCTGGGCTCTTGCATAAACATCTCGTGTGCTTTTCCTGTAGGCAACGTGCAGGTAATGCAATTGGGTACAAATCTGGGGAGCTCCATCACACACAAGGTAAAAATTCGTCTACACACACTGTCACGTTAGTTCATACTTTAGAGTCTCTGATGGACTCCATGGCTAACAAGGACAAACAAATCACGTAAACAGAAGTTTGTCTTCCATAAAAAGAGAAAAGCCAGGAGGACAAGCACTGACTTCTTATCGGGTTGCCAAATGGAGAACACTGTAGAGGAGAAGACACCAGGATAAGGTGATGCTACGGGTCTGCTCATACGGGTCCCCTCTTTCACACCCACACCAACGCACCCGAACCAGGTGAGAATGCCACATCCCCACCGGAGAGGAGGCTGACACTCACCCGAAGCCGCCGAGCTGCCCGCAGTAAGGCCGGCCCGCAGCAGTGCGAATCGGGAGCCAGATGCCCGCACTCCGGGAGGGGAGGCTGAGGGCGGCTGGGCGGGGAGGAGGAGGAGGAGAAGGAGGAGGAGGAGGAGGAGATCGGCCTCTCCCCCTCTTCCCTCTCGCCGGCTTTCCTTGCAGCATTTCCATGCTAGAGGTCTCCACCGAGCTGCGGAGAGAGGATCTGCCTGGCTGCGCCGGGCCCTCTTCCTTCCTTTGTGCATCCCCCGGCCCCTCCGGCTACGTCCCCGTTTAATCCCCATCCCTTGGAGCCTCCCCCGGCCCCGGCGGCAGCAGAAGTCTCCCTCGGAGAAGGCAGAGCCCGGCAGCGGCCAGGAGCCGGTTGCCACGTCGTACCACCCGCTTCCCGGCCCGCATCCCTGCCTCCATCCCTGCCTCCATCCCCGCTGCCGGCGGTGGGGCCCCCTCGGCGCATGCTGCTCGCCTTCCCCGGCCCCTGCTGCTAAATGCTGAGCGCCGACAGGATGGAGGAGTTCCAGAGCGAGGAAGAGGAGCCCTGGTACGACCAGCAGGATCTAGAGCAGGGTAAGGATGGGGGACACGGGCAGCTGCCAGGGATGGAAGCCCGGGGGGAGAGGGGAAAAAAAATCGAAACAAACGGGGGGGGGGGGGGGGGGGGTAAGCCCCGAGTGAGGGGTGGGATACCTTATCTCGAGGCTTCTGTTTGCTCGGCAAACCCAGCACCTCATCTTGCAGCCGCACCTCCATGGAAACGTCAGCTCTGCTGCTCCCAACAGCCATCCTGAGCAAGGAAAGTTTGAGATGCAGGGAGCCCAAATCTGCCCTCAGCACCAGCCAGGTGTCCTCTGGTGGTACAGCAAGCTGGTTCCCCAAAAAACATGCTGGGGGCAGAATCCAACATGGATAGCTCTGACATTGCCTTCATCTCCAGCTGGCTGCAGGCAGTCATTGGGCACACTAGTTAGAAACAGATCCATTACAAATAAGGTACTGCTAAGATGTAGGTGCTGGAAGTGTTGCCCTAAGCTCTTGCTGTCCAAGCTTAATCCCAAAGAATGCTTCTAAGTCACCTTGTTACTTCTGGAGGCTTCTGCAGTCAGCCATAAAAGTGGGAAAAATTAAGAAGGAGAGAAAGGAATGCCAAGGGAATGTCAAGGTTCAAACAGCAAAAATAGGTTTGCCAGAGAAAGATAAGCATTCACTTGTGTAATTTGTTTTGAAGTAGCTGCCCGCATTTACACTAGTTCTTTGTAATGTTTATCCTAAGCTGTACAGTTAGTACCTGTGTATATTTAGGGCTTCCTTTTTCTGAATGCTTAGCTTCATATTTTGAGGCAACGTAGCTGAAAGAAGTTGTGTTTCAGCGCAGCTGCCAAAGAACGAACTGAATTGTCAACATACAGTGAAGAGTTTTTGGTACCCAAATGCAGTCACCCCTCTGACGTGTTATGCTCTACGTGTGTTATGGTTCTACATCTGCTCCAACCAGCTGACTGCCAGTGGGGACATTGCAGCCCAGCTGCAGTGCCTCTGCCCACCACCACTCCAGTACATTATGTCATGATTTGAAGTTTGCACAGCTTCAGCTGCAGGGCAGAGGCCCAACAGGGAATGACAGCCAGCCCAGAGGGATCGTGCAGCTGGTTTTTTACCTCAATTTCTCAATTAACAGGAAGCATTAGTAGATGAATACTAGGCCTTCTTGTTTTAAATACAACACTCAGATTAAACCAGGGCAGAGAAAGAAGATAGGGCTATCAGCTGGGTAAACAGCGCAGCCTTGGACTCCTCAGAAATTCACATTTCTAGGTGACATCTTCCCCGGCTCAGCAGGGACATGTGCACTGCTCCAGGGGCAGGAGGCAGACTGAGGAGCAGCAACACTACAAATGAGTAGTGGGAGTGTTGAGCAACACAGGACTCAGCTTTTTAGCCCAATGCTGTCTCTGGTGTCAGGTTCGTGAGTCAGCGCTGGCTCCCAGCAGTAAGAACACCTTCCTGCTGCTGGCCAGGTTCCTGCTCTATCCCAGCCGTGTACATGCAGAAGAGCTAACTCCAGATGACAGATTCACGCTGAGGATAGGCTCCACCTTTGAGCAGGCACAGGACTGGAGGAAAACAGACCCAAAACAAGTCCCAGCTGTGGGGCTCACTGTCTCTGTAAGAATGGGGGCTGTGCAGGCTTGCACAAACTCAGGAGAGATGGAGAAGGCTTTAACTGAAATCAGCCAGCTGGAAAGGTCCTGCGGGGTAATCACAACCATAATTAATTTGCACAATGCATTATGAAGGACAGTGCCAGGCTTGGTCCATGCCTGCCATAGCAGCGTCCAGAGGTCTCTGGAGATGGTACAGCCCTGACGCTGTCAGTTTGGAAATCAAGAGTGGAAGCACAATGCGAGACATCCAGTGCAACATGATTAAGAGTTGTGCTGGCATTACTGAGAGGAGCAGCATGCCATGGGACATGCTGGCAGCAGCCAGGAAGGCAGATGACAAAAGCAAAGGCCTAGAGACTAGTCCTTGGGAGCAAGGATGGGAGAAATGAGCAGCAACGTGAGCTAGGGGAGAGAAGGTTCTGCTGCGCATCAGTTGGTTGCTGGCCTTATCGTCATCTCACAACATCAAATATTTATTATATTTACATCCAAAACTCTTTGCTAAGCAACGGATGGCTTAACCAGAAGCTCCACAATGATTATGTTAATTAACCATTTTAGTACCATGGAGGAAACCATGCTTTCAGTTCCATGCTGAGCACCTGTTACTTTCCTCCCCATCCTCCACAGTGTTCTGGCTTGCTGAATCAAATCAGTTTTCCCAAGAGAACAAACCCCAATTATTCTTTCCCTCCTGAAGGACCCATAGTGACTGACTGCATCCATCCATCACATGCCTTGGAGGCAGCAGGACCCAGACCCCAGCCTCCCACCACATCCAAGTGGACTGGTAACTTCCAGAACCCTCGACTTGTTCCCTAACAATAATCCCAGGCTGTTCAAGGTGACGTACATACCTTGAGCACAGGGCGTATGTGCAACCAGACCCCGAGAGAATGAACAGAAACTAAAATTAGATAATCTGAGCTGGGGACAAGTGAGGATGTCTTTTCAGCTCATCATAAGCATTTGTGTTCAGAAAGGCCATGTGCCAGCAGAAACACATCTGGATCCACACAGAGCAGAACAGACCCAGCAGCTGTCTGACAGCTCTCTGGCCTTGATCTCCACCTTCCCTCATCCACATCTTCCTAGCTTCCCACCTCTCTGCCAGCACTTAGGTCTAAACCAGAGTGCAGCCCAACAGGAGGGCTGCCAACACTCTCAGGAGCCTGAATACAGCCTCAGCATGTTAGTCAGCAGGACAAGGAACCAGAACCATCCCAACACCGCTGCAAGACCAACAGCCCTCTCCTCCTGGGCAGCCACAAAAACTTTTGGGCCAAACTATCTGCAATGCAGGCTAAGGACCTTATGGCTGTCACCTCTAAAGGTCTCCAGATTTAAGTATCTTAATTCCTCCTCCTCCTGCCAAGCACCTGATTGCTTTGCTAAGAAGAAAAAATGACACAAGGCGCTGAGCTTGCACCACACTCCTCACTCATCCATGTGAAGACCCAGGGTCAGCAGTACACTGGAGACCAGCTGCAACCTGCCCATCAATTTTCTGCATCACTCAGCTATCAGACACAGGATGGTCCATACAGCTGCAATCACACTCTGCTTGCCCAAACATTGGGGAGCAGGTAGAACCCCAAAATGTGTCCCTTATGTTGCCTTCCTGGCAACCCAGCTCTGCAGGTGAGCCTGCAGCCTGCTTGCCTTCCAGCAGCACAGCAGCTGCCCTTCGTCCCCGCAGCAGGGCAGGACAGTGCTGCCTGCATAGCTGAGCCACTCACTTAGCTGCCTCAGGTAGGTTGTGGAAGTAGAAAGTTTTCAGTGACTAATTGCTGAGCTGCTTGGAGATGATCAGAAGGACTAAAGCACAGGGAAATAAGGTGGCATTTTGGTTAGTCTTCAAGGAGAGGAAAGGGTGAGAGCCTCCAATTCTGGGTAGAAAAATATCCGTATGCATTTTCCTAGAATGTAAGTTGTCCTGCTATGTGAAAGAGGCAAGCAAATAGGGAGTAAGAATCCCACAGAGTGACTTCCAGGACCTGCCTCCTGTCTGACACAGAAACTCCTTTCTATGACTGCTGAACCTTGGGCACATACTTCCAGCTGTGGGAAGCAGCAGAACTGGGGGAACTATTGTGTGTTTGCAGCCTCAGGGCTGTCCTGAAGGACCTCCTGCCCACAGCAGCCCCAGCTTCCTTGTGGGCCAAGGAAACTTGAAGATGGCATCCATCCACAGTTCTACCTGCCATCGCTGTTGGCGGCTGTAGCAGTTGTGCTGAACTTGGTTGCCGCAGAACTGCTCAGGACCTGTGTTCCCTCCAGCAGGAGCAGCCAAGCCAGCCAGCAATAGCTGCAGGTGAGGTGCTGGTCCTCCCCAGTGCTGGGTCAGTTACAGCCTCCTGCCCCCAAAATCATCAGGGAGATTCCCACATGGCAGCAGTCCATGCATTTGTGTCTTTAGCTTTAAGAGTAAAAGCTTCTCTCTATTCATAGATCCCCACATCCCAACATAATTAATTAGCTAGAGCTTTGCTGCCTGGAGGAAAGGTGTCCACAGGAAAGTATCTGCTTCCTTTCTCTTTCCTCACTTCTTATCTCCCTTGTATGTATTTATTTAAGGCTCTTTCTGATCCACGTGCACAACCAGAGCCTCCACCAGTCACCGAGCTCTTAGAAACCATCTTAGCTTACAAGGCAAACACAGGCATGGAGGCTGTTTAGATAAGGGAACAGCAGGGAAAGACACAGAAGCAGCCCAACCGTGGTCTAATAGCACACTCTGTGTTACCATGCTCTAGCGATACAGCAAAACACAAGTCGATGGCTGTGGGCACAGGGATGGGACTGCTGTGGATGAGTTTGTGTAGATGCATACAGCTTATAAGCAGGGACAGCCAACATAGAGCTCAGGCGTTAACATATCGCCCACGCTTGGAGAGCCTCTCTGCAGCACAGTGTAGTACAGACAGCACATCCCTGGGCCCCTGCCCTGCTCAGGGATGGGATTCACTGCCAGGGAGCAGGTGGGGTCACTGCTCTCATTGCCCACCAAGGTTTCACAGACAGAGCCACTCTGTTGCTCTTTGCTTGTCTTGAGCCCCTGCACCCCAGCACATTCCCCTGCACAGGTTTGTAAAGGCTAAGCACCGATTCCCTCCATCACCTGTCATGGAGCAGCAGTAGAATATATACAAAAGCTGATCTTCATTGTAATGTATCCGGGCAGCACAATCTCTTGCAACTAAGGAGAAAAATAAATGAGCAGTAAGCACACCCTACCCTGGGGTAAGCCAGCATCGCATCATTTATTTAGATTTGAAAGGAATAATTGCACCTGCCCTTGACTCTAAGTACCCGTGTGTAATGGAGCAAACAGCAAATGCAATTAAATTAAACGTCAACAGCATTAAACATCAGTTCTTAACTCTCAGCCTACCCCATCCATCAGCTCACAATCACCCTGCGCTTCCTCCAGAGTCCATGCACCAGGATTCTGCTCTGCTCCTCCCCAGTGCTCAGCAGGTGAATTTGCTGTTGGCAGCAGCAGGAGGAGCAGCCCTCACTGCAGGCTTTTTAGGAAAGGACCACAAGTAACTCCTAAATAGACACTGAACCAAAGGACACATCCTGCATAAAGCCCTGCACAGTGTGACCCCAAGGACCTGTAACACCCCTTGCAAGCCTGCCTGGCTCACACGGCTCCAGATCACCACCAGCTCTCCCCAGGGACAGAAGGGCATTTAAACCCCTGTAATTGTCTGCATCAGCCCTTCAGTCCCTGCTGAAAATCCACAGACTTCAGCGTTTCCTGAGGATATGGACCTGATTTGTCCCATCTGACCAACAAGAACTCCAGGAAGAGCTGGGTTTCATATCAGAGAGAGGATGGGGGAAAGCCTAAAGTAGTGCTGTAGTGGTGGCTTCCTCCAGAAAGCTGTATTTACAAAGACGGTGACACAGTTGTGCCAAGAGCTGCTGAAACATGCCCTGCCCAACACAAAGCTGCAGCCAAGGATAGAGAAAAGCATCCTTCAGGGTGCCCAAAGAGATGCAGGCCAGCACCAGGAACACAAGAACAGCTGCGGATTTCTGTGCCACAATGCAAGCTGTCTCAGCCAGGAGGCATCCAGCAGTACACATCTGCCTGTGCAGGGATTGCTGCAGGATGCTGCTGCAGGGGAACAGTCTCTGCCTTGTTCCACAGCCTCTTTAAGAGAGTGACAACCTGCTGCAGAATCAGCAGGACTTTTGGGGGGGAGGTGTTATCCAGTGATGCAATCCCAGCACAATTACCTCTGGGTCACCTGTGCAGCTGCAAGACAGTTGACTCCCAAGATGAAGGAAAAACGCTGCAACAGCAGCAGCTCCCCTGTGCTAGGCACTGCCCAGATCCAAGCCAGCTCCCCTCTCGCCCTCTGCTCTCTCTCCTTGCTTTCCCGTAGAAGCTCACAGGGAAGCATGGCCCTCTCTCTCTAGAGGCAGATCTTTGTTTAGGAACACAGAGCTTCTCCTTGGCTGCATACATCCCAGGGTCATGGTCCCCACCTCCCCGAGAGAATTTGATCAACACCGTCTCCCCCAACCCCCTTCACAAGTCTGGTGTCCCTAAGGGCACTGTTTATAAGTTGAATGTTGGCTGTTTCATGGGTGTTGCCTTCAGCATCATGGCTTAATTTCTCCTTCTGCACAGAGCAGGGAGAGAGGCATCACACGAACTGCTGAATTAGCACAGGCTGTACAGCACTGGCTGCCCAATCTGATGGTGAAGAAGCACAGAGGAATACAAAAGCCTAGGGGGAATTTTGTAGAGAATCCCTGAACAGTCCTTACGCCACTGGAACATCCCATTGATAAATCCACACTCAGCCCCAGGATGCTGTCCTCTCTATGGAGAGGAACCGTGTGCTACCCAAGCCTGCTTGAGCTAATCACAGCTTTTCTAATCAAGATAAATCTGCTCTAAAGAGGACATTAAAACACATCCCTACAGCATCCCCTCCCTCCTACAGCCCAGGGAAAACAACAGGTGGGAAGGAAGGGACTCAGAGGTGTGGGGCAGACAGGATTAGGGGGATGCTTCAGCTGGCTGGAAGCGAGTGTGCGTGATGATGGCTGAGGCAGTTTAGTGACGCTGGAAGGACCAATTCCCCCACATCCTTCAAGCCTGGAATCTCTGAGGCCCTTAAGCTCACAATGGAAAGAAATAAATTTCCTCCTTGGAGCTCAGCCCTGTTCTTTCTTCTTTCCCATTTGTCCCCAAACACTGCCCATTTCCCCCATTAAATTATTGCTGACAGAGTCCTTTAAATTACAATGTAGGATCTCACACTACGTAATCCACTTAACTCAACTCCAGCTGATTAAATTGGATGCCATATGGTGAGAGAGCATTGGGGTAATCCGTGGGGACAGGGACACACTTGACTCATTACCTGAACCCCTCTGCTCCTTGCCAGGCTCTCCTTGCTGCAGAAATCAAGTAGGACAGATGGGATTTGCAACGTGCCCCTCTCCAGCGAGGACATGGGCTCTGGCAAGGTGGCAGTGCCATTAAACGCTATCCCAAGCAGTTTAAAGGCACAAGTTCTCCTCTGTCTTTGCTGTTTCTCCAGTCTGTAGCTGGCACAGCAAACACTCCCTCCCCTGAGAGCACTTTGGAAACTAGAGAAATTCAGTGCTCAACAAAAAGAAGTCTTTCCTAGAAGGATACATCCCTATAGCCCAGGAGGGCTCACAGCCCTCAGACCAGGTAACTGTGTGACAATGACAACTGTGATTCAAAAGACATTTCCTAGAGTAACACCCTGAACGAGGGCACTGCTGAGAATCCCTTCCCATGGTGAAGGGGAGATCTGAGGACATACAACAGCTGCTAGGGAGATGGCCCCCAGCACCACTGGGGCCAAAGCAATAATCACTCAAACTAATAACACAGCAGCACTTCCCACAGCATTATCCAACAGGAGGATCACATCCTAGCACTCCTCCCATGTAAGAGACTGTGTCCAAGCAGCCAGCATCAGCCTCATTTTACAACGTAAGTTCTAAAATGAGCAATTTTCCCAGGCACAGGACATACCCAGGGGGTCCTGATTCCCCTCCTATTATTCTATTAATAAGTTATCACTGCTTCCCAATCAATTGCATATCCAAATTAACTGCAAGGAGAAACTAGAGCGGCTCTCAGCCCCAGCAGAGCCTCTACAAAACACGTTATAGCTGCAGGCTGGGGACCAGGGTAGCGATGGGCTGAGAAATACCAGGGCAGAAGCAGTAACACACACCAGTGCCTGCTTTCCTACCTTCTTGTTTTGGAGGCTTAGGGTCAGGCTTACCACCAACCAAGTCAGACACTTCCCCCCCAAGAGCACCAAGGAAAATGAACACCCATACAATTGCCTGAGGCCAGGCTTTATGAGGTCAAACAATTGCTTTGAAAGCAAAGGGCTACAATCAGAGCCCGCTGTGCCACCACAGGCTCACAAACAGCATCACCGGAGGAGCACAAGCTTTGGCCAGCATAGGAATCACAGAGTCCTGGGTTGGAGTTTCTTTACCCAAAACAGCAAACTCATTAATTCAAGCAGCTCGCACTGTCAATGTCTATTTTCCCTACACTCCTCCTTAACACCCAAAAATCTCAGCAGCCTCCCCAAAGCATTCAGAGGTGGCAGTAAGGGAATACATAGCATTGGTCCTCGCCTTGGAGCTACCCGGAGGAGTGCAGCAAGGCTGCAGGGCTGCCAACCCCTGGGGCCATGCACAATTCTATTGCTCATGTCACTCTGTTAGTGGTGATGGATGGAGGCTGACAGGGAAGGCAGGGCAATCCCTTCATTAGAGATAACAATTTACAGAGCATCCCCAAGGCTCTGCAGGGCTTCACCAGCCCTTCTCTCATACTGGAGGATGCTGAGCCCCATTCAGTCCCACAGGAGATGGGGATGAAGATGGAGATGGGGGACTGATCTTCAGCCTCAGCCAAGCCTTGTGGGTCTGATCCTGGCTGCACAGTGCATGGTGCCATGCAGAAAGGTGATGTAGGCTGTCCCAAGCTCAGCTGCCCCTTGCTCCTGCAGCCTAGCAAGATGGAATAGGGCTGATTGTGAACGTTCTGTAAATGTGTATCTGCATCAAAACCTGCTGCTAAAGCAGCCCTGTGCAAAGCAAACTGTGCTTGGAGCAGGAACGACAGCGACTTTGTCCCTTTTGCTTTTCAGACTTGCACTTGGCTGCTGAGCTGGGGAAGACACTGCTGGAACGCAACAAGGAGCTGGAGGAGTCCCTGCAGCAGATGTATGCCACCAATGAAGAGCAAGTGCAGGAAATCGAGGTGGGGACGCACACTGGGGACAGGAGTGGCCGGGTCTCTGCTGTCATCTCAGAGTGACACTGCCAGTCCCAGCAACACAGATTGCGGGAAGGGATGTGCCATGGGGGATGGAAGCTGAAGTCCTTCCACATGCGCCTGCAGCAGGGTGGATTAAGGTCTGGGTGAGGTGCTCCCAGCCCCCGCTGACTGAACCTCTCACCCCTGCACAGATGTGCACCAGATTTTGGCACCAGCGCTGGTTGCAGCTGGGCACATGTGGGCTCTTCCTGCCCACCCACCAACCTCTGTGCTCATTTCTCAGCACTCTGCTGCTGCTTTTCCTTGGTTCCAGGCGCTTTTAATCACGTTTGTTCTCAGCCAGCCCCTTGGCACCCCCTGAACACAGCCTCCTTTGTCCAAGGCACAAAGCAGCTTTTTCTCAAAGAGCTGCAATCTGCAATGCAGTTTCATGCACCCTTCGGGGTCAGGGCATTACTGCCCACAGCGCCAAGCTGAGAGGCTTAAACTCACTGCGCAGGGCGGGTTTGCATCTATTGGAAGACTACCAGAGATCTGTGAATTAAAAAAAGATTGGAAACCGCCAACTTACAGACAGAGACAGGCAGGGAACTCCCAGCACGTGGCATTGCAAGGAGGGGAGAGAAGGGCTTTGTGTCTTCACAGCCCCAGATTTAGGATCTGATCCCAGCCAGTGCCCTTGTGCCAGGCTGTGCGGGGCGAAAGCTTTCAGACTGCTGCAGAGGCTGCAGGAAGGGGCTATGGCCGCAGCTCTCACATTTCACAGATTCAGACTTTCTGCAGCCTGAATTCCTACAGAAATGCAGCCTCTGTGATTGATCTGTCAGATGATGCAGTAACCATTGGGCCAAGCACACTCAGCTCCAGTGAAGGGTCACATTCTCAGGGATATTGATTTCCTTGGGGTATTGTGAATAAAAAAGTAGCCAAGTAGAGAGAGTGAGGTCAGTGCTCTTCACAGAGGACGAGGATGGGGGACCAGTCATGTTTTAGACACATAACCATGTAAGCAGGAATTCCTCCACTGGAAGAAGCTTCAATCAGATGGAGGATAAAATGGCCACAAGACACAATGAAGCTAAGGCTGTAGGAACTTCTGCTCATGAAACAACCTGGGTTTTGGATGTGGAGTGTTTTTTTTCTCTTTTTTTTTCTTGCAGTACCTGACCAAGCAGCTTGAGATGCTACGGCAGATGAATGAGCAGCATGCCAAAGTCTACGAGCAGCTAGACCTGACAGCACGGGACCTGGAGCTGGCAAATCAGAAGCTCGTGCTGGAAAGCAAGACATCCCAACAGAAGATACAATGGTACAGCCTCCTCTGGTCCCACATAGTGAGGCTGGGACCCCTATCCCACCTTCCCCCTACCCCAGGGCTCAGCGTGCTCTCGCTGCTCCACCATTCTCTTATTAGCCAGGTTTGGCAGCTGGGACCGGGCAGAGAGAGGCACAGAGACCTTCCTGCATGGAGGATGAGCTTCCTTCAATAAGCAGCACATGATGGTACAAGGGAGGTCCTGAGCACACAGCGCAGCAGTGCACTGGGCACGGATCCAGCATTTCGCTAGACTAGTTTGTCGATAACTTCTCTCATCCAATAGCCACATGATCAAGGTCATCCCTGGAAACAGACTAAGCCATGTCCTTATGCTACAGCATCTTCTGCAAACAGCTGTGCAGATAGGGAGCCTCAAAGCAGAGGGGGAGTTTAGGAACTGTGCTCACAGCCAGAATAAAACAAAACTTCTGCCCAATGTTTATTTCTACAAGAGAAACAAGAGGAAGAGTAAAGTGCTTGAGCCCTTGTAGTGCAGAGATATTCCAAGATAGTGCTCGTGTCCCAGAGCTGACTCAACCAACAGATTTGAGGTTAGAGGGTCTCCTGTTGGTATATCCTTTGGCAATGCTTTAGTCCTCCCTTTTCTACAACCCACCCCACCCAAAAGGGAGAGCAGCCTCTGCCATGACAGCAAGCATCGCCACGCTCTCAGGGCACGTGCTAGGACCTCCATAGATCAGCTTTCTCTATGGGGGGAAAAAATACCCTCTCGAAGATCTGTGACTGCTGTGCCCAACTCCTCACCTGCGCTTCCTGCTCTCTTCGCAGCTTGATGGAAACGATTGAGGGGCTGCAGAACCAGGTGGAGGAGCTGCAGAAGCAGGTGGAGGAGATGCGGAGCTTGGAGCAGCTCCGCATCCGGCGGGAGAAGAGGGAGCGGCGCCGAACCATCCACACCTTCCCCTGCCTGAAGGAGCTGTGCTCCAGCCCCAGGTATGGAGCAGGGAGGGCAGAGCTGTGGCTCTGGTGGCCCTACAGCCTTCTGCCCTGTCCTCTGCCCATCTGCAGGGAGGCAGAGGGTCAGCCTCTTTCTCTGGCAAAACCCAGGACAATTCCAGCAATTCCCATAGCCCCAGCAGCACAAATGAAGGTATGCCACATGCTGTACAAACACCTTCAGTACTATTGCTCACTTGAGCTTCCTTAAATCCCTGCCACCGTGCTAATTCACTGACCTTCTAGGGATGTTCCTTGCTCAGCTTTGTCCATAATAGAGGCTTCTTTAAATAGATAAGTAATCAATAAAGTTTTTTACTGAAAGCATTCACTACGAGAGGATACAAACAGCAGCACAGGGGATGTTATGAGGGTATTCAACTCCCAGCAAAATCCACTTCGTGTTCCAGCGGTTCTTCCCCCACATCCTCCCAGTGTCCCTCCATGCCTCATGCCCACAGTGTTGCCGCTCTACAGTCGGCTCTGAAGGTCACTCTGCCCTTCAGTAACTTAGAAATCTGTTCAATATCCCCCGCCTCCTGCCATGCCTCGTGGGGAAGCCATGGAGCTTTCCTTTTTTCAATCTGTTCCAACAAGACAGGGTGCCGCAGGCACTTCACTGAGAAGGAAAAAATGATTTCCTAATAGAAGGGGGAAGTGCACTGTATTGCTTCCCAGGAAGGGAGCAATGAAGAAGAGGCAACTCATCACATCAGCATCTCTTTCTGCCTCCTCCTTCACCTGGAGGATTTGGAACTGGCTGCCCAGGCAGATGGTGGAGTCCCTGGGGGTGTTCAGAACTGCAGAGATGTGGTGCCGAGGGATGTGGTCAGTGGGCATGGCGAGATGGGCTGGAGTTGGGCTGGATAACCTTAAAGATTTTTTCCAACCTTAATGATTCCATGATTCTTTGATTTGCTCACACACTTTCTACTCTTCCAGGTATGAAGATGCATTCCAGGTCCACAGCTCCTCAGCAGAGTTCAACCAGAAGCCACTGGAGCGGGAGAACGAGCGCCTCCAAGCCATGGTGGACTCCTTGAGGTCCCAGGTGAACCAGGAGAAGCAGCGGAAGGAGCGGGTTGAGCGGGAGTACAGCTCTGTGATTCAGGAGTACTCGGACCTCGAGCAGCGCGTGTGTGAGATGGAGCACTGCAAGCTGCGCATCAAGGAGCTGGAGGCAGAGCTCGTGGAGCTGCAGCAGATGAAACAAGTCAAGAAGTATCTGCTCAGCAGGGAAGACAACCTGTCTGAGGCCCTCCTGGAGCCACTGAATAATGCCCCAGAAGCAGATTACATCGACCTCTCAGAGGAAGAGGGAGGGAAAAGTCACGGGCCCTCAATGACACCTTCCCCAAACCACCCCGTCCGGAAGAGCTGCAGTGACACAGCTCTCAATGCCATCGTCACCAAGGATGCCGTGAGCCGGCACGAGGGCAATTACACACTGCATGCCAACAACGTGCGCAAACGGGGCATGTCCATCCTGAGGGAGGTGGACGAGCAGTATCACGCCCTGCTGGAGAAGTACGAGGAGCTCCTGAGTAAATGCCGGCAGCACAAGGACAGCGTGCGTCACACAGGGGTGCAGACCTCCCGCCCTATCTCTCGCGATAGCTCCTTTAGAGACTTCCGGGGAGAAGGGTTTGAGTTGGAAGAGCGGAAATCCATGGAGAAGACCATCAGCAAACACGTGGAGGCCGTGGACAAGCGGCTGGAGCAGAGTCAGCCCGAGTACAAGGCTCTGTTTAAGGAGATCTTCTCCCGCATCCAGAAAACAAAAGCAGACATCAATGCCACAAAGGTGAAAAACAAGAGCAGCAAATGAGCCCTGCCCCTCTGCGATCCCCGCGTGCTATCCCAACAGCCAAGTCTTCTCTTCAGCTCCAGGAAACGTCACCAGCCCCACTGCTTTGAAGGTTTGAGAGGCCTCGTGGTATGTTCTTGTACGGGAAGGGAGCGTCCATCGTATAACTGCAAGGAAATGTCACAGAGACTCTGTTCGTGTTTTTAAGCTTGGGCTCTGGTGACTCGTTGGACAAACTGTACATTGTAGTTAGAGGATTTCAGAACCTGTATGATGGATCTCTGCATGAGACAGACTTCTCAATAGCAACAGAAACCACACCACAAAGAGCTGTTCACCTCCCCCATCCTTTTCAGCTTGTCTTACAGTCCAGTTACATGCGAGCAGAAGCCTGGATCTCCTCCAGCACTGCAGCAGCCGGAGTTCGGCTTCACAGCAAAGCAGTAAGAGCCATCAGAACTTCAGGGGCTGCTCAAGAACACCAGCCCAAGCCTTCACATTGGTTTTATGGCTAAGAACCTACACTTGTACCCAAGAGACCTACCCCCACCTTTCCCCTTCCCCAAAGGGCAGTATGTTCTTGCTGTTCAAGCCATTCTCTTGTCAGTCAGGTTTTTCAGCTATTTACAATGCAAGCTCATTGCGACTGGAAAAACTTGAAGAGAAACATAGAACTGATCATTCTGTCTTCATTAATGTCACCTAGTAACTCACTCCATACCTCCAGACTTTGTAGGCATATGGGATTTCCTCGCTTTAAATCTCTCCCAGTATTTCATCCCAGGTGTATCACTGTGCCTGGCAGGAACTTAATTACCAGGGCTTTCCCATAAGCTAGATAAGAAGTGCTGTTACAGTTTCAGAGACATGCTTTCACCTCACTGTCCAGATACCAGCCCTCTGCACTGTGCTATCCAACAGGACATCACTGCCTCCATTGCAGCAAGCTCCTCCAATACAGCTTGCATGGGCTTGCAAAGCTACCTAGCAGTGACTCAGACGCAAGGATAAAGCACCACACTCGTACAGCATTGGGACCACTGGCCCTGGCAGTGCTGATCACACACTGTCCTTCACTTTTGCTCTGTGTTCACAGTCAAGAGGACAGATTTCAGTCTTCTGTTGAAAATAATCTATCTTGGCTGAGATACTGTCTCCAAAGGTCATCACCTCTCATGTTCCAGCTCACTTTCTAGCACTGGAATCTTCACTTTTGCTTCCGCAGACATGCAAACACAGCCAAAATGCTGCTGCAGTCTCAGGAATCACCACTTTCCATTTTTCATAAACTAGAAGTTGATCTTGTTTGAACAGACAAATGTTTCAGGCAGAGAAGCAGTATTTCATTACAGCTTAGGCAACACCCCGAGCACTGTGCCACAAGAAATGAGCAGTTCAGTGTAAGCTACCTATTCTGTGCTGGCCCAGAAAAACTGTAGACCAAATTTGGATTCTGTTTTCACCAGCTTATATCCCAAAAATTTGGGTAAATAGTTGGGATTTTTGCAACATTTATTTATGTCGGTCTGAATTTGGCTTTGGAGGGGGAAGGGAAGACTGTTAAAACTTAACTATCGTCCAAGTCTCGAGACTTGACACAATGAAGAGCTACCTTTCTTTCACTCACAGTGGAATTAATGCAAAAAATATCCCCTCCGTCCTTTGTCTTTCGTTAAGCTGAGTACCGCTGAGGTCAGTCGGCAGGGTGTGATGCCCAAACCCACCTGCTCCAGAAGCCTTCTCCTCTACTCCCTGCCACCAAGCGCTCCTTGCTTCCACGCTCTGCATCTTCAGGTGCCCTATGGCCCCCGGCTCAAGAAAATTAGGAGCCATCAGCACGATTGTGGCTGCCAGCTCTATAACAGTATGGAGAACCTTCATGCCTTATTTATTTATAATGGAAAGCAGTTGACTAAAAATAAATAAATAAACAAAATGAACAATGGCAACAAAAGCTGCATCCTGTTGATTTTCTCAGTGTTCCCCAGTTTCTGTTCTATTACAGGAGCTGGCATGACCAGCTCCAGTGCCTCATACATTTGTACCATGAGATCTCTGAAACAACGTCATTTTAAGTCAGCCAGTGCTTCCTCTGCAATCACCTGCTTGTTGCATGTGCGTGGGAAGAGGATTGCCTTCACTTTCCATTTTAAACAATAGCGTGAATCAGCATCCCAGTTAAGCATACATCAGATTAAATATATTTTCAAATGCTTTATTCTCAGATAAGAAGGAACACTGGTACTCCCAGAGCTCAGACTTTCTTTAAGGCTCTTTTTACTTTTAGGTCCAGCACAACAATTATGTCTTTGATTATCATGTACGATTTGGGTCACGTAACTGCTTCAGGCTTCTCTGCAGAAAGCAGAGAGGATACGCTGAACTATACTGCTGTTATTTATATAATGCACATGTTGTGCACTTGACTAAGAGCATTTGCCACATGATGAAAACACTCTTCTGTTAGCTCAAAAGTTTATAAAACTGCCTAATTTCTAAACTTATAATTCGAATGTTTTTATTTTTTTGAAAACCAGACATCAAAAAATGACTGATGTAATGAACAGGATATTGGTGAAAGAAGCACTGCCAGAGATCTGCAGTTTGTTCAGCAAAGTGCTGAGGGCATTCTTTCTGCATCCAAAAATATGAGTGGCCATATATATATGTCCTGATGACTGTGTGATTCAGAGTCACTTGGTTATTTTTTTCTCAAATTAGACTTTCGGCAATCAAAGGAGGAAAAAAATAAGCATGTTTTGACCTTTCATCCCACCTTCTACTTAAACTTTTCGAATTGCTTTGAAAATTCCAAAGAAAACTCCACATCTTCATTACAAGAGGTAAGAGGAGTATTAAATAAACACATTGCTGCAGAGATTGGTGTAACGAAAAGCAGCAGCTATTTAATAGCACACCCCAAGAATCAGGACAGGAAGAGAACAAGAGCATATCCAACTATAATGAGCAAATAGAACAAAATAGGAAACTACTAATTTCAGCTTTCATCAAAAGTAATCCCCCTGTTCAGATCACAGCACCAAGGTTAATAAGGACACAGCTCGTCAAGAACTCAGTTTGAACAGAATACGGAAGGTGAGTTTAAGACAAGCACACTTCATCAGGTCCAGTCATCCAAGCAGAGCTCATTCTGCTTTTTCAAAGGTTCTCTGGACACCTGAGCCATCCAGCAGTGTGGGAATGAAGCATAAGCAGGGCTGCCCCTTTCACAGAATCACAGAATGGCTCAGGTTGGAAGGGACCTCAAGGATCATGAATCTCCAACCCTCCTGCCACACGCAGGGCCACCAACCTCCCCATTTAATACCAGACCAGGCTGCCCAGGGCCCCATCCAACCTGGCCTTGAACACCTCCAGGGATGGACGGGGATCCACAGCCTCTCTGGGCAGCTGTTCCAGCACCTCCCTCACCGCTCTCATAAGAAAGAACTTCCCCCTGACATCCAACCTCAATCTCCCCTCCCTCAATTTAAAACCATTTTCCCTTGTGCTGCTGTTATCTACTCTTCCAAAGAGTTGACTTCCCTCCTGTTCATCGGCTCCCTTTAGGAAGGCTGTCTCACAGTGGTTGCACGACCTTCACGCTCCGTCCCCAGCCCTGCTGCACACCACAGTGACGCCCTTCTTGGCACCTGACCAGCACAGCAGTAACGCTGACACGTTTAATGGCAGTTGGTAAAAAGCTTTGGAGGTCTCATCCACCCTCCGGCTACAAATCTCAGCAATTTACCTGTTCCCTCCTCTAAATTAAGGTCACCAGATGGCGCGGTCTCTGACGGTTCTGCTCTTTCTCCTTCAAGCTTTCCATTTTCTGGCTGGGGAAGCAGAGCAGAACCCACCCTCACCCGCAGGCCCGTGGTTCAAACCAGAGATGCGGTTATGCCGGAGCGCGGCGCTGCCAGCTCCCCTCGGAGCCACCGACCGTCACCCCGCAGCCCCGCTCGGGGCTCAGAGCTCCCACTGCCCAGCTGGGGCCCGGCCCCACACAGCGCCGTGCCCGTTTTAAGCACCATTTTGACTTCGCCCACAGGTTTACACGCACCGCTGTCAGCTCCCGACAAAACACCGGTGCTGGCGGCAGCCCCACGCTCTGTCGGAGCGCCTTCCCGGCGCCAGAAGCCGCCGCTCCTGCTCCTGCCCGCTCCTGCCCGCCCGCGGTCACGGCGAGGCGCGGCCCCAGCAGCAGCGGCTGCCGGCTCCGCAGGGCCGCGCTCCCCCCGCGCACCGCTCCCCACTCGGCACCTGTCCTGCACGCCTGGCAAACGCGTCAATAAAGGTTGTAGTACACGCGCACGGGTGCATATATACACATTGACCGCGTGACTTTTCCGCTCGTTTAACGTGCTCCCGTGCGCTGAGGAGCTGCCGCAACGAGCCAAAGGCGCCTCAACCGCCTCCTGGGGCCTTCCACGCCCCTCGGCACGCGGCCCGGCCGCACACACGCCACCACGAAGCCCCGGAACGGAGCGCGCGGCCGCCGTTTCCAAGGGGCGCCGTTTCCAGGGGACGCCGCGCCGCGCCGCACCGTGGAAGCGCCAAGATGGCGGCGCGCGCCCTGCGCGGGCTCTGGGCGCCGCGGTTCCTCGCCGCCCGCTTCTCGCAGCGCGCCGCCGCCGGCACCGAGTTCCGCAGCGCCTACAGCTTGGACAAGTTGTACCCGCCGCGGGACGGCGGCACCGCCAGCGACCCGGCGAGTGGGAATGGGGTCGCGAGCGGGTGGGATTGGGCTGAGCCGGGCCCTGGGGCGCAGCGGGGCCTCTGCGCGGTCACCTGCGGCGGGCAGCGCCAGGCCCGAGGTGCCCGTGAGGCTGCCCCGCCGCCTCGCTCCTCGCCTGACGCTGCTTCCCCTCCCCTTCCCTCGTGTTTTCCAGGAGGAGGCCAGGCCAGCGGCCCTCAACATCCCCGTGGGTGAGTGTCGCGGCTCAGCAGCACTGATCCCAAGTGTTCATGGCCCGCGAAGGCGCGTAGCACGATAGCACGAAGCCAGCATCGTGCTGTGGGCTGTGTGCTTTAAGAACAGATCACCCGTTTTTGCTGTCCTCGTGGCAAATAGCAAATATTTAGAAAATGTAATTTAAATTGATTGACTCTAGAAAATTCAGAGCTCAGTTTGAGCTGAAAGCACCACCAGTAGGCTTCTCTCAGTCTCACGCGCAGCATTTCGGCACGTCGCTTACCTCTGTTCCTCACCACAAAGCTAAGAGCACCGTGGTGCTGTTCTTCTCTTCCAGATCGACTGACTGTATCCTACAGCCGGAGCAGTGGCCCTGGTGGGCAGAATGTTAATAAAGGTATGAAAGGGGTTCTCAGACTTAAGGAAAAATCCCAGTCAGCATCCAAGCCTGAAAGCTGTTTCTCAATGCTCTACGGTAAAATATGAAGTTGAAATTAAAAGAGCACCTTTGTACTGCCTGATGTGAATTTTTCATTATTACTTACATTTTAACACAACTCTTTAGTCTTTGCAATGCCTGAGACCAGTGGTAGCAGTCATTCTCCCAGCAGCACTCTTACTGTGTCACAGTAAACATCACTTCTGTAATCCATTTTCACTGAGCATGCAGTAAGCCAACTGGATTCTTAAGCTTTCTATGCAGTAAACTGTTCGCTTAACTCAAATAAGGAAACAAAAAATATTTCCTCTTCTGCCAGGTAGGTATTGGCTAATAATAGCAGTAAATCTTATAATGTGTAGAAGTGCAAACACCATAAAATTGTCTTTTAGAATAGTATGCAAAAAAAGTAGCAAGAAATAAATTGTGATCCTTCAGGAGATTTACACTGGTATCAGCGTATGTTCAAAGCCAGCAGTGAACAGACTGAACTGCCTCATAAAACCCAGAACGCTATCTGTTTTGAAAAGGTCCTGTTTTTCCTCCCAGTGAATACCAAGGCAGAAGTCAGGTTCCACCTGGCATCAGCAGACTGGATCCCAGAAGCTGTAAGAGAAAAAATGGCATCAATGGTAACTACCATCTCCCTCCAACACGTCACAGTTCCAGCAAAAATTTGACAAGTCTAACAAAGTTTCAGTGATCACATCATGCTTTTACTCCTCAGCACAGAAATAAGATAAACCGAGCTGGTGAGCTGATTGTGAACTCTGAAGAGAGTCGTTACCAGATGAGGAACCTGGCGATTTGTTTAGAAAAGATCAGAGTCATGGTCACAGAAGCTACTGAGAAGCCCAAGGTGGTGTCTAAGGAGACTGCACAGCAACTCATAGCCAGGTACCATCGTTGAGATTGCCTTTACTTGCACTCTTCACTGGGGAGGGAAAATGAAAGAGACACAATTTACTGTCATTCTAGAAGGAACTCTATAAAGACAACAGTAGGATCTTCTGGTTAAAATAGCACATCAGGGACAAAAACTATCTTCTTGGGAAACATTTTAATGTGACTTAATGGCAGATACTCATTGAGATTTTCTTTAAAAAACAAACAAACAAAAAAAAACCAATTAGGTAGTATCCCAAGAACAGGGGATGTCCAGTGCCTGTGGACATTTGCCAGCTCTTAGCTGAGCATTTATTTAGAAGGTTTTTGCTTTTTTTTGTGCACTAAATAATCTTTTCATTGTGTTTTAGGGTAGAAAAAATGAACCGTGAACGATTAAGACAGAAAAAGATACACTCAAATATAAAACAGAGCAGGAAGGCAGATTTCGACTGAGATGGAAGTCTTTCATGTACTACCTTTATATGAAAATGTTGTTGGCAACGGTAGATGATACTAAACTGATCTGGATAGAATAAAGTCTGTCTAAAAATGTAAATAAAAAACGTTTATAATCTGCTGACTTTTTGTGCTTCGTCCAGTTCTCTGTATCTTTCTAAGAGCTCCCTCTGCTGCTTAACGTACAAGCAGCAATAGATCGGGTAGGAAAGAAAGGAAGAGTAAAAGCTTTGTGACTTCAAATACAAATAACAATTCACCATTTCAAGCAATTTACTCAGATTTTAATTAGCTGATTTTTTTTTTTCCTATCAACTAAGAAAAGCACGTTGAATTAGCCTAAAGCCACGGCAGGAGGTTAGCATGAGGCAATTGGTCTCTTTTCAGCACTTAAAGACAGAAACCATCCTCTTAAGCGCAGGGGTATTCTGGTCCTTGAAGTGCAACTTCATGAAGCCTCAGACTAAGAAGCTTTAAGAGACGTTAACTGTGACCCTATCTAAACAGGGCAAAGTGGCGTGATGTACCCTTGGTGGACCCACTGTCCTCGTGGCAGCAAACAAGACTGGGGAGCCTCATAAAGGTACTGAAATTACGCATTTTTCATCATTTTGCAGGGCCCCAGTGGCCTAATGGATAAGGCACTGGCCTTCTAAGTCAGGGATTGTGGGTTCGAGTCCACCTGGGGTGAGTAGAGGTGGTGTGCTCTTTTAGGCAAGGAACAAATAAAAGGAGGGAAATCTCTGCCCTGGCCCTGAGCTTCACAGCTCTGAACACAGTTCTGCCAGGATGCTGCCTCCATGCAATCCCCACGCACAACCTGCCAGAAACAGGAGCAAAGAAAACACAAATTCTTTCCTCCGTCCCTTGCAGGAACCCAGGGGTAGCGAGATCATTTCTGTTGCCTCAGGAACACAGAATGTCGTTGCACACAACAAGGTTTTGGAGGAGGCAGAACACGTAACTTTAAACACCCTCAGACCACGGTGGTGCACGGGAGGAACCCCGGAGCGACCGCGACGGAAAAGAAGACGCCAAACCGCAGCTGCGCACCGACAGTACACGGGGGGGAAAAGATCCACCCCAGATGGGACTCGAACCCACAATCCCTGGCTTAGGAGGCCAGTGCCTTATCCATTAGGCCACTGGGGCTACGCGGTAGCGTCTCCCGGTGCCCCGGGTTAACTCTCTGCTGGCCGGGCGGACGCCGCGCCCACGCTGCGCCAGCGCGTCGTTAAAGCGGCTCCGCACCTCCTCCCGAGCAGCGCAGCTCTGCTCCCGGTAAAAGCACGGGAGCTCCTGCGAATTGCACAGCCGGAGATGTGAGAATCGACGAGACCGCCCCGAGAACGGGGCCTGTACCTACCAGAGCCCCCCGCACTGAGCCCGCAAGTTAAAAAAAAAATAGAGCAAAAGAGAACGGAAGGGAAAGGGCGCAAAGCCGTGCGGCCTCACGGGGTCTGCCTTGCCCCAGGGCCTGAATGGACAAAGTAGCAGCCTTCTTAAAGCAGGGTTTGTAGGCCCGAGTCTTACACGGGGTAAAAGCCCGGTTCCGCCCACCTTCCTCGCGGCGTTTCTTGCTGTCCTGCAGAAGAAACACCACCACCCCCACCCAGCACCTGAGCAGCTCCTGCTTTTGTCGGAATCGGCCACAGCTGGGAACGGAGCTCCGGGGAGCACAGCCAGGGATACCCTCAGCTGAAATTAAACGATCGGAGATTTAAAACAACCACGAAGGGACTCGAACCCTCAATCTTCTGATCCGAAGTCAGACGCCTTATCCATTAGGCCACGTGGTCCCCTCACTCCGAATTTCGGGAACAGTGACGGACAGCGGCGGGCCCCAATGGTTACCTACCCTTCCCCTCCTCCCAAACACGCACAGCTGTACATCCCATTCCCATTCCCTGCCCCCAGGAACCACCGCGGCCCTCCAGGATAACGCTGGCGACAGCAGGAAGTGGCAGGGGGTCCCACGGCACATCACAGCAGCCCGCCCTGCCCTGCCCCCCGTGTGCGGCTGCACTGCACGGGAGCCCCACGGGCAGCACGGTGATGTTCTCCTCCGTGGCTGCATAAACCGTGCTTCTGAGGACGGCAGAAACCCGGCATACAAATGCAATCCGAAATCTGGGGCACAGGAGCGCGGCTGCTGAGGGTTTCGAGGTGACTCCCCCCGTGCTGGCAGCGAGGCCCGCCGGCGCAGGGAGCAGCTCAAAGCCCGTGCTTCTGAACGAGTCCTAAAAAGGCTTTCCCGGGAGCTCCGAGGGCAGAGCAGCTGCTTCAGCATCCCTGCCGGCCGAGGCTCGGGGCTTTGATCCCCGCGGCCAGGCAGCGCGGCTTCAGCCAGCGTGGAACTGAGGGCGGGGCGGGGGGGGGCAGCGCCCATAGACGTGCGCCGCGGTCCGCGTGGCCTCGCGGGCAGCACGCCGGACTGCACCGAGGGAACCCCGGGTTTGAATCCACCGCTAGGGAATCAGTCACCGCCGAATTTCTGTGCTTATCCTTCCCAGAGAGTTCCCTCTGTGCACCCCAATCCGCGCCCATCGGCTGGCAGTGCGGCCCTGGGAGCGGCTCACGCGCAGTCTCCTGCTGCCGGAAGCTTGGTCCAGAGGTGGGAAAGGAGAGAAACAGCAGAAGTGCCGTGTGATAGCATCGGAGCGGGACCGTCGCCGATGCAGTGCCCCAAAGTGGGCAGTGAGCCAACCAGGGCCATGGAGATCCCGGCGTGACTGCAGCTGCAACACCTGCAGGGCACTGCCCGCAGCGCAGCGCGGGGTCGATCCGGGCCAAAATGGCTCTGCTTTCCAGGCAGCTGAGTCATTTCCTCCCACACCTAACAGGGAGAAATAACTTGGAAAGAAACTTCACTTTAGGTTTCACTGGTGTGATATTACCCTGACCGCAGCTGCCTTTTACAGTCCATTAACTCTGTAGGAAAAAAGACCCTCGAGCAGCTTTTTAACGCAACAAAACGAAGAGGCATCGTCCCACAAGCATTTATGCGCAGGGCTGTGGTCCCAGGGCACCGCGGCTCAGCAGACTGCCCGCACCGAGCACAGAGATGTGGTTTCTGGTGGAGGAGTGATACCTCCTCCCCTCTCAGTAAATCCTTCCCCTCAGTGCTGGCCCTGTCCTGCTCCGGGAAGCGTGCTGGAAAGACGTGTCTATCATCTGCTGATGGCGGCGGGGCCCGAAGGAGCGGCGCAGAGCTGTGCAGGGCGTGGGGCTGGGAAAGGCTGTGTCCCGGAGGGCGGTGGGCACAGCAGGGCGGCCGGAGCTGAGGGAGCGCTGGGACTCCGCTGACAGACGGAGGGGTGGAGTGGGGGTTGCAGTGTGGGGTTGGACTCGGTGGTCCTCGAGGGTTTCTCCCAACTCGGGATATCCTGAGACTCTTCCATTAACGCAGCTCTCGCTGCCCCAAAGTCCCGCCGTTCCTTCCCTCCCGCAAACCCTGCAGACGGCGCTCACCGATGCGTCGGTGTTGGGGTTGTGTTACTCTGACTGGGCTCAGTTCTTACTTCTCCCATTGCATTCAGATCCTTAATTAATTTCCTGTCCCACGGGAGTGCGAAATTCCTTCTCACCGTATCCTGCCACCCCGCGCCGTCTGTATCAGCACGCAATGACAGGGAGAACAGAATGAAAAAAAAATCGAGAAAAGGGTGGTCTGCTCACCCCAGATGGGACTCGAACCCACAATCCCTGGCTTAGGAGGCCAGTGCCTTATCCATTAGGCCACTGGGGCTGCGCGGAATGCGCGCTCCCGCTCATGGGAACGGCCCCAAAGGCGGCGCAGTTCGCGCTGCGCCCCGCGGGGAGACGGAACGGACACGGGACGGACGGACGGACACCGGGACACGCGCGGCTCCCGGCCGTGCTGCAGGATGACCGCGCACGCATCGAAAAGAAAAAGGGAAATCCGCCGCACCGCGGCCGGGCTGCGCTTAGCGGAGGGAGCCGAACCCGGGTGCGCGTGCTCCTTCCCCTTCTCTGGGTGGGTGGGCAGAGGGGGCGCCCGGAAAAGGAGGGAGCACCCCGTCCGACCACGAAGGGACTCGAACCCTCAATCTTCTGATCCGAAGTCAGACGCCTTATCCATTAGGCCACGCGGTCGCGGCTGTGCAGCCCCCGCGCGGTCCGCCCGCTGCCTCCCGGCCGCCGCTGGGCGCCTCTCGGCCGCTGGGAGGCGGGGGGCCGCGAGGGGCGAGCGGAGGAGCGCCTGCCGTTGGGGCGCCCGTACAGCGCGCGGCCGCACCGTCGGTCAGGCGTGGGCCGCGGCGTCCGCTTGGATCTGCGCGTCCGTCCGTGTCCCTCAGCTCTGGGCTACTCTTCCTTCTGCCACAGTCGCAGTGCAGGGCTGCCGGCCGGGCTCCGGTCTCTGAGGAGAAGCCCTGCGCTCAGACGTCGGGATGTGCAGAGCAGCACGAGGCCAGGAGCGATCCTAAGTCACGCCTTGCGAGCTGGGGAGGTTTGGGAGTTCCCATGACGAGGAGTGATGGAGAAGACCGGGCAAACCGAGAGCAGAGGAAGCCGGAAAAAGCAAAAGGGACAAAGCTGTTTTCACTGCGCGGGGGACTGAAACCCAGGCAACCCAAGGTGAGCTGCAGGAGAGCTGTGCGGTGGAGCCCAGGGCCGTGCTGCAGCAGGATGCTGGATACCGAAAGCTGACAGAGCAGCAGCACAGATTCGGTCCCAGCCCACTCCCACCTCACAGCTGCTGGGAGGCCTAGGGCGCTTCTGGAGGGCATCACCTCCAGCACTGCTCCCGTCCCAGCGATGCCTGCCCACATCAGCTCCTGCACCATCACATGGCTCGCCCCATCCCCTTCTGTTTGGTTCAAACCTTGCTGTATGGCCCATACTTTCCCTCCTCCTGTCCCACACGACTGGAGGTGCTCAGGTACCATCTGCAATATCCCAGGGAAATGGGATTTTCCAAGAACACAATAAATGGGGCTGTTCCCCCTCACTCAAAGTGTCACTCGGTGCACCTGAAGGCATCATTGGAGCTACAGCAGGAACACAGGCAGAGAGGAGGATGGCCGTAAGAAGGGCAGAGGGAAATGTGAAATAAACATCTCTGAGACTTTAATCCTAACAGCAAGGACCTGGAGCAGCACCTCAGGAGGACAGGGTGTCAACTAGAAGGCGGAAACAACATCAGTGATTGCACAAAGTGCTCAGTGCTTAGAGAAAATGGAGAGCAGCCTTTCTGCCCCCCAGAGCTAATTTTCCTATTCTGTTCCAGTGGCATTGCATTGGCCCTGCAAATGAGACGAGATTTGCTGTTGAGTGGCTCTGGCTCCCAGCCTCTCCTTTGTGAATATGAGCCCTTTCTTCTCTCTCCCTCAAATTGTTGGATCTTTGTTTAATGCTCTTCTTTTTCCTTTACCACAACTAAACACCACTCCCAAGAGCCCACCGAGTGCGTCAATCCATTAGCAACGTTTTCCTTCCAATGCAAATACAGAGTCTAGCTCCTGTTTACAAAACACCAATCCCTCATTAGTAAATATCAAATCAACTTCTGCATAACAAATGACGTGTTTTGGAACCGCTCGTAAGGTACCCGGTACCATCTGCCTCTTTATTTGGAAGCAGGAGAAGATGCAGAGAGCATTTGTAGCTCTGCTCACACTTTCTCTTGGGACAGGTAAGTTCAAGAGGACTGGAAAAGCTTTGAGGAGCTCTGTTCTCATCTGTGCAAGAAGGCATCGATGATGTTTTCCATACCTACACCCCATACCCTTCATTTCATACATCTCTCTTTCACAGGTTGAGATCTCTCCTGATCTTTTTCTGATTGAAGTGTGTATTTTTTTCCATTAGGAGCTGCTCCCAGGTATATCTGCACCTACTATGATGTCATTGAGTACCTGAACATCTCCTCTCACAGCAAGCTGCACACACACATACTGCCAAAGACGCACTGGAAGGAGCCTATGGAAGTGATGATGGATTTTATGCTGATAGCAATTCTGTCTGTGGTAAGGATGCACAAATGTTGGCAAGTCTTTATAACAGAAATCTGTGCCACTGTTAGATTGAGGTCTGATCTTTCTGCAAGGCAGGACTGGGCCAGTAAGACCTGGGTGTTCCAGCTGCTTCCACTTCTTCAGCTTCCTGCTGCTTGAAAGCATTTTTTTGTTAAGGCCTGGAGGATTTTGGAAGCTCTGGAGGATTGTAACAACCCAGCCTGTCCTCCCAAGCTCAGTTTCCACAGTCTGTGCCGACCACGGCCGAAGCAGTGGTGGAGAGCTCCAGAGCTCTGCACGGAGTATAGCTAAGAAAATCAATTAAATACTTTCCATTTTGTTTCCCTAGGCTGAAAAGCTCCAGACCGTCACTTTTTATTTCGTGTTGAGCTTGGTAGGTTCCATAAAACCATTTCTCTCCTGCGCCACGCAGCACCATGGCTGGGGCTGAGCCCGGCGCTCACCTTTCTCCTTTACCTCCTTACCCAGGAGTGGACAAACACTTTTGCCACCTGGGACCCACGGGATTTCTGTAACATTTCTAAAATTGTTCTGCCCATGGATTCGTTCTGGTCACCCCCAATCTTCATTTTGGAAAGGTAGGCTCTCATTTTATTTTTATCCACCAGCTTAAGAAAAATACTGTGGATGCAAACCATTTGGTAGTATTGCAGGAAATGGGATAAACTCACAGTTACTAGCTGTTCCTATAAACTGAACATAACCAAGAATCTCATATCTTACATTAATGGGAAAGATAGCTCATATAAAGCACTTTGTGGGTGAGTGATTTTGTAGCATCTCCTGAAGTGCAACATATAGGCTCTGTTAATCCTGAAGAAGCAGCCGGGGGACAAGCAATGCAGTGGGATGAAAGTACCCTCAGCAGTGTTGGGCATGGCCACCAGCTCTTTGGCTGCAGGGGGAAAGGATGGGAGTCAGCATGCAGAGAGACAGCCTGAGCCCCTTCCCCAGAAAGCCCACGCATCCCTTTCCACCGCATTCCACGTCTGTGTGGCTGCACAGACCCATCAAAAGGGACACTTAAAGCCCCAGCTTCTGTGTGACTGAGGATCATTGCAGCATCCTGCAGCTCTGTCACTCTCCGTTTTTGTTTCCTCCAGAGTGAACGAACAGAAGTCCAACTTGGAGTACACTGTTGTCACACACAACGGCACCTTCAACGCCAGCCTTCCCTTCCAGGTCACTCTAACGTGCAGTTTGATGATCCTCAAGTTCCCCTTTGACACCCAGACATGCAACATGAGCATCGCTTCATTTCTCTACCCAGGTAAGTGGCAAATTAAGTTTTACCACAAATAGGCTAAATGTGCAAAAGGAATAGCTGAGATGGATCCTGGCTGACTCCTGGGTTCCCTTATCAGTGCCTCTCGCTGTTAGGGGAGTGCTGTTTAATTAGGGGGAAAATAAGCTCAGCGTTGTGACGTGTTGGCATCTCTCCCAGCAACACATCTCCAGGCATCTGAGATGTTTGGGTAGTCGTCCCCTGGAATCGGTCTTTACAAGCCTCATGACAGCCTTGCTGTGACAAGCCTGTTATTTGCTCACATCTGATTTTTTCTTTCCTCCTGCATATGCAGTCTTGATTGGGAGGGAAAGGAAGAGGAAATAACTGACTTCTGATAGAAATCTCAATTCTGCCACTTCTCTCCTCTCCTCTTACAAACAGTAACAGACCTTTCCATGAAAGTGAAACGGACACCAGCTGAGATGCTGGTAAGCAGCCAGAGCTTCTTCCTAACTGATGGAGAATGGAAGTTCACCAACCTGAGCATCAATGAGTACATGGAAGAAATGGACAATGCAGAATTTCCTGTGATCACCTATATGGTACTGCTGTAAATTCATTTTGTTTTGTGCTAATATTAAAAAAAGTATGAAACTTTTCTTTAATGTGGAAGATAGCTTTCCACATTAGGGAGTAAGCGTCCACTCAGCAGCGTGTTATCTCTTACTCAAATTTTGTCCATCTTCTTCAACAGATTTCCATGAAGAGACGACCCACTCTGTATATTCTGAACCTCATCCTCCCAACATGCGCCCTGTATCTGCTTGACATGGCTGTGCTGTTTGGACCCAGCTCTCTCGAGGAGAAAATTAGTTTCCAGATTTCCATCATTCTTGGCAGCTCCATGTTAGCTGTGATTCTCAATAATATGCTTCCAACTTCCTCCAACGAACCACCCATAATAGGTACTCATCCGTGTTGATGAATACTGCATTTTGCGCAGGTAACAACTCTAGGAAAATCGCTGGGCATTCGTGGGCACATTCACGAGCAATGACATCGTGGAAAGTTAAACTTTACCAGCTGGCTGCAGACAGCAATTTCCTCCTTCCTCAGGGAGATTACAGATTCAAGAAAATCATGCCTGTTATCAAATGCCTGATTTGCTTTCCCATTGTTTTGCAGTGCTCTTTTTCTTAGGCACCTTCCTGCTGATGATCATGGCTGTGTTGGACACCTTCTTCCTGTTGCACCATCAGCACAAATCCCTACGCTTGGGCAAAGCTTTCAGAACAGCCCAACAAGGTAAAGCAACCCAAAAATTCTGAAACAAGCAGGCTGGGTCGCCTGCACCTTACCTGCAGGTTCAAGGCAAGGTGGGTTTCCTCTGGGCAAGAAGTGCTCCAGTCAGTGCTCCTGGCAGCCAACCACCACCTGCCCCATCCCAGTGTTTGCTTTTTGCAGGTTTGCACACCGAGCCACCAATGACAACAAACCAGGCCATGAAACATCCTACCAAGAAGACCCAGGAAAAAGTGCAGCAAACCAAGCCCTGCTGGAAAACACCGGAACAGGACCCGGTTCTGATAGTTCTGGAGAAGGTGCTTCTCTACAGCCATTTCTTCTTGTCGCTCTTTTTTTTTGCTGTTATTTCTATAAAATGGAGCAGTTAGGGACCAGCTCTCTGTGATGCTCGCTCAGTCTTTCTCCATTTTATTTCTTCAAAGCCCTCTGCTGTATTTTCTTTTACTGCTCAATTCAAACCAGCTGTTATGGTTGCCTAAATTAGAAACAAACAAAAAAAAAAACACCCACAAACCACAACCAGAGCATAAAGTCTGCATGGTGTGTGCATTGTACTCTAGTTCTGTAAACATACATATATTCTGAAAGTGCTCCGTAGGCTACCAAAGTAATTAGATAAAGCTTAATGGAACTTGAAGAGAATATCTTAATTCTATCCAATAGTAATTCTTACAACTATGTCAGAAAAAGGGACCTAAAGCCCTTTCTCATTTACGGAGATGTTTTTATTTGAGGAAAGACATTTAAGAATTCCTACTCAGATAATTAAATAAATCAAAGTATGAAGCCTTTGTTCTTTTATTACAGTGATTTTCAGTGAGATCTGCAACATACAGAAATCCAGAGTGGTAGGATCACCAGGATTATGGGGGAGCAATGCTTGGGATGTTTAAAATATCATACTTCTGAACTTCTGTATCTCACCTAATTCCTTGAACTCCTATTGCAATTGGCTGCACCTAAACCAACACAACCAACCTGGAAAGCAGTCCCAGCACACTGCCTCTAAAACCACTGAGACAGACCTCACCCCACAGATCACTACTAAATTTAACTTATTCTGTGGCACTGGAGTGTAAGTCTATGCCCTAAGCAACAATTCATCTGCAAAGGCAGGACCACATTCCCTGCACCACGTGGTTACAAAGGCAAACAGGAGGCTTGTTTGCATTACAGAAGATGTGTTAGGACTCAATGTTAGTATCAGATCTAGCTGAGATCTTAGTACTTGCTGTAAAATCAAGTTCACAAAATCCATGAAAACAACCCTCTTTGTGCATTGCTGCATGGTTCCATATTTCTCAAAACCCTGCAACCTCACATCTAAGATCTAAGCCACAGACAGGAGGGAAAAACACTTTTATTTAAGAGATAATTCGTTCTGACAGTCATCAGATAAACTGTTTCCAAGCCAGTTTACAGATCAGCAACGGGTTTATGTGGCCAGAATGGATACTTCTCCCTGTCCAGTCTGGTTTCAGGAAAAGCTTCATGCAAGTCTTCGTAAGTCATCTGTTCAAATGGAATCATGCTTCTGAGCTTCTGAAGCTTGAAGTGGGAGCAGAGACAAATATGTTACAAGTCACTCATCAGCAAGAAAGAGCAAAGCACACACAGGAAAGAACAAGTGTGTGCCAAGCAGGGTTAAAGAAATATTCACAAAACAACATCCATACTTACTTGCTGCTCATACTCAGCAATACGAGCTTTGGAAGCTTTCACATACTCAACAATGTTCTTGGTCTGCAGGAAAGGACATGGTGAACATAGTTACAATAAAGATGTCAATCTAGAGTGAACTTGCAACACCACCTTCTAAGTTCACATGACAATTCTCTGTCATTACACAAGCGGACAAAATCTTGAACAAAATCCAAACCCTTCCCAAAGCAAAAAATCTTTTGCTTAGCCAAAAGCCAAAGACATGCAAAGACCAGAGAGCCATACTCTCAGGCTGCTCTGTCTCTGCAGATGCAAATACAGAATACACCTTCCCTCTCACACCTTCCCATCTTCACAGGACTCAGAGACAAGCCTGGCATTCAGGAACAGTTCAAACACTTACAGCTTCCTGCTCTTGGGCATCAATTTTGGCAGTTTGTGTATCCACTGGTTCAGGGATCTTCAGTGCACTGAACTGGAAAACAAAGAAAAATTTAAAACATTTACATAACCCTTCATGTGAAAGGTCATTCTCCCTAGCAGCAGGGGAGTGTTCCTTCCACCCTTCCTAGGACATGACATGCTCACAAATGCACAGTTTAATGAACTTTTAAAAAATGATCTCTGCATCTTGAATGCATATTTCTCAAGCAGCACCACTCATCTGTATGCTTACAGTGATCTATTACATATTGCATATTATCACCAGGACACGTTATACTATGCATACTCATCACAGCATTGCACACAGCAAAGCACAGCACCACAAGAAAGTCTAACACCAAAGATATATCCTATTGTGGACAGATTTTCCTCAGTTTCCACATCTATCCAAAATCCGTGGGCTCTTTTGGTCTTATAGCAGCCAATTTCCATGCTGCCACTGACAACGCGTGACCTTCAGCAAATGCTTGGCTCATTCTTTTTCAGTTCATTTCTAAATGGAATGACAACCCCACAGGCATCAGTTAGCTTTGCACATTTCTTAGTCTGCAGACCTGCACTTATCATTTTCTACTACTCAGTAAGTTAGAAATACACCAAATGTTTGTTTCAGGAAAGGGACTACCCAAATTTGCTCCTACAGACAAAAGAACTTAGTGAGTTTTCTTTCTTTCAGGTGAGTGACTGATCTGCAGGACATAAAGCAAAGGAAGCTACTAGCCAAAACTGAAAACACCTTCATTCTGGTGCTTTCCACTAAAAGATATTCCCTGTTTAAGCTTCCAAAGAGTAACAACATTCAGCTGACAAAGACACCAACCTTCTTCTGAAACTCATCCACCATGCCAGCTTTAGCAACAGCAGTCTTGTAGTGAGCCCAATCAATGGCAGGGGGTTTCTCAGGCAGTGCAGCCAACCTAAGGAGAGGAAGGACAGCGGTCACCACCAGTGCCAGTACAAACCTGATGCTATCACTTGCTCCCTGCTGCTTTCAAGAGAGTTAACAGACCCTGCTGAGTTGAACAGTAAATATCTACAGGCCCCTTATTAACAAGTAGTGATGAACCAATTCTGTACACTCCCTCCACCCCTGAAACAGATTTTTCCCTATGGACAGCCCAATTCAACCTGCAGCCCCTCTCCACATCACACTACTGCACAGCACCTCTAAGAGACAGCTTTATAACAAACACTACAGGCAGCTCTCAAACGTTAGAGGCAAGAAGCAACGCTAACCGTAATAGCAAGCACTCATCAAGCAGGAGATGCCAAAGCACCCAGAAGAGCCATTGCTTTGTACAGCACTTAACAGAGCGATGAGCTTTTCAAGGCATTTTATTTTTCTTAAACCCACCAAAGCAAAGCGCTTTCACAGAACTAGTTTTTTTTTCACATCGCAGCTGCAGTTTAACTCTGCAGAGGATTAAGTAAAGAAGATTCACTAAAAGAAACCGCTACCGCCTGCCCTGAAGGCGACCGCCGTGCCGTCTGTCAGATCACCGTGGGAAACTACGGCACGAGACAGCGGCCAGGAGCGCGGCTCCGCGAGGCTGCAGGCGGGACTCACCGGGCGGACAGCGCGTCGCTGCGGGTCTTCAGGGCGTTGAACATGGCGCGCTGGTTGGCGGGCACCCTCTCCGCGAAGGCCGCCCAGTCGATGGCCTTGACGGCAGTTCTGCGGGCCGCCATGACGCTGAGCTGCCGCGAGAGGAGAGCGGGTCACGGCGGGCAGAGCCCGGACCGGCGCCTCCCGGAGCTCGGGACTGCTTCTGGACCCCCCACGCCGCCTACCAACAAGCAGCCGGCCGGCCAGCCAGCCAGCCGGCCTCCCGCTCCCGCTCTCGCTCTCCCGCTCCCTGTCCTCCCGCTCCGCTCCCCGTTCCCCTCGCTCCCCGCCGCCCCCCGCTCACCTTCACCGACCGCTACCGCCGTCCTCTGGCGCTGCCGAGCGACGCACCGGAAGTCCTGTCCCCGTCGGCCAATCAGAGCGCGGCGCTAGCGGAAATGCGTCATGCAGCTCCGCACACGGAAGTGCTTCTTGCGCCGGAAGCGGCGGCGGCGGGGATGGCGGCGTGGGGGCGCTGAGGGTGGCCGCCATGGCGGAGCTGGCAGCGGCGGAAGGGCCGCCACGGGGCCGCACACCCAGCCCGGGCCCCGGGGGAGTGCCGGGACCGCCCAGCCCTCGTTCGGCCGCGCCGGGGTTCTCCGGGGCTACGCTGAGCCCGAGTCCCGCCGGTGCGGCCCGGCCGCCCTCCGCCTCCAAATGGGTGCGGCTGAATGTGGGCGGAACGTACTTCGTGAGCACCCGACAGACGCTGTGCCGGGAGCCCAAGTCCTTCTTGTGCCGCCTCTGCTGCCAGGACGGGCCCGAGCTCGGCTCCGACAAGGTGAGGCCGCGGCCCGGACCTCCCGCTCCCACCGGGCCCGGCCGGGGTCTGCGGGAGTCCCGGCACCAGCCCGAGCCGTGCGTCCATTGCTGCAGCCCCCGCCACCTCCTCGTTCCCCCGGAGCGCCCCAGCGCCCTTCTGCTGCTACTGCACGCAGCAGGGAGAGAAACTTCCCCAGAAACAGAAATTTAAGTGATGCGCCGCCCCCAGGATGTGTGTGGTTTTTCTTTGTGTTTACTTCTGTTCTTACAGAAGATCCCAGTTCAAGAGCTTTACTGGACATATTGCTCTGCAGTCGCTGCAGGTTGTTAACATACAGGTTTTACAAACGTTATCACTGCAAGGTTTCTATAGTGTCTGTACAGCATTTTATACCTGCTTAATTAGAAGTTAAATCCAGGTTATGGCCACAGTAATGGCTACCAGTCTCAGCAAAAATAGGAGATGATATTTTGGAAGACCTCAGCATTTCATTGCTTTGGAGCAGACTGCCTAGCAGGACCTGCACTACTTTTTTAAAATGATGTAAGGAAATGGCATGAAAAACAGCCGCACAGGCTTTATCAGCCCTTCTGTGCTGCTTCAGGAAATACTTTTAGTTGTGGATTGCTGGTGATGTGATGACGTGGTTGTATGCCCAGCTGCTGGAGACTGTTCAGAGACAGGACTGGTGCACTGCAAAGGGCGTTTCCAGTAGTTCAAAGAAAAGGGGGGGAAAAAAAGTACTTTGAATTGTCACATGCTGTTAATCAGAACTGGAAATCCAAATTTTCTTCCAAGTTTCTTATTTAAACTAGTATGGAAGACCAATGAAACAGAACATGACTACCAGCCTTTGTATTTTGTTATTGCAGTGAAGCAAAACTGCTAAGCCCTGCTTTTCTCTTCACTTATGTGAGCTTAGTTTGTGGAAGTACTGACGGGGAGACATCTGCCAGCGTGATTGAGCTGCAGCATTTACGGCTGAGTTCAGATACTGAAAAAAATGCTGGCTGAAGCATAGAGTCACGGATACACTTTTCACAGGCAAAGGAATCCAGATTCTCAAAGAAAAGCTGTTCAGTGTATAATTTAAAAATGAAATATTTTTTCCCCATACCATTTAACTGTGCCTGCTTCGTTTCTGTACACACTCAACAGGATGAGACGGGAGCATATCTCATCGATAGAGATCCCACATATTTTGGTCCAATACTGAACTACCTCCGACATGGGAAGCTTATCATAAACAAGGAGCTCGCAGAAGAAGGTAAGAGAAACATACAGAAGAAGAACTGCAAGCACTGTTCTATAGCACTTTTAGAACAGCATCTCTTCTCCCTGAACAGACAGCAGTTCTGAACAAGCAAGGAGCTTGGTGACCTTCCCCTGAGTGTGGCTGTGTGAATGATATTAGAGATTGTACCACAGGGTTTCTTAATCCTAGGGAATAATCTTTCCTAAATGCTCTGTTAACCACAAAGGGAGGCAGCTTGTTTTCTTCCAGCCTGGGAGCATGAGGTCAGAGGCGCAGTCCGTTTAGCATCCAGGGATTTTCTTACACGTGGGAAAGATTTGGAGTCAGTAGCAGGTATTGCACTCTTGTAGCTGAATTGTCTTTGTTCTGCTCCTTATAAAGTAACAGATTGTCTGCTTTTGATTCCTTCCTTAGGGGTACTGGAAGAAGCTGAGTTTTACAACATTGCATCACTTGTGCGGCTGGTGAAGGAGCGGATACGGGATAATGAGAACAGAACCTCTCAAGTAAGGCACATGGATATTTGCATACTGAAGTCAATCGTTTTCTGTAGCACAGTAGGAGGACGTGGCTAGAGGTGCTTTCGGTAGAAGTCCTTTGGCTTGTTTCCAACAGTGATAATCAGTGTTTTTAGTTAAAGCTAAGGCACAGCTAGAAAAGATGATCCATTGTGGTTTCACAAGTACAGGCTACTAAGTCATCTTATTAATACTATAGGGAAAGACAATGAACAGTTAAAAATGCTACAAACAAAGATAGGGAAACAAAACAGACTGTTTTGGGAGGTTAGGAATAGTTCAACTCTTCCTTCTATGAACCACGTTCTGCCCTTTATATCAGTCTCTGCTGCTGAACTGATATCCACATCCCAGTACATTCGATTTAAAAAAGAGTAAATGGTTTTAAAAGACAACAAAGTGTTGCTTCCACTGGCACATAGGCACCTGGAAGGCTTTTAAAAAGCATGCTAACTCCTTGTAACAGTTTTAGAATCAACTGGATAGTCACGAGAATGAGACCTCTGGAAGCCCATATGGTTGAAACTTCCTCAAATAGCAAGCAGTCAAAGCAGGAGGCCCTGTAAAAGGCTACTTAGTTTCCTAGCTTGATACTAGTACAGCAATTGCTAAACTCCTGCTCATTTTTATTCTCCATTCTTTAGGGACCTGTGAAGCATGTATACAGAGTCCTTCAGTGCCAAGAGGAAGAGCTCACACAGATGGTGTCCACCATGTCTGATGGGTGGAAATTTGAACAGGTACCAGTAAAAATGTATAAATGTGTCTGGTGCTTGTCTAAATACCTGCCTTACAAACACACTTTGGGAAAGACTGTGACACTGGAATATGAGAAGGGATGTGACCTGTTGGCACTTCAGGTCAGAACGGGTCTCTCTGAACAGTCATAGCACAAAAGACAATTGCAGGAATAAAGCAGAAGTCAAGATTTACCAATAGTCATCCTTACCTTGGCTGTCTTCTGTCACACAGCTAATCAGCATTGGATCTTCATATAACTATGGAAATGAAGACCAGGCAGAATTCCTCTGTGTTGTGTCTAGGGAACTCAACAATTCTACCAATGGCATTGTCAAAGAGCCCAGCGAGAAGGCAAAGGTAAGGCATCTCCTCAAATTTATTGTCTTGAATTCCCCTATGCAAAGGAAAAAACCACATCTTACATTAGGAGATCCACAATTTGCAGTAGCAGTTCTGTATACCAGCTTTTGTATTTTCTTCTGTATGCATAACCTTCCCTCTCTTAAAAGATTTCCTGGTTTACCATGCATTCAAATGAAGGGGGGAAAAAAAATCAACGGGGAAAGACTTGGAAAAAAAGAGGATTTTGTGACTGAAGGATACTGTGGGAAGAAGACTGACATTGTTTTTTCTCCTTCAGTCCATGCATTTTCCCCAGGACAGCAACAAAAGATGACATTTTAAACTCCTGGCAGGCAGCTAAAGCATTTCTAGAGAAGAGACTCTGTTTTAACCAGCCTGTCATTCGGTATGGTAGCATAGAAGCCAACAGGCTACTCTCTCATTCCTTCTCTTGTTAGACTACCTTTCCTTCCTCCACGAAAGCCAAAGACTTGGATCATGAACTTTGGCTTCTAAACTTGCCTGAGTTATTCATAGAGGCTCTCTTCTTTTTCAGATTCTTCAAGAGCGAGGATCTCGGATGTAATACAAGTGTCCACTCCTCTAGAACTCCCAGATGTCAAAAGGGCAATCTAGTTGGACAGAGCATCTCTCCACAATGCAAACTTGCCCCTGTACAGTAACCAAGCTAATGCAAAACAAAGCCAAGCCTGTCCTGCCAGTTATGAGTAATTCTGGTCCTAATGAAAGGCTTTTCTTCTATTCTGGAGAACAAGAAAGGAGAAAACTCTTCCAGGTGAATTCCAGTCCATTCCACAAGTATTTGTTTTATTTTTTTGGCCAGTGCTCTACTGAATTTTTCCAACAACAGATGCACTGGATTCCCAGTTGGATTCTTTGGAAAGGTTGGTTAGGTCCACGCAGCCTTGTAGTCAGTTCTACCTTACACAGGCTGCCATGAGTGGAAAGATCTGTTTGACCTGTGCTGCTTCTTGCACCTAGGTCTACAACCATCAGAATAGTACAGAGATCTTGCAGTGCTCCCTCCTGATCAGCCAGTCCCCCGTAGATCAGAAAGGGCTTTAAAAGAAGGAACAAAGAAGCTACCTGTAAAAAACAATTTTTTTCATTCTTGCTTTGTATTTGTTTCTTATACAGTTCCTAAGAGCTGAGCTTAGAATAACAAGGGGAGCGGAGTTGCACGTACATCTAACACAGGTCTTGCTGTTAACACCATTATATATGGGTTCCTGGCATTTTTCAAAGCGCACTGCTTCTCATGCATAAAAACAGACCTGTGTTCGCCCAGAACAGTGACAGAGTAATGGTTCTGTCCTGTACTCTTCTCTGTTGAAGAAGAGTGGTGACATCTTCCCCGTCGATACCTTGCCTTGACCATATATCTTAGCCTGGTGCAAAGTCACAAGGTTAGGGACTTGTTCCTTCCAAGCTCAGCTTTGCCTTGTAGCCAGCAGCATGGGCTCTGTCACCTGCCTTTTCACCAAGGGAGGACTGTGGGCAGAACTTCTTTTGTACTGTAGCAAGCAGGTAGGTTTGATTTTACCCATGGGAGTCTTCACGGAGGAGATCCATTATTTACATGCAGTGATTTAACTGCATCTTCCCTCGTGTCCCCAACCTTTAAAGAGATCACCTCAAATTACACAGGGGCATCACAGAGCTGGAGGGTGTGGGGGGTGTGAAAAGTTGCCAAACTGTTGTAATATATTTTGTCCAATGTGTCAACTTCTGTGACTTTTTTTGAATGCCTTGGATGGATGTGCAAAATGTTCGTTTGTGCCTCTCTTGAACTCTAATCTTAGCCAAATTGCAGTCACTGTTTCCTCTGTGTTAAGCTGTGCCATCCCTAACCAAGGGCATGTCCCTCCTAGTCTGGTAAATGAAATTTCTTAGGAATTTCCTGCTGTGCGTTTTTCTCCTTTCATTCCTGCTTTGTTCTTTGTAGCCCATGTGTTCTGGCACTTCGTTTTTTTTGAGTCAAATTCCAAACTGATGCTACATGCAAAGCTTCAGAGATGTTGGAATTCGCAGACATGGACGAGCTCAGAGCAGATGATTCTCAATAAGGTATCAGAAATTCCTCACCTAGTTTGAGGAGTTCGGTTCTTTTATGGAAAAATTCAGCTACCTGTGGTCTCCTTACGGTGTTGAGATGGAAATAGGAAGGTCACCTGTCTTATCACTTATTGCTGGCAGGGCCTAAGGATAGCAAAATATTACCAAAGGTCTGACAACCAGTTCAGTAAACAAGGCATACAGCAAAGGCACAGAGCAACACAGCTGCACTCAGCCTCTTGGTGCATGCTCGTGCCTGTCCTTTTCCATCCTTTGCCAATGTTCCACACCCTCACTGAAGGCTTTGCCTCATTCACAAGAATTGCCAGTCAGTTATCAATGCTAGTTTAGTCCTGGTAACAACAGACCATGCCAAATGTCTTTGAATTCACATTCTGTCAGTTATAGGCTATTGAAACACAGCTGGCTTGCCATTATGCTGAAGAACCCAGCTCTCCTTCCCTCCATCTTCCCTGTTTATAATGTAGTGAGATGGTATTGGTGTGATTAGACCATACAGCTTGGCTGGGCCTAAATAACACTGTGATAGTATAGATATCTCTCCTCTGCCAGTATCTTCTAGTCTCAGTCATTGTGCTCTCAGCTGAGAAATCAAGAATCATCATAATGCAAGTTAACAGCCTGAAAAGCCCTCTAGTTCTCATATTCATTTGTGTTCTCTCCCTTCCTTGGAGGAGGGAGTTTCTGGGAACTGGAAGGAAATATCAAACTGAAGGTGACAGGGACTGGGTGAGCTGCATCTGTCACATCAGTGCCAGCTGAACACCTCAAACTCACAGCAACACCAATGAGCTCACCTGAAGGGAGACATTCTGGCCAGTACACTTCAAGCAGGTAAAAGCAATACCTTGTTCCAAAATGCCATACATGGTGAAGCCTACGAGAGATTGCAAAAACGATATCATCACTCCCTACTGAGCCACAGAGAGCAAAAAAAAACCAAAAAACAAAAAACCACCATTATCGGTTGAGCAGAGCAGCTGTTTAACTCATCCATGTGAAAGACTATCAAAGCTGCACCTTGGATCTCCCCTCCACGGTGCTTTCTGCAGCAAGGGCTTGTCAGTGCATTCGAGTCTTGGCTTCGGTTGCACAGGCCTTGAGTTCTACAGAGTTGACATAGAAAAACAGTCTGCTCCTGAATAGCCCTTATTGTTGGATGATACTTAGGGCAAGGCAAAAGACCATGAAGGTAAAATCCCAGTGGAGGATTTCTCTTCCCTGATAGTGCTAATGACCTGTACCCCGAGACCAAGGGCTGCTCAGCATGATACACCAGCTGTATCTCTATTTGCTCAGCACAGGGCTTTTCCTTCTGTTACCTTTCACTCACAACTATATCAAAACTAACAGTGAAGATGAAATTTGCCCCACTGACTCTAAGGTAGTATGCTGCGAGTAGGAGGAGAGGTACTGGATATCCAGGAGTGTTTGTACCTCTTGGGAAAGTTCACTTTAAAGCATTAATCCTGGGAATGGAAAGTGTGTTTTGATATTTTTTTTTTTAAGTTTTTCCAGTGGCCTGGGTTGTTCCATTATGGCAAGACTGGAAATAACCTCTTACAGTGTCTTTGTTTCTGTATATTTTTAAATAGATTTTCTCAGGGGTGACTGAGTGGGCTGAGGCAGAGGGGGCAGTGGGATGGAGCAGACCCCAGCCCTGCAGCTGGGCTGTGGGCTCCTCCTTTGCAAATCCAGAGGTTTTGTACAGTTTGTCACCTGTCAGTGCCCTTTGCTACTGTTTCTCTTTGTTTATTAAATGTGTTCGAATAACAGTTGAGATGCTGCAATTAATTTGTTTTTCCAATAAAGATTCTGAAATGGGTTTGAAGCATATGAAGAGTGCCTGCAGCCTGTGCTTTCTGTGCATCCATTTGCAGCCTTTCCAACACAAATTCTACGTTTCAAGTACCCGCATATGGTTCTCATTCATTTGTGATGGCTCACCAAGAGGAAAAGTCTAGGTAGATTTTTGGAGTCCTTCTTGGTTACTTTCAGAGAAGGACAGCAAATCTAAGCATTTTTCTGATTTTCTTACACATAGATGTAGCTCAGATTATTTTTTACCATTTCCACTGACAAATAAGAATGCTAATACAAGCACCAAATAGTTTAAGGACGTTTCTTTGGGCCAATTTTCATTTGCTAACCGCCTGTTTGGTTCAGATGTGCGGCAGAAACATCCAGCATTTCCAACAGCATCGCCCCTCCCTGTATTACAGAGCCCCCCCCAGTAGCTGGAGAAGCTCAAACAGTTCTCCACTTTTCCACTGAAGGAAAAGGCACAGCGATTCTTGCTGACACCAAGACAAATGCAGAACAAATATGACAACAAATAAACTGCCGTTTCTAAAGAGCTTCCCAGATGTTCTGAGCAGGCAACTGTGGGTGAGAGAGATTGCTCTGGGCACGCAGAGTTGGCGCTGAAACTTCGGGGGAGTATTTAAAATAGTTGATCTGTTACCTCCACCCTGAATGCCACAGCATTCCCCATGTCTGTGGTGTTAGCAGACCTGGAGATAAGTTGAGATTTAGTTCTTTTCCTGTTCACGGAGCACTGCAGCTCATAAATGTGTGAAACAGAGATGTCGTATGATGGGCAAACAGCGGGGAGGCAGAGAGACAACGTGTTGTCAAGATGTGGTGATGTCAGAATTTAGATAACAGAAATGATTCAGGCCTGACACAGGGATGGGAAAGGAGGAGGAGGAGAGATGAGTAAACAACGGGGAAACTTGGATGAACTTAATCTTACTTTGAACCAGAATTTGCTGCTGCCACTGCAGCTGCTCTGAGGCTGCTGTAAAGCAGCTGAGCAGGGAGGACTGGCACATCCCCAACGCAGGGCTTGGCCCCGCAGCTGTGCAAGATGAGACACTCACCACATGGTGTCGTGCAAGGGGAGCATATGGGCATGGCAGCTGAAAGCAGAAATCACAGCTGAGCCAACCACAGCCGAACCACTCCAGTTGGTTCAGGACACCTTCAAGCCTTCATGGCCCACCCCTGTATCTCATGCCAGAGAGGACTGCAGCTTAGTTGAGGTATCTGTCAGCATCTAAATTTGTGGCTCAGGGCTCCAGCAAAGGAGAGTGGAAACCACAGCTGCATTTCTCCTCTCTGCAAGTTCAGGAGATGACAGAGCTCTGCCCACAGCCATGAGTGCATCTCAATGCCCACACACTGTCTTGGTTTTCACATAACTGTGTGGCTCAGCCCGCTGCTCACACTCTCCTGCACTCTGGGCAAAGTCACATCTATTTCCAGACTGAAGGCTCATAAATATTTGTAACCCAGCTTGCTGACTTGTTTGGGAAATAAGCACCTTAGTCACATTCTTCCACCTGGATCTGGTTTTGAAATGGTCACTGAAGATTTAACCCAACTTTTATCCCAGCAAATGACTCCTGCAATACTTGATTCCTCCAGGGATGGAGAAACATGTTGGTTTCTCCAAATCACAGCAAAGAAAAGTGCAATCCCCTACCAATCACCTCCAGGCAGCAGGATAGCACCAATCTGCTGTGTGCATGACCAGAGAGCCAGGCTCTAAATGAGAAAAGCAGTCAAAGGGGTCTATAAAGAGCTGGGAAATACCTAATGAACAGCCACTCCCATCCTAATATTGCCATGAGTTTTCTTAAATTTGAATGCAAGGCAACACATGGGAAGTAAGAATGGTATGGTTGTATTTGCCAAACCAAGAGCTTTTGCCCATAAAACAAAGGGTGGAGATCACATTTTGCAGTTTCTGTCCCCACGTCCAAAAACACAACCCTAGGCACACAGAGTGACCTGCGTTTCCCAGCAGGGTGAAGAGTTCTAGTTCTTTTCCCAGGAATCACAGTGGCAAACACTGCAGTGCTTCTGGGTGTGGGCAGGAGGAGCAGGACCTGGCAGGGGGGACGATGACAAAGCATCTGCCAAAAGCAGCACGGCCAAAGCTTCATCCTTGCTAGCTGGAGCCTGAAAGCCTTCTGGCCCTCTCAAAATCACGACCCATAAATTCTGGCTATTCATCCTCAACCTCTTATCCATCTTAACAGAATACTTCGTCATACTTCCCAACATAAAGGAAAGTAGGGACAGTGCTGGGAGGGTTGCAGGGTACCATGGCAAGAAGGCATCCCAAAAAGAGAGCAATGCCTATTTACCATCATCCCAGAACAGGGCTGTTTCCCTGTCTGCACCTACCACACAGGTGACAGCAGTGGGATTTACATCTCATCCAAGCAGTCAGTCATTAACTCCCCATTAATGAGTGAGAGCCACCTCCAGCATGAAGGTGGCCAAGCACATCTTTCTCAGACTGGGCTCTGAAGCCATCCTTCTGGACACCAAACACCCCCAACACACACAGGACGGCCATAGGCTGCAAGGCGAGGAATGCAGCAGCCAGGAGGGCGAGGGCCGGCATGCAGGAGAACCACACACAGTCACCCACCAGGGCACGCTGTAACTTGCCAAATTCTTCCCAGCCAAGGGAAGCTGTCAGCACCTGCACCACTGACATCAGTCACTTCAATTCCCATTTCCTACCTCCAAGCCAACGTCTTCAGTACTGGGTGAGAGTTATTTTTGGCCCCCCAAAACCGATATCCCACTTGGTACTCCACCTGTGTCTTGGTAATTGACGAGCTCAGGGCAGTCAGGCAGAGCTGAGACCGAGCCAAGAGAATAGGGACAGTACTGGGACATCTGCCCGAAGGCTGTGCTAGGCAAGGAGCCAGGCTTAGATGCAACTGGAAATCAAAATAGGTGGGGAAATGTGGGGAAGGGGAGGGGAGTCGAGTCAGATGAGGCTGCTCAGCCTAATTAGGACTTATTGGTGCCAGGGCTCTGATACCCTTTGCAGGGGGAAAAGATGGGAGCAATGCTGTGACCTTGAGAAAGCCACCTGGCACAAAACACAGGATGAAAATGAACTTAAAAAGTCACTTATAGAGCTGTTTACCAAGAGAAGTGCTTGGCTTTCCTACCCCCAACAGACACCGAGTGACCCCCCCCAAAGACTTTACCGCCAGGATCCGTTTACAGTAAACATCTTGCCTCTGTGCACACAGCCTATTTTACACTCATAAACACATGCCCAGCTCACACCGGGCTGCGGTGAGGTAGCAGGAGGATGCTGCACGCCATGCAGCAGGGTACAGCATTAGTGTACTGTGAGCTAGAGAACCTTTCCTCCTGCTGCCCTTCCTGTTCCCAACCACAGGTATCCTCTGGGCTCAGAGCATCCCCCTGTACACACTCCCGGGTTCTCCTCCTGCTGCTGTGACCCTATGAGAAGCTTTGGACAAGAATTGGGCTGCTCTTCCCTCCGCAGGGGTGCCCACCAGCTGCCAGCTCTCACTGAGGCTGACACATAGATACTATCGTCATCTGCAGGCTGAATGTAAAGCTCTTCTGAGGAGGGGAGCTGTGTAAATGCCCCGTGTGAAGGCACACAGAGCCACCAGCAGCCCTGCTGTGTGCTCTCATCACAGCAGCTGCAGGTCCCCCATCACAACTGAGGGAAACTGGGGCACGGGAATGGGAGACAAGCACTATTTGAGCACTCCTGATGTGCTGCCATGAGAACAGCTCCAGGGCTGCTGCGCTGCCCAGAGGAAATCCAGCAAAACTTGAACTCAGCATCTCAGTCACTGCAGTAAAAACAACATTCAGAGCTGAAAGAGAGAAACCAAAGAGAGTAGCTGAAGCAGAGACTGAATCTACCTGGACACACAACCATCTCCAGCAACATCATGAACTGGGGCAGGCAGCACTGCTGACCAGTTTGGCTCCGACCAACACACAGTTTGCAGTAAGCACTCATGCATGTCTTGCTGTGAGCCCCAATCCAAATCCCAATGCAATAAGTATGAGACAAGCATTCGAGCTTGTGAGAATCTGCCTCTGCTTTCTGTTGGTCCTGGTGTCGACATGACTGAGGAACAGGCTGAGGACAACATGGCCGCACCAGAGCACGCAGCAGCCTGCCAATTCACCCTCGGGAAGGATTAAAAGCCATTTTTGCGGAGCCATTCGGCGGGCATGGCCAGCTGAGTGCTGAACAAACCTGCTCCCTTCACTCTGCGCAGGCAGAAGGTGGTGAGGGACCACCTGGCAGCTGACTGCAAATCCCGGAGCTGCTCGCAGCCTGAGGCCTGGCTGATGCCGAAGGTTCGGAGGCCACAGGGATACGCTGCCCTGCAGCCGGCAGCAGGCAAAAGCTGTAGCAAGTGTGTGACCCCCAGCTCTGCTCTCCCCAGTGAGGCTGAGCTGCAGAAATCTGCTGCAGGACACACTCAGATGTTGGACAGGGCGGCTGGGAACAGAGAGGAGCTGTGCTTCTGCCTCTTTTTTGGGTTTGCTGTTGCCGGGGAGAGGTTTTAGGCTGTCATCCAGCAAATTCACACCAGAGAGACAAGCACTTGAATTAGTTGCATTATCTGCACCCAGCTAAAGTGGACAAAGGATTAAAGTGTGCTGAGCACCACCACCATGATTTGCATGTGAGAGCCCCTTCCCACGGGCCCCCTCTGCTTGCAGCCCTTTTTTCCCTGGCTGCAAGCCAGCCGGCACAGCAGCCCTGTTTACAGAATGATGCTGAGGTTAACGTTGCAAAAGACTTCATCAGAGCTTTTGGGCAGTGCTGAAGCAGAAGCACCCAGCACGCCACGATGAGCCACCCGCGCTGCGCTTCAGCCCCTCACATCGCCAGGCCTGGTCCAGCCCCAGGTATGGAACTGATTCTGAGCGTGTTGCCATGGCAAGCTTGAAATAATGAGCAAGAATGAGTTATTATTCATTCTTAAAGCTGCACGCAGCACTCAGTTGTAGCTATTGTTGTAGGGGAAGGACATTAGTCGAGTGCTAAATAAATACTGTGCGGTGCAAACCTTACAGTGCTTTTCTCAGCTTGTCCAGCTGCCAAAGATTTGTTTTGTGCCTTTATTCACATGAAATGCTCTTGTTGTTTCATGCTGCTGATCTCACAGAAAGCAAACCTGGGATCTCTCAGCTTCAGACCTAAACAGAGATAAAGCAGAAATATACCTGAGATCACTGGATCCTAATTAATCAGTGACTTCTAAAATGTTTTTTCAACACTAGTGATTTGAACTGTATGTGCAGTACAACTCTATGCTGCCACATGCAAGCCTTATATGTTTCTATTTTTCTTGGCATTTGCAGAGTTTTTTGGTCACTCCTCTTGTGTGAGGACTTGGTGACCTTAGCAATTGCCAGCAAGGGGACTCTGTATGATGAAAGCAGGTGAAAGGGAAAATAAGGGCGGAACTGGGTAAGGCCAGTTCATACCTCAAAGGAGGTGTGGTCCTGTCCTGTACCTGGCTGCGCTCACCGTCTTGTGCAATATAAAAGGGGAAGGCAGGCACTTCTTGAGCAGTCTGCCAGGATCCTGTAGAGAGAAAGAAGGGAGGTCCTGGAAGAAATGCAGAGCAAGAAGTCCAAAGTGTGCACTGCCAAGGGCTTGGGACACGCTGGTGCCTCCGAGCCCAGGGAATACCTGTAGCCCTTGTCTCCATAGGTCCGTTCCCTGGGCTGAGGGCTGCATGGTAGCTGCACTCCCTTCCCCAACAGGCTGCCTGCGAGCAGAAAGAAGCCATGGCCCAAGGAGGAGCAGCAGCACGAGGAACTGCCAAAGTCCAGGACCAGGGATGGGCATGGATGGTCCTGGTGGCCGCAGTGGTGCTGCAGGGGCTGACGCTGGGCTTCCCCTCCTGCATCGGCGTCTTCTTCACTGACCTCCAGCATGAGTTCCAGGCCACCAACAGCGAGACATCGTGGTTCCCCTCCATCATGGTTGCTGTGCTGCACGCAGGCGGTAAGTAGAGGCTGTAGGGATGCCCTCCGCTGCCTCCTGTGGCTCCAGCGCGGACATGGGGCCTTACGAGGGTACTCAGCATTTCCCTGGGAAGGAAGGGACAGGGAGGTCTGGGCAGGTTGCTCGGCAGTGCAATGCACCTCCCAGCTACTTCCATGCCCACAGAGCCCAGCACCAAGTGTCCGCAGATAGCAAGTTCCCATCCAGCACTCTAACAGATAACTAAAACGAGGAAGGTGAATCTCTTTCTCAGCCCAGCTTCTCCAGAACAATGAGAACTTAATTATTTTTCACGGTTGTTTTTAAATAAGCTGGCAGGTAGGGCTGGATCTTGGGTACTTTCTTCCATGCCCTTCCACATGCCAGCTCTGCTCCCCAGGCTACCAGCTGAGGCTCAGGGCTGAAAGTAGCTCCTTGGGCAGTGGCACAGCGTGCAGCAGCACAGCAGGTATCGCACAACTGGTTTAATGCAGAACTTGGGCCAGGTAGCACCCTGCAGCTGAAGGGGGTGGATGGAGGTTGCTGCTTTGCGGACAGGGGAGTGAATCACCCCAGGAACACTAAGCACTGTTTCTTCCCCACAGAAAATGTGGGAGTTGCACAGGACAGGGCATCTAGAGCTCCTATTTCTGCACAGGAAAGTAAAACACACCCAGCAGCTCGAGGGCTTCCCAGTAAATGGTTCATGTTGCTGCTGGCCCCTCCTCATACACCTACCATGCTTGTGGGATAAACAGTCCATCTGAACTCCATCTAGCAAAGTGTATAACGACTCCTATATACCTGAGCTGCTCCCTTAGTTCATACCTGCCCTCTTCCAATATTGCTGAAAGGTGACACAGCAGTATGGGGGAAAAATAAAAAGCAGAGCCCTGAGTCATACTGATGTGATGGCTGCAGCAGTTAAGTTTCACTGTGCAATACTTGGCTGAGAGCTGGACATGGGGGAAAAAGAGTTTGCACCTTAGCAGAAGCAGCTGGGCCCAGAGTTGCAAGGCACAGAAGGAAAAACCTCAGGTGAAGCAGCTACAGAAGGAATCAACACTGAAGTTCAACAAAACCAGAGCGGTGCCATGGCAGTTTGACTGGGGAAGCTGCTGGGCTTGACCTGAGGTCTGGTTGCTGTAGGATCCGGGAAAAGAGCAGGAGCCAGTGGCTCTGGATGGTCTGAAAAGCAGCTCAGTCCCAGCACACCTAGGAAAGACAAGTCTGGTGGCATCTGTAAGGAAATATCAATTCTATCTTCAATAATGAAATAATTGTTTTGTGGGAGGCTGGGACCACAATGAAAGTTAATATAAAGACAGCCAATATAGATCCAAAAGGGATTAATTGCACAAGGAAAGAATAGCCTCATGGTGATCACGTGCACTAACAGAATTTGTAAGGGCACTGCAAATATAACTCTCCAGACTCATGCTAGTCCAAATGCAGCAGTTTTGCTGGAAAAGAATGCAGTCACTAGTTTGCTGAGCTCAATGAATACTTCTTCAAAGGCTAGCTGAAGTCTGAGGTGAAAGTCTCCCAAGCAGATCAAAATACACACAGTTACAGTCCTAACGTTAAGAACATTCAAGTGCTTGCTTGATTATGCAGATTTTATTTCAAACCAAAACTTTTCCACAGGTTATTTTCCCCATGCTGACTGATTCCTAACTCTGAAGCTTGCAGTCTTTTTGAATTTGCTTACATAATCCTTCCTTAAATTTTGCTGCTGGGATAATCCACAGGCTCTCTAACCTAAACTGTTTGATAACTGCAGCATTCTAGCACCCACAAAACAATTCTTTTCTCCCTAATTGCTTCCTTTTTATTTTATTTCTCTGACTGCTCCCAGGGCCTCTGTGCAGCATCCTTGTGAAGCGCTTTGGCTGCAGGTTTGCTGTCATGGTGGGAGGGCTGCTCAGCAGTGTGGGCATGGTGTCCAGCTCCTTCTGCAAGTCCCTCAGCCAGCTTTACCTAACAGCTGGCCTCATCACTGGTAAGTACAAGGAACAGCAGCAAAATCCAGCTGCTGTGCCAGGAAGTGGTAGAAGTCCAGACTAAGCACTCGTGTTTTTCACTTAGCTGTGAAATAGAATAAATCAAAGTCCCACAGCTCATTGGGAATTGCATGCTGGATAGGCTTGCCCTTCACACCCCTTTAACACACATCCCACCCAGTCAGCTCACATCAAAGTGCTTCTCCCTGGAAAAGGCTACAGGTCTCTAAGGGTGATGCAGAGAGCAAAATCTAATCTGTTCTCCTTAGGAGCTTCACAACCTTTTGTTGTTTGAAGAGGGGACTTTTTCCCATCTCTAAGTGCAATGTTGGGATAACATCCTTCACAAATATCCTGGCCGTGGACTTCACCACTCCCAATCTGGGGAGGTGAGAGTTATCTTTCTCTGACCAAACACTATGTTGGTTTTGAACACACAACAAGTTAACAGATGGAACTTTTCCTTTATAAATATTCCTCCTATGTAATTGTTTTTCAATCCATGCTATTTTTCTAACAAAGAGAAATTGATCTGTGAAGCCAGATCACTTTGGGACCAAACCTGCTGACTCTTGCAAGCTAAGGTCTTTGTGCAGCTCAGAGATAAAAAATAATTAACTCCCTGAAACCTGGTGAAAGCATCAGGAAAGCAACTCTGCCTGGTGAATGCAGTATAAAACCAAGTCCTGATAATTTTTCCCACAAATAACTCTGGAACAATCATGGGCATGGCAGCATGGCTCAAACATCAGCTTAGAGCAGTGTATCCAGTACTCCTGAGAACACGTGGAATCTAAAGCAACATTCTTCTTCACCCCTCATTTGGGATTACTGATCATTAATCACTGGGGCTGTGATGAAGTCATCTATGGGTACACCAGGGTTTTGGGCTCTTTTCACCTTGTAAGACACTACGGAGAGATCATGTGCTATTGTTTTCTCTTTCATCCTTATCTTTAGGTCTGGGGTCATGCTTCAGCTTCCAGGCAGGAGTGACTGCACTGGGATACTACTTTGTACGGTGGCGAACGCTGGCCAATGCCATGGCATCCACCGGTGTCTCTATTGGCTTGACATTGTGGCCGCTTCTTTCTCAATACCTGCTAGATGAGATGGGCTGGAGAAATACTTTTCTTATCTTTGGAGGAATACTGTTGAACTGTTGTGTTTGTGGAGCTGTTATGAGACCAGTGAAGTTTGCATTCGGATCACTACTGCAGTTTTCCAGTACAGGAGAGGAGCCAGGGAGAAGAGCAGAAGAGGCTCAGCTGTCCAATGGAGCATCTTCTCCTCACCTAAAGCTCCAGGAACAAACCAGGAAGATCACATGTTTCCAGGCGCTGCAGAACTACCTGGCTTTTGATATCTTCTGTCAAAACAAAAGGTACCAGATTTACACAATTGGAGTGACATGGATGATGATGGGGTTTGTGTTACCCCATGTCTACCTCGTACCTTATGCCATCCAGAATGGTTTGGAGGAACGCAGGGCAGCCCTCCTCATCTCCATTATTGGATTCATCAACATCTTCATACGCCCTCTGACAGGGCTGCTCTCAGGACAAACAATCTTCACAGGGAGACGTATCTACCTGTACAACCTGGCCGTGCTCCTGTGTGGGCTGAGCAATTTCATTTGTGTCATCTCAGCCGAATTCAGCATGCTCATCTTCTACTGCGTCATCCTCAGTATAGCCATGAGTGGCATTGGGGCCCTCACATTCCAGGTGCTGATGGATGTGGTGGAGATGGACAGGTTCTCGAGCGCTCTAGGGCTCTTCACCATCCTGGAGAGTATCACTCTTCTCATTGGACCCCCTCTGACAGGTGAGAAAACCTATTAAAGCAGATTGGAGAAAAATGAGGTTTTTAGACACTGATGACAAGTGTTTGGGAGCATATTGAAGAGGAATGAATGAGTTTCCAAGTCCATGCAGGCAGCTGATTATGCAGAAGGAGCCATACAAAAGGGAGAGTCAGAAAGGAATACCCTTCTCACAGCTGAACAATTTCTGTAGCTGCCTAAGTGTCTCTGAAGCAACAGCAGACAGAGAAAAAGTTGCACATTTGGCAGGCAGCTTCGATAGGCATGACAGTGATGAGAACTCCTTTCCTTTGAATGCCAGAGCACAGAGAGGAATTACAGTAGTAGGATCGTGCTGCCATAAAATTCTCACTGCTTTCCTAGCACTGATTTATGAAGTCCCAAGAAATTGCAAACATCCATACATCTATTGTTGTCAGAGGTATTACCAGCTCTACATAATTGAAGAGGCTTATAGTAAAAGCCTCTTCTGCTCATTGTTATTCCTGGTTCTGGAATGCATTCATTTTCCTCTAGAGGCAAGAAAGGAAATTAGTTATGCCCTCAAATCTAATAAATTACTCACAGATTTCACAGTTCACTCCAAAAACCACTGAATGACCTGTCTAAGAAGTAACTGCTCCTGCAGTACAGCAACAAATTCAAAAGACTGACAGACAAAATGCAAACCTGAGTGTGAATCCTCTACTGGTTTTAGCTCTCTTCTCCAGACACTGAATTGTATCTCATCCAGTGGGAAAGCAACTATCTGTTCTATGAATGGGACAAATGCACTGTATGTCATGTCAGTCCCAGGCAAAATGCGTTAGTTGCTTTTCTCAAAGTGCAGAAAAAGTCTTGGATGTCTCTGATAGGAGTGGCAGAAGGGCAAAACTGAGAGCTGGGGCTCTTCAGCCTGGAGAAGATAAGGCTCTGAGAAGACCTTATAGCAGCCTTCCAATACAGAAGGGGCCTACAGGAAAGCTGGGGAAGGACTTTTTGTAAGTGCATGTAGTGACAGGATGAGGGGAAATGGTTTTAAACTGGAGTAGGGTAGATTTAGACTAGATATCAGGAAGAAATTCTTTACTGTGAGGGTGGTGAGACACTGGAACAGGTTGCCAAGTGAAGCTGTGAATCCCCCCTCCCTGGAAGCATTCAAGGCCAGGCTGGATAGGGTTGTGAGTAACCTGGTAGAGGGAGGTGTCCCTACCTACAGCAGGGAGTTGGAACTAGGTGATCTTGAAGGTCCCTTCCAACCCAAACCATTCTATGATTCTATGAAAACAAAGTACAGCAAGATTAGCTCAATTTCTTGTTGGAGATAAAAAATACATTGAAGAATTACCGATATTTCCACATATAAATAAGCAACCTGTTGAAGAGGCATCGTACATTTTACCTGAATACCTTTTGCTCTTCCTTCTCCAGTGTTAAATACCCACTTGACATATCATTCTTCTAAATGTTTTGCGTTGAGGCACTCAAAGTTAGGTACAGTGCCCACTGTGCTGTGAATTTTCCTCACGCTATTACAAGCTTTCAGTATAGAGACTCAAACATGTCAGTCTTGGAAAGATTTCCTTATTTATTTGTTCTGATTTCTGACCTGGGTTGTACTAAGGTCACTCATTCCAAAACCTGGAAAGTGGCAGTGACACAGAGGTCCTCTGATGAGTAAAAAAAATCAATCAGTACATGGGGAAAAAGTTACAATTTCCTTTCTTTCCTGATTTCTCTGTGTATTGGAAAATACTTTTCACAGAAACAGAAACACCGCCTGAGAAATGACTACAAACAAGCTGTAGAATCTGGAGAACAGATCTTAACTCATTTATGAACGCTTATCTTTTGTACAGGACATTTTCCTGAATTGGTCAGATTTAACATTTCTATAAATGTCATTACAGTTGCCTTTACCACGTATCTCTTTTTAACTAAGCTGTGGTTTCCATTTCAGGTCTCCTAGTGGATATAACCAGTGATTTCCGCTATGTCTTCTACACCTCAAGTTTCTTCCTGATATCAGCTTCATTATTCATGGTGCTCAGCTTCTGTGCTCTGGAAAAAAAAAACAAATTGAAAGACACCTCAAAAGTACCTCCAGACAAGTCTGCCATATGCAATGAAACGCCAAACGAATCACAGTCTGAAAGTCAACCCACCCTCGCAGTTGTGCACATCACAAGCATATGAGAATAAGTAACAATTATGCCGCTGTACAAAGCCACACGAGACCCAGCTCTGATGGCAGATGAGAAAACAAATGTCTGCATCCCACAGCCGTCACCCTTCCTCCCTGCACATGCATTCGGTGGGGCAGTGTCAGACTCCTTGTGAGCAACGCAGACCGCAGGCTGAGCCCAACATGCAGAGCCGAAGGACAGACAGAACTGTGCTGTCCTACTGCAGGCCACGGGACAACACCACCATGGCAACCAGCTCTGAGAAATAAAAGTAATGTTGATTCAATTGATTTAAGTTGGTGCCTTTCTGAAGTCACTGGAATTTCATATACACATTTCTCTCGTTAGCACTGGTAAATAATTACTGATGGCTATGCACAATGGTAGTTCTTGCGTAAGTATTACTCACCTACTCTGAACATGCAGTTTTGGTGCAGACTTATATGAACTTTCCTGGTAGCCTCCCGTGGTTGAGGAAGGGGAAAGAAGACAAACAGTTTTGACTGGAAGCGTGTTATTATTTCCCACATCTCTAAACACAATCAGAGGCCGCCAAATGAGTCACACAACTCAGGCAGGATTCTACAAAGATCAAATATTTTTTCCTATGAGGTATATATGAGTTCTTCATGCCAAGTACATTTTCAAAGCTTCAAAAGTTCCACACAAGAGCAACAAAAAGAAAAGGACTGAAACCTTACAGTGTCTGCTTTGTATAATTAGTAGTATCTCAAGTGCTTCCTGATGTATTTTTAAAGAGATTAATGGCTTCTATAAATACATCTCTTTCCAGCATTAACTGGGATCAATCCTTTTTTTTGGGGGTGGGGGGGTGCAAAACAACACAGGAGGGCAACAGAATGAAGGTAAACATCCGTATATAGGGCCAAATTCAACACCGTTGGAGTTCCCGCTTCTGGAAATGAATTCAGTTCCTTAGTCTCAGATTCACATTGTCTCACTATTGATGATTTCACTCAACCATAACTTAAAAAGAAATCTGAGGGGAAAAAATACAGTAGGAAACGTTGGTGTGAACTCACATCCATGCAGTCTTCTGGCTATGAGAGGCTTTTCCCAACACACTCCTAGGAGTTACACTTGTAAGCAGTAACACGAGAGTTGCATCAGCCTCTGAACTCCCTCTGTTGAGCTGCAAACTGTTTGTATTTCCTATCCCACGTGATCTGAGCAGATATCTCATAAAGTACTGCAGCTGAAGATTGCTCAACTTTCTAGAACATCCAAAAGATGGAACTGTGATATGTCAGTGAAATGGAAGAAGTAATAGCTTTCAACTCTGCAAGCGAAACAGCAGTTTCCAAAGCAACTTTAGTACTTAATCTTGAGAACCACTGTATCGAATTCTTAGCAATAAAACCACAGTTTTCATTTGCCATTCTTCCAGGGAAAAGATGGGTTTCCTCCTTTCATCAAAACAAACCGATGCAGAGCGATTGAGTCTCAAACCTCTGTCATTACAATTAAAACAGCTAAGCAGTTGAACATACTGACACTTTTCCTTTATGTAATTCTTAAATTTGAAATTCTGCTCACTCCTTTTCATTCCCTTTCCATTTTCTTCCAGAAATGGGGCATTACATTGTCCCAGATCCTTCCGCTGCTACAAATGTCCAAGACAAAACAGGCAAGATATATTCAGGTACTGCCCACCAGAACTTATCCCAGGAAAAAAGCTTTAACTGAGGGAGTAATGGAATCTTCAGCACAAGCCGCAGCACTGTCTGCAATGCTTTAGCCCTAGCTTGGCCATAAGCAAACAAACCAGTATCTATTTGCAAGACACAGGGAATAACAGGTACTCACCAACTGAGCTGACACACAGAGGTCAGCTCCTCCTACACTATGGCAAAGAATTCTCAATTTTAATTATTTCCTAGCTATATGCAGCAGTGTAATATAACTTAGGACAGTGAGTTATGAGAGTGCTTTATAGAGCTGATCTTTGATACTCTCAGACTCAGTGCTAGGGTCACTGCAGTGTTATGCAGAGGCTGAGGTTTCTGGAAAGACAAACAGTATACAAATCCATCCTTTTCACTTTTCATCTTGTTTACTAAGAATTTCCTAACAGCCTTAAAGAACTTAAGCTGCCTGAAAACAGGGTTATCTCCCCTGGTTGTTTACACATATCTTTAGAATGCACAGGTTAGAAACAAATCTCAGATGGAGAACAGATAACACTTAAGCTGTGTTTCCACAGGTAAATAATGTGACTGAACTGCCATAATAGAGAAAACTAGCTCCTTCCCTTCCTGTTTGATGCCTCTCCTCTCCGACCTCTCTTCCCAGCCTGAACTCCCAGCTGCCTTGGGCAGGAGCTCTGTAATGTGTAATGAAAGGCACTGGGCATACTGAGCACGCTACAGGATAATAAATATTGCCCCTCAGTACATCAATACTCAGTCTTTAACAACCTTGAGGCCCAGAAGAAAAATAAAATAATAAAAGTTCTTGCTATTAGTTTATGGTTGTCCCAATATGCAAGGCAAGCACAGCTTAATTACCACCACCCTTTGAAGGAGCTGTTGTTAACATCTACAGAGAGTAAAATAACCCTGGACAAACACTAATGCTTCAGCCAGGTTACAAACCTCTGAGAACCAGCAGGGCAAGAAAAAATGGAAGGAGATAAATAACCCTCAGCCAGTCCCCTCATACTCTTTCCTGCTCCCTCCATCATTAACCGTATCGTTAACTTCGCAAGCAAAGCATATTTTGCAACAAGCACCTTTCCTTACTGCTATGAAACATTCACCAGGAAGTTCATTTGAAATATTGCAAGACCGTGAACCTTATAAGACTTAGATAGTCTGCCAGTGTAAATCTTGGAAAAGTTTAATTAAAAAAAAAAGTTATGGTAAACTTACATACTCTAAAACACCTCAGAACTGCAAAATCACTTAAATTAAGAGTCTAGCATAGTTTGCAGACCTGGTTAGTAACTGCGAGAAAAGAAATATACCTACCAGAACCTGAAATTGACCAAATTTTAACTTTGTTGAGCTATCAGTTGGCACCACCGTCATTAGACTACCCCTGAAGCTGTAAATACCACAGCTATGCTTAACCTGTCTGTGCAACATGGACAGAGATGATTAAATATGGCCCATATCACCCGAGCAAACAGCATGAGCAAGAGGGCTGCATGCCTTAGCCAACGCTGCCTGCTGCCAAGTGATCTTTCTGTACGACCAGGACAAACTTCCTGCAGTAATGCAGCACACAACAACAATCAGATGCATGCACAGGTCATGCAAGCAGTACTTGCACAGCCTCCAACTCTTACAGAAAATCTCTGCGGACCATAAACCTAGGGAATGTCACCAAACTCTTCTCTATGAGACAGCTTAAATTAAATGCAAAATGTTCCTCACATCTCTTATCCGGCTTGGATTAAACTCAAAACAAGATAAAATCTAGAAGAAACAGAGCAAGCAGTTCCCAGAAAGGCGAGTACCAGTGCTCCTCTCCTCCGGGCTGCCTCTTGCCACATGCTGAATACATGACCTGCAGAGTACAGTTTTCATGGATGCATCACCCAATCACCATGGGCATGGGCTGTTTCTAAACACTGCTCACAGTGAAATCACTGCAGGAGACAAAGTTCCTACTGGTTTTGTGCTTGCAAAATCATACTGACTGACGACAAATACAGTACTTGTGAACTCATCATTGCATATTTCCTCTTCAAACGCAATGTTTTTCACCCCTTATTAGTCAATCCCATTATCCTCAAACACCTTATGTTGGTTTGCTTGGTCTGCATTTGCTTTCTCTTCTCCACCTGTCTCACACAGTCACGCCCTAGTACATATTAGTAACGACAGAAGTGGTTTAAAGTACACTAACACTTAAATTTACAAAGGCCTACATTAAATCTGCTAATGTGGCAACATTTTAAACTGAAGTAATTTGTAGAATCTTTGTTACTTCTTTTTATGTATATACACATACATTTATATGTATATACACATTCACTACAATTTTTTTAACAGTTGAAGTTGCTAGCACAGGCTTGGCCCGAACTTTTATATCAGGTGGAAGTAAATACCTTGACTTTAATCTGCCCTGTCTCCCCAAAGTACTGCAACATTGAGAGCACTGCTGCATTCAGTGCAGCTGCTTTCCTCATCCTTCTGTTTAAGGTGGACACGAGCAGACAGCTTACTGTGTGGTAGGAGCTACTACCAGCCCAGCATTCCTTCCCTGAAGCCCTGCATTTGGTGGATGAGACCACGTCCAGTTTCCTTTGAATGAAAATCAGGGCCCTTCAGTCAGTGCAGGACACTGTAACGTCAGTGCACTGTTTCCGACCTCATCTATAGAAGAACCTGTATTCAATTGGACAGGTACACTCTTTGCTAAGGGTGAAGAGCTGGCTGGAAGCCTTTTCAAACCTCAATGATTCTACGGTTCTATGATTCTATTTAATTGCTTCAACAAAAGAAATGGCAATCTCTACTAAGCCCACCCACGTGTGATGTTTGTGCACCTCTGCTTCTGTATTTCCTCCACACCAACACATCTGACGCCGCTCGCGGTGCTCAGCAGCAGTGGCTTCACGGGATGCCTTCAGAACAACGGCATTGCTTTTTCTCAGATCCGGCCGTTGTGCAAACAGACTGGAAATATCTGCTGCCTTTTTTAAATCTCTCTCTTTTCTTGGCTTCATTGTTGCCTATCCACTCCATAAAAAAAACTTCTTTGCATTGTTCTTCCCCAGCTGGGCGTCCCAATCCCCACCAAAACCCAGCAGCACCGCCCTCCCCTGCTTTCCATAGCGCTTGTGCGTCCGCGTTTCTGAGTTCTCGGGCCAAGCAGCAGACACGGGTGTGAAAATGTCCAAGCCTGGGCGGCAAACAACTAGGCGGCGAGGAAAGGTGAGCATCTTTGCAGAACAAAGGGGAAACGTTAGAAATACGCGTTTGCCGAACACAGTGAAACAGCGAGATGCGCGTTTACTTCGGCATGAACGAGCAACGTGCGCGGCGGCCCCGCCAGCCGCCCACCACCCCGCACGGCCACAGCCCGGCCCTCTCACGCCGCAGCCCGGCCGCCAGGAGGAGCCGCAGCACCCACAAAATGGCGCCTGAGAGTAACGCCCACAAAATGGCGGCCGCGAGTTGCCGGACCGCCTCGCTGTCCGTCTCGCCGGCGCCGGGGGCTGATCGCGGCTGATCGGCAGAGCTCTCAGAACTCGGGATGGAGCTGGGGAGGCTGGAGTATCTGCAGGCCCTCGTCACTGAGTTCCAGGTGACAGACAGCCCAGGTAATCCCGCGTATAAAAGCGAAATCTCCATCCAGCAAAGATCTCTTTGTGTACCCGCGGCGGGTGCCGCCGCCCCTCGTCCCACGCCGTGCTTTCCCTTGCAGAGGCCAAGCAGCAGGTGCTGGCCAACCTGGCCAACTTCGCCTACGACCCCAGGAACTACGAGTATCTGCGGCAGCTCCAGGTGCCAGACCTGTTCCTCGACATGCTGACGGAAGACAACGAGACCCTCGTGGAATTTGCTATGGGTAAGGACAGCATCCTTAGTGCATCCATATGTCTTTTTCTCTAAAACACCTGTAATAAACTGGGGAAATATAGAAAATAAAAAAAAGGTGTCTTACAGCCCCTTTGGCACTGTGACGCAGCTGTTTCGTCCTGCAGCACACATCGTGTGCAGCCGTGCAGGGCCCTCTGAGGACGTGCAGGGGCTCTGTGGGCAGATCTCAGGGAAGAATCAAGAGAACATTTCTCGAAGAGCCTTTAAAGTTTTCCAGGTTTTGCTTGCGTCTGTGCTAGAAAACAGGAATTGCCAAATATCAATCAGCACTTTAGAAAAAGGGGATATTTATGCAGTTGCATTTAAGGAAATAATTGCTGTTACTGCACTGAGTTGGAAAAAAAGGTTATGTAGGACAATTAAAAATCCATTGTATAATTCTTGGTATCTTGAAGACGGCTTTTGCTCTTACCACTCGGAAAAAATATTTTTGCACGTTATTTTACAAAAAGAAGGAAAGATCAAGCAGCTGAGGACAACTCAGGGCAAGCGTCTCACAGGTTAGGACCAAACTGCATTGGTATCGGTAAATACAAAGATATGAAAAGCACTCAGACTGTTGCCATTTATTCCCAAATAAGGTGCCATTAAGCATGTGGAATGTGTCTGGATGAGGGTGTAGAAAGAATTTGTCTTGCATGTATCAGATGCTTTTTTTCGCTATTTCAGGTGGTCTTTGCAACCTGTGTCTGGATAAAACTAACAAAGACTATATCCTGGAGGCCAGTGGAGTAGAGCCCATAATTAATTGCCTCTCCAGCTCCAATGAAGAGACAGTCATGTCAGCAGTCACAACCCTGATGTATCTGACAACACCACAGTCGTGCCAGCAGACCACGCCTCTCCCAGTGGTGGAGTGCATGCTTCGCTTCTCTCTCTCCGCCAGCAGAAGGCTAAGCAATCTGGCAACAGTCTTCCTGGAGGATTACTGCACACCTCTGCAGGTGGAAGAGGCCAAGAACCTAAGCAAACACACAGCAGTAGGGATTCCTCTCCCTAAGGACTGAAGCCGTCAGAGCAGCTTGGAGCTATTGAGAGAGCGGCACCCCCATTTTCTCAGGTCTCCAACTAATGCTCAGTAGGTCAAGAGCGTGAGGAGAACAACAAAGAAGGAAATCAGACTAGCATTGAATTTTAGTTACTATTGAAGAGGACAGTACAGCACTGTAGCAGGCCAAGAATGCAGCTGAAACTGGAAGCAAATATTTTAAATAAAAAAAGTGATGGCTGTTGGTCAGCAGGTTGCTGAGTGCAGCTCAGCAACAGCTTGCAAGTCTAACTCTTTCTAGCAGTTACTTTTTCTGCTTGGATCATTGCTCAGCTTTATCACTTCTAGTTCCTGGCTGATTTTGCCACAACTTTCCACTGTCAACTCAAATGACTTTGAAATGACCGAAACTTCATCCTTCCTGCAGAAGAAAGGTGTTTCCCTGCTCTGGTAATCTGCAATCCTACTACATATCTTTGGTACTAAATATACTGTTTTATCATCATGCCACAGAATAGGTGATAGCCATCCTGTAAGTTAGGAAGGAGAAAGCTGTATTTCCCTCATTACCACAGCTGAGAAAGGTGCAGGTCGAAAAAGGGTTTACGGCATTCAGGTTCACAAGAAAAGCCTTCTCTTAGTAAAACATTAACTTAACTGTTGTGTAAACAGTTTTGTGTAAGCTCATAAATATTTCTCTACACTTGCAGCCCAGCCTCTGCCTGCTCTTACTAATGCATGTGAGTTGGAAGTTGAAGGCACCTTGCTCTCTTTTCATTATCAGCCAATCATGCCAAAGGTAACTCAAAAGCCAGAGTGGCTAACTGCCTAAAAACATAAAATGGTTTGGCCCTTTACCACAGTGCTTCCTGAAAGACAGCACTGTGTGCCTGTGAGTTTCAGAGTTTTGCTTTCTCCCCCTTCACGTCAGCTGAAACACAACAGAGTGAGCTTAAAAACACAAAAGCCAACTGGGGCTCCGCCGTGAGCAAGCAGCTCCTCTGTGCACACTGGGCACCTTTTTAGCAGACAGTCTGGCGTGCCCAAACTCAGTAAGTGAAGGAGATGTAACCATGTCTGCGCTCGTGGGGCTTGCAAAGGAAATACAACTTCACTACTTACTTTCCCCCTCCTAGGCCAGGAAATGGGTAGACATGGTTTACATGCACCCAGACCACGTTCCCTACCTGCTGTGTGAAGAAAGGCCATTAGAGCAAATCCAGTTTCATAGTCAGCACCTGAGGGAGGGGCTTCTCCATGCCTCACTGGGAAGTCAGGGCGTTTTCAGAGCTCTTCAGGATTGGGAAGGCAGGCTGGAGGCTGGCAGACACGCAGCAGCTGCGCTGCACGCACCTGAGCTCCCGGCCGGCCCTGCCTTCCCACCAGCTGTTCGGTCACCTCTGTCAGTTCAGGCCCTGACTTAGCAGTTCTGCCACGGAGTCCAATTTGGTTTTGAGAGGAGAAACTTTCATTTCCCCTATTCTGGTAAAACAGATGACATGTATCAAGCCACACTGCATGCTTCTTGAGAAGAGAAAATTGATGTTTGACACTCTTCATGTGGAGACAGCATGTGATGGTACCCCCAATCAGGTGTGTGCACTCTCCTCTTCTGCTCCATCCCAGCCCTCTTCAGATTAAGGCAGGACAACTGAGAACAATGCAGAACCAAACCCACAAAATAAAATCCACGCAGGAAACATTGCTTCAAAATCTCTATATTATTTACCTTAAGCAACAGTCCAGCTTCGTGAAATTACAACACACACTTTAAAGAATGAGATTTTCACCTCATGGTCAAGCACCAGCATGATCATGCACAGCATTGAGTCAGTTGTATAAAAAAAAAAAAAAAAAAAAAAAAAAAAGCCCTGTAATTTTTTATTTATTTCTACGATCCACTCCACCTTTACTGAATAAAGTCCAAACAAATCCCCTCCTAGCCTCAGGCCAGGTGACTCTGGTCATCAGCCCTCTATTTGGCGTACCATGCTTTACACTAGTCCAGTACCAATGTTTTTTAAAGGCAGCATGGTGTACACTAACCACTTTAAATGGCACAGCAGGGCTCAAGGCATTCACCCTGTGCAGACAATGAATTCTTTTAGATCCCAAAGTTCACACGTGGAAGAAGGGACCACTCTTGTTGATCATTTGCTGGCCTCTTTAACCAGGACTCTAGACCCTTGTATAGCTAAGGGGTTCTAAAAATCTCAGTACAAAAACCCTCTAAAGCACACTTAGAACCTATCTACTTTCCTTTGAATTACATTACTATACTTCATAAAACTTTCCCTCAAGTCTACCACTAAAAAACACTCATGTAACTTCCAGCAGATCTAGAACACAGGACAAAAGTGGAAAAAAACCCTTGATCTGGAAAAAAAAAAAAAAAAAAAAAGATGGAGTACATAAAGTGCTTCTTTTTAATTGAAAGAAATTCGAGATGTACAGTCAGGCTCAAGTTGTGCAGTTCACAAGCATGGGGGGTGGGGGGATGGGCAAGAAACAGACACAAGTTCAAGTCAGGAAAGGAAAGGTTTAACCGAGGACTAGGCTGGACTTGCCACCGGGTGGATTTCTCCTGGATGGTGCAGGTGCTGGTGCTACTGGGCTAGGAACAGGTGCAGCAGGCAGGGATTTTTCTTCATTCTGACCTGGGGCAGCCTCTACATCAGCCTCAATGTTTTCTAGAAAAAAAGAAGCTTTTTTAAGGTGTTTGATGAGGATGATAAAAGCCAGAGGGTTTCTCTGGATTAGGCAGATCAGTGAGTTTTCTCCAGGCTTACAGTCACACAGAGCTGCTGTCATCTGTTGGCAAGACAGACTTCCAGCTGCCTGAAATATTTTTCAGAACTCTGATGCCTTCAGTTGAGTTTCAGGCATTTAAGAGTTGCATTCTCTTAGCTGCTATTGGGGGACCCCAGTGATTCTTTTCAATTTTTTTATTTTTTAACTGACAAGCAGCTACAATCAAGTCTTGTACATAGTGTGTGACCACCCTAGTAATTTTAACTCAAATCTGAGCAAGTGCTGGAAATGGAGCCACAGAAGCATCAGTACTTACAAGCAAGAGCTCAGATTCACACCACGTTCCCAATTTTGTTAGAGGAGAGAATATCTGACACTTCTGAGACTTCACATAGACCAGACTAGGGAATGCAAATCCATGTACAGGCAGGCTCAAATTTACATTCCCCGGGAAGCACATGCCAGTTTCATCTATTTTAAGTAGTTCTGAACAACCACAAGTGAAGACAGGACACAGAAGGAATTATTCACAGGAAGCACTTTAGATACTCTAGCAAATAATTTATGTATCTATTTCATTGACAGTTAATGAGGACCACGAGATCATTAGCATCTCACATTTTTACAGATTAATAGAATTAGTTATGAGCCAAAGGCCTGAACACAGTGAGATTTTCTCGCCATCAGCACATTTGACCACTTGACAAAACTTAGCCATCGAAGACTTAACTGTTCATTACCAGGTCATGGATGAAGGCACCCAATAAAACTAATCGCAGCACCACTTCCCACTGCCCCAACACCAATTACTAAATCCTGCCTTTCACCTCCTGTTTTTTATCTAGCTTCTTATCACAGGAGACGCTTTTCACCAATGCTGTGGCAACTTAGCACTGCTTTTTAAAAAACCTTTGATGCAAGATTTTATCAGAAACACTGAAAACCTGTCTGTGACCATCTGCATATCCATGCTTATAATAATCTCCAAGAACTCTGGCAGCTCATAGCTTCCACGCAACCTAAGATTCTCTGCTGCCTTCACTAACCCACAGGCACATGTGACCAAAGCAGTTAAATACAAAGCTTTAAGCCCAAAGCCTTGCAGCTCACGTATGCTGCTGCCTGCTTACTCAGCAAGCTGGGAACGACGGCAGCCATGGCCACCATTCACACAGCCCCGAGTGCTTCATCCCAGTGTCTGTGCTTCAAGCAGACTGCTGGAGTACCGTGAAGCACTCATGATGATAAACTTTCTACCGAACACCAGACTTCACCTTCATGCAATGACAGTCACTTGTGACCGTCAATTAAGAGCTGTCTAATTCTCTTTAGTTAGCCCCATTAATCAAGTACACAGTGCTAACTGAATTTTAAAAAACCTCCTATCACAGGAGACTTCAGGAAAGTTTCCACAGCTTATTAGAGACTCCTTCAGCCATCTGATACATACACTGGCACTCCTCACGTGATCAAGATACAGCATAGTCTGCTAACCTAATAGCTAACGTGGTAAAAGCCAACAAAATCAGATCAAATGTTGAAGTTCTTTCATTACCAGGAAGGGTGTAATCTCTGAGTTAGTTTGCTGTCAAGTACACTGCAAACTACTGGAACCTTTCCAGTACAAAAGGAACTACAGCTTTCAAACAAGAAGCAAAAACATTTCTGCAAAAGGCACAAGTTCTCTTCTCCTAGACAGACGTGACTAATAGAAGGTACATATCCCCCAACACCTACCTTAAGGTTTTATAATCAGTTACATACAGAAAATCATTTCCAAAACTGGAAGAGGAAACATCTTTTAATGATGGGAGCTTATTAAAACTATAGTTATGCTATGAATTTGTAAGCAAATAGCGTTTATTTGGAAGCATATTCGTTCTCTTTAAAACTCAGGAGACAGCCATACAATGTCAAGTGCAAAAATCACATGCACAAGTGGGATGCTCACCAGCTCATGTCTGCTACCTCGCACAGCAGGAGTATGAAGTGGTGAAGTGACAGGGCTAGCTCGACAGGACTCTGTACTCCACATTAAGGTAAGATACCCAAAGCCAACCAGGACGAGATTAATTTAACAGCACGCCGAGATTCTCAGGTACTTGTCACAGACACCACTTCCAGTGAGCACTAGCTTTCTACTCCTTTCGAAGTACCATCAGCAGAAGTTTAACAGCCAAACACATGCCTGACATTTTTATTTTGCCAGGAATGTCTTCAAAAATTTAATTTTTGCCACAGCCACAACAGTGGTAAACTTCAGTTATAAAGGCTAACTTGTTACTTTACTTATTTGGAAATCCCCTTTCCAGCAAACATTTACTCAGTACTTGCTAAGAACATTTTCCCATCACCTTCTGGAAACAAACCAAAGGCCCACAACTTATAGACCTGTGAGAATGGCAACTTCTAAGAGTCAGCATATCATTTTTTCACTCTGTTTCAGACAGCTGTTGCTAACCCAAGCAGTCCTATTTCTGCTGCCTCCAATCTCATCTCTTCTCGTCTCACCACTGCTCCCAACACCACAGTGAGCTGCTTTTAACAAGCACCAGGAGAAGAGCAAAGCCTGCAGACTCAAAAGAGTATCAAAACCACATCTTCCTGTCTGAGGCATGAACTCTAAGTGCGCACACTAGGACGCCAATTAAGATCAGACAGTCTTGAGAAGGAAATACTGAACAAGCCTGCATAGTTCTACTAGAAGCAGCACACCACATCACAGTCTGCTAGAGGAGCAAGATGCTCCAAAGAGCATTCTGGCCAGAAATACAGCACTCAGAGGTAGTTAACAGGCACTCTGGAAAACTTTTCACCCTCCCAGCAGAAGTCTGTTCAGGATATGGAGATCTTTAGAGATCTTCCACAACTCTAAGGTGTTAGAAGTAACACTTAGAAGTACGTGGTAAACAGACACACTCCTCACATCAGGAAGTCAGCTATTCTCAAGGTAAATCTTGCTAAGGAGAGACTTCCAGCCTCAGAGCTACATAAAAAAGCCCTCAAAATAAACATACATGCTGCTAGGGGAAGTGCCTCTGTTTACTCTAAATCTGCATTACGATTACTTACTTCCTTACAAAAAATCAGCATTTAAAAAGCAACAGGAACTTAAAATCTAATAAATGCAGATGCTTTCAGATGCAATAGATATCCTTAATTATTTCTGTGAATTGAGTGTTTGCTGTGTGTGGGAAAACAATAAGACAGAGAAAAAGATGAACCTGAAATCTCTGGAGGTGACTATCCTATTTAATTACAAGCTACTACAATGTAGTATAGTCTATCAATCACGTAAGTCTTTGCAAGATGGTATCCATCTTGCCTTCACAAATTTAGATCTTGATGCCAGTTGCTGCTGCTGGCAAAATAAATGAACAGGACTGCTCTCGTTTTTACCCTGATGACTAACAGAGTCATTCTGCTATTACATCCCATATCGCCACCTGCAATTTCTGATGAAGCACTTAGGTCATTTTACTGATCTGATGGGTTCAAGAGGCAAACCAAGCTCTCGAGATTTTTTTTTCTCCCATCTTCTTCTATTTTGAGAAAATGGAAAACGTTTTTACTACAAGCCTGAAGGAGTTACTCACCAAATGTTTCACCACCGCCATCTCCTCCCTAGAAAAGAGAGGAACACGTTATAACTGATAGTTCAAAATGTAGTTTTACCTTGCTTCCATTGGGAGGGCACTCACACTGTGACTGATCAAGCCATCACGGCTGGACACACCGCTCTGCCAAGCAACATTCTGACAGACCCACTGAAGCACTTCTGGACCGACACCACACTCTCACAGGCAGATACCAGAGTAGAGCAGATGGTTCCAGATGCATGTTTCAACAGATTTAAAACGATGGATTTGTAAGCACCAATTCCTACAGTGACCAGTTTTACTTCATCAACTGGTCAGTTATGTAACTTAACTCTAGAACTTTAAACAAAGATACAATTGAAGCAACCCTAGTGCCTGTACAATTGGTATACACGTGATGCCCACACTGTGAAAGATGCAGGTGGCTGCGAGCACTACTGCACACAGCACCCTTCATTAGGCAGAACTGACAGGAACCAGAACACTGAACTGTCAAGCAGTAATGACAATAAATTAAGCCATTACCCATCAGCGTCTCCTCTTTTCTCCTAAGTGACTCTTTCCAACACCAAACATGTATCTGCTAGGAAAGCCAAGAACATCCATTCCACCCAGTGTATTTAGTTTTTGAGATACCAGTTTCTGACAAAGCTAAAATTTCCTTCGTTACACAAATAGCTAAACATTCTCTTCATAATCAACCTGTTCAGAATCTAACTTGACACAAAGATACAGCAAGTCCTCCAGCAGCAGCCAGGGTTCCACAATAGCATAAGATGTTAGCAACATTCAATCTATGAAAGTTGTTAATTACAAAGTGAACTTGCAGCTGTCAGGATATGAGCACAGAAATCCCCCTCGGACATTAGCTCTAGCTTCTGTCTGTAGTTTTAATTATCGCACAACATAAAAATATTTTGTTTTATGAGAATCAAGATTGCAAAGCTGAGAACTATCAGACAGTATTTAAATAAATAAAGCAGAAAATAGAATTAAGATTAAATCATTTATTTTTGTTTTCTGTGGTAAAAGTTACTAATCTATATATCTTACATTTGCTAAATAGGAACACGACATTTTATCTAACCAACAATTCTGAGGCTCCAATACACTACTAATAACAGAAATGGATTAAACTGACGATTGATGCCTGCTACCAAAATAAAACTTGTTGTTTACAACTCATGAGGGAAAAGATATCTGCCAAAAATTTACCTATCCAGTTCTTTTTCTGAAAACCTAAACCTGAGGCGTTTCTTTTCCACCTATAGCATTTAATTATGCGAGTGAGTCGTTCTCGGCCTCCCTTTCTTTTTTCCTACGTTCAGTGAAATGACTTCTTCTCATCCTGTTTTCCCCATTAACTGTAATTGTACATAATGCAAAAGCCAGGGTAACACTACATATCATGCTCCATATCGCTATCAAGTAAACAGCTTACATGGAAAGAAACACATCTTGGCGTTACTAAAGACAGCAACACAAATGTAAGGAGCATTCCTGCCACTGAGAAGCAGGGTGTTGGGCTATGAGACCAAATCCCACATAAGTCAATAAATCCAGAGTTCACTGTAGCTAACCTTTGTGTTAAAAAACAACTACTTGCTTAAGACTGAAGCAAGATCTCACACCACTGCACTGCTGTCCATCAGGAAGAAAGAAAAGTTAAGAGCTCTAGAAAGTACTCATTTTAGAAAAATCCAACCCTTCCACAACATGCAAGAAGACCATCACGTGGAAAAGAGAACCTGCACAGTAAGAACAGATTTAAGAACAAGGTTTCAAACTCTACAGTGCTTTCAGCTGTGCGTGTCACTGACAAAGCAGCCAGGGAGAGTGATGTAGGCCATTACCACACTCTTTACAGGAAGCATACTGACCTTCGGATCTACGTCTCCACAGTTAGCATCAGTTGAATTTCTCTGTGGTCCAGATGGTTCAGTGTCTTCTCTGATTTCACCTGGCTTTGTCCCTAGAAGCAGAGATCGATTCTAATTAGGCTGCAAGATAAACTTACTGGGAAAGTAGATGAAAAAATGATGTGGCATGTTTTATTTTTTTTTTCCTTCTTCCCCTACTTCTTTTGTGAATTAAAGCTTTACCAGTCAAAGTTTGTCCTGGTTCTTTACATAATGACTCACAAATTACAAGAGCATTTTGTGCAGCTGAGGGCATTGCTTAGATGGAAAGCGGGGTCCCAGGGCCATCTATTTAGGAAATGATCTACAGAAATGGGAATTTAATCCCAGCTGCAGGTACAACACAAAGCAAAGCTTCCTCTGATTAATCAAGATCAGTACTATCCCACATACTAAGTCACAAGTTTGCCCTACTCTAAGATAATTAATCTGGAGAAATTGCATCCAAAAATACACTCTCTTAGCTACGTGCCTGCAACAACGCCTAGGTCCAAGGTTTACATATTAAATAAATAATAATAATAATAAATCCCACGTCAGTAATGCTCATTTCTAGCCCTGATCTACAAAGCAAGAAGTGAAGTTGGGTTTCCAACCAGACACCAGCAGCTTCAGGCCAATCCCCAAAATGGATTAATGCATGTCAGCAAACCTGCAAAGAAAGCAGTGCTCTTACCCGACGATTTAGCCCAGGAAGGTGGATTTTCTTCAGGAGTTCCAAAGATGCTGGATGCCATTTTGTTCTTTCGCATGGGCTGTTCTTTTGGTTCATCAAAACCCAAGGAAAAGTTGGAACCGCCGCCAGGAGGACGCAGCACTCTGCAGAGAGATTCAGCCTTACAGCCTGCACTACTAAGCAGCATTCCCAGCATACAAAGAAAGCCCAACGTAAACGACATGGGGTGTCTGTATTATGCACTGGCATTTAATAAGCGACGCTCACTATTACGTCTTGAGTGCATAACTCAAACTATAAAACTAAATGGTTTCCCAGTATTCAATCCGGGCTTTTTATCTCCACTGCTCTTCTCTTTGGTGTCACTTATCGAAACTAAAACATTCCTATACTCTGCTTGCACCCTTTCTTCACTTGGCATCAACAAAAGCTGCTGTCAGTCTCCAGCCTGACCCCATTAAAAATTAAAAATATTATGGGGCATGTCAGAATCCAGGTACACAACTTCAACAGTTGTGAGTTTCTTTTTCGAGAACCCTCTGAAAGCAATTAATCTTCACACTGGTGGTACAGCAAAGAGTAAAATTTGGCATGAGCCACAGTGCTGCTTTCAATATGACAACTGGACTGCAGCCTCTGTCTAGGTTTCTTCAATCAGAAAATTTTGAGGCAGGCTACTGGGCTGATGCTAAAGACATTTCAGTAGCCAACAGAACGGTGCTTCCAATGCACCCAGTGCTCCCAAATGAAGCCCAGATGTTGGTAGGAAAGGGACACGTTCCCTCTTCTAATAGTTTAACAAAGCATTAGAACTATAAAAAGTCAGAACGTCACAAGCTCTGTGGTGTTTTCTACGGTGAATACACCAAAGCTGTGAATTCCACACAAAGACGACGTCAGAATTTGCAGCGCCAGCACCACTGCGAACAGCACTTGGATTTTTTGAGGCTTAGTGCCTACTGCGCTGGAAATACAACTCAAAAACACTTCCCCAGTCTATGGGACCTCCAGACCACAGTAAGAAAATAACGAAAATGTTTGAAATGGGTATTTACTGTTGCTAACCTGACTTTCATTACAAAATCCATCTCCAAATATACAATCAATGGGAAGATCCGAGCCGATCGGGTCATGCGTTTTAAGAAATCCACTCCTACAATTTGCTGCTTCTCCTTTTGAATGGAGATGATACAACAATCTTGAATTGCCAGTGCCAATTTTTTCCTTATACAGAAGAGATGCCTGTGTTTTTTTAAGCCACATCTGTTGCACTTACCATTACATCATCTTTCTTTTACTATGGCAGTGAAATCACTGCTCTTAACAGCGTAACAGTTTCCAAAGACTTAATGAAATTAACAGAAAAGAGTAACTGAAAGCAAAAGAGCAACTACATAAACCGTTAAGTGATCATTTCTGCCAATCCTAGATAAAGGTAGATGGATTTCATTAGAAGCTTCTCCCAGTCCTGAGGTATTTGAGCGTCTCAGCAAAGGACTACTCTTAACATCGCATCTGACACCCCCGTGCTGCGCACTGAGAATCCACCCATATTTAGGAAGGGCTTTTCAAGCGTTTTTTGTTAGTTAGGAAGCATCTGTTCCGCCAAGCCAAAGCCGTACTGAGAAGACGGCCGCCAAAGCGCGGCGCTGCCCGCGTCCCTTCCAGGCACGCTTCCCAAGTTCCTTTGTTCCGCCAAGAGCCGCTCCGCGAGCTCCAGGTCCGGCTCCGGCTCCGTCCGGGCCCACTGAGCCGCGGGCTCCCCGATGCCTCGATGCCCGGGGGTGCGGAGCCGAGGAAAGGCGTCACCCCCATTCCCTCCCCCCCCCCGAGCATGCTCGCTGCGAGCCGGCTTAAGCCCGTTAAAGCGGTCGTACACAATGAGCTTAACGAAACGGACACCGCCGGACAGCGGCGAGGGCCCCGCGGAGCGGGCGGCGGTCACCCGCAAAGAGTCCGACGGGAGAAAGAGCGCGGTGCGCAGGTGGGGCGGGGGGCGAGGAGGGCGGCGGAGCAGACAATAGAGGCGCCTCGGCCCCACCCAAACGCCGGGGCCGTTCGGCGGGGTGCGGGCGTGGTGGACGACGGCGGGCATCGAGCGAGGGGAGCGGAGCGGTGACCCCCGGGTCGCTCCTGCTGCGCGGCTGCGCCGGGCCGAAGGATTCGCCTGCCTTCTTTGTTAGGAAGCGGCTGAGGCGGGCGGCAGCCCAGGGTGGGTCTGGCGAGCTCCCACCCCCGCGGCTCGCCCCCCACCCGCAGCATCGCGCCGCTCGGTCCCGTCCCCCGCCCTGCCGAGCCCCGAAGCGGCCGGCTGTGCCCTCGCTGGGCGCGGCCCGCCCCCGCCTCCTGTTCGGCCCGTTCCCAGCCCCGACCCAGCCGCTACTCGTGCCTCCCCGGCCGGCGTCGCCCCGGGGCCCATCCGCTGCTCCCTCCCGCCGCCTGCAGAGCCTGAGTTGACGGAGAGCCGCAGCCCCGCCGCGCGCCGCTCTAACGATTCCGAGGGCCTCGGAGCCCCTTCTTTCCCTCCGGACCTGGAGCTGTTCCTGCCGCTGGGGTCCATGCCCGAGAAGATGGTTGTGGTGGTCATTGCGGCAATGGATGGAGAAGACGGGGGAAGGGCTCCGTCAAGGCGGCGGTGGGGAGTGACGGTCCTGGGAACGGAGCTCCCTCCCCCTTCGCCCTGCCTTCACCGCTGCCGGTGACAACTGCAGCCGCCGCCCGCCCCTGCCGCACCTTTATATAGCGCGTAAGGCCCGCCCCCCCAGCTGTCCTCTCAGTGGATGGTTCAAACACAACGCCGAGTTTCTATTGGGCAACGCTTTGCCACTCTACCCTTCGGCCCGCCTCGTGGTCTATTCTGAGGCGTACTGCCTCATCCTCTAAATCCCATTGGTCGAGCAATATGTCTGCTCCACAGCAACCGACTGCACGTGCGTGATGGAGACGTCCGTTAGCGATTGGCGGAAGGACGCGCCGCTCACTTAAGATGCACCGGGATTGGCTTCGCCGCACACGAGGCGAGACAAAAGTCACCGCGCCGCTTCCCTCGGGGAGGCCGCACCGCAGCCCCTCACCTCGGGCGCTGTCCGCGCCCATCCCGGCCCCCGTTTGGCCGTCCCTACCAGGGATCCCTCACGCCCCTGCCCGCGCTGGGAGGGAATCTGGCCCGCAGCAGCCACGGAGCTCCTCAGAACGCACCGAGCTACGCTTGAACAATAGCCGTAGCGGCCGCCGTAGACGTTGGAAGCCGCCTGCGGAGGGCGGGCTGGCGCGGCGCGCGACGCCGTCCGCTGGGCGGAGCGCAGCGCTCCTCCTCAGAAGCCGGCTGACGGCGCACCGCACCAACGGCGGCAGGAACCGCAGCTCCGCCTCGGTCCGGCGCGAAGCCTCCCGGCGGACGCACGGCTCCAGGCCTCGCCGGTCGCTTCTCTCCAAAAGCGACGCACCGGGACCGCCCGAGGAAACGTGCCTTTAATTAGCACTTTAATTGCACGTGCGTAAAGAAGAAGGAAAGAACACCCGCGTCTGCTCCGGACGTGGCTCCCAATCTGCTCTAACAACAGCCTGTGATACCCTCCAAACACTTTAAATTAAAATATATATGTATCTTAAATATATTCATTTTTGGTCAGGAAACTGCAACTTCTGGTTGTGTTGCTTCGCTCCACGTATAAAATGAAATCAATTGTCTGAACAACAAGCCTTAATCAGCTACTCAGGAAAGAGCTGAACTGCTACAACTGCAAAGTCAGGACCGTTATTTTACTTTTTTAACCTAAGATTTATAAAAAAACTCTTGTTAAGAACACCACAAATACCATCACTGTTGAAATCCCCAGGGAATTTGCCGTCCCATAAGTTCCTAAAGTTACGTTAAAGGCAAGTTTTAAGCTACACGAAGCATCTGCTCTCTTGGGAACTTTCAGAAATATTTTGTCACTGAAAAGCCTTTTATTCAAACCCACAGGATCTGAATCTTAAGTCTGAACACTCCTACGGCCCTTAGAAATACACATTTTATTAATATTATTATTTATTTTAAATGTAGAGAAACCCATTTACTCTGACAAAGCTGGTTTGAAAATACAGCTTTAAGATTCTAAAACTTCCGTATTTCTAAGTGACTCCACTGATCACTGAGGTGCTGAGAGAGCCCTGAATGCAGGTTAGTCTTTAAATAAAAGCTGCTTTGCCAATTGTTTACTAATAACAAGATCTAAGGAGTTACGAAGATTGCCACAGAAACTGGACTTACGCTCGTCTCCGGGATTATGAGATTTGACCAGCAATTCTCAGCAGCTGTTTTACAATCTGAGAAACCAAACAATTCCATCAGTTGCTGAAACTCATCCTGCAATGAATGTAAAAAAACATCTGGAAGTCTGAATGAGGCTCCAGAAAATGTATATCAAGGCTAGGCAAGGAGAGATACTGCTGGTTTGTGAAAAGCCTCAGCTTGAAGATCCTTCCAAGACCAAGGGCTTTTCATGCCAGTCTCAGCTACTTATGGCAGACAAAAAAGACATTCCCCCCCATCCCCAAGCACACAGTACCAAAAAGAAGTTTTGACCAGTCTTGTCTTCTCCCATCCATTCACTCACAACTCAAACTCAATTTCAGCTAACCATTTCTGCTCCAGATGGATTGAGCAGTCCAAGACTTGCATCTGAAGTGATGCATAGAGTCTGTTCATGGAAGGCAGGTATCACACAGGTTCAAGTTTGTCCTTCTAAGCAGATGCTGTATTTTTCAAGAGTTTAACTAAAGTTGCTTTGGTGCCTCACTAGAGCTCCTGGAAAAAACAAGCTGCATTTTGGGAAGAAGGCTTGAATCACTATGTCCAGACTTCAGTCAAAGCTGCACATGTGTAGTTCCAAGCAACTTAAAAAGCAGAGTAGCCAATTCTTGCTGTTTTCTTGCCCGAGAACCCAGCACTGCAAGTCTGGCAGTACACTCCAAAGCATGGTTACTCAGTGAAAAACTGGAACAAGATGTCAGTATATTGACAGATTTCTTAAAGTGCTTCTTTCATTCAATTTTTATCTTACCTGAGTTTGTTTAAATTCTAAATGTTTGTGGAATTTTCTTAATCAAGTGATCCTGCAAGACCTGTCGCAAGGCATCAGATCTGCTTTAATGACATCTACGGCTTAGATCGCCTTTCCAGTCCACTAAAACCAGCACAAAAGTCCATCATAAAGGGTCTATCTTTTCCCTGTGTCCACTGGAGAATATTACTTTCCTAAGGAGCAACAATTCAGTACTTTGAGCATCCACAGAACCTCGTCTTACCCTAGGTCTTAAAATCTCCTCTATACCAGATTAATCTAAGGTATCCATTCCCACTCTGCAGCTCCTGGCCAACTCACACTTGTGCTGTCTTTTTACAGCACCCCACCAACTCACATTCCTTCAAAGACCTCTGCTGACAGTGAGCCATTTCTTCAGTAGCATCACTACTTTTACTTTGCACCTCCTGCATAAGCTGTAATTCCTCAGGGCTAAGGAAACATCTCAAAGGGACTCAAACCTCATAAACACCAGCTGGGTCTCCTAGCATCTCCATGTTAGAGTAAAGCCATTAATCCCATGCCACAAGTGAAGAAAATGGGAAATGTCCGAAATGAATTATCTTGAAGGCCAACCAAAACTAAGAACGGAGAACAAACTCCAGTCTATCATGCTACATCTTCACTACCAGGGAAAAATGCTGTACTAACAGAACACAGTTTGGCAACAAGCTAACAGCCAGAACAAACATCAGTAATCCACAGACTGAAGCATATTAGGTCACAGTTGTACTGCAATTAAAAATAATTCAAGTTACTTAAACGTTTTTAGACCTTTTTTTTTTTAAATAATACAGAACATATACGTAGTAATATGTAAGCTGATAAAAAGCACACAAGGAGGAGGCTACTATCTAAACTATTAAAAATCCTCCAAATTAATTTTCATTTTCAATTTAATAGATAAAGATCAAGGAAGCATTTTGCTTGTTTGTTTGTTTTCAGATTTGAAAAGATATTGCTATTCTTCAGAAATTGAATTGTTTCCAACTGGCTAAAGCATAGAAAGCATTATTTCTTTGAGCCAGCCACATTATGCTTTTACATTAATAATGCAGTAAGGGTCAGAATACAATCACTATCCAGCAGACAAAGTGACAGCACTCAGATTACATTGTCAGATTCAGAAGTAACCAAGTAAAGGTACCAGGAAAGAAATATTGCCCTGAGAAAATAATCTGTATTTGACCATAACCTTTGCAGAGATGTTGTATCTGTTTTGATACCATTGTTACCTTGTAGCAGCAATTATTTTAATAGGACTTCAGGGATTTTTTTTTTTTTTTTTTTATGTCAACATCACCCTATGCCAGTATAAGAATCTGTCTTGTTATCACCTAGAGTATTTCCTTACACACTTAGCAGCCCAGCACATGCCATTTCAGAAATGCCTTGCACTTCTAGGGCACTGATTTTCAGATGTTAACTGAGTAGGCATTCCACTCAAAGCTAATTTGAAAATTTGAGTAATAATTTAATTTGCTTGAGCTTTTGAAAGATCCCAACTGTTTAGTAAACATTAAAAACTTACCTGTCAACTAGCGTGACAAGACCTCTTTGCCAATTTTCCTTTATCTTCTGATATGTGGACTTCTGGCAGTTCCTTGGGCTACTACAGCAAACACAAGATCTGTCAGAAATTAAGCCAGATCAAAGATCTAAAAAACCTCCCAATAATGCAGTCTAAATGGATAGTTTATACCCCTGTAACTTCATACTACTTCTGAATTGCTGAACTTAGCAATAGCTTTTTTACAGAAGATGAAGTTGTAGGAAAATCACTGAAATCCCAGCAAACAGCAACTCACAGGTGAATTCTCTAAGCAACACAGGGCTAGTGCTAACAAGGAAGAAGTTCTGTCATAAGGCAAGTATTTGCATGACCACAAAAGAAAGAATTCTAAAAAACTAGTTGAGGGGGGAAAAAAGTCAGCATTCATCACCTTACATACACCTCACGCTGTACTGTTCAAGGAACTATTCTAGAAATGTCAGGAGCCATCTCAGATGAATAGCAAAGCAGTGTTAGGAACTGATACATTTAAGTGATCAGTGCCTCTTCGTTTCTTTTAGGAGCGTGATGCCAAATACTAAAGGAAAATTCAATTTATGATGGAGTATTTCCACGGCTGCCACATCAATTGAATGCTACAGAAGAAAGTTTTTCTTTACTTTTGTACAGGAGAATTTTGGTTATAGCTAGGCACAAGGCACAGTTAATTTCAAGATGGCCTCACTTTATCAACAGAACATTATATTACAAGATCCCTGCTCCGAAGTTAACGACAGATGAAGCACCACTGTATGAATTAATGAAATTAAGAAACTGTTTTTGAAAGCATACTGCTCCATACCTGTCACTTGGATTTATTGCCTCAGAAAAGAAAGATATTAGACAAGATACGGCAGGGAGTTTTGAGCTCCACAGTCTTAACTCAGGCTAAAAAAAAAAAAAAAAAAAAGCTGTACTTAAGGAGACCCCACCCCTTCTTCAGAAACTAAAACAAGTCCAAACATCTTTTTTTGGCCAAACAAAATAAGACAACTTTCACCTGGGAGAAGCCCTGGCATGACATCAAATCGAAACAGTTCTATACAGCACTATCAGTTGTCCAGCCTGGTTGGAAGCCAGAGATTCCGAAGTCTGAGAGGAATATATTCTGTGTGTAACCTATGGAAGGCACTAAAACATATCCACCCTGCTTTTTTTTTTTTTTCCAGGCCTTCATAGCTCTATCTACGAAAACATTTGTTCACAAAAAATCAATTTTGACCTTGCAGTGTGTCACAGAAGTCTACGAGATACATGCCAGAATAAGAAATTATCTACTTAGCATTAGATCTAAAAGTTACAACAATGGCACAGAAGCGAAATCCTTCAGCTACAGAGTCAAAAATAAACAAAAAAAAAAACCAAACACCACCTTTCTAATAGTCTACTTTACATGCAATTAATTTAACATTAAATAACTTAAAATCATGATGTAAATTGAACAAATAATTGTCCACGAACTAAATACATGAGTCTATCACTTTTGCACAAAATCAAAAGATGTCCAGATCCAGCAGACTCAGGCCTAGCATATGTCAATTGCTTCTTGAATTAACCGTTACAAAAGCTATCAGCACAAGGTAAGCCCTGCTAACAATACCTAAAAGAGCATTAACTACTGGCAACTACCAGAAAATACTTGAACATTCCTAGGACCTTAGAGAATGCATTGGGTCTGCTGAGTAGACTGTTATGTAATCTTTCACGTTCATAGGTTTCACTGCAACCTCTCATCTTCCCCAAGAAAACTCAAGAACCACAGCCCTGTGGAAAAAAATAATGAAAAACATCACTGTCACTACCTTGCAGTGTGCCGAGGGAGAGACAGCCTTTCTCCCTTTCAGGCAGGAAAACTGCAGTGGTAAACCAAAACTTGGAATCCTCATCATCATTGCTGAATACATCCAAAAAGAAAACTCTTTTTTTTATTTTTGCTTTACATTTCCAAGCATCTCCCGTTTGATACCATGGCAAACTGAATGTTTAACAAAATGAATGTCTCTTTATAACTTAACGTTTACATCAAAAGGCATTCAAATACAAAGTATTAAATTTGCTTTTGTAACAACAATATTGGTGTTTCTAAGAAAGACTGACAAAAAGAACCCAACCCATAACCATAGGCAAGTAGGTCCAGTATTTTGCAGTTTGCCTAATCAAACATTTTTGGCTCAGCAGAACATACACAAAAATCAAAAGAGAAAGCAGACTTCTATTTCCATTTCCACTGCTGGTTGGTTGGCTGAGAGCTCTCAGGGAAGCCTTTCATTTTCCAACAGTCTTCCCACTGCAACTGGGGAGTATGTTTATTTGCTTACCACACAGAAAACTAAGAATTGAAAAACATAAAGTGCTGTAGAGAAATAGCTACAAGTTCTGAGTACTATTATTCCACAGGGGAGGGAAAAAAAAAAAAAAAAAAAAAAAAGAAAACTGATTATTTTAAACAAGAAGTTTATTTAAACAACAAGACGCTTTACTAGAAGGGAGAACTATCTAGGATTTTTTTTTTTAAAGAGTAATTTACCCCTACTTAGACAGATTGCTCTACAATGTAACAGCTACGTACAAAAAAGTTATAAAATTGTCCTTGGTTTTACAATGATAAAAGAAAAACATTGAAATTATCCGATCAAACAAAGTATGTAAGGTTTTTGTTTTTAAACAAGGAGAGCAAAATAACTTACTGGAATATAAAGATAAAAGTAGAAGGAGCATGCCACTAATGGAGAAAGGGGCATTTTCACAGAACCAGTTTGTTTTCCCACCCCAACTCCATTAAATGTTGATCAAAACATACCATTGGCCATTTAGTTAAAAAAAAAAAAATGCGTTTTGTCTGTGCACATACACCAGTTACCTTATGTACAATAGAAGAAATAGGAAAAAAAAAAATCAAGAGAGAGAAGAGAGAAAACTATACTGCAGTAGTCAGGATGTGGCTGAACCAAGTCTTATTTTTCTAATTGTGAACGTGTTGCCTGTGGGAGCACAGTTCTGGAGAGGAAAGTAGCAGGTTCTTTTTTTGTGGTTTGTTTTTTGTTTGTTTGTTTTTTAGTAAACTCCTCCTGTTTGTTGCTGGAACACATCAATTGTATCTTCATCCTCCATTTCCAACTATAGCAGAAAAGAGAAAAAAGGCTTTCAACTACTATAAGCTGGGTTGTTTTCACATTTCCTTTCTTCATGTTTATTTTTTATGCAACTTATCCAGCCCAGCCCCACTCCCCTCCATCATCATCATCACTTTGTGCATTTAACCTACGTCACCATGATTCAAAAGCAAAGAAATGATGCGGAAATAAATGCCAGCGGGTAACCTGTCCTAGAATTAATTCTTGTACATAGCTTCAGGGCGCACTGCAGAATTCCTATGGAAAAGATCAATGTTTCTAATACTTTCATTTTATTGTCTGCTTTGCCACTGCATCTTCTTTCTCCTATTTAATTCCTCCATTTACCTGAGAACACTGCCACAATTCCATTTTGTTGCTGTTGTTCAAATGTGCAAATGGCTTCGGCTACAGCACTAAAGAAAGCATACTATGATTAAAGCCCCTAGGCCAACCAGGCAGCAGAACAGACAATCAGTAATTACGAACAAATAAAGCATTTTATATGGTCAACAATGTAACAACCTGCCGGTGAGAAACGGCAACACTGCATTACTGTAATTCGTGTTTCACCCTAAGGTCTGCAGTTCTGTTCCTGGGATGCGTTACCTACTGACAAAATCTGCACCAAGACTAGAAATACAACTCATGTTAGTTACAGCAACTTTTTCAGACAGTCTCAATTTCTGCTCCAAGAAATCAAATTGGTCTATGGCATTCAGTGCAGGTATAAAGAGACTGATCTTCAGCTTCGGGACAACGTGGGGGGAGAGAAAGGCACCGTGTTGCTTTAATTCTCAGCACTTGAAGTTTGAAAGTTCCATAGACTGTGGCTATAAGAAGCACACTCTCTGGAGAATCTGCTATAAACCTTTTAAAAATAAGTCTCTTATTTTGTAATGAGTAGTTCTAAAAATCACATAAAACTGTAAAATTCTATTTCAATGCAGCTAAGTGGAACAATACAGAAAAACAGTTAAGTGACAGTGAACCACCTGGGTGTTGGAATGGCCTTTGCTTTAACCACATTATAGACTACCTGAACTCCATGATATTCGTTAATTTTATACCACTGAAACACAGCTTCAAATTACAAATAACAAAAAATGACTTTTGTGTTACAAAATGCAAGTTTACAGGCAGGGTCTCTGATAACACCCTGGCAAACCTTTATAAAAAAAATAAAGTTACTGCTTCAGGAAAAACTCAATTCTTACCTTTCTGGTTCTTATTTCAGAGCTGTGACTCAATAACCTGGCAGTCTTACAAGATTCACCATCTACTAACATTGTACTTCACCTCTATTGCTACAATGATACAGGCTCGCTATGCAAAGCACACAAGGAGTCTCAGATCTCATTTCCAACAGTTCTAAAGTAGTTCTATCAAAACATCAGCAACAACTCTTGAAGCAACTTTCAAATACAGCTCTTTAGTTTTGCTTTCTGCTTACCTGTGCGGGTGTGTCTGTTTCATTAATTGGCTGCCCATCGAACCGGAATCTGATTTGCCTCATCGACAACCCCTGGGCAAAGAGAAGCAACACAAAAGGAGGTACGTTTTGTAGAAACCACTCACTGCTTTTCTCTTTAACTTGTTACTAGAATTGTGGTACAGTCTCTAAAAGCCATCATTCATGATGCATAAAGCAGTTTTCACACCCCCCTCATGCACTGATTTTAAAGCATTTCACTACAAATCCTTGCAATCTGTTTTGCATTAAATATTGTATTGTGCCCAATTACTAAGAGAAGCAGCGGTGTCCACCCTCTGACTGAAAGTTACAGTAATTTCCAGTATACAATTGTCACCCCAAAGGCTAAGATTTTTATAATGCTTTGTAATAATAATTGACTGGGAAAAAAAAAAGTAGATACAACACTTTGAATAACAAGTGTTGAACAGTAACACTAAGTACAGCTTTTTTGCTCTTTCCCAAAAGCAAAGGTACCCCAAAACATTCTCCCAAGAAAGCAACAGCTGCCTATTAGCATAGGACAGTAGCATAGGATAGCCAATGGCAATTTTTTGACCTTGAACAAGAAACCAACAGAACGAAGTTTCTCCATATACAGGTGAAATGAACTTTTCAAAGAAGTTAATCTTCTAAACACCAGAAATTACTACAGAGCATTTTGAACCAGTATCTCTACCACACACACTAGCCATTTTGCTGTTCCAACCCACAAAAGATTACTACTCATTCCTGCTTAAACCAACGGAGAAGTTTTTGTGTCCCCTCTCTCTAAAGATACAGGAAACTCACGGGGCTTTGAAGTCAGCGCAGTGCATTGCATGGCTCTGCTTTGGCACCCCTCAGTTAGAAAAGGAGCCCCAATTTAGCCATGCAAGAACACACGTAACACAGAATAAAACTTAGCCTAATGGTGATTTTTGGGAAGTTTTTAAGGAAAAACTTAATAAAGAATATTACGATGAGCAACATTTCTGTTAAGACTTCATAGATCACAGTGAAGACATTCTTCTAGATTCTGCAACATTCACTCAAAACATCATCTCATTTAGGAAAAGAGGAGGCTACATGTCAGGACAGCAACCGGTTTCTGCAGAGCTGTGTTCTCAGACTTTGCGTTTCCTAAAATACACGCTGCCTATTTAGAAACCTTTGGGTTTCTTTGCAGGTTCTCGAGGACTTCTGAGCTGAATAAATGCTAGCTGAAAAAATACTAAAAAGCTGTACCTTTGTGGATATTAATCTCACCGAGAGTATATTTCAGTATTATTTTAAGTGGGGGAAGTGGTCTTAAAGAGTCTTGATCTTTTAAACATATAATTCAAGACTTAGTCCCTGCCATTTTCATCTACTACATGCAATGTCTTTTCCTTATTTAAAGTTGCTAAATTCTGTTATAATCAGCTTCTACCTCTGTAAAATCAAACCTGAATTTCACTGCTTAAGAATTTTAATAGAGTATGCATAATCAGCAATATGAACAAAGTCTGACTTTCAGATTGACAACTAGATGGCATCAGGAGAAAACAAGCCTCATCATTAAGCACAAATGCTCCTTCCTAAGGCAGACGTTAAACACTTTTAGATCTTGAAACGCTTATTGACATTCCCTCATCTTAACAGGGAAGCATTAAGCTAACGAATCAGAACTCTATGAGCAATCCAGTAGTTAAGTCAGTGTTATAATACATGCTTATCACCCAACTCTCCCTAAGTTCTTTCTGCACGTTCCTAACTCACCCTTTGCACTCACAATTTTGAGACACAGAGCAACGGCCCCCACCTACAATCCAGATTTCACAAAGATAACCCACCTTCGTTTAACCCATTTCCTGTCACCACTCTCAGTCCTTTCTACAACAGATCCTAAGAACAATACACCCTCACCACACAATTAGTTTCTGTTAAGCTTCTTTCATTCTATATATTTACACAGTTTAAGACTTCACCGTTTTCATCCAGCCCTTAGGAGATCCCCTCTCCCCAAGAAAACCCTCTGCTGTGTTCAGGCAAGATCCATACCTGTCGTTCACAATAGGCTTTCATTAGTTTACTAAGTGGTGTATGCCTCTTAATCTTAAACTGCACCACAGACCCATCTTGCCCTGCCACCTTCAGATTAATGTGGTCATTGTTTTCAGTCTTCACTCCTTCCTGTTGAGGAAATTAAAAAAAAGTTTTCTTAAAAGCTATGAAACGAGAAGTTCACATTTTATCAAAGGGCAACAGGTCATTAAAAAGGAGGAAATAAAGTTATTGTTACAGTTGACCAACGTGAAATGTTAAGTGGGCAGCGCAACTCGGGCAATAAGTAACAACAAAAACTAACAGAGATGAGCGTTGTCAATTCCTGAGCGTGGTTCACATGCAAAGTGGCAGAGAACAGCACCACAGCAGGAGTAAAAAAAAAAAAAAGTTATTTCTACCAAGAGCACAGTAACACACAGCACTGAGTTACCCATCAAAGGAGTAAAACCACGTGTGACCGTAATCCCAAACACTGAGGAGGCCATTTCACACTTTATCTCAAACTTTTCTGAACTCTGCTAAGAGACTTCTCAAGAGAAGTTCAACACACTTTAAAGGCTGCGTTTTGAAAAGAAGACGAAGTCTGAACAGCAGCAGCTTTCTCCTCCATAAAGCACTTCGGAGGCTCCCGCAGTGCCGTCTGACGCTGCTGCTCCACACCGGAGCCCCGCGGGGTTTTACAGCCACCGCCTGCCGGGGTCCCGCAGCGCACGGAGCGCGGCCGCCATGTGACAGCTCCGCACCGCCTCCCCCATTATTCCTCGGAGTCCGTTTAAAAATAGAAAAAGGAAAAAAAAGAAAAAAAAAAAAAAAGAAAAAAAAAGAAAAAAACAACAAAAGAAAAAGAGGGGGAAGGAAGAAGGATTAAAAAAAATAAATGGGAAAAAAAAAAAAAAAGCAGCCCGGGGCAGCGCTGTTTGCCGGCTGCGAGTTCTCGCCGCGGTCGGGTCTGTCGGTTTTATTTTCCCGTCGAAAGCCGAAGCGCAGCGCGTTACCTCAAGGCCCGGAGCCCCGGGGCGGACGGAGCACGAGAAGGGCCGGGATGGGGGGATGCTGCGGCGGCAGCGCGCGGAGCAGCGGGTCCGGCCCCGCGAGGAGGAGGAAGGAGGAGGAAAGAGGAGGAAGGAGGAGGAAGGCAACGGCAGCAACCGCCTCCGGCGCTGCCTCTCCCTGAGGAGGGCGGGCGGGCGGGCAGCCCGCGTTCCCCCCCCGCCGCCCTTCCCGGCGATCCTCCGCCCGCCCCGGCCGCGCTCCCCCGGCGCCGCTCCGCGCAGGAAAATGGCGCGCAAAGGCGGCGCGGCCCTGCCCGGCCCCGGCCCCGGCACGGCTCCTAGGCCTCCCGCGGCCGCCCGAGGGGCGAAGCCGAGAGGGGAAAGGGGCGGGGAGGCGCCCGGCTCACCTTGGGCTTCTCGTCGGCCATGGCGAAGTCGGCGGTGTCCGGGACGCTCCGAGCGCTTCACAAAGGGGGGGAAGGATCGACCGAACGCGGCGGCGGAGAGAGGAGGGAGAGAGAGGGAGAGGGGAAGGCGGGGGGGGAGGGGGAGAGCGCGCACGCACCGCCGCGGGGCCGCGCCTTGCCCCGTGCGTGCGCGCGCCCGCCGGCCTCTCCCCCGCCCCCCCCGTGGCGCGGCCCCACCGCCCATTGGGCCCCGGCGGGCGGAGGGGGAGGGGAGAGGGCGGGGAGAAGGCGGAGTGGGGGGGGAGGGAGAGCGCGCGCGCGCCCCGGCCGTTACATAACGCGGCGGCGGGAGGCGGAGCGTGCGCGCTCCCTGCCGGCTGCCCGCGCGCGCCCCGCCCGCCCGCCGGGCGCAGCGGGCCGTGCCGTGCGGCGGGTATTGTCCTCCTCAAAATGGCCGCCGGGCCGCGCCGCCCATCCCCCTCCCGGCCGGGCGGCGCCCCGTGTCCCTCGCGGCTCCTCGGCGGCGACCCCGCCCGGCTCCCCGGTCTCCCCTCCGTTGACCCCTTCCTACCTGCCTCTTCCACCCCAGCCGTAGCGCTGGATGCTTTGGGGCTGGCCCGGGTGCGGGCAGCGTGGGCGCGGGGCAGGTGGCAGCCAGCTACGGCTTTCCCCGAGGAAGGAGTTTGCTGCGGGCTGTGGCGGGCTCTGAGCTGCGAGGCCGGCGCTCCCAACACAAAAGGGGAAGTGTTTGTTGTAGGTAAAACGACCGCAGTCAAGGTTTAATTATTACCTTCTTCAGATGTCCGAGAATGGGAAGCGGCATTTCAAAAAATAATAGTGTATCTTCTCATGTGTTTTACTACGACGATTCCTCCACGTTCACCTCAGTGGCGCAGCACCTCCAGGCATCGCACAGCACTTCGTCTCTGACGCTCCTCCGCCCTTTGGTACCAACGTAACGTCTGCCACCATCGTCTGTCAACGGTTTTTCCACAGCACATGTGGAATAGGCCCCAAACGGCCTTCGTGGAGGCCTGTGGTGCGGGTTGGCCAGGCTGTTCCTGCAGAAAATCCAGGCCTGCAGCGGGGGGATGGGATTTGTCTAGAATAAGCAACTGAAGTAGTGAAATACCAGCTGAACAGAAAATGACCTTACTGAGCAAAGGCTTTGGATTGTTCTCCCTGCAGGTTCAGCTCTACCTCTCCGCCTTTCGGCACAGCCTTTGGAGGGGACACTCAGGAGGTGTTTTGTTTTACTGCAGTTGCCTGGAAATGGAAGAGTAATACCCGCTAGGAGCTGGAAGCCGAACGTTTACCTGAGTCCACAGATAGGAAAATAACACGGCTGCATTCCTACCTGAGATGGTAGCGATGGTGGCACAGCTGCGAGGCTCCCATAAATGGGTGGGCCAGCGTCCCACAAGTTGCAGTGTTCTCTCTGCTTCTGAAAAGCATACACTGAAAGCATAAGTCTCAGCTACAGTTGCATCGAACTTTTCGGTATTTTTCTCTGGAGTCTGTAATTCAATTCTGGAAAATACCAGAGATACTGGAAGATCTGACCCCAGGTAGCAACCAAAATGCTGTTTTAAATTGTAACCTACTCAAACCAACTTTCCCCTCCTACCTGTGTCACTTCCCTTGATTTACCATCATTACTGTTCCTGTCAGTCAATCCTGCTTGTTTCATTACTTGTGGTATTGCTGTTGTATTTATTTAAGCTACTGGAAGGCAAGAAGCTCCTGTATCTGGAGAAATCCCCCTCCAGTAGTTGGGCAGCATGCTACCATCCCGTTTCACCTCCTGTTTCAACCTTGAAGAGCAATGAGCAACACATTTAAACCGCTACCTACTTCTTATCTTTCTCTCCACAACTAAGAAGCAGGACCAGGTGTGAGAACAAGGAAATTGAGCATCTTAAAACCCACTCTATGCTTATACCTCAGACACTGTAGACTGCTTTTCTGAGCAAGACTCATATGGGTACCATATGGGTACAATGCAGAACAAAATACAAGGATGCTAAATTCTGTTTAAAGAAATGCAGCATCACAGAGGAGCGATTGCTGTGTCACAAGACTGAAGTTGGTTGATAGTCTTCGCTTTCGCCATTGCTTTCCACTCCCTCTTTTAAGATCATCGTGTTGCAGACCAGGAGGAGGATTTCTTTGGGAGTGGCTTTGGGGACATGAGATGAAACTGGTCAAGGCTGAGAGCACCATGAAAAAGCTGAATGCCAGAATGAGGTTAACTGGAACATATATTAAGGCCAGCATCACAAATAGAACAAATCTGCTTAAAAGGAGACATGAAAATAAGCTGGATTTTATGAAAACATATGGGATTTCTCTACTGCTGCAGAAGTTGTATCTGCTCAAAAAAAACTGAAAAACAGTTTAAACTGTAGCACCATTGGTCTTGCCACCAATTACAGATTCCCTAATCACAGATGTTTCTACACTCCCAGTTCTTATATGGCTTTTCTTCTTACAGAACAAGAGGAAACTCACATTATGCAGGAGATTCAGTTGAGCTAGCAATAAACAGAGTGCTAAAAAATGCGAAAATAACTGGCTACACAACAGCACTCAGAGCAAGCGGTGGGGGAGATGCCACACTGGGAACTACAAAAGACCCAGTCCTGCAGAGTCCAGGCTGCAGCAGAGCGGGGCAAAGGCAAAGCTTTATTTCTCTCTGAGCTACTTTTTACAGAATTGAAGAGATGTGAATGGGGAAGCATCACAGTTAAAATTCCATCTCTGGGGAAAAAAATTCCCACGTTTCTCAAATATTTCTGTGCCTTGTTTTATTCTTGTATAGTAGTTTTATATAGAAGAAATCTGACTTATCTAGATCTTGCAGAGCACTTACACTTAATTCTCCGCTTTTCTGAAGAGGGCAGGGAACACAGGCATTCAACCTATATTCCCTTTCACAACAAGACTTCAAGAGATTAAGATTTTTAAGATAAGACAGCTGCAGGCAGAGTGCATGCGCCAGTATACATTAGTAAGCACAAGCCTACAAAAGTGACTCCAGACCATTCAAAACTTTATGGCTTTACAATTAGCTCAATGCAAAAATGGCGAGACAATAGTTACTAGAGCTATAAGCAGGAGAGTACAGCTAGGGCTGCCTTTGTCATCCAAATTGTCGCTCAAAATCCAGGAAGAAAACGCTCTGACTGCAGTGTGGTGTTAGAAAGCAGCATTCCTTTATTCCTCACACCTACTGGGTGACTTAACAAAGCAGCACGCTCTCTCGGAGTTGAGGTTCTACATTTAAACAGTTAAGACATACATGTCATTCTTTTCCAATAACTCATTAATATATGTTAATGTTCCTTTGTGCATGTGCAGTTGCATTTAGTTGTATGCCACTTACTTTATCCCCATTTTTCCACCATTAGCTTCTTGACAGAGACTTTTGTCTGACCTTTAGCTGTTTTTCCCCAATCTGGCAAAATTCAATTGCTCGTTAGGCCATAATGAGCAACTTCCAAAACAGTACTTGTGAAAATCCGTGGAAAACGTCCTTGCACCTGGTGAAATGCAAAGACAATTAGTCTATTATGATTCCAGTGCTTCTTGTGAAGCAGAACTAAGAGAAAACAAGGCTGTTCACACACCAACCAAAGTTGAAATTTTTAGAATTAGCACTCATTGATTCCTTTTTGGCCCTTAAACTAATATACTGGATCCCTATTGCTAAACAAATCAACCTATGCCACCTTCTCAGCCTAAACTCCGAAGGGGTGGCTTATTCAGACTTTGGTCTTCATTAATATTAGTGTAGCACTGGGAGCAGAAAAATATTGTCTGGGGACTGCCTGTCCCATGCCTCCCCTTTCATGATGCTTATCTTTCTTGCCTTTTCCCAAGCCACGAGATTACTTTCAAACCTTCTATTTTGTAACTTTTTATTCCCTTCCTCATTAGACCTCAAAGTTCTGCTGCTTTCCTCCATCCTCAGAGAACAGTAGCACTCCCTTTTGGCCTTTGCCTTCAGTGGCTGAACCCAGAGCCTGAACTCTGAATTCTTTTTGAACAATATGTACTTCCATGCTGACGTTCTGGCTGCCAATTCAATACAATTACACAGACTGGACAGGCACAAGAGCCTTTCTTGAGAAAGAGTGCAGGCACACCTCCCTTCCAGATACATGCAGCCCTCCAGCCGACCTTCCAAGCAGAAGCAGAGCTCTTACTGCTGGGTTTTCAAAGATCCTGTTTTGGTTTACATCTAGAGCAATTTTATGGCTGAAGGATATTTTAGATCTAGAACTCAGCATCAATATCCTCCAGAGTCATAACCTATAGGGCAGCACCATCTTCTATGACAGCGGAAGAACGTGACTCTGTGGAAGAGATTCAGTTGCATCCACACCCCCAAGCACGGGACTCTTGCCTACCACAAAGGATGAGCGCTCTTAGATTTGTTCCTAAAGCACGTTTCTGAAGATTTCAAATTCTTCCACCCTGCAGAAGCCATTTCTCCTGCCTCTAACAGCCACCACTTCCTGTTCTCAGCAGGTCAGTGAAGAAGCCACGCTCTTAGCACAGAAAAGCACTAGCTTTATTTGTACAGAAAATGATGGATGCGGTAGCCAATAAAGAGGCGATTTAGCAGCAAAGTGTTGCAGCATTCTTCTTACGAGGTCAGCAAATGACATAACCGATATTGAAAAATTAACCCTGCCCACAGCACGGGGTTCCAACCCCTTTCAACCCAAGCCATTCTGTGAGTGCAGGATTCTGCTCCAGAAAGCACCCAATGGGCCCAAATACCCATCAGTGGAAGAGGGGTTGACTTTTTCCGGGTGAGAATTCAGCAGGACAGCCCAGTCATTTTTCTTATCGAGCGTACCTACAGGAACGGGGCACAAAGCGAGGTGCCTGCAGGCACGAAGGGCAGCGTGGGCACAGCGCCTTTCCGCTCTGCTGCCGGCCCGCCGCGCTCAACGTAACCCTGCAGTAAGAGCTGCCCTCGAGCCCGCAGGAGCCGAGCAAGGCACAAAGCGCGGAGCTCCACAGGCCCGAGAGCCGCAGCTGCACACGGTATCCTCTGGGGACTCATCTACTGCGAGCGCCTTGAATGCGTAAAGAGACCCATCGTTAGAGAGCGACCGCGGCTCGGCTCCGCTCCGCTCCCCCTGCCTCCCCACCGCCCCGCTCCGGGATTCCAGCGGCCCGGCCTTCCTCCACCCCGCCCCGCCCCCTCCCGCCCCGCCGGGGTCTTTCGCTGCCGGCGCTGTTTCCGGGGCGAGCGGCCGCGCCTGCCCCGAAGTCGCAGAGCCTCAGCGGTGCCGAGGGGGGGGAAGGACGGAGGCGGACGGAGGCGGACGGCCGCCAGCTGAGGGGAAACGCCGCGGAGCTCCGCGGGCGGCAGCAGGCAGCGGGGCGGGCAGCCGCGCGGGGCCTCGGCTCGGGCGGGAGAGCGGCGCGGCCATGGAGGAGCCGGACGCGGAGCCGCCGCTGACGGTCAGGGCCGGGGCCGCGGGGCCGCTCCGACGGGCCGTGCCGGGCCGCACGTCCCCTCACCTCGCCTTCTCTCCCCCCGCCCTCCGCTCCCTTTCCGCAGGTGGTGCCGGGCGCTGACCCGGCCCGGACGCAGCTGTGCTTCGCGTGGGGCCCCGCCGAGATGCTGCTGTGCGAGACGCGATTCGGCCGGAGAGGCGGGGAGCGCCGCGAGGCGCCGGGAGGCAGCACGGGGCCGGGGCCGGCGGGGTGCGGCGCTGCGGGCGGCGGGGACGGAGCGACGGGCGCCGCGTGTGTCTTCGTGGTCCGCAGGGATCAGGACATCTACATGGAGACGCTGCGGAAGCTCTTCAACGAATCCCACGGCATCTTCGTCGGGCTGCAGCGCTGCGAGGAGGAGCGAGCCGCGAGGGCGAGGAACGCGCAGTGAGTGGGGCTGGGGCGCGGCGCCGGGCGTTTTGTAGGCAAACGCCGTCGAATGGGCCGAAGCGCCGAGGACCGGGCAGACGTGCAGTTCCAATCGCGCTTCGGGGTGACGTGGAATCGCTAAGGGGGGAGAAGACGAGAAAGGGCCAACCCCGTCCCGCCGCCACGGCCCTCGGTGCCACGTCTCCGCGGCTCCACACGCCTCCGGGGCGACTCCGCAGCTCGCTGGGCAGCCCGTGCCACCCCCCACTGCTCCTTCTGGGAAGAAATCTTTCCTAATACCCAACCTTCCCGGCACATCTTACGGCCGTCACCCCTGGTCCTGTCTCTATTACCTGGGGAGAAGAGGCCAATCCTCACCTCACTACAACTTCTTTTCAGGCCCTGAGGAGTGCCTGGGACCCTGCATACCTGGTGCCAAAGCAGCCGCCCACCAGGCTTACCCTCATGCTGGAAGCATCCACAGATGCACAGAATAGGCACTAACCCCAGTAGCTCTCTGTAATTGATCCCTTTTTGTGTTTGGCAGATTAGTCCAAGTGAGCAAAAACTACCGCTCAGTCATAAGAGCCTGCATGGAGGACATGCACCAGGCTGCGAGTAAGTCTGTTTGTTGTACTGCAATAAAAGGAGATGCTATTTGTGATTAGAAAAATAAGATTTCATTTGGAAGTCGTTACAGCTACTGAAAAACAGCACGTATAAACTTCAGTAATTAACAAGATTCCATTTCCATCACTGACATTTCCAGGTTGGTTCATCATCTTGTAACTGATTTTGGGAAGACTTGCAGTCTTTTCATGTCATGAGTCGTGGAAAAATGAGTCAAAATTAACAGCTTTCCTGAACAAGTGAGAGCTCTCGCTCTGTTTTAACATCTTTATCCTGTAAATTTACCAGATTTATAAAGAGTTATGAAGGTTAGCTTAGCTTTATCAGTTGTGTACACATTTGGGTCTGTACCCAGTGAGTGGTCAGAGATTGTACTTATGAGCTCAGAAAGTACTGTGAAATAAGGTAAATATGCTGGTTTTTGACTTGGCTCATTTTTCACTCAGTTTCAACCCGGGACTCTGCCCTGCACAGCCAGTACAGCATTCAGGTAATCTGCAGTCACATCCACATAGTTGCACGAATACTGGTTAGTAAAGCCATGAAGACACTGTGGCTGTAGTTTTGTTGTATAAGCTGCACTGATGTCACTTAATTAGCCTTTTGTTCTTTCTGTGCTCTTTGTAACTCTCTTAAAATAACACTTTTTGTACTGTTTTGTATTTCCCTGAGGAGTGATTACTGTTGCATTTCAATACACAGTGTTGGTATTTTCTAAACTAAATATATGTAGAGAAGTTATGGCCTGTTTCTGTCTTTTAATTTGTATCTCTGAAATATCAGTATGACATTTATCTATAAAGACTGGTTGTTATGGACAGCAAATTCAGCGGTGCAGTTAAAAATAAATAATGGGAACAATGCAGCTCTGCTTTTTTTTTTCAGGTTTCTATTCTCTCTGCTATGGAACTGATCTGGAATCTGTGTGAGATTCTGTTTGTTGAAGCAGCTCCAGGTGAGCAGCAAATAATTCTGATGTGAAGACTGAAAGTGGTCTTGTTTGCATAATTGTTTAAAATGCAGATAGCATCCACTGTGCTAGATTTTAATACATATTGTAGAGAGTCTGACGTAAACAACACTAAGTTCTAATACCTCTTCTGCCTCCGTAGATTGCATTTTTTGTACTAAATTATGTCAAGATGCATTCTACTTTTCCCCCTCTTATGGAATATGCTACAGTTTACACTGGCTTATTTATTTCCCACAGAAATGTAATGAAGAGAGATAACAAAAACTTGTTCCCAATTTATTCGACTTTAAAGCATAAGCACATTCTTAACCCTTAAATCAGTAGATACCAACTAACATTTACACATCTTGATGTAATTCCTTTAACAACAGGATGACATTTCATAAGTGAGTTCATGAGTGATTCAGAATTGTTTTCTTAGGAAATCAGATTATGCTAACAAATGTGCTCACATAATTCAAACAAGGGGTTCATACATTATAGATTATTTAATCCAAAGAAAAAGTGAACTGCCTACCACCAGATTTCATCCTCATATTTAGTTAATAACGAGATGATGGTTGTAGCAGAAATGCTAGTCATGGCTTGAAGCAGTGATGGAGCCCCTGGTGGGAAGGCAGGGCCAACCCAGGAGAGTTCAGGTGCATGCAGTGCACTGAATGACCAGAAGGGATGGAGCCAGGATCCACCCTTTCCCAGCCCTCACTTAAGGAGGCAAGGGGGATCTCTCTGGAGATCCCTGCTTACCTGAGGCCTTCCAAAGGTAAGCAGCTTTTTTTCCTCCATTTCTGTGTCCATGGCTGCTGCATTTGGGCTTGTCCTCGTTTGCTGCAGCCAAAGACTTTGCCACCCTGCTCTTATCACTGTACTTTCCATCACATTATAGTGTCAGAATGGTAAATGAAACAAAAACATTTTATGGATCCTTTGGCATTTCAAGACTTACGATATGAATGAACTTTTATTTCTTCAAGTAACTGGTCTGTGCTTCTGTCCTGTCTAAAACTTGGCACAGTGAGCCTCGTGCTCCTGCAGCTTGGCTACTTAGGGAACTCCGTGCCTTTCTAGTTTGAACGTGGCAGATGGAAATCTGCTTAGTAAATCTCATCTAATGATTGTCAGACCGGTAAGGTTAGAAGCAGTTAGTTAGAACAGTCTGGGGACAGTTTGGGAACTAACAACAATACCTTCTCTGTGTAAAGCTGGTCCTCTCCTGCTTCGTCTCCTTGACTGGGTTCAACTTCACATCTGTGATGTAGACAACATGGTCCGTGAAGTTCTGAGCAGTGAAAATCCATCAAAACACAAGCTCTTCTGGAACGTGGTGAGTACAGCCCCCTGCAAAACTTCTAGAGGAAGAGAAGTCATGCCTATGCATCTTGCATTCCTCTTCCCTTCTCAGCACTGTAGTACATCTCAGAAACCGATACTTGACATGCTGCTTCTGTCTGTACAGTTTTAAGATGAAGCACTGTCAGGATCATCCTGTCCCTTGGTCCTAACTTGAGCCTTTCAATTTCATGATTCACAGAGTTGTATATTCAAATAAGCAGGGGCTAAAGTTGAAATCTTGTAACTCTACTTAATTTTCTTGAAGATTCCCTGATATTCTGCCTGGGTGTTCGGTAGCTTTGCACAGCTTGGTGCTCACAGTGTGCTTTCTGCAGGTGGATATCTTTGTGCTGCAAGGCCGAATGGATGAAGCACGCCACTTGCTCTCCAAGGAAGCCATTGCAAATCCCACATCAATGAAGATGTACAAAATCCTGGATGATTTGATGAAGAAGATGCCTGTGCCCACTGTATGTACAAAGCACTCTTTTTTTTTTTTTTTCTGCACTGATTTTTTTTTTTTATTAGTTCTACTAAGAAAGGAGATAAGAGCAATAACAGAATTAGTCCAGTCTGTTTCATCTCTGCTGTTGCTCCTTTAACATCACAGGCTGTTGACCATTAAAACATCTGTCTTAATCCTTGTAAAAATACTTGTCTCAGTTACCCAAGAGATCCAAGAATACAGCCGAAAATCTGCTAGGTGATAAACCAACATAGTCAGAAGTGATGTTTTTGTAGCAAGGTACACTGCTGGCTTATCTGAAACAGTTCCTGTTGAGAACTTACAGAGAAGTCTTTGAAGACTTTACCTGCAGGTTTTCCTCTGTTGCAGTGATCTCCTTGTAGAGGAAAAATTGCAGCTGCATCTTTCACTGGTTGTCTTGGAATCCTTTTCCTTTATTTAGATACACAAATTAAGACACTTCAAATGCAGCTGGAGAACAAAGAAAAAAATGACAACAGCCTACTTATCTTTTTAGCATGAATGAGTGCGAGTTCAGACCAAATACCTGCTGTGACTTGGTATTTCTTTTTATTTTATGCCTCTTATTCCATTCAGCTTGGTAACACCCAAACGCTGACTGAGATGGAGCTGAAATGGCAGCACTGGCATGAAGAATGTCAACGTTATCTGCAGGATGGAACCTTTGCTTCCAATTCCCACATGGAATCCATCTGCAAGGTGTGTTTTGGTTAAGAAAGGAAAGTGGGCAAGTATTGGATTGTTGTGTACTTCAGAAGCCATGTGTAGTGATAAGTAACTTTAATACGTTAAATCATCTGTTCATTAGATCACTTGTGCAGGTCGCTTTCCTGTCCTAGGCTCTTAATTAAATTGTAAAGTTTACAAAATAATAGTAGTGCCTTTAAAAGTTAAGATGAAGCTGTGTACATTGCTGAATTTGCAGAACTACTCCTTTGCTTTCCTTCCTCTTAGATCCTGCTGGGAGATGAGAATGCCATACTAGAAAAAAAGGAACTCATGACTACTTGGTACCACTTTCTGGTTACTCGACTCCTGTATTCACATCCAACTGTGAAGCCAATGGAACTGCGGTTCTATGCACAGGCAAGAAATAAAATTATTTTTGTATCCTCCACTTTAATGCAAGAAAGATTATGGTACTTACAGAAAGCTTTGGGAAGGCTGATCTTTTTACAGAAACTACATACTCACAAGACTTTTCTTGGATTTTTTAAATGGACTGGAAGACTGATACATAAAAAATAACGGTTGAAGACCAAGTCTCTTTAGTGTCTAGTGTTACCAGTTTTGGTCCTCAAATTGTCTTTCTAATTTCCTAATGCTAAAATATTGCTTCTTGGCTGCATTCAGTCTCTGTGACATACTCTCCCATAAAATAATCTAAATGAGACTATTGCATCAAAACAAATAGTTTTTCTTCTACCCTTGCACAGTTGTTTTTTAATCATGTCTTGTAATCTTATTCCACAGTCTAGTATGGACATGTTCCTGGGTGAAGAAAGCAGCCCTGAGCCTCTAGACACAATTTTAATGGCAGCCTTTGAATTTGAGCTTCACCAAGTGATCAAGGAGTGCAGGTTGAGTTCTTAAAGTTTTTGTTTCTCTAGCTTTACTGTGTTGCTTCCAATAACATTTGGGGTAGAGGATACGGGTACAGGCTGCAAATGCTACGCAAAGTGAGCAGCAACTAAAAGTGTTCCATTAGGTCTGGGACATTGCAACCAGCCGCTATGCTGTAACATAGCTTATGTATGTGCAAAATCTCACATGTTCCTTGGCACTGGTTGGCTAAGCATTTTTTTTGTTTTGCTTGTTTCAAATACAGTGTTGCTCTGAGCAACTGGTGGTTTGTGGCTCATCTGACTGACCTTTTGGATCACTGTAAACTCCTGCAATCTCACAATCTCTAGTAAGTATTTATTTGCACTGATTATTCAGTCACTCAGAAGTAAGAACGACTGAAACAGCATGTCTATTTTGGTGAAAAAGGAGCATCTTAAGTATTTATAGAAGTTGGAAAATAAAAGTGCTCCGTGGACCCACACGTTCTGCAGAAGCATTTGCTGTCCTGATGAGTTTGACATGCTATTCAGCAGGACTTCAGCAGTGTTAGGGTTTGTGGTTTGGTTTTAAATATATTTTTAGCTGAAATATTATCAACAGCTCAAACGTTTGTGATTGTTGGAATAGTGAGAAACTCATCTAAAAAGAGCTTCCATGCATAAGTGTTCAACAAACTTCAGTATGAGCAATTCTGCTATTTGCATTCTCCTGCTGTTTCGGTTTAAGGCACTCATACTGTACGTTACATTTGCTAATGCTGTAAAGATGTAGGTGTCCCCCCAAGGATAAAGCTGCCCTGCAGCTTGAGAAAATGTACCGCGGGTGCTTCTGAACTTGAGACTGGAGGCTATTCTGATGAGGTGCAAATAGTAATGCCTGTTTCTTTTCTTTCTTCGTTCCTTCCCCAGTTTTGGTTCAAATATGCGTGAATTTCTTCTACTAGAGTATGCCTCAGGACTCTTCTCCCATCACAGGTAGCGATTTTTTTTTTTTTTTTTTCCCCAGAGGCTAGACTTAGCTAGGTCAGCAAAAAAAAAAAAAAAAAAAATTGCATAATAATAAAATGAAAAGGCAAAACTTAAGCCACTGTTAGAATTTCAGCAATCAATTAAAACCTATCGGGTGTATTAACCAGGGTAGAATAGCTACTGCCTCTGTGACATTTCTGGTACACTGCATTTTTGAGATGCAGGAATTCCAAAGTTGTGTATTAGGCAGCTGATAGTAGAAAGTAAAAACCATCTTAAGTGCAAACAGTGTGTTAATCAGAATTAAGTATTATTAACGCAGACTCAAATTCTACTTGATCTTTCCTGTTATGTTTATTTAAGATTTACAAGACTTGAACTGCTTGACTTTTTCTTCCCTCCTCCTCCCCCTCCCCCAGTCTGTGGCAGCTGGGGGTGGATTACTTTGACCACTGTCCAGAGTATGGCAGGGTCTATTTGGAACTTCATATTGAGCGGATACCCCTTAACACAGAACAGAAGGCCCTCAAAGTGCTGAGAATCTGTGAGCAGAGACAGATGCATGAACAAGGTGACTGATTCTTAAATTTCACTGTTTTATAGTGACACAAGTGAAACTACCAAAACTGATTTTCTCTCCTGTGTTTTCTCCAAAGTCCGAAGCATCTGTAAAATCATGGCCATGAAGGCTCTGCGAAATAATCGCTTGGGCTCTGCCCTGTCTTGGAGCATCAGAGCCAAGGATGCAGCTTTTGCTACACTAATATCAGATCGGTGAGTCTATGTCAGAAGCTCTCAGGTGGCCATCATTGTAGTGGGCTGGTAGGAGTGGGAAGAAGGCAGCCATCCTGGAAAGGTCCCACTGCAGGCAGAGTGGGGTTATGTTTCCCTCAGACCAGGTGTCTGCTTCGGGGCTAGAAAATGACATCCTTGGGTTCTTGTCATTTGCAATAGCCTAGCTGTTTTTTTTCTACACCATTGTACTTCAGGAGATCTACAAATCAAACAGATTTGCTTTAACAAACAGTCCAGTAATAGAATTGAAAATGCTACTAACACTTAGCTTACACCTAGACAAAAGGCTGGGGCTTCACTTGCAACTCTTACTGTGCTTTTGAATCTCTAGCAGCCCACGTCATGGACTTTTTTTTTTTCCTTAATTGAAATCAGACAGGAACCAATCTCTTTGTATAGTTCTGTAATTATGCTCTGGATAGATGGCTAGGTAATACTACATCTTCAGCAGTGTAAAAGGGAGAGGTAAGAGACTGCTGGCTTCCCCCCTCAATTTGTTCGTAAAGGGAGTGAGGACAGTCATATTTCTTTCAACAGAAGTTGAAAGAAAAGTACTGCAGGAAGCAGATGCTGAAAAAAGCAGCATGATGAAGGTTGTGACAAAAGAGATGAAAAGCTTTTAGAATTGTTTCTGTTGCTTGCCTTTTTAATTAATTAATTTATTTATTTTACACAGCAGAAAGAGAGAGCTTTGTTATGATCTGGGAAAGTTACTTATGTTGCTACCAGTCTCAGCTTTCTGTGTTTCTCCCTTTCCTTATTCTCTTTAAGAAACAGATCTCAACTACTACAAAATCTAGAAGGAAATAGTGTCAGTGAAATGCTCACTATGCTGACTCACTAACCACTCCCAGAAGACGTTTTTATGTCTTCTGAAGTTCTCAGTCATAGTCAATTAAGATGAAATTCAGTTGTATACTAAGCTTTCCTGTGAAGGGATGAGTAGATACAAAAGAAACATGAAAAATAGCCTCCCCTGTGAGCCTTTGCTGCGTTTACTTTCTCCACAGATTCCTTAAGGACTACTGCGAAAGGGGATGCTTTTCTGACTTAGACCTCATTGATAATTTGGGACCATCCATGCTGCTTAGTGACCGGCTGACATTTCTTGGTGAGAAGGGCCTAATTTTCCGGTTGTTCTGTTATTTATAACACAGCTACCTCTACACAGTTTATCTTCTGGCAATTGAATCTCCCTTTCTGCATTACGTACAATTCTTTAAAAGCAAAAACAATTCCTGCTTGGTTTTCCTTTAGAAGTTTCAGGAACATCGGATGTGCTTTTACTGAAGAACTCTCATACATTTCTATCTTGAGCTCAAATGTCAATCAAAGTTGGATTGGAATGGGAATCGTTACTTCCTGTATTTTTGCAGTTAAGCAGATACAAGTCAGTCATGGAATAAAACTCACATTTGTTCTCAGCCAATTATTATTCTAGCTATCGATCCAACTAATTCTTAGCAAAAGCAGAATATTCTACATCAGCAAAGATCTCATTTTCCATTTAAGCAGCAAAACCTTTCACACCTCTCAATCTCCTGAGGTATCAGAAAAAAAAAAACCCGCATAAAATAATCTGAGTTGGAAGGGACTCATAAGAATCATTGAGTCCAACTCCTTGCTCCACACAGAGCCACTCAAAAATCAAGACCATATGTCTGAGAGGATTGTCTAAACGCTTCTTGAACTCTGGCAGCTTGGGGCTGGAACATTCCTCCTCTTCTGTTTCTGTTTTTTTTTTTTTTTTTTTTTTCCCCTCCTCTAAACAGATGCTGCCAGTCTCTAAGCCACTCGTGTTGCTCACCCTGCAAACACTCAGCACCAGGCAGCATCAGTTCAGTAATACGCTGATTCAAACAGTAACTCTTTGCAAAAACAGTGGCAGATTTAACTTTGTTTTTCTTCAGATAACCTGTATTTTAACTTTCCTTCGTGCACAACATTCCCATTCCAAAGCAGCTGAGTCTAGGGGAAGTCTCTTATCTATTGCTTCATGAGAGCAAACTGACTTCTTAACATCCATAAATCGCAGCTTGCACTGTTCTGACAAATGCTAATACTTTTTACCCTTCCAACACTCATGTGTAGGCAAGTACCGTGAATTCCACCGTCTGTATGGGGAGAAGAGGTTCTCTGAAGCTGCCAGGCTACTTCTGATGCTGATGACTGCTCATATTGCCCCTTGCTCCTTCTGGATGACCCTCCTGACAGATGCCCTTCCCCTGTTGGAGCAGAAAGAGGTGAGCATGCTGGTCGAACACAACAAAGACACCCCACATCCTTTCTTTATTCCTGAGAAGTTATCTCAAAGCAGTCACGCTCCACACTTAATGGCCTCAGGCCAGGACTGTTCATAACAGTTCAAGAATTGCATAGTACTCCTAGTGTCTTACTGAGGGCAGAAGGATGACAAATAACTTCGAATAAGATAATCACTGCTTTTAGAAAGCAGCAGTGGAATAATAGAATAACCCATGCTAATGGGTTAAGTACACAGCTGTCCAGTTCTTTCTGGTACTTTATTTTAGTGTGCTTTCTTCTGCTCAGCCACATTTTTGCTTTATGATTCATCAAGAAAATGAAAGTTTATTTACTAGAGACCCGGGATTGGATAAAGCAGAGGCATGCACTCTGACCTCGTAGCTCACCCTTTGCACAAGAGGTTATAGACCTTCTCCAGAGTCACTTAGAGATCTTTCCCAACCATAACAATTCTAAGACAATCTAATTCAACTGTCTGCCTACTGCCAATGTTCCTTAGCACCACATCTACGTGTTTCTTGAATGCCTTCAGGGATGGTGACTCCACCTTTCTTGTCAGCCGGTTCCAGTGTTGGACTGCTCTTCTGGAGAAGTTTTTTCTAATATCCAACCTGAACCTCCACTGGCACAACTTGAGGCCGTTCCCTCTTGCCCTATTATTGTTAGCTGGGGCAAGAGGCTGACCCCCATCTCACCATAACCTCCTTTCAAGTAGGTGTAGAGAGCGAGAAGGTCCTCACTGAGTCTCTACCAGACTGAACATCCCTGTTCTCTCTGCTGCTCTTCATGTACAGCTGAGCATTGACCAATAGCCCCAGGTCTGTTTCCTCTGTGTGGTCTTCCAGCTACTCTGCACTGAGCCTATAGCATTGCTGGGGTTGTAGTGGCCAAAGCGCAGGACTCAGCACATGGTCTTGTTGAACCTTCATCCCACTGCTTCAGCCCAGCTATCAGCCTGTCCAGGTCCTGCTGTAGGACCTTCGTCCCCTCAGGCAGATTGACACCTCCTCCCACCGTGGTGTTATCTGCAGACTTACTGAATGTGCACTCAACCCCCTCATCCAGACAATCAATAAAGATATTAATCAGGATGGGCCCTGTAACATGATGGAAAGCACAGCAATGACAGCAGAGTAATAAGTGAGGACTTTCTCAAACACAGCAGCTGTGGACATAGAAACAAAGGAAAGAATTCACTTACCTTCAGAAGGCTTCAGGTATTTAGGGATCTCCAGATAGATACCCTCACTTCCACTGCCAGCCCCTAAATGAGGGCTGGATCCTGGCTCCACCCCTTGATCATGCAGCAGTATTGCATGCAGCTGAGCTCCCCTGGGTTGGCCCTGCCTTTCTAACAGGTGCTCCATCACTGCTTCAAGTTGTGATATAGGATTTCTGCTACAGGCCCTAATTCTGACCCTTTCTACCATGAATTGTCCTGTGATCCTGTGAATGAAAGGTCAGAATCAATCTGTAGGCGTATGAATGCATTCTCTTTCGTCTCAATACGTCTCAATCATACAGTTCTTAGACTGTATGATGTCCTTCAGCAAGTTATTTTAATGAAAATACTTTAATTTCCACAGGTCATATTTTCAGCAGAGCAGACTTACGAACTAATGCGATGCCTGGAAGATCTAACAGCAGGGAAGCTGGATAGGCAGAAGTTCCAGGTACCTCCTGTTTTGAGGACAAATGGATAATGAATCAATGGGGTTGTGGGATAGTCAAGGAAAGCACTAAACTTGTTTGTAGCCAGGGACAGAAACAAGGGAGAGCCTGAGTTCCTGAGGCTGGCACTTTGTTAATAGCCAGCAAACTGAGGTGTCAGCAGGCGATAATTAAGCATACACAAAAATAGTGCAGTACTTCCATTCCTGAGTGTTCTGTTGATTTGGATTGGACTGCTATGTTTTTTCCAAATTTCTTAATAATTAGAAATTACATAGACAATGGAAAGCTGAGATGCTGTCATCTGACACCTCAGGCTAGTGGATGTTCTAGGCACAGAACAGGGAGACCTTTGCTACACATGTAGAAGTCTGGCAGAAAGAGAAAAGGTTTGGTAATTCTGTCTTTAGACAATTTAAAAATTAAGAAATGTAGCTTTTACCCATTTTGTGGAGATCCCAATGACAAGTAAACACGTATTCTCACTCTTAATGACCTGCATATTTGTTTTTCAAAACCCAGAAGGAGAACCAGCTCATTATTGCATGCGCTGATCTAACCCAAACTCTGCTTTTAGGATGATGATGTTGAGACCATGAAAGTGGAAATGCTGAGACTTGCTCTTGCACGAAATCTGGCACGAGTCATTGTCAAAGAAGGCACATTGGAAGGATCTTGAAGACAGTAATGTGTGATTTTACTCTGTGTGGCTTATTGTACATAAACATGACTGGTTTTCTAAGAATAAAGGTCTTGTTTTGCATATTGTTTGGTGATGTGATCTTGTCTTTCATAAAAAAGAACTTTAAAAATTGTACAGCTGACTCCTAGGGTTGCTTAATCCAACTTGGTCTGGCCATCTTCCCCTTCTGACAGACCTTCCTTCTGTGTTTTCAGTTGCTATGCCACTAATTATCCAGAACTGAAACCAAACCTATCTTTTAACGCACTGGCATTTTAACCAAAAAGGCAGAAGTTGCTGTTTTCTAGTTTGGATGGGTTTCAGATGATGGATTGAGCCTTAGTGGTTCCAGAACCAGTGTTATACTCCACGATCAACCATCAGTAAGGGCTATCCCCAGAGCAAAGTAGGGAAACCAATTTATTTAACATGCAGCAAAACAAATGCATTTAGATGTATTTACAGTAATGGCTGTTTGGTATGAAGCAGGAACCTCAACCTACTGACAAGGAACACTCATTCACAGCTTAATTTCCAAAGCTTATAACAATGCATTTTCCACGCAGCAAGACTATGCCATCTTTCCATTTGGCTGTACAGCACACGCGGTGCACTGCCAGTAGCAGTGAGAACAGCGCCATTCTGCAGAAAGCACTTGTGCTCTTCTGTCTTCCCCAAAGTCACAGCGAGATTCTCATACAGGCATCTAAAGCAGTGAAATCTGCTTCTTCAGGGTATGCTTACAGCACTGGGCAGACTTAAGTAACTTAAATACTATCCCTATCCTGACCGTGCCTGAAGTGGCAAGAACATTTCCGAGGCAGAAAGAATTCTTTCCTTGTCCTCCATCATAGTCCATCAGTTTAAAATTGCTGCTTTCTGTAGGAATCTAAAAGATGCAACTCCCTTTTGCCTGCCCTCCTTGTCAGGCTGTGTCCTCATGAGCTTCAGAGCAGGATACAGCAAGGTCCTTGGCCAAAGCTTTGGATTCCTCCCCCTCAGAGTTTCCACAATTGCCTGATATCTCTGATCCTTCGGGCCTTTAAATCCACAGAATTTTTCATCTCTAGTATTTATTTCTCGTCACAGAAAAGATAACATAACTAACTCCAAGCATTATTTGAGTTCTGGTTTTACAGCCTGTGTTAATTCCAGCAGCACTTTGTCCAAGGATCCATCCTACCTGTGCTTTTGTCAGCGGTGGTTAAAAACAAACATTAAAACAGTGTCTCAAAGCTATTTGAGGCACTGCTTGAGATTGAACTTTGAGAGAAGGAAGGGACTTCTGTAATCAACTTTCAGTCACTTAAACCTAGTTTATAGTCAATTCCTGTGCCACCTGCTAACACTGAATTCTGATGTCCAGTAAAACCACTCTCCCTCTTCTGGAGATGATTGCACTAAGCCACTTAATATAGAGAACTATTAGAACAGGGCATATGCATTGCCACAGCAGAGCCTTCTTTCCTTTCCTGCTTGTTTCTGTTCAGCCATCCTACAGCTCCACTATTTACATCTTGTAGTTCACAGTACTCATCTTATTACTCAGCTATATAGCAACACTGCCTGCAGGAGAGGACCTGAGAGGCACTCTCCCCAACCTTGGGTGAGTGGCTGTAAAGACACTTCTGCATGCCAGGTGCTGCCCTCCACTAACACTGAAAACAACTTTCCAGCTTCACTGCTTGGTTTTACCACCTCACCACACTTCTCTTTTCCCCACACTGCGGAATGCGACGAAGGCAGAAAAAAAGAACAGTTTAACCATTTGCATACAAAACAGTCCTAGCTGCCCCAAATGGATACAACAGGGAGGCAGCCCACAGTATAAAACAAATATATTAACTAAAGATACAGCAGTGTCACACAACACAAGAGCTGGGGTCTGCTTATACTGATCACTGGAAATGCAACAGATGGAGGGAGCTAAATACCACTTCAGTGTTTAAAAAAAACATAAAATAAAAAATAAAAAAAAAGCATTCCCTCATGGAGCCAGCATTATTGCTCAACATGCTTAGCAGGTCCAGTCTGGCACTGAGGAGGTACAAGTCCAAGGGAGGACATATGTAAGGGCTCTGCACTGAGGAAGCTCGGGGTAGCATCATTACCAGCATGTAGGTAACTCTGGACAGCAGTACAGGAACACGCTAACATAAATCTCCTGTTGACAGGTCTCCCCTCAAAATACTGTAACTTCAAGTTTAAAAGAGTGGAAGATAGGACCATTCACCTGGAGGCCAAAATAAAAGCAGCCAGCACTATGTGTTACCAGCTGCCTTCAGTTCATGCTTGGCATAGATGTCTCAGGACCCCTTCAACGTGGGGTACAACATTCTGGACTAAAGCTGCAAGCAGAGTGGGCAGGACATGTAAACAAAGCTTAACATCACCAGTGGATAGCACGTGCGTCCCTCCCCTGTCACATTCATTTCAGTCCTGTGGGATCCTTTCTGGGTCCTGTCACAGTCTGTCCAAGGTTCCAAGGTCATAAATTCCCCCACAACTCCACTGGAGGGAACTGATCCACTTCACCAACCTCTGTGGCAAGCTGGTCTCCCAGCGTGAAGGTCAGTCTGTATCTTAGCCTCACTTTCTCCTGCAGAAAAGACAAAACCCAAGAGCAACACATGAGAATAGCCCTAGTTGTTCTGGAACAAAAAATTTCACTATCACAGCTGTACAGAAATCACAACACTGTTGCATTGCTGCAGAGGGTCAAGGTAACCTGAGTTATTTACTTTAAATATTTAAAAATATAAAAGCTTTACTGCTTAGCATGAAACAGCAGGAGAAAAGCATGAGTGATCAGCAGTAATAGTTTGCTATACATGCAGCTAGTACCCACTGCTCAGCTGCTCTTCAAAGAGCCTGAAGAATGATGCTGGAATAGATCAGAATTTTCAAAACTGAATTATGCATCACGTGCAGGAAGATAAAGCAGGTTCTGCTCTGCAAAATTCCCAATAAGCACCAGATGGAACCCATCTTTCAATAGGAGATCTCCATGTGCTTCAAAAAGTGAAAGTTTCAACAATCTGCAAACACCTCTTTAAATATCATAAATTTCAGCTGATACCTTAAGGCCATTTTTGCTGTAATTCTCAACCACTTCAGCATACAGCTTTGACGTTTACACATCATGTAGGCTACCTAAATAACTAATTGCAGAAAGGGTTTCCACAGCTATTCACACACTCCTAGCACGATGAGCAGAAAGCAAAATATTAACCACATTGTTTCACTGGTCACAGGGACATCTCATAACATGCCAAAGGGAAGGGACAGGACCCGATATCACACTGTTCTTTCAAGTCTGTCAGGCTGTATAGAGCCTCAACACAGCAGAACTCTTTCTAGAGAACTAGTTAATTTTACAACACGCTAAGCATCATTACAGCAGGGCACATCCAGTGCACAAGGGATTTAAGATAAGCTTCTGAAGCAGCTCTGATTGTTCTCCTTTAAAGCTAAACCCTATAAGACTTTTGCTCCCTTGATGGGAAAAAAAACGTACAGTGTTTTCCCACGCTTTTCCTTCCTGAAAAAGGCTGTTGCAGAAGAGACTCTGTATAGCTGTTCTCAAGCCTTGAATTGAAACACCGCTGATCTGCTGCTGCAGTAATTGCTTCTGAAGGGCAAACTAGGAATTAAGAGTTGTGCTTGCTCATAGTTTTGATCCAAACTCCCTGAAGAATTCATCTTACATCATATTAATCTGAAAAATGACAAGATAAATGCCCACTCTGTTATAGTCTATCCTTCTCACCTTTGTAGGATTTGCCAAAAGCATGATTTGGGTGATGGCAGCAGGCGGCTGGATGGGATTGAATGGAGACAGCTCAGTGCCAGAGGGTGGCTGCAACTTCACTTTCATGGACTGCAAACAAACAAACAAAAAGAATGGAGTATCTCCTACCTTTAGGGACAATGGAAGATATATGCAGAGACTGTGGAGATAAGAGCAGACATCCAAGGTGAAGAGAATTAATCAGTGCGTGAGAAGGAGGAGGCAAGAGCCCGTCCACTTGCAGAACACAATAGGACCAGGCAGACCAACAAATCAGAGTAAAAGCACTGGGGTCAGAACACCAACTGCACTCCTTCTTACCTGAGTGCTCTTATAGCTGAGGTTTTAACGCAAACAACTTGATGACAATGGGCAGATTGTAGCCATTTGGGCCACACTTTTCAAAACACAAATCAGCCATCCAAAATCATGTAGCTGCAATAGCGATCAGAAAGGAACATATTCTTCAATTTAAGAAGTCTTCGTGAAATTCTGATTCCCAAACCTTCCCACCTTAAGGATGGGTTTATCCACGTAACAGTCCTGTCAATGCGCTGAGCTATCACATGACCAAATACAGTTGGATTGATTTTAGATAGAAAGAAAAACAAAACGTGTATTACTTGTAGTTCTTGATACGTCCTGTTTAGTGTTTTCTGCTTCTAACTACTTTTATGTTTTGGAAACAGGCAGAGCACAGACTACAGAAAGACAGAACCAGTGTGTTGCAACCTAAGTCCCTGAGTTCATACCCATACCTCCCTGAACATGCATATTCACACTGCTGTGGGTCTGAACTGTGCACCCCTACCTTAGGTACAGCAGCCTGCAGTACAATATTCTTCACAGGAAGGGGTGCTGTGTTCAGCATTGAGACTACCACAACCAGCACATCTGACCTTCCTGGTGGGCACTCCTTGGCAAAGTGCAAGAGGATGCGGAAGCCATTCTTGTCATAGGCTGTCACCGGGAGGGCACTGCCTGCCACAGAGCAAGAAGGGGATAGGAACACAGTTTATGCTGCAGAAAACAATCTTCAGCAGTACTGTCAATCTGACATTTGGCTGGGGCGTCTCACCATTGTTCTCCACTTTATAAACTCAGTCAGGAAGCTTTGCTTTTAAAAAATGTTCAGAGAATGGTGAAAAACCTGAAGGTACTTACTAGGTTTAATAGATTCCAAGGGAACATGGACGTTGGCCAAAGAAATTTCAGGTGCTTTCATAGGACTGTCTTGCTGCTGGAATGATGCTGGATGGAAGAGAGAGCTCCCTGAGGCAGCAGTGCAGCTATTTGGGAAAGGAATTGGGGGTGTTCCTGGGGCAGTGACTGGCAGCCCAGCAGGTGCCATTAACGGAGAAGATGTGACAGGAGCTGGCAAAGTAACCCCAGGTAGCACTGAGGGTGTTGCCATGCCTTGCGTGGCAGCCCTGGAAGACAGAAAAAAATCACGGAAAAATTAAGCTGAAAGTGAAGCAGGCATTTTAGCACAAACCCAGAGATAAGAGCAAATCGCAAGCACTAAGCAGCAGCCTGGAGCCAGCAAGGTCTAAGAAGCAGAGCTACAAGAAAAAAAAATGGTGTTGGTAGGAATATGCATAATTCTTTCTAACTCAGTACAAAAGCAATAGTCCCACCTTGGCAAAGAAGAGCTAGGCTAAGATGGCCAAATGCCTTTGTACCATAACAGCCAGTTTAACTTTACACTGCACACTTCAAATCTGGCAACAGCACAGCTGTTGTACTCTACCTGGTAGTTTCTGCCTTTCACTGCTGAAGCTGAGACTGTCATACTAGTTTGTAAAAGTCCCAATCACGTGTTTCTACCAAACTGAAGTTGAACATCTGTCTCTGAAGCTGACACTACAGAAACTTGGTTTCCTAAATGCTGAGACAAAGCAAAGTCCAGAACTTTTAGTTACCCTTTGGCTTCTTCAAGGAGTTGTCCCAATGCAGATGAGCTTAAGTATCCAGGAACAGCTGGCATTGTCTTGGAAGGCCCCACAGGGGCAGCCAGCCCAGCAGAGAACACAAATGGTATGGAGTTTGGTGCAGGCATGCTGGGAGCAGTGTGAGGGACTGAGAAAGCAGAAGGCAGTGTCACTGATGTTCCACATGTGGTCTGCGATGTGTGATGGAGAAGAGGGTTCCCTGCAGGATTGCAATCAACAGTCACCGTCTTTGGATTGAAGAAATCCAGGTCCAGCTGCTCATTCTGCAAGAGAGCACAAGTACATGCTCTAACTCACTGCTACCCCCTACTGTAGAGGTGGCATTGTTACAGAGGGAGAGAGATTTACCGCAAGAACAGGTGGTGGGTGGCAAGCAGCAAAGTCTGTGGCCTATGTCAGGACTACATCTGATCTGTAATTTAAGCAAAGGAAGTGCTAACATCATGGGGGACAGACTGAAAACTGAGAAAGCCATGTTCAGGGATATCTACTCCATTTGGACACAGCTAACCCAGATCTTGGGGTTAGGCCAGACTTCCCCTCAGTAACAGCAACCCCTCTGCTTGCATGTGATGTTTCTCTAAGGTGACAAAATGTGTCACGAGACCTCCCCAATGGCAAGCCCTCCCTTGCTTCCCCTGAGAAATTCTCTCCTTGCTACCTCAAACATGCTCCACTGTTTTTTTTCTGATGCCTCCTTCCCTGCTGCAGGGGCTGGGTCATTCAAGCCTGAAAGGAAAATAACAAGTAGGTAATGAGTAGAAAATGAGTTAGGCTGCATACCATGGCATTTGTTTCAGTGCCAAACTACTTGATTCAGCTCTGCCAGAGCCCAAAAGCCTAATGAAAGATCAAAATGGATTGCAAGTCTACACTGATGAAGAGACCAACAGAACCAGTAGCCAATCCCCTGCATGCAGCTCTTCTCATCCATCCCGATTTACACCATCTCCTGCTATTCATATCTCGGCTTCACACGCAGGCATTCTGCAGGCTCCTTCCAACAATCCCCCTAGGGCACCTTTCTCTTTGTACAGCCACGAAGTCAGCAGTGGAACCAGTACCAAACTGCAGCCTGCATGTCCAAGCATCCATAGAGATCAGTCTGCAATTATACTCAATGTATTTTCATTTGAAGCCTACTTTTCAAATGAATTCATCAGAATTAAATACTAACTCACAGACTAGTTCTTACATCCAGGATGACATGAGTGTCTCAGAAATCCTCTGGATTTCTTAAGAAATAATAGGCCTGAAAACATGCAAGACTGACCAGAATCACAGCAAGGAAATATATCCCAATATAAATGTTTTGGGAATGGCACAAATTACTGTTCCCACCTGCACCACCTAAATCACCAAATTCTCTCAATCATTCCTCTCAAACTCCACCAGAAGTGAGACCTAGGGCTCACTAAGTAACCTACTGGATGAATCAAGAGCAAAAGAAATCTGGTGTGGTCAAAACATAAGGGATTTCATGCTCTCTTTAGCCTACCCTCAGACTCACGCTGGAGGAAAGAAGTTGACTTTGTCAGGCAGGGATTGAAAAGCCCTTTTCTAGGATTCTCAGCGTCTTACCTAAACACAGAAGCTCCTCATCCAGCAAGGAAAGAGAATTAGCTGTGCTGCTCTGCTGAGTGGGTGCGGCTTCCACTTGGCCCAAGGAACTGCTCCGCAATTGTGAAAGTGTCTGTGGAGGAGGTGGGAGAATAGGGATTTCTGCTGGAACTGGGGCTGCTGTGGGGGCTGGTGTCAGAGTGGTGGGTGGCACTGGAGGTGTTGAAGTGCTGGTGACATCCAGTCCAGCAAGGTCAATGAGTGTGTTCTTACTCCCTGTAGCAAACAGCAGATAAGCACAACTAGGAGGGAAGGCAAAAATGCTTAGAGCAAGAACATCGTACAGAAGACACTATCAGAGAGATGGTTTAGGTAACACAGACATGCACTTAATTGTGGTTAATGGCTCTTACAAAGGAGAAAGCCCACACGGTGTGCATCTAACCATTTATTTAAACCAACCCAGACGCTTAGGAAATTTCCATCCGAAAAGCAACACCTGTCTGCTCCAGTCGCTGCTTTTTCCACAGCATTTCTCATAGCATCATTCATAATCCTCTCAAAATCTTTTGAGCTCATAGAAGACTTTGGGAGATCCTACAGAATTACAATAAATCAAGGCTACCAGAAAGACAGAGTCAAGGGTAACATATACTGTCTGGATCTAGAATTCTCTCCATATTTTGGAGCAGACTTGTCCCAGGAAGATGTTATCAGACAGCAGTATGCATTTCCTTTATTGTTCTTCGTACAGAAAGGCTGAAGTGATTCCCAACCAGCAACAAAACATCCAGGGATTTCAGAGGCGAAACTGAAATGTAAAGTGGGCAACTGGCCTAAATTCATAAAAGGTACTGCTGGCAAAGCCAGGACAGGACCCTCGCCTGGCCCTCACTCTTCTGCTCTCATCTTTTACATAAAGTTGTGTTCTTCTTATATTGCCACATTAAGAGATGGGACAAAAGTGGAGACACAAATGTATGAGAACTTTCAGGCACAAAAACTATTCAGATAAAGGTTTGCTACTAATGTTATCAAAGGCTTTGATTACAAGCAATGGATAATGCAGCATTGTTGTTCACGTCCAGAATTGTCATTCCCTTTCTTGTTCAGAAACTGTTGGCCAGAAGAACCATCAAGCCTACTTTACCAGAATTAATAGGAAATCCAGTCTGAAATACTTAAAATTTTAGGATTAGAAATTAAATAGTTGGCTTCCCTGGAACTCACCTTCCATTCCTGAGATCACTCGGAGATCCACTTCACCATTGATTACTTGCCCCTCTATTGTTTTTTTATAGGAATTTATCACACGTGATAAGTTGTCACTGGCCTGCAGAATATCTCCTACATGAAAGACAGATAAACACAACCATCAAGACTTTGGTCACTTTGCTCCCACTAACGCTGAGAATAATCAGTTATCAGCTAAATAATTAGCAAGAAAAACCACAATTGTTTAGCTACAAATTCTGTTACTGTCTGTTCTGTACCATGCTTCTCTAAGCAAGACCCTCACCTTTCTAGGTCGGTACACATTACATACACAGTAACAGTGAAAATGATTCCAAGGTTTTGTTCCCCACATAACTCTCTTCCCCTTCCAAGACAGTAACCATCATATATTACCATCCTTCCCCAGCCAGCCACCAATACTGTCAAGCCCTTGTCTGAATTTAAATGATAAGAATAAAGAGGCAAGGACCTTGTCCTTTATCTGCTTGCTCAAAGCAAAGCTCATCCACAGTGAAGAGGCATCTTTACAGCAGCCATTCCCTTGCTCAACCCTTGAACAGTCATAGGTTCAGCAGTTAAACAGCAGTTTAAGGAGAAGTGTAGCTTATTTTACCCAAGCTGCTGTCATTATCCTCTGTCTCACTGGCTAGTTTGAATAATGTCCGTCTTTTGGTTTCACACCTTTCACAGAGTTCCTGAGAAGAGAAATCATGACAAAGGGTCTCATCAACCAGGAGGCACTGTCAGCAATACCAGTCAGCACAGAATGACTTCCCAAGTGTTCTCTGGAAAGCCCAGAACAGAGAAACTAGCCTCCTTGTGCTGGACATCCCAGTTGTTTTAATTTTCATCTTCTTGGTGTTCTCCCAGTCTTGTAATGCTAGCTATAGGGAAAGACAAATTTTCTGCTGTGTTTCACCTATCCACAGCACTGCGAGGGACAGTTACTATCAGCAATCAGTGTGCTACAGTAGGAGCAAGAATCGGAAATAACAGCTTCTCGATTCTGCTATGCTGCATCTTTGGAGAACAGCCGTACCTGACTTCAACCATATGCAAGAGAGCTATTATCTACTGTCCTTGCAAAGCACTGAGTCCTTTGGTGAAAAGTCTTTAAAAACATGGTTATTACATAGTTGTTTCCAACAAGAGCTCTTGTTCCTTGCTACCACTCTCCATTTTATTGCACTGTTCGTAATTCTTTGAAAAATTCAAAATCTGAAGAAGAACAAAGGACTGATTGCAGTATTTCTGGGAAGCAGCAGCTCAGACCCACCTTCATGAGCTCTCTATCAGCCTCTGATGAGTCCTCTTTGCTATAGTGAACCAACATCTCATTCAGCAGTTTCACATTGTTATTTACTTCCTCCAGCGTGTGCATACGTTTTGTCACTTTTTGAATCCGAGCCTCATCCTTCAGGATGCAAAGAGACAAGAAAAGTAAGCTTTCCTGTAAGGTTCACAGTACAACAGTAGGTGTTATCTGTAAATCATATCAGGTAATGTCTGTTTAAGGTTGAGCTAAATAATCCCAAACAAAACAAAAGAAACCAGAACAAAACAACTGAATTATTAGGAGAGTCTACCCTGCCCTGGAGGCAGGGGAAGCTTGAATGGAAACATTTCAATAGTCTATACATCCTCTTCAGTCAAGAAGCTATACTTTTTTTTTTTTTTTTTTTTTTGGAGGGGAGGGGCAGAATCACAGTGAGTCATCTCCTGGACTCAGGTTTGTAATGACTGCCCTTTGTGGATGCATTGCAGCTCTGCAAACAGGAAGTTGTTTCCACGAGGCCAAGAGATGACTCAGTCTGATGACTCAGTCCTCATCAACCAGAAGTGGTACAGCGGTGTTTTCACCAAATTCTCATGTAAAAAGCCATCTAAAGTGACAAGAAAGAAATTAATTTCAACATCGCATTCAATTCTGGCACCTTTTTGCTCTGTCCCATCAGGTGCACCAACTGCAGACATTTCTGTTTTACAAACACCTCCCAGCGGTGAGCTAGGGGCAAAATTACCTAAGCATTTGTTTCACACAGTGCTGTTAAGTCATCAGATGGCACCCTTTAATTCCACTAATGACGTGGACTACCTGCAAGTTAGTAGTCTTAGAGCTTTTAAGAAAACAGTAAGAGGTTGGATGTCGCTAACAGCCAGTCTCATTCAGTTATCTATGGAATGGACTAACACAATGCTTCTGAAACCTGAGAAAACAAATATCTGCCATTCACATGATGCTGAAGCTCTCCAACAATTTCGAATCACGTTTTAAAACTTGCACAGAACACCGCTGACCGGGTTCAATCCTACAGGACTTTCTTACCTCTTTTACCATGGATTTAATAAGCTTGTTGGCCTCCTGTAAATCATCCGGATTTTTGCTTTTCAGCAGTTTGGCTAGAAGCTGTAAAACAAGAAGGGGACATGTGGGAAACAAAGACTGGGAAAGGGAAGATGCAAGAAGAAATTAAGGGAACAATTCACAGAAAAAGATATACAGTTCACACTGCTTTCCCAGTGAGTGATTACACCAGGAGTCAAGGATTTATTGTTTTACACAAGTTGCTACATTCTTGCTTTTAAAGAGGACATACATGCTGCCACATCTCAAGAGACTTGACATTAGACAATCATTCCTCCTATACATGATTTTTGGCCCTGTTTGTGAAACATTCTTTGCCTGCTAGTATTACAGCAGGACAGCACTTTAACAACGAATTACTACATAACCGTGACAGGTCTTAGCAAGGATAGACAAAGTAGCTGTGTTCAAACCAATGAATTCTTTGAAAGTACAGTACACCTCCCCCAAAATAAAAGCTGAATTAATGTACTTTCCTTCCTTATTCTAAACATGCATTAAGTAATTATTTTTTGTTAGTGGTTACAACACAAGTCTTCCCTATACCTTGGATTTCTCCTCATCATCAAACACAGGGTTTTTGGGACGAGGTGGTGGAGAAGGAATCAGGATTTTGTCCACAGGAATGACAGGATCAAACATTACAATCCCTGAAAGCAGAGAGGAACCCACGATGATTTGCAGTGCAGTCAGGCCAGGCAGTGCACCCTTTTATTCATGTGCTGCTGTCAAAGTGAGCAAGCAGCCAAACTGCCCATCGATGCTACCGCACTACTCCAATGCACAACACAGCATCAAAAATCAGCGGGCACACTAGCTAGAAAAAAAACGAAGAACACTTTCTTTGATAAAGGCCAAAACCCCAGCAAATGTTTTGCCATCTCCGTACTGTTCTAAGCCAGTATAATCAATAGTTTTCTGCTATTCGTCTTTTCCACTTTCACATCAGCTGTTGAACCACTTTGCAAATCCCAGACAACCTAGCTTTGTGCAGACTCAAGGGCACTACATTTTTTTTCTATAATTGAGCTGTGCTGAGCAGGAACACAGACAGCACTACAAGCTGGGGTGATGAGCAGACTCCCAACCATTAGAACCATGAGTGGTGGAAGAGCCAAGGTTTCTGCTTGTTCCCTTGCCAAACACCTAGATTTGTGCTCTACTCCCAGAAGTTTCCCTAGAACAATTTTATCAGTTTTTTGAAGCCATGTGTTCCTCAATTAAGCTTCTTCCACTTTGCCTACATAATAAATTTCAATCAGTTTAAAGGTAAAATTGTAAAGCGATATGGTTAAAAGAACACAAAAAGCTACAGGAATGATTTTATTTCTCTTCAAACTGGCCTTAAATCATTTAAAGAGCAGTTCCAGGACAGGGGTGGGAGGAAGGGCATGGAGACCCCTACAAACAAACAAAAGCATCTGCAACGTGTTTCACTAACCCAGGTGAAAATTAAATAAAAATAAAAGGCCAGTCCCCAAAGTCAGTAAGTAGCTTTCTCAGTGTTTCAGGGAATTCTTCCCTTGTTCCACGTCCTCTCTGTCTGCTCATATCATCAAAAGTTTTTATGTTTTGTGCCACTCCTGCATACAGGCACAGGCTAGAAAGAACGCATGAACGAGCAGCTGACCTCCTACCTTGTCGCTTCAGCATGTAGTAGGCATCTTTGATTTTATATTCTTCTGGTAGTGCCACTGTCCAGCTATACAGCAATTCAATGACTTTAGTCTTCACTTTCTCTGAGACCCGATCTCCTAGGTACTAAGAGTGAGAAAAAGATGAAGACTCTCCACATTCTTAGTTTTTTAAAAAGAAAGACCAAACCCAGACAACAGGGGGAGTTCAGTGATACACACTGAAGTATATAACCAAAGATCTAAGACACCATATTGGGATGAAAAACTGTTTCTCTAATTTTTCTGAAGTAACAGTGAACAAAAGTCTTTGTGATTTGCGATCTTCGCAAAAGAAAGAACAGATATTCTGTTAGTTTCAAAATTTAGCTATTTAAAAATTATTCAAATGCCGATACTGCACCTTCCCCACTGTCTTTATTGGGAAAGAATTTTGCAATACTTCACTCTATTAACTATGCCTTGGGGTGTCTCCATCTATCTTTTGCCACTTTAAACCAATCGTGGATACTGAAGGATTGCCTTGGCACTCTGTATGACTAATTGGCAGGTAAAGTGAGATTACAACTCTGAGGTAGAGCATGAGATTTGGCATCAAACTCCTGCATCACTGATGTTGGGATGATCCCTCCCTGTCCTAGTAATATAAAATTAAACAAAGAAAACAAGGAAAAAATCACCAAGCAATTCATAGCTCAATGCTTCATGTAACACAAGGGCTTTCATAACAGTACAAGGGTTATACATTAATAGTAAATAAGCACAGCTTACTGAGAAAAGCAATAAGAAGAGCACACAAAAAGATTAGCAAACAAATGCTCGTTGAATATACACTAATGAATGCAATGAGGCAGACAGAAAACATTCTGGAGGTTGCCCGCTGCTCATGAAGGCCAGAAAATAAGTAAATGCAGCAGCAAGGCTCAGGGACTAACCTTTGGAGACACAACTTTTATTAATTCATTCAAAAAGCGAAACTTTCCTACTTCATTATGAAATCTTCTCCCACAATTTTTCATACAGGCTTCCAGCACCTGCATTCAAGTAACAGAAACAAGAGCTGGAGCAAACACAAAAACTCTACAGTAACAGCACACATGTTCTGCTTATAGGGGAGTTGAAGGACCCCCGTCAGTGGCATACAGGCATGAACCCCCAATCTTTAGGTGACACACCAAGAAGGGCTGCAGCAACTCTCCCACTCCCAGCAATGTATTTATGAGTCAATTATCTCCCTATTAGAGATAAGCAAGAAACACAAGCCTTACCTGAGAATAACAAAAGAAAGCAGCTGAAACATACAAAGACTTGTCTGTTGCTAATGGCAAATATGGACACTTCAGTTTGGCAAGCATGCCTCTCAGCAGAGAAGAAGGGAATCCAGCCCCAGAATTAGCCCCCAGCTGGCCTCACTGACACACACTGTGCTCCTTTTGTACTCTGCATGGAAGACGCCAAATGATGTGTAACTGGATTGGAGAGAGGTGGCAAGGACTACCTACTGTCAAGGCTTGGACTGCCTCCCATTCCTGCGGCGACTGGATCTTATGAGCCAGGAGTCTCACAGCTATCTGTGGCCTGAAACAAGGCAGGTGCTCATTACAAACAAAACAGGCAAACACAGCAAGGAATTTTCAGGCTTTCACAAATACTGCTATTTAAATGCAAGGTTTTTCATATGATTAGAATAAATGTCACTCAGTACTTTTAGGCTAACAAAAAAATCTTCAGAGCATCTCTGTAAGCCTGGTTGTTTGCATGCATAAAAGGAAGTAGGGCTGGTAGTCTGAAAGCAATTCCAGACTCCTCCCTGGGATGGGCCAAACAACATGCAAGTACAGCGCCCAAGCCCAGGAAATCACATAATTACTCAATGCATTAATTTCCTTTTTCCAGAAGAAAACATCTTCCTTAGCTCACAGGAATGCTGTGACCCAGGTTTCCTCAGTTAAGTCCTGTACAGATTTTAATGATGTGAAGCACTAGGAGTTATAACCCCATTTTACAGACTGCAAACCAGGACGAGTTTGGCTGGATGAGAACCCTGCAGCAGCAGAGGCTGACAAGAGGCAGATTCGGGATTCACTTCTCCTAGTGCTCAGTTTGCACGTAATCTATGCTGCCCTTCACAAAAGAAAAAGCAAACTTTGCAGCATGCTTTTTCTTTTGATGCCAATCTCCTTTGCAATATCAGTATATATAGGAAGGCCAATATGAAACTCTGATGATCAAATGACATGTTCTAAATTGTATACGTTTAACTACTAAATCTAAAGAGGTGCAGGACACTCACCCTTCAAGCTCTTTGTTGATCTGGTCACAGAATCCAATGATATATTCCCAGTCTTCTTGCCTGTTAGATGGGTTAGTGGCTTTATCTTTGGCAAGGGAAAGAGAAGATGTTACAGCTCAAGAAAAAAGAAGCAGTGTAAAAGGTCATGCACTTCCTAGAGAAAAGCCTTTGACATCTGTTACCAACATACCAACTATAAAATGAAGATAGAAAGTTCATATATGCTACTTCTGTTCAGGAGAAAGGATACATCCAAACTGAGGCACCCAAACAATCATCGAGAATCAGATTTCCAAACATGATGCCAAACATGAAATACTTTGAAACACGCAATTTCCTTATTGTAAATGAGAGTATAAAAGAAAATATTTGAGCTCACACAACTTCCCTCTGCCTGAAATGTTATTTGGTTATAACATGAAACTCTTTAGAGGCTAAACTCTTTGATTTTTTTTATACGGGAAACTGTTTCTGTATTCCCTGGGAGTTTTGTATCAGCAAGAACTGGCAGATCAGATGTTTAATATCAGTCGTTTAGCTCAGACACTTGTTTTAGAGCATCAGTGATCTGTTAGATGCCTCAGCATTTCTCCTGGGAACGATGAAGTGAAATTTATTATTATACATTGAGTTGCTCTTGCAAGTAATGAACACCACAGCCTTTGCCTGATAGGGAATTTAAACAAAGTTGTTCAAACATTTCCAAAGATTTCTTGGAATGATCCTTGATTATTCTGCACACTTCAATTGGATTCAGATTCTTTTCATTTCTTGGAAATTCCCAGGAGGAGGCACTGGTGAAGAGAAGCTGCATCGCACACAAAGCAGCTCCTGATTTCTAACACTCATAAAGTCTCCATGTGTAACTGCAGTTTGTAAAAGTTAATCTTCCTGACCAGCAACTTTGCCCTGGCTCTGAAGATCAGTGTGCTCCCACACAAACAGCAAATTTCAAATACCTTTACTTATGTGTTCACTGATATCAGAACAAGCCACACTAACACAGACTCACAGAATCACCAAGGTTTGAGAATACCTCCAAGATCATCCAATCCAGCTGTTCACCTAGCACCAATATTCCCCCACTCAGCCACATCCCTCAGTACAACATCTCAACGTTTCTTGAGCGTTCTTGGACCCTCCAGGGACGGTGACTCCCCCACTCCCTGGCAGCCCATTCCAGCACCTGAGCACTCCCTCACAGAAGTATTTCCTAACGTCCAACCTGAACCTGGCACAACGTGAGGCCGTTCCCTCCCGTCCTATCGCTGTCACGTGGGAGAAGAGGCCGAACCCCACCTCACCACAACCTCCCTGCAGGCACTTGTACAGAGCGATAAGGTCAGCCCCGAGCCTCCTCTTCTTCACACTAAACCGTCCCAGCTCCCTCAGCTTCCTGTTCCAGACCCTTCTCAGGTCTGTTGCCCTTCTCTGGATGCGCTCCAGGGCCTCAATCTCTTTCTTGCAGCGAGGGGCCCAAAACTGAGCGCAGTGCTCGAGGTGCAGCCTCGCCAGAGCCGAGAGCATCCCAGGTGAGCCAGTTTTCCTTGCTTACCCTTTTCAGCATGTCCCCAAATGAAGCTGCATTACGTTAATGAAGAAATAGCCTAAAATCCTCTATTTTTATCTGGAAAATTTAAAACCTAGGCCCATGGCAATACAAGAAGAAAAAAAAAAAAAAAAAGAAGAAATAAAGAAAATTGGAATATGTTATCCATCTGCATCTATTATATACCAGCATTGCCTAAGCCTGACAGGAATGTGATACAGTAAGTTTCCTTTAGGAAGGAGCAGAACAGGCACTCAAGTCAAGGGATCCAGCTGGGCTCACACAACCAAAGCTGTTTTCTAACCTCCACTTTTATTTCAACTACTTGCAAAGAAAGAGCCCAGGCAGGAATAGAACAGGAAGGATCACCTTCACTCACCCCAGCTGCCTGAAATGAGACAGAAGATGAAGATGCAAGATAATCGCAGACCAAAGCGCAGCACTAGAACATAAGGGTGATGTTACTTCATGGCTCTGTCTCCACCCCATGAGAAAGACAGGGCAGCTGGAAGGCTGAATAGCATTTTTACTGAATTTGGCATCTTCCTGTGACCGGGAAGCTGCTGTACTGCCAAGCAGCTCTTGCCCTGCCTTTATTGTATAAAGGGCACAACAGGTGCACACACCCCTCAAGTTTAGTGTTACACACAGTACATCTTACTGATAGTTACAAAAAAAAATAACGTCAGAAGGCCCGGTCAGAGCACTCAGATGGACAGCCTCTGCACCCTGCCCTCCTCATCTGCATGGTTGCTCTGGTAATTTATTTACAAGCAATCCGCGCTTCCTCACTGTGGGAGGAGCTGTGCGATCACGCCAGAACAAATCATGGTAGCAGTGACCAGGCATAAATGTTTCATCTTAGATGAGAGAGCAATGCTCAAGCATTTGACACCATGGTTACTGGAACAGAAGCAGGCAACAGTGCTTGCAGCAAGGAAGTGCTTTGCAGTGCTGCTCCTCAGCATGTTCTCCAGTGACAGAGCTTCACTGACCATGCAAGCAGGATATTATCCTCTCTCTCAACTTCCACAACTAAAAATAAAAATAAAAAGCAGTCAAAGAGCTTTCCAGGCTGCACAATCTAAAATATCCTTCCTACTACAGATATTTCCATACACATACTGAATTTGGTGAGTCAGTCCTGTTCAGAGGAAGATTAAAGGGAAGGGATGTGGGCGTTTCTTCACGTGTCTCACTGGCTACAATTAAAAAAAAAAAGAGATATTGACAAACTGTGGGAGCTCAGGGAAGGAGCGGAACAACAAGGGGACAGAAGGGCTGAGCTAAAACAAGGACTGAGAGCTGAAAACATCCTGTAGCCGAAAACTGCAGTAAGCAACGATAACACCGTGCACTGAATTAGATTTCATATAAACGAACCAAAAAGAAACAAGAATTATTTGACCTTAACAGAACCACGGCTCAAAAAACATAACAGCTTTTATATTCTGAAGCATTTAGGGGAAACACAACATCATTAAGACTGGAAAAGAGGCCACTGAGCCTAACCACCGCCCCATCCCGCGGCAGTCGCAGCCCCCGCTGCCTGCACGGCTCCCAGCGGCGCCGTCACTGCGGGCACCGGCAAAGGACGAAGCGCCGCGTCCAGCAGCGCCGGTCCCTGCGCTGGGAACACCTGCAAGGCAAACCCTGACCGACCGACCTACGCGGAGCCCTACAATCGCACAGCGTGATGTCGTTACAAAATCATTTTCCCTAACAACAGATTTTTAAATACTGCAGTCTGCAGCCTTCCAATGGGCATAACGGGCATTCACAGCTCCTCCCCTGCCCCCCGCAGCGCTGCCGGGCACAGAGCGCGGCCCGGCCGCTCGGAAACACGGCCGTACAGCGCAGGAACGCAATTTACGTGGGAACCTCCGCAGCTCCGTCTGGGGGGGGAACCAGCCTGACAGACCCGTGCGGGGGGAGAGGCGAAAGCAGGGGAAGACGGAGATCGGCCTCCGCGTAAAGGCACCAGGAGCGGCGAGGACGGGGCTGAGAGGGAGAGGGTGGAGAAAAGAGGAGCTGGAGGGGCTCGAGCCCGCACTACTCACTCAGCCACGACTCCAAGCTCTCCCCTTCCGCCTCCGCCATGATGCCGCCCGCCCCGCCTGCGCGAGAGCTGAGCGCGCGCTCCCCCCCGAGCCGCCCTCGCTCCGCTTCTGCGTCAGGAGGGGTTCGGCGCCGCGTGAGATAACTCCGAATTTCCGGTGTTCGAATCCTGCTGCCGCCCACAGCACCGGGAAGAAACGTCCGGCGCTGCCGCAGAGTTCACGTTCTTTTTGAGCTGAACGCGGCTTTTTGGAGCGGTTTCTTTTTCTTCTCTTTCCTGCAGGCGTGGCCGGGCCGCCTCCGTCCCCGGTCCTGCGCGCACCACAAGATGGCGGCGCCCACGGCGGCGGGGCTGCGCCCGCGTCTGCGGGCATGGCTGCCTCGGTGAGTGCGGCGGGGCCGGGAGCGACGCTCACTGCGGTAACATCGGTAGCAGCAGTGTGAGGCTGGGGCTGCCTGCAGGAGGGCTGTGGGGTGGGAGCTGATGGCCGGCTGAACACGGGCCAGCAGGGTGCCCAGGTGGGCAATGGCTTCGTGGTTTGTATCAGAATAGCTCAGCCAGCAGTAGCAGGGAGGTGATCATCCCAACGTGCTCTGCACTGAGGCCGCACCTCGAGTACTGCGCTCAGTTTTGGGCCCCTCGCTGCAAGAAAGAGATTGAGGCCCTGGAGCGCATCCAGAGAAGGGCAACAGACCTGAGAAGGGTCTGGAACAGGAAGCTGAGGGAGCTGGGACGGTTTAGTGTGAAGAAGAGGAGGCTCGGGGCTGACCTTATCGCTCTGTGCAAGTGCCTGCAGGGAGGTTGTGGTGAGGTGGGGTTCGGCCTCTTCTCCCACGTGACAGCGATAGGACGGGAGGGAACGGCCTCACGTTGTGCCAGGTTCAGGTTGGACGTTAGGAAATACTTCTGTGAGGGAGTGCTCAGGTGCTGGAATGGGCTGCCAGGGAGTGGGGGAGTCACCGTCCCTGGAGGGTCCAAGAACGCTCAAGAAACATTGAGATGTTGTACTGAGGGATGTGGTTACTAATTTTGGATGACAGTGAGGATGGGTTGAGGTTGGACTTCCTGATCCTAGTGGTCTTTTTCCAGCCTTAATGATCCTGTGATTACTGTGCAGCTGTGTCAGGGCATAGGTACCTCTGCACTGCTTTCGCTCTTCTCCAAAGCATCCCTGAAATGCAGATTCCTGCTGCTAAATGTATACCTATGATTCTATTCTAATATTCTTCTTCATCCCCTTCCCCCCACAGCCCACTAGCACTAATGTATTTATGCAATCTGTCTGGACCCCAAAACGTTGCAGATGCCAGCTGTGAGCCCTCAGCACTTTTCTCTGCAGTGGGAGTGAGGTACAGCCATTGCTGTAGAGCAGTGCTGACCTGATAGGTGCATTGCGCTTTGCTTTTGTTGCACTGATTTGTTCCAGTGTTCAGCTCAGTGATTGTCAGCATGCAGCTTCCTGAGCTGCAGTGCTAGGCTCCTATTCAGTTTGCTGTGTTTGTGGTACAGGGATTGTTTTGCAGCAGCAGTGTGGCCCTTGTACATTAATTAGTCTCTACATCTCTGCTGTTGTGAGTGAATAAGTGATGAAGGTGGAGGCACCTCACATCTACTTGGGATTTCCGAGATGTGTTCTCATGGCTGTCCTGCTCCCATCTGAGTCATACCAGGTGTTGATTTACAACCTTCCTTCTTATCTTGTTCTTTGCAGGTTGGCACAGGTGAGATGGAGTCGCTACAACCCCAGCTTCCTAGAGCCAGAAGTGAACAAAGAACTGTATCAGAAACCTTTTAATGAGCTGTCTGAAGAGGAAAAGGAAAAGCAAGAGCTTAAGGCTGTTCGTCCCATAAAAGCAGCTCCTCCCAGTATCTCCAGCTCCGTTTTCAGCGACCCTATGATCAGGTCAGAGGAAGCACCATCTCTGTTACAGCTAGGTCCTATGGAGCCAGATACTTAGGAGCTGGACTATCCTTCTTGGCCTTTTCTTGCTGTGCTGCATGTTGCTTTCTGTAACAGCACAATCTGTTTATTTGGGTTAATCTTTTCCCACAAAGCCAGTCTATTGACTGATAGTGATTAGAGATAATTTAAGCAGATTTAGCAGCGCCCAGACTTAAGCGTGTGAAAAACGCAAGGGTTGGGACCCTTATTTCTGCAAGTGATAAACTGAGAGTTTAAATCAGATTGCACTGGGCTTTGTGTTCACAGTAAATTCACCAATATGATGATGAAAGATGGAAATAAAGTGCTGGCCAGAAGCCTTATGGCTCAGGTGAGTGCTCATGCTTCTTCCTTCTAACTCTCTTAATGCCTTATCTTTATGCTTTCCAATGAAGGCCCACAAATGTGTCACCTGTATGACATTTTTAACCCCTGCTCTGACCTGCAATAATTGGTATTAGCTGGTGTTGTTCCAGCTCTTAAAATGGGGACATGTGTTGCCCAAACTGCTAATTACATAGGCTGTGGAATTCTGAGGCTTTGGAGGGGAAGATGCTTCATGCACACAGATCCATATCGCTGTCTCTGCTTTTTCACGCCCCTCCCTTGGCACCTGTCCTAAGTCATGCTATTTGACCTCCTCACCTCAAATGCAGTGTCTAATGAAGATACTGAGAATCTGGAAGAAAGTGAAGTAAAATTATTCGAGTAAGAGAATCCCTGATGGGCCTGTTACCCGTAGGACTGTAGGTTCAACTGTATATGGAATTCTTGAAAAAGTGGTATAATTTCATTGGATAATCCATCTGCTCTGTCCATCTCCTTTCTTGACTTTATCTCAAGACTTTAGAGAACATTAAGAGGAAGCAACTGGAAAAGTACCACAGAGCTCCAGATGATGAGAAGGAGACAGTTGAATGCAACCCTTATGTCATTTTCCACCAGGCTTTGAAAAACTGCCAGCCTATCATTGGACTCAGCAACATCACGAGAGGTGGCAAAACCTACCAGGTGAAATGAGGGGGTCTTGAGCACATCTGGTCAGGGGAGAATTAGCTAGGGAAGCAAACTTGCTGCTTGCTACCCCATCAGCTCAGCCATTCCTTTTCCCCAGGAAGAAAAACAGTTTGCAATCTGGATTAAAACAACACCTAGAAACCCTATCCAGGATTACACCCCTAGCCTGTGAGCATTGGTAATTTCCGACGAAGACAGGCTGAGGGAGCTGGCCTTGTTCAGCCAGGAGAAAAGAAGGCTGCGGGGTGACGTTACTGCAGCCTTTCAGTACCTAAAGGGAGCCTACAAACTGGAAGGGAGTCAACTTCTTGAAAGGGTAGATAACAGCAGGACAAGGGTAAATGGTTTGATGTTGAGGGAGGGAAGATTTAGGTTGGATGTCGGGGGAAGTTCTTTACAGAGAGAGAGGTGAGGTGCTGGAACAGCTGCCCAGAGAGGCTGTGGATGCCCCGTCCATCCCTGGAGGTGTTCAAGGCCAGACTGGATGGGGCCCTGGGCAGCTTGGTCTGGTATTAAATGGGGAGGTTGCTGGCCCTGCATGTGGCAGGAGGGTTGGAGTTCCATGATCCTCGAGGTCCCTTCCAACCCTGGCCATTCTGTGATTCCCTTAGAGGCACCAGTCTGTTTCTCTGACTACATAAGAAGTAGGATATTGTTGTGATTTAACCCAGCAGATAGCTAAGTACCACACAATGATTCACTTACTACCCCCCCTTCCCACCCCAGTGAGACTGGGGAGAGAATTAGGACAAAATGCAGTGGAATTTGTGGGTTGAGATGCAGACTATTTACTAAGAAAAAAAAAGTGAAAGAAAATAACAGTATTTATACATACATACATACATACATACATACATACATATATACATATATAATATGTATGTATGTATATACATACACAGACAAAAACAAGCGATACACGAAAGCAATTGCTCACCACCCAACGACCAATGCCCAGCCAGTCCCCAAGCAGCAGTCTCTGCCCAGCTAACACCTCCCTTATATTTGCTTTTTGCCATATGGTATGGAATACCTCTTTGTTCAGTTTGGATCAGCTGCTCTGGGCCTGTCTCTTCCCAGTCTCCTTGCTGGCAAAGCAATACAAGAAGTTGAGGAGCAGGAATGTCCTTGGAACTGCCCAGCAATAAGTATAAACAATGGTGGGTTACTAGTTTTGTTTTTCTTCTAATGCCAAATATACCGAAGACTTTGAGAAAAACCCAGTGGAACTAAGACAGATATGCAGCAAACATTGCCTAAGGAGTGGAAGGCAGCAAAAGAATCAGCAGTACTGGTGCTAGGGGTCCCACCCTCTTTGTTACATCATGACACTTGAGTAGAAGCCCCAAAGCTCTGACTTGGGTCACTGTAGCAGAAAAGATCAACCAGATAACAGTGCAGGCTACTGTCCCTCTCTGTGTAGTAACTGTTGTGGTTTAAATGTGTCCCAGGTCCCGGTGCCTTTGAAGGACAACCGGAAGCGCTTCTTGGCCATGAAGTGGTTAATCACGGAGTGCAGGGAGAACAAGCACCGCCGGACGCTGATGCCTGAGAAGCTCTCCGAGGAGCTGATCCAGGCCTTCAACAACGAAGGACCCATCATCAAGAAAAAGCATGTGCTGCACAAGATGGCAGAGGCCAACCGGGCTTATGCCCACTTCCGCTGGTGGTAGGGCCTCTGCATGGCATGCACACGCTGCAGAGCTCTGTCACTGCTCTCAGGCCTGGGGAGCAGAGTCCCAGTGCCACCTGCTTGAGAGAAGCTGGGGATTAGAGGGAAAGGTGGAAAATCCCTTCTGGACAGCTTCTGAACTAAGCCAAGGAAAGTTTCTCTAGTCGCCGCACAGTTCATTTGCTTTGTGTTTATCCAGATGGGAAAAGGGGGAATCTGAAACAGTTATGATGCCCCTGCATGGATCTGCTGGTTTTTCATAATCACTTTCCTGTGAAGACAAGCTTTAGATGCAATGCTGACAAAATAATCTATTCCACTTATGTGTTTCCTAGGGACTTTTAAATCTCTGCTCTTGCAGCAACATTTTTCTCTTTCTGGCTGCATAACTAGGAAAGAGCAGATCTGGAGGGTTTTTTTCCATACCATAAGTAGCCTTGACTTTCAGTTCTGCTTATCAGCAACATTGTCTTATGGATGTCAGGGAGATGTTAACAGAAAAAAAATAATAACAATGCTTTATGGGGAAGGTTTCTTGATTCCAAACCTCTTTCTGTTGCTTCAATCTCACACTGTTCTTTCCAGCTTCTCTGGTTGCATGAACTCCCTCTGTCATTCTATTCTGGAGGAAATAATTAACATCACAACCTTCTTGCCTCAGTCAGGACCAACTTTTAAGTATTGCTTACGTCTTAGCAGCTGCTCAGAGAGAAAGCAGGGCACATGTTAGTGGAAAAGTTTTATTACAAAAAACACCCAATAGACTATTTTGTTTTCTTTCTTCCTTTCCCATTCTTAATCTCATAAGAAACATACCATACTTGAACCTTAATAGATTTTGAAAAAACCCAGAACAGTTACTGTATAAAACATATAAAACTTGTTTCTAGCTACATGTGCTCCAGAGCCCTTATCCTGCTGAAAGCTGCCAGCAGATACTGGTAGCTAACAACCCACAGTCATACACCCATGCAGATATTGCCAGTCTGCTGGAAGTAATCAGTGAAAAGCAGCAATTTGGTGAGCTATTTGTGATGTATCTGACCACAGTATTTTCTGTAACCTTTCCTAAACAACCTGGTTTGGGACTGTGAGCTGTGAAATATTTCCCCTTTGCCTCCCTCAGCAGCATTGGCTCTTGGGTCAACCAGCATGCTCTCAGCTTTCCTTAACACTTAAAATGCTGGTTTAAGCTAGAAGCCTTCCTTGCCTTCTGCTGGCAGCAGCCCATCATCAAACAAAATGAGTGGAAGAACTTGCTGGTTTCAGTGTGCTCCCGTGTCTATCCAAAATCAAGCTAGCACCAGTCACAGACTGATAGATGACAGTTATATACCCAGAGGCTCTAGCCAGTATAAATCCTATTTACAGGAAGTACAGGAAAGGAAAGGAAAAAGGAAAGGAAAGGAAAAAGGAGAGGAAAGGAAAAAGGAAAGGAAAGGAAAAAAGGAAAGGAAAAGGAAAAAAAGGAAAGGAAAAAGGAAAGGAAAGGAAAAAGGAAAGGAAAAAGGAAAGGAAAAAGGAAAGGAAAAAGGAAAGGAAAAAGGAAAGGAAAAAGGAAAGGAAAGGAAAAGAAAAAGGAAAGGAAAGGAAAAGAAAAAGGAAAGGAAAGGAAAAGAAAAAGGAAAGGAAAGGAAAAGAAAAAGGAAAGGAAAGGAAAAGAAAAAGGAAAGGAAAGGAAAGGAAAAAGGAAAGGAAAGGAAAGGAAAAAGGAAAGGAAAGGAAAAAAATTCAAACTTGGTATGAAGCTTGCTGGTGAAAGTGCTGTGGACATCTCTCCACCTCTGCTGTAGAGCGGTTAATCTGTCACTTCGCTATAATAATATTTCTGGGCAGCATCCGTCATCTTCCAGTCAGCAGCCCGGAACTCAATGATCTCCAGCAACAAGAGCTGTGACAGGGAGCTGAGCCCCTCCTGTAAAAGGAAGCCATCTCGAAGGAGCGAGAAGAGCTCATCCATTCGCTGGGAGTTCATCTTCTCTAGCTGTTCACCAATGCGGTGGAGCTGTAGGACCAAGCAGTCCACCTTCAGAAAGAAGAGAAGGAGGAGGTTGAGTACAAAGGAATTGAGAACTTTGGCGTATCAGTGGAGGCCCCATCAGTCACTTGGATCAACTCATGCAGCTTCTCCTGCTCTAAATTTTAAAGAGGTGACAGTTCTGTTCCCTCAAGTTGCTGTGATCCAGGAGGCTGAATGTCTGGAAAGTGCTGAGAAAATACATCCTGAACTCCCCTACCTTGTGAGCAAAATTGCCAGAAAATGAACCATTAACATGAGAAACAGTTTTATCTTTCTGCAGGATGCTCACGAGTTGGCAAGACTGAAGGCAGAAGCTGGAGTAAGAACAGAAGGAAATAGGTGGAACATGTTCTAAAAATCCTAGAAAGTCAGGAGATTTACAGGAAACAGGCACTGACTGAATCTTTGGATAGGAGGGCTAAGTCACTGAATCACAGTGATGGGGTGGGAGATTTGTGCTGAGATGAGGAAAAAAAAACAAGGAAGGACCCCATCCAAGGGCTCATACTCTACAGTAATCCATGGGCAGCTCAGACATGCCCTGAGTGTGTTTCTGCACTTTTATATGCTGACCAGACACATATAAAGCTACAATTCCAGAAGAGCCTGGAGCCTGCTGGCATTTGGCACAGCATCAGCTCTGCAGGCCCAGACAGATGAGTAGCAGCTACACAAAACATTGTGCATGTCACTGAGACCTGCAGGACACACACAAACGCTCTGTAGGCATGCAGCCACTGCAGTATCTGCCATCACCTCCCATGGCTGCAGTGCCCCAGTAGATCAGTCTGAAGGCTGCTTTTCCAGATGTCCAGCAACTAGGGTTGCCAGAAAAGCAGCTGCTTTCTGTGAAAATAGGAGAGAGTAGTTACATTTTTCTTGTATGACAGGAGATGAGCTTGCAGAATGCTAGACATCCCTTATCTCAAGGATTGGCTGTGCTGCTGGGTCTCTGCAGCAGTCTTCAGCCAGTAATGACATAGGCAACAGGGAAAAAAAAGCTATGCAACGGAAGGATGTATAGCACGGGCAAGGGAGTCACAATTAGCACCTCCATCCTGCTTCCTTCTAGAGTGCAAGCCCTCCTGTCCAGTAAGTTTCTTTCCAGCACTTAATGGGGAGGAAGGCTCCTGCCTGGCCATAAGGCTCTCTTCACCCCCAGGACTGTGCTTTTTGCTTGTCCTTGGCTGAACTAAGGGCACATGACCAACCCTCCTCACCTCTTCCTCCTTCTGTAGGCTATCATGCTGTGCTAGTCGGAACAGACAGTCGTAAACAGGGTTCACCAAAGCCATCATGGGCATGTTGTTCACCTGTAAGGAGGCAGGAGCTACTGTCAGCTTGGTGGCAGAAGGGGAAGAGCCTTCAGCTATTATAAATAATTCTTCTCTTGCTGCATTTCAAAGAAGGGAGAAAAATGTGCTGCCAAATGCAGTAATGGTGTTATTTACATAGAAAACCAGACTTTTGACTCTCCAACAGCCACAGAAACTCAACAAGCGATGAGGAAATATCTATTTTTAAATGTAAACAGGTAGTCATGGGAAATACACTTCTTGTATCAGTATTCTTCCTGCCTGCAGGAATTGCATCCTTTTACATCCACACCAAGCAGGCACCTAAGTACACACACTGCAGCAAAGGCTTGCACACAAATTCGATTATATGTGGGTTAGAAATTATTTGAGCACCTAAGTGACTAAACAAAATGCAGTTACCCTCGGACTTAACAGCAACTACTTTGACCTAGGATATTCAGAACAGGTTAAATCAGGGGATTTCAAACACCAGGTACGAAACACAGTAGCTCAGACTTTGTGACTGTCCTCAGAGCCATCTCTGCCTCTTCAAGGCTGATTACTTCCTCGTATGTAGCAATAACCTGGGAGCATCCTCATTCTGAAAACTGGTTTTGGTCCCACTCTGCTGAGCTGTGGCCTGGGGTGTTGTAACACACATTCAACACTTCTGCCCTGGGCCCTTCTGGTACCCTTCAGCCAGGTACTCCTGCTCTGGCTCCTTACCTTCAGGTAGTCAAAGATGTTGCAGATGAATGTGACGTAGCAGATCCATGCCTGCAGTGACCGGTTGCGCAAATCCTCTCTGTCCTTGTACTCCTGCTGCAGCCGGTTCAGCAGGCTCCTCCGGAAGATGCTCTGGCCGACCTGTTTGCTCTCTGCCTAAGACCCCACAAAAGCAGGATGGAGGGATGAAACTGGGGCAGAGAGGGGCAGGGGGGATTGGGATTTGGATGTTGCAGGACCATCCTGATACCCTCCTGTGATGCCCAGAGACATAGGAAGGCTGCAGCTGTCTGCACCCACTAGCTGCACATCTGTATCCTGCCAGTGCAGGGGCCAAGTGGAAGAAGAGAGATGCTAGCTGAAGAGTCAGAGTGCAGGGCTAGAAGAAGTCCCGGCCTAGCACAGGTTAGCAGCATTTTCCTGTCCAGACACAAATACCTCTTACCTGGATGATGGTGTAGCAGATGCGCCCTGCCTCCTTGCTGAACACAGAGTCTTTGAGGGACTGGTCAACTATAACATTGGCCACTTTGTCCAGGTCCACATTGCTGGGGTCTGTAGAGAGGAGAAATACTATCTGGATCCAATATTTCTTGTGCCCTGCTTGCTCCAAGATACCTGGGAAGCAACCAAGGTTGGCATGGAGCACCTTACAACCATGTCGTATGGTACAAAAATTCATGCTCGCTCCCACAGTCCCTCTTGCACACCAGCTGCTTTGGAGATACCACCTCCAACAACTGCACAGTGTTTCCAGGCTGGACACACAGCCATAAAGATGAAAAAGTGATGGAGAAAAACTTGGTAAGGAAGGGAGGCAAGAAGTTGATCTGTATCTGAAGTCCCAGGACTGCTTTGAAGTTGGGCTAGTGGCAGACAGACAAGCAAATTCCCACTGGGCTTTGAATAGAGACGTGACCTGTGAGCAGGAGACACCGGAGGACAGAGGGACTGCACCAGAGGGTGCAGAAACTGGGCACAGAGAGGAGCGAGGGGCAAGATCTGAAGAGAGATGCTGAGTGAGAACAAGAGAAGGCGGCACCAGTGATGAGAGAAAAGCACTACGATGAGCACGGTCCTCTGAGAACCTGGATTCAAACAGCTAGCTGCACGATTCAACAGTAAGGTAGAGGTAGGGGAGAAGAGGCAGGGAACAAAGAACCTCCTGGAGGGATTCAGTCCCATATCAACAGCGTTTATGAAACAGCTTTTCTACGCTTAGCAATTGGTGACAGCAGCAGGGGCCCAAGTATCTAGCCACATCAGTGAGACAAGCTGAGTGTGGCGGAAAAGCTAGAAAAAACCTGCTGACCTTTGAGTGCTGTTTTCAGCAGCTTCTGAGTCTCAATGTCAAACGACTGTATTTTATACTCTTCTTTGCCCGTTTCCCCCATGACTGGCTTCCTCCAACTGCAAGAATCAGGGGAACAGATGTGCTAGCAGCAGCCCCTGTGAAAAGAGCAAACAGGACTTAGTTGGCCAGAGAGCCCAGACCTCCACCTAGCCATGTGGCAAATCCCATCCAGTCCTGGAGCCCAGACTTGTACCATGACAGTCCTCCAGATAGTAAGAAATATCCTGTTAATACAGCACCCAGCTCCAGCCCTAAATCTGGGCAAAGACCAACTCCCACGTTTTTTTAAGCCTTGCTTCCTACTAGCCTATGACAAGGAACTTTTGGGCTGCATCTTACATTCTTCTGATGTGAAAATCAGTCTATTGATTTGCAGGTTTAAGCAGGACAGCACACCAAATCAATCCCAAAAAATAACTGTCTTCATCCAGAAGGCTTTCCTGTGGTTACACCATGGAGAAGTATGTATGCTGGAGCACTCCATGCAGCCACTCTCTTGTGCCTCTGAAACAGCAATTCAGATGATTTCACACAAAGCCTGGGAAAAAACCAACACCTAAGCAATCTAATCCACACTCTCCTCCTGCAACGGAACCAGGTCCCTTCAACTCCCAAAACAGCAGAACACCGGAAAATATTCAGCCAAATTCCAGCACGGCTTCTATCTCAGCCTTTTGCAGCTCTCTGCAGTATTGAATAATCTCTAGATTAATTTTTTGCTGGTTTGTGAGGCAGCAAAGATGGCAAGAGGGTACACAGGGCACAGAGGAAGGGTTTCCTCTGACACACACAAGACAATCTGCTGGATGAAGAATGCCAGGCTGCTGGACCTGCAGCACAAACAGGAGAAGGCAATTCAACAAATTAGTTTTGCCAGCTCTTTGAAATTCCTCATCCATTACTCACTGCTCTGTGCAAAAGGTCCCTTGCACAATTAAAGCCGAAGAGC